>NC_143489.1:76181454-76909454 GCF_027475165.1 Benincasa hispida
ATTTCGCACTAGCCGCAGAAATTTGATCAAATTCTTGTTTAATAGTCGTTAATTTGAGTAGAATCTACTGGCGAGTTCATTAGTCAACTAACAATCCCAGAATTTGACTGTGCTTCTTTAGTTTATAATTCATCATTTCTCCTATTTGCATTTATTTGATAACCAATGTTATGACTGAAAATATACTCTATATTCGTAACCGAATCTTTAATATAATAAAAATTTCTGGCCTTATTGTGGTTTTTGCGTTCTAGAAATTTACTCTAGTGAGTTTTGTACCTTCGACTCGAATGTGCTCTGTTTATGGCCTATGACGCTAAAGTTTTTCCACACTTAATACTTTATCCATGCTTTCTATCTGTTTGTAATTATATTATCTGATTTTTGCAACTTCGCAAAACAAATAACCTATTTGAAATTTGAGTTTTGTTGGCACGTTGAATTTTGCTCTAAGTTTAAAAATTGGTGCACTGTAAAGGTTAACCATCTCATATATAAATTATGTGTGCATAAGCTTTGTTTACAAGTTATTTTCTTTGTTAATGTTTGCATCTTCCCACTTTTAGGATTTGAGCTGTTTTGGCGCTGTACTGACTTTTTAGAAAGTACTTAATTTTTCAATTCACTATAGAGTGGGTTAGCTTGTTAAAAGAAACTCTATTTTGCATGAACCTAGAATTTCGAGTGAATTTTTTTTGCAAGTATTTTATATGTTTCCAGCATCTCATAAATTGATCCTTTCCCATGGTTGACCTCACATCTATATGCAGTTTACGACTTATGTTTTGATTGGAAAGTACAAGTCGATAATGATTTTTCTTTCCCCTCCAGGTGATGAGGTATGGTTTCTTTACCATCATGATGTTGGAGTGCGGTTGCTTTACAGATTACAGAGTACTTTATGCTTGAAAATAATCCTTAAAATTTAGGATTGTGCATGGGCACTTTTGATGTGCAATGTTGATTCTGCAAACTTTTTTTTTTGGAGGTGAGAAATGCACAAACTGTATCCTTAAGTTGAAGTGAGGCGATGGTTTAAAATGGGAAAAGTATGTTGTAATAGATGATATACTATACCATAATATTATATGAAATTTATGATGTTGCATAAACACATTTCTTGTGACAACATGACAATCTGACCATGGGAGAGGATATTTTAGTAGCATAAAATTTTTACTTCTCATTAATATTATATTATCATACCCATTCGTGGAATGGAAAATTAGAAAGGTTGAGCAAAAGGAGGGCTCCGTTAAATGCTTCCAAGCGAACATTATTGGCAACCCAAATGAAACTCTCTTTCACTGTATGTCATGTTGCCTCTCATTTCTTTCCCTCTTGATGACGATAATGCTAAAGGCTGATGTTTTTCAGTAGTAGTGCAGAAAATTAATTCTTTTCTTTTACTCTAGTCTTTTGGTCTTGTGGTGTTGAGTTCAAACTAGGGTCGAAGAGAAAGTTTACATTTTTATAATAAATTACTTCGGTAGCAAGTACACTGGCTGGAATGGTCTCTAGTTGAGCTTCTTCAACATCCTTTTGAGTTTTAGGTTAGTTGAGTCTTAGTTAGCTTAGATTAATTGGTCACACCTTTGGTTCTTTTTATCATTTTCACTTTTATCATATTGGTTTATCTATTAAAATTTTAGAACAAAATAATTGATCTTTCCTTTTAAGTTTTATTCATGTTGTTCGATTTCTATTCTATATACCTCTTTAAATGAATTATGAACAGATGGGGTTAGGCAAAACCTTGCAAGCTATTTCTTTTCTTAGTTATTTGAAGGTCCATCAAATATCACCGGCACCATTTTGTGAGTTCAGTACAGTTTTCTATTGTATTGTATTATTGATTTTAAAAACCGTCGATCAGTTTCTTTTGCACAGGTTATCAGTTTCTTTTGCACAGGTTTGGATTGATATGCTTTTTCGTTTTCATGTTTTTCCATAGTGGTATTATGTCCTCTAAGCGTGACAGATGGTTGGGTATCAGAGATTATCAAATTTGCTCCATGTTTAAATGTTCTTCAATATGTTGGAGATAAAGAAACTAGACGAAATGTGCGCAGGCGTATGTTTGAGCATGCAACAGAGCAACCTGTATCTGATGTGAGTTTGATGACATTGTATGCCTTATCTCCTTGAAGAGGAGGTTTATTTGAATTGGTTCTGTTTATGATATGTGAAGTTATTGGAACTTTTGATAGGTGTTGTTTCCTTTCGACATTCTGTTGACAACATATGACATAGCATTGATGGATCAGGATTTCCTCTCTCAGATACCCTGGCAGTATGCTGTCATTGATGAAGCACAGAGACTTAAAAACCCTTCAAGTGTACGTAAAGGCATCATATGCTACCTCTTTTACTTGTGAACATATGCTATTCCTAATTTGCGAAAGGAGTTATGTTTAAGAATCAAGGAAAAAATATTGTGAAGGGAATTACAGTTTGAAAAAGTAAGGGGATAGCCTCCCTTTCTTTTCTCTATTCATTAATTGTATTGTGGGTGATGGGTTTAGTACTTACTTTTAGAAGACAAGTGGCTAGGGGATAGCCCCTTCTACGTGGTGTTCTCTTATCTTTGTCCTTTGTTGAATGCCAAGTTCTATTTTGTGGCATCAAATCCTCTCTACTTCTAGGAACTCTTCCTCAATCTGCCTTGGTCTTTGTTGTTCCCCATATGATAAGGAGGCTAACGATGTTATAGCCTGCCCTTCTATCTTTAATTGGTAATGGTGATGTCACTCTATCAAGGGAGAAGTGACTTTTAGCTTTGGAGCCCTAGTCCTTTGAATGGGTTTTCTTGTCGGGTAGGTTCGTCCTCATCTCGAAACACTCCCATCTTCTCCATTCTTTGGAAGAGGAACATTTCAAAGAAGGTTAATTTTTTTGTGTGGCAGGTTGTCCTTGGCAAGGCGAATACTATGGATCATGTTTAGACGTTCTTGTCCAAGTTGACTGGACCTTAGTGTTGTATTCTTTGTAGGGAAGCTGTCGAGGACCTCAATCACCTTCTTTGGATGTGTTAGTATTCTAGGTCTCTTTGGTATAGATTCTTCGAGGCATTTTCTGTTAGTTTGACTAGGCTAAGGAGCTTCAGTTTCATGTTGGAGGAGTTTCTTACCCATTCCCCCTTTCAGGAAAAGGTACCCGACTCTGGTTTGCTTGTCTTTGTGCTATTTTGTTGGATATTTGAGAGAAAGGAACAATAATTTTTTTTTGAGGTATTGTGAAAAATAGGCGAATCTAAAGAAATCCACAAGTCAAACACAATGTCAAAGACAGGATATGAGACAGATAGTCAAAAGAACAAGATAGAAGAATGAACATACAGAAAATGGTAATCTAGTTCGGTGTAACCACGGGGATAGCGTGTCCGATAAAAATAACTTCACTAATAGAGTTAAGTGATTACACAAGAATACTTATCTAATAATACACATTATCTAGACTCACAAAGAGGTTACTACTGATGTAGAGGTTTGGCTCTCCCTAAATTTGAGATTCCCTCTCTTGATGCACATTACGTTTAGGGTCCCTGTAAACTTGAGACTCCTCTTGAAACATCATAATTCTTTTCCTCTCATGTTTGAGATGCCTAGGCTCCCTCTAAGAAAGAGTTTTCCTCGCTAACTACTGTATCACTCAACAAAAGAATGAACGTTCGTTATCTTTTTCACTGAACAACCAAAGTAGCATGAACTTTCTGATGGTTGAACTAAAACCCAAGCAACACTGCTACAACAAGCATACACAATCTCCCTTTTTCTTTTCACTCTTCAACAATCATTATTATCAAAAGGGCTATGTCCTCAAGCATATCTTCTACTAAGGCAATATTGTTCAGTTCTTATCCTAAATTTTGCGTCGATTGGTTGCTCCGAATGCTCATCCTAGGCAACATCGCTTAACAACGCAATTTCTTTCTATCCTTGATAATTCATAAACAAGCCCTACTTTATTCTTTTATACAACAAATCTCTACTTAAAAATTCCTTTCTTGTTTTGAAAAGAATGTTTACCTCTTCATGCAAAAACAACTTGATGCGTCTTGAATGCGGTGGTCGGGTTGCGTTATTTTATTAGAGACTGTTGATCATGGTTACACCCTTCGTTTTGGCTTGTTCCCACAGGTGTCATGCGAACTCCAACTATGGTTGTGTGCCAATCTCAACTTCAACTCTTGATTTTCAGCTAAGTTTAACTTTTGCTGGTCAGAGGAGTTGTCTCTTATATTCTTATTATTTTTCTCTTATTTTTTTTTCTTTCTTCATATTGCGTCGTTCTTGGAAACCCACCTTCGTTTTGGCTTGCTCCCACGGGTGTCATGCGAATATCCAACTACAAGCAGATTCCTTTCACAACTTAACTCTTATCAGGTTGGGATTGTTTTGGAATTTCCCTTGTGCTGACATTGGAGTCTATATGAATTTTTTTTTCCCTTTGGTAATGAACGCATTTTTTTTTTAATGACCGCATCCACCACCCCCAAATTTAGAGATGCGCAAGGTCCTCATTGCGTTGTTTTGGACAGAAGAGACAAAACACTTGGTCAAAATTTTGAAAAGAAGGTTTGAGCAGAGTTTTGAAGGATAAAAGGTAAAGCAGTACTATTGCTACGAATTATCTAAGTGTTAGTCAGAAAATACAAAGTGTGGAAAATGTTTCTAAGGTTATACATATAATTCATGATGGCAGCGTAATGAATAACGCGAAATAAAAGATAAAGAACATCGCAATAATTGACAAAGGATGATAAATAAGAGGCTAACGCATACGGAAAGAATTGTTACTCAGTTGTATTCAAAATTAACCAAGTATACAAAGAATTACAAATAACGCAATACAAAATTTGAGCATGTACAAAGAATCAAGAAATAGCTTCTAGACAATAGCAATAGTGAGTGAAATTATCCTTTGTATTTTACTCGGATGGGTGCAAAGTTAAAGATTAACGTAATGTATCTGTTACCGCAAATGCATATTTGCAGAGGACGGGCAACAACGCATGTATCAGCGCAACACCCCCCTCAACTCAACGCATTTTTGGAGGACGGGCGCACTGTATTTCTACTGGCACAACACTACCTTGACATAGTGCGTTTTCGCTGAGGACGAGCGAAAAATACATACGAGCGCAACACACCCCTCAGCGCAATGCATTTGGGTTAGATGGACGCAAAGTGTATCTAGTTAGCACAAGATGCACTCATCATCGCAATGCATACCAGATGTTGATTTATTATTATTTTTTTGTTGTTATTATTATCATTATTATATATATATATATTTTGTTTTCCATCAACGCAAGTCGCTAGGACTTTGCGGTCTTCATTTTATTTTAAACAATCATTCATAGAGAATTTAAAACAACGCAATTAATGCAGAAAATAAGGGAATTGAAATAACTCACGGAAATTAATGCAATTGAATTAAATGAAGAGTAAATTCATAAAGCCATAAAAGCTAGTTTAAGAAAGCAATAAATAACGTAATGCATAAAGCAATAAAGAAAACATTTAAACATAGATTTTAGAGATGCTGATTGAAAGAAATTTCTCACATGATTACCGCAATCCACACCTCTGCAGGCGGTTAAGCTTGCCTGCACAATACCATCAAGGACATTGTTCACCTCCTTGCCTCATCCCGCAATGTATACGGGAAGAGATATAATCTAATTCCTTCGGGAGTCACACCAGGTATGGAGAATGCGTTGCACATTTCTTTCTGATGTGTTCCTGCGCGAAAAATACACTTGATCTCTGGGTCAGTTTAGAATTTCTGGATCGGTTCCAGTACTCATAAACCGTCAGCCTGCTCTTCGTGATAAACAGACAGTACAAAGAGATCTGTCCTGCAACATACCACAAAAGTACTCAACACCAACCATTACCAATCCCCGGCAACAGCGCCATAAACTTGTAATGCTAAATTTATATCTTACAGCATGTGAACAAATATGAATGTGAATGAATGAATCATGCAAGCTCATGTTGCCATAAACTTGATGACATAGAAATAGAATGTAGATGGAATGTTATGCTGTGTTATCGCTTATGCACACTACGTGTAAATATATGCGTTGTTAATGATATGCTTGTAGTATGCGATGGAGTAATGTGTGTCACAAGTTTCCTTGCGCTGAAACCAAGTATAATTCCAACGCAAGTTTCTAGAATAATCCGAGGTCGAACACAAGGATTGTTTTCGTTAATGTGTTACTCATGTGGTATATGTGACCGGTTCTTACAATTAATAAAGAATGGTTGTTTATACAGTAACATAAATTGCGATGAAATAAAATTGCGTTAATAAAATAAAGTTGTGTTGATAAAATAAAATCCTAAGCTAATATGATACAAGATACATGATACATGATACTGAGGTCGAGATTGACTGTGAAGTTATACAAAGGATCATGGTATGCGATGGCAAGTCTTTATGGATGAATCAGAAATAAAAAGAGTAATTAGTAAAAACAACGCAAGTTTGTCAATCGCGTTAAAGATGCAACTAAGGTTCCACTTTCCCTTGGCGTACACCTCTTGGTGATCGACCGTGTTTCCATATCTCTATGGTGAAACAGGGATGAACGTGTTGAACGCAAGGTTGCTTCCATCTCTGAAAGTACTTCTCGCTTTAATTAACGCATTCTTCCAACCTTCTCTCGATAGGCAGAATAACATCTTCACTCCTGCTTTCACAGGTGAAGATGCCATCGAGCATGCTTTAGCTAAACTCAATTATTTCCTTAACACAAATTAATTTACTTGCTTAATTCTTGCTAATTACCTAGGGAATTAGGAAAACATCATGGAGAAAATGGATTATGGATGAACGAAAATAGACAGAGAGATGATAATGATAATGATTACACCATTTAATACTAAGATTAAGCATTCGATACATGGTGTGAATGAAAGATTAAGAAGATGAATACAAGTGATGAAATAGAGATTAGAAACAAATACAGAAGGAGTGTCAACGTCTTGACACAGATCCTGAACGGAGGTTTTGCTTCCCGGTGTGTGGTAGAAATGGAGAGGAGAGCTTCCCTCTCAGGCTTGCTCTTCTGGTAGAAATGACCTTCGCACAGAGCTTCAACGGCAGGGATTGGAAGGATTCCTTGCTCGGAGACTCACCTCTCGACCTTGTCTCTTGATTATCCCTCATCTACTCTGGACAGTCGCTTCAGACCAGTCTCTCTCTCAGAATCGATATATGCAGGTCTCTATGTATTCAAGTATATTTTTCAATGAATTTGCAGAAGCTATTTATAAGTGAAGCTTGGCTCTTTGACTTCGTGGTCCCCACTTTATGGTTATGGTAGTTCCTGAAATGGCGGAGTGAATATTCTTTCTGTTACACAATCAACCCATCAGAAATGCACAATTGAAAGCTGTACATTTGTTAGAATCCTTCGTAAATGCGTTGCTCTTTACATCTTTGATCGATTGTCGCATGCGGCGTTATTTTTTATTACCGCATGCAGTTGAATTTGCGTTGATCGCTAAGCTCTTGATCGATTGTCGCATATGCCGTCATTGCGTTGATCATCTCTTCATTCCTGAATGATGGGCGCAATGCGACGTAGATGCGTTTATTTTATCTTTGAGCCATTAACGCATGCCATTTCCTGCAAAACAGAAATTGAAACACTCTATTCTACCATCGCAATGGTGTTAGTGGGTTATTGACGACAAGTTATAATTCTCGCATTTCTTAGCCAATTTCTATACTATCGACGCAACTTTTCTTTCTTTTAGTCGCAATATCTAAATAAAACAGTATAAATAACTTGTATTTCTACAAGTTATCTGGCTACCCCTAGGAGGCATACAAAGAGGGGAGGCCTACAAAGACGGATATAAAAGGGAGGCCAAAAAGGAAACAATTCTGCAATACAGAAAGTCTTTGCGGAAACCAAAAATGGAAAGCAACTGCTGGAAATCTGCAACACAAAAGGAACAAATATTCTCAGACAAACAACTAAATAGCCCTTGACAAGAGTAAAGACGAGTCTCAACAGAATGCCTAAAGAAAAAATGAACAACCAACACAACTGCAAGAGCATATTGAAAAATCATTGAGGGAGTTCTATAAATAAAAAAACCATTGGGGGAGTTGTGGTTCCTTTCTAGATTTCACACGCCTCTATGTTTTCTATGTGTAGAATTTTTTGTAATTACTCTTTAGGTCTTGTTTTGCTTGATTGGAGCCCATTCCTTGACTAATTGTGCTATTTAAAAGGGATATCAGGGGACAAGAAAAGCAGCTACATAGTACATCATACTATATAACATAAGAACAGATAACATTGCCAATTGCGAGAACTCCAGTTCTTAAGAAATGGAAAATTGTAATAAAACTAATTCTCATGTAATTCAGACCTAGAAGGAAGTGTTGAAGCAAATTAGTCCAACCGTCCAAATATTCTTGCCCATTTATTTAAAGATGTTTATTTTTTGCCCAAATTTCCAATTGTGTAGTTATGTAAACTTCGAAGTTGTAAAGTGAAACTTGTTCTTTTTATAATTTGACACTTTTTAGGTGTGTTTCCCATTTGTATGTTGAGTTAATGAAATATCATTGAGGCGTTTCTCTCAAATTTCTCCCACTTATGTAAGATTATGAACAGAACTTAAATATTAGTTCCTTCAATTCATATGATGTTGGTTGATCTGTTTACAAATGGCTACTGAATTGGGTGTTACTGTCCGTGAAATTGAAATGTGATCTTGCCATGGTAATCTGTCTAACATTTCTTCATTTCGACTTCTCTAAAAAACATTTCTTCATTTCGAGTAGACAAGTTCAACTATCTAATCATTTGAGTTAGCTAATTTCTGGGTGTTTGAAATTACTTGCTGATTGGAAATAAAGCGTTTCCTCTTTTGCAGTTCTTATTGCTTAGATGTATAATATTATGTGGAAACAGGTTCTGTACAATGTACTTCTAGAGCGTTTTCTTATCCCAAGGCGGTTATTGATGACTGGAACTCCTATTCAGAACAATCTCAGCGAACTTTGGGCTTTATTGCATTTTTGCATGCCTTCAGTCTTTGGTACACTCAATCAATTTATTTCTACGTTCAAGGATACTGGAGATCTTACTTTAGGTAATCCATCTTACCTTCTGTTGGAACCTTTAATTTTTTCCCCTCCTCCTTCCGATCCCTCTGAGATGTTAAAGAAAGAATCTATATGCTACTCTATAATGTTTTGACTGATAATTAAGTACGAGTCTATGACATAAATAGAAAATTTCTTTGGTTAGAAATGAATATTGTAGAAATGTTCTTGGTATATAATCTCGATTTCTGCAGAGATGGAAAAATAATTAGAACATAAGAATGACTTGGACTTACACTTACCTAACGTTACATATCTAGTTTCCTGTTGCTTGAAGTATTGGAAATTCTAATTCAAATCGAGCCCTCTTATATTTCTTTCAGCTTTGTTTGTGTAATGTTCATGATATGATTTCAATTTGGATTACACAGTTGTAGGAGGTAAAAGGAAACAACGTTCTTTCTCAATTCATTAGAGTGTTGTATTGTTATTTACAGATCATGGAAAAATGAAAGGAAATGGACATTTTAAGAGTTTAAAGTATGTACTATCAGTCTTCCTTCTGAGAAGAACAAAAACCAAGCTTAGTGAATCTGGAGTTTTGTTGCTACCACCACTTACTGAGACAACAGTGTAAGCATTGTGCTAACTGCGTCTGTAGATACACATATAACTAGTTTAATGTCTGATTATTTTTGGTCATAGGATGGTACCCTTGGTAAATCTTCAAAGGAAGGTCTACATGTCATTATTGAAGAAGGAGCTGCCTAAACTACTTGCCCTTTCTGCTGGATCCTCAAACCACCAATCTTTGCAGAATATTGTATGTCATTTTCTTGAACTTCCATGCTTCACTTTCGGTCTCTTTCAGTAATGGGAGGTGAATAGCTGTTTTGGTGAGTGTGATTCCTTGCCCCATTCTAGGTGTTTCCAGTTGAATGAAATAATCGACGGCAACAAGTTTTACATGACTGACCCACTTAACATTTAACAAATTATCTTCTATTTTGTTATTTTTTTACAGCTTTTTTTGGATAGGGTAATTTTTGTTTTGCATTTTCTAATCTGTGACAATACTTTTATTGACCAGACAATCACAGACTCTTTTGCTGGGTCCTTTTGTTACTGTGAATAGTGATTGAATATTTTAGCTCTTGCTTGGCAGGTGATTCAACTTCGAAAAGCCTGTAGCCATCCTTATCTGTTTCCTGGTATTGAGCCTGAACCTTACGAAGAAGGAGAGCACCTGGTTCAGGTAGCCTGTTCTTTCTTTTCTTAGTATGTGTTTGTGCATTTGTAGAGGAGTGAGAGAAGGGGGAGGCGAGTAGCCTGCATTGGCTTTATTTTGTGAGAGTAGAAGTAGCCCTTTTTTATTTTTTTCCAAAAAATTCTTTTTCAATATAACCGTCTGGGTGCATTACATTTATAATCCTCCAGTTTTCAGTTTTTGTTTCTATTTGCTCTGGGAATTTTCAAAAACATGTGATTTAATCTCTTTGTTTTTCCATGTCAATAGTCTTCAAGGATAAGGAAACATTTTTGTTCGTTTTGATGCTAGAGTTTTCTTTATGGCTTCTTGGTGTGAATTCTCTCCCATCTTCCATTAATAGCTTGACCTCTGCATGATTGAATTGGAGAGGCTTTTTTGTAACTCCCTTAGATTGGGGTGCTCCCCCTTAATGTAATTTCATATTAGCAACAATTTCGTCTCTTAAAAAAATAAATAAAATAAAAACAATTTTTTTTAATGTCATCTCAGCGTTATTCATATTACAAAAGTAAGAAAATGTCCGGTAGGCTTTTCGCTCTTGCATCTAAGGGAAAAGTAACAATAGAAATCAAACGGAACTATTTTTGGAAAATTTTAGGTTAAATTGTATATTTTGAAAATTTAGGAATCAAATAGACACAAACATGAAGTGAAGAACTAAAAGTATAATTTACCATTTTATTTTTTAATCTCATTAATGTGAGTGATTGATATTGATAAAGTTTTTAATAGCCAGTTTCTGCCTACCTTTTTGTACTTTGGAATTTGTATCTAAAAATGAAAAAGGAACTGGGGCTTATTCTTATTGTCAAAATACGTTTGCCTGATCCTAAAGGAAGCAGACTTTAGTTCTCTGTCTCATATGATCCAAACATTAGAGAATTTCCATCTTTGGTTTCTGCGTTTTCTGACTTTCCCATTGCTTTTGGTTCATCTAATCAGGCAAGTGGCAAGCTTGTGGTTCTTGATCAACTACTTCAGAAACTACATGATTCTGGACATCGTGTTCTCTTGTTTGCTCAGATGACTCATACACTTGATATATTACAGGTTTGAGGTTCCTCTGAACACCTTCAGAAATTAACATACATTTTTTATTTAGCAAAAGAAGAAAGTAAGAAAGGATTTTATGCTTAAAGTTAAAACATCTATCATGTTTCTCACATATTAGGACTTCCTGGAGTTGCGGAACTTTTCCTATGAGCGTCTTGATGGATCAATTCGAGCTGAAGAGCGTTTTGCTGCAATCAGGAGCTTCAGCTTGAATTGTGCGGGGGGGAGTTCTCAAACAACCCCAAATGATGCTTTTGTTTTCTTGATCTCTACAAGAGCCGGGGGAGTTGGTTTGAATCTAGTGTCCGCTGATACAGTGAGCTTTAACTTTGTATATGTTTTATATGAATTAAAAAACAGTAAATTTTATTAGGTCAATTTTCTTTAACAACCAGCAATTCTGGTTTGAATAAGTTGCTCATTGCTAGTTCATATGAATCGAGCAAGTTTTAATTTTCTAAATTTGTGACAATAAAAACATGATCGAAAAAGAAATCAAATATATAAAGAATGACATTGAAATTAAAAAGAAAATTAGGGAACAAATAGAAAAAAAGACTCAACATTGGTGGGACAAGGGTCAACATGAAATTGAAAGGTGACATTCTTGAGAGGTGTAATTTTCTTTTTCTTTTTTTCTTTTGTGGCTGTAATCTTCATCATTTTAGTAAAACTTAATACAAAACTTCTGAATCCATTGACGATAGGAAGTAACCTACATTGGGCAAACGTATCTAAAGTACTAGTATAATATTTATTCCTTTTTCTTTCTTTGCTTATATTCTTGTTGCTTATTGTTTTTAGTTTTATGGAAGGGTAATTTAGGATCATCATCCACCTTCACACTACTGCCTTCTACATACCAATGTTACCAAAAAAACCATTGCTGAAGTTCTTTGTTCTGAATTTTAGTTTTTGTTGACGGTCATCCTCTGTAGTCTGTAACTTTTCTGAGACCTACAGGCTCTATTAGATCCGACTTTCTAATTGACTTCTAGTCGTAAAGTCATCTGGCAGGCTTGTATTTTTGCTGTTTATGGAGTTTATAGCTTGAGAGGAATGGACGTATTTTTAGGGTTTTGGAGATGTCTAATTTTGAGGTATGGGATATTGTGAGATTCAATACCTCGTTGTGAGCTCAAGTCTCTCTGCTTTGTTGTAGTTAGGTCTCATCCTCTTGAATTGGAGTCCGTTTCATGGTAAGTTTTAGGATTCCTTATGGTGGGGATGAAAAGTATCCACCCCTTGACTGGACCTAGAAAAAGGGGTAGGTTTCTTGTATTTTTTTTTTTTTTTCAAAGTTTTCGTTTCAATGAAGGTTTGGTTTCTCATCCGAAAGAACTCGAACTCCTTAAAGCCTCCACTACGCCTGTTCAATATCCTTAAATAATTCTTGGCAATGCTATTTGACTAATTGTACATGCTCAAATTAACTCTGTTAGAATAATTTGTTTAGGCCTCATTTGATAACCATTTAGTTTTTTAAAATTATATTTTCTGACAACTTCATTGCCATGCTTTTCATTTTCCTTACTAAATACTTGAATTCTTAGCAAAATTAAAAAAACAAAAACAAGTTTTCAAAATTTACCTTTTTAGATTTTCAAAACTTGATTTTTTTTTTTTTTAAAAAAAAAACGCTCCTAACAAACAATTCAATATGTAGAGTAGTCTTTATAAGCTTAATTTTCAAAAACCAAATGGGACTAATTTCTTGCCAGTATTCTACCTTCAATTTTCAATTAACACAACACTTGTTATGCAAACTAGAAGCCTCACATTTTATACTGACGTTCTCATCCAAGCACGTGCTTTTATAATTGTTATTACTTAAAACTTGTTTTATCATCAATGTGCATCATATTATAGGTTATATTTGATGAACACAATATAATTGTTATTACTCAAGTTTGTTTATTCATTAATGTTCATTGTGTTGTAGGTTATATTCTATGAACAAGATTGGAATCCTCAGGTGGACAAGCAAGCTTTACAAAGGGCACACAGAATTGGTCAAATAAATCATGTGTTGTCTATAAACCTAGTTACATCCCAAACTGTCGAAGAAGTAAGATTTGCCACATAATACTTAAAACAAGCATGGTCTAGTCATTTTTTATTTAGTTTCTTTGTACAGGTTATTATGCGAAGGGCAGAAAGGAAGCTGCAACTTAGCCAAAAGGTTATGGGTGAAGATTATATTGATCAGGAAGCAGAAGAAATTGCAGTGAATGAAACTAGTGACTTGCGATCTATCATATTTGGGTTACATGTTTTTGATCAAGGTCAACTAGACGACGAAAAGTCAGGAGAGTTTGAGGTGTCAAATGTCAGTGCAATGGCTGAAAAAGTTATTGCACTGCGCCATAAAAAATTATCAGACAAGGATGATGCAAGATTTTTGGTTAATCCAATGACTTTATCTAATGGTGGTGATCTTTCTATCCGCGAAGGTACTGCCTCTCTCAATTTTGACCCAGGCCTTGATGAGGTGTCATATTGCTCTTGGATAGAGAAGTTCAAGGAAGCAACTCATTCTGGTGCTAACCAAATCAAGGAGTTGGAAGACCGGAAAACTTTATCTAGAGATAAGAGTCTAAAACTTCAGGCTGCAAAGAAGAAAGCAGAAGAAAAGAAACTATCTAAATGGGAAGCCCTTGGATACCATTCATTATCTGTTGAAGATCCAGTCTTACCTGTTGATAGTGATCTAATTTCAGATGCTGGCTCTGTTTACTTTGTCTATGGTGATTGCACACATCCATCGGCGACAGTGAATTGTATATCCGAGCCTACCATCATATTCAGGTTTGAGGTTTATGCCTTTGTAACGAAGGCAATCTATTCATGATCCCCCCTTTTTCCTTGTTTCCTTGATTATTCTACCACGTAGAAGTTAATCTTGTTGCCTTTTTGCTTTCTTATCCTGTATTGTGTAAAGTGAATAGTTTTCCAAACTAGCCGTTACTTGCAATGTCTAACAATAGATGCACATCGGTTAGAATCTACTATTTCCATCATTGCCTATGTGCAAAGCTATTCTTTATTCATTATTTTAATTTATTATTATTATTGTTATTGTTTTTTTTATTCTGTGGGGAGGAGAGGAGGAGGAATGATCTCATCTGATCGGCTTGATGTACCTATTCACAGTTGTGTTGATGATTCCGGAAGCTGGGGGCATGGCGGAATGTTTGATGCGCTGGCAAAACTTTCTGAAAGCATCCCTTCTGCATATGAACGAGCTTCTGAATTTGGGGACCTACATCTTGGTGATGTTCATCTCATAAAACTTGGTCAGTGTTTCCTTTTGCTCTCTCAGTGCTAGGATTTGTGATGAATACAGAAACCGTACAAGCTGTTTATTTATTGAAACCTAGCTTCACTTAAAAGGAAATATATCTAGGGAGTAATCCAGTGTTTACAAGTAAAATAATTATACTCTAAAAGTTACTTCCACATTAGTGGAGAATACAATTGGGAATATAATTGGAATATTAGTAGTGGCATTATGGTAATTAGGTAGGTGTGAATTGCTTATAAATAGAGAGTTAGGGAGCTTAGAGCATATGGATGGTTTTGAGGAATCAGTTCATAGAGTATGGATTGTGGTAGAGGAATAGCCTTAAAAAGGCTATTGATATTGTAATTTCTAAAATTGTTTTCTTGATTTAGGGCTTGTTTGGAATGACTAAAGAAAAGAGTTTTAATTTTTTTTTAAAAAAAAAAATCTTCATAAAAACGGTTAAAAATACACTTTGAAATTGTTTCAAAAACTATTTTGACTGGTTATCAAATACTTATTTTTTTTTATCAAAAACATTTGAAAAGTTAAACCAAATGCAGCCTTATAGTTTTAAACTGGGGGAAATAATTGTGTCCTGGATTGAGTCATATTGTGGAAAGAGCAAAGATACATACACAAAGGATTCAACGTTTGCAGCACCTGGTTACCCCTAACTAGTTATTCCCACTGCTTTTTCACTACTCATGTTTTAATATTTCTTCTGAGAGAAACTCACAGAAGGAAGCTCAACAGAATCTAACCGTATATACTAAATAAATAGTTTAATTGTGTTTTTTTTTTTTTTTGGGGGGGGGGGGGGGGGGTGGGGGGGGGGGTGAGGGGACTATATTCCAAAATTGTCCTCTTATTCCTGTTTGTTTCCCTTCTTGTGGCTTAATGCAGATGACAACAAACAACAGAGTGATAATGCTCCTCAATGGTTTGCTTTGGCCGTTGTACAATCTTATAATCCAAGGCGAAAAGTCCCAAGAAGCAAGATTTCTCTTCCAGATTTGGAGAACTGCATATCAAAGGCATCATCTTCAGCAGCACAACATTCTGGTAACCATTTCTATGTTTGGTTCTTGTTCTATGCCTTGCCATTGATGTCATGCATACAAAATGGGAGTGTTGCTTTCAAGCTGTACTCTCATGTTTTCTTCTGTTTGTGTTTGATGAATTATCTTCAGATTCTGAAACTTGTCTCCTATTGTTTCTCTGTCATAATATTATTGAAGTGGCTATTCATTTCTTTTCTAAAAGCTTCAATCCACATGCCACGGATTGGTTACCAAGACGGATCAGATCGCTCCGAGTGGTACACTGTGGAACGTCTTCTCCGAAAATATGCTTCCATTTACAACATTAAAATCTATGTGTACGTTTCTCTTCACTCGCTATCCGTACGATGTCTTTGTTGGTGTTGATGTAGTTTGAATTTCTTGCAGGTACTACTACCGAAGGACATCTTAGGGTTGGCCATTCTTGGCAATTGTTGTATGCATATGTACGTGAAGTTGCAGAGTATCTAACAAGAGGTTTTTAGAATCTTTTCACTTTTTTACTGTATTTGGGTGTATGAAAAGTTTACCTTTCTCATATTAGAAACTAACCTTTTCCCACTGGGGTATGAAATGTTCTGGATGTGGAGCAAAAAAGGGGGACTTTTTAAAAACTATTATTTACTTAAAAAATAATTTACGATATTATAAAACATTTTAACCAATTCTATTAATGTTGTTTTGAGAAATCATCTCTTATTCCATCAAACACATTAACGATGTTAATTGTGAACTTCTCTCTTCATTAAAACGTCTCCTCTCAATTGAGGAACTTCTCTGTTGGTAGTTTTGTTTTAATTGTACTTCGTTAATTTGCAAAAAAATTATTAATTTCGCTTCTTGTTCCTCTTGCAATGGACGAAGGCCAGTTTGGAAAGGAGAAGTTCTTCATTTCAGATCTGAAACTAAGGAGACTCCTTTGTTCCACCGTCGACGGTTGTTGGGTGGAGGGAGTTGCATGGTGGTATGAGTGCAAGAAAGAGAGTTGGAGAGGAAGGAGAAAAAAAAAGAAGAGAGAGAAAATGCCACTTCACTAAAAGAAACAGTATTAAATTATTATATTTTGTCAAATGACAATCAACAATCTAACTTTCACGTCATTTTATCATAATGTCAGTCAGAGAACTAATCATTCAAATCTCATAGACATGCTTCTTTTGAAGCCTCAATGACATTGTTTTGTTATAGTATAAACGAACAGTTTGTAATTATATGTTTTTATTAAATAGAAAATGTTTACGGATAAAAAAACAAAAAAAGTCGAATAAAAAAAAAAGTCAAATTCTGATAAAAAGAAGTCTAAAATTTGTGTAAATAATTTTTCTTATTTTCCTAATTTTGAAAATCTCCCTATTTAGATCCTAGAAAATGATACATATCAATTGTAAAAGCAGAAATTCATAATTAACAAAAACACAAGACAAGAGGGGTCGTTATTATTAAGGAAACACAAAAGGAGTTGTTAGTTTAAAACTAAAGGGTAAATTTGAACTTGAAGATTTAGTTCGCAATCTAGCCAACTAGAAATCAACAACCTGAACAAAGATTGTCAAAAGGTATGCGGCAATAATGGCATTCAATCAACTTCTTTTTCCCAATAAGAGGAATGAGTTTTTGCTGCAATAGTTCAATCTATCACCAAATTCCCATTGAATAGTATGTGCTGTGAAGGAGCAACTGCCAGCTCCATGTTATGTTACAAAGCACCACAAAGGATTCTTGTACCCAAACTAAGACTTGACAGAAAGCAATGGCAAGACTGGACTTCCAAAATACAAAATATATCCAAAGAGGGTACCATTTAGACCCCATGTTGTGTATGTACAAGGAGCAGAGGGTCAGCCTGTATTTGCAGAAACATCAGATGTGAAATATCCCGCACATATGTATAACCGGATCTGCATCGCTCAAACATATTCAAAGAGTCAGGCTGGATTTGAGTAACAAACACTGAAAGCAAGAAAGAAATGCTAGTTTATTATCGAAGTTCATAGAATAGAACCTTATATAAACACGCTATATCAATGAGTCAAGGATGAGCCAACTTATACCAGATGTTATACTAGTAGTAATGCTATAAATACACGAAGGATTGAACAAAAAGGGAATTGACACTTCATAGTATCTTATGGGACGGGCGTGTTTGAGACTTAGTCAAGGATCCCAAACAGATTTGTCCCTCAGTAATAGGGATCACATTGGTGGGAATATATATATCGAAGTATTATGAAATACGGTGAAATGGTAGACACCGATTTAGTAACTCAACTTACAATCCGAGTCTATATGGACAGCAGAAAAACCAAAATCGATATGAATGGAAGATGTCTCTTTCACTTGTTTTTCTCGGTCAGTCGAGAGAATTGACACTTCATAGTATCTCTGGTTTTAAGAACTTTTCAAAAGAAATTAACTTTAAAGCGTCTAAACTTCACCTAAGCTTAGGAAAAATTTTAAGTGTATGTATGACTGATCGAAAAGTCCAAGAATTTTGTAAAGAAATAGACTCGTTTCAACAGGAGAAAGTAGGTGGAAGATGAACAAAGTAACAGTTCAAATATTTTTACAATGATGATGATGAAAATATTATTTAAAAGGTTCTGAAGAGTGAAGTCTAAGCACAATGTAGGCAACTAGCACTAAGAAAAGCGACCTATATAATCTGTACAGAATCTGTCGATGCATGCAATTTACTTGACCCAAAATCCTCTCCAATAAATCAAATGCTAAAGCAACAAGAAGCAGCAATTTAGATGTACACAAGCATGAATTTAAGATGCTGGAAGCTGGAAAGGAACTAAAACCCTTAGTGCTCACAATGCTTATCAATCCCAGTTATCGAGTGCTAGGGCCACCAAGATCGAAGTCCATAGTGTAATCATATTCGATAGTCGGAATAACAGACGCAACAAATTTTAAGAACAAGAAAAGATACCTACAAAAAATAGAAGGGAAAAACTAAGTCGAGGAGATCGAGATACATAGTCAGGACTAGCATAAATTGTCTCCAAAACTAGAACTGCTGTTTTAAATAGAGATTAAAATACTTACTTGTGAACCTCGGGTTCTACACCTCGGGACATTAACACATCAATGATCTTTTTCATCACTGCCCCATGTCTGCAGGGATGTACAGACGCATGCTTTCCAGGTAGGTGGGGATGGTCCTCAATGGTCACCTGTATCCCAAAGATTGAATTTAGAACATAATTGGAAGGACAAATTTGCAGACAATGAAACAAATGCAGGGTCCTCCAGACTACCCCATACGAGTCCAGTATACAATACCAAAAGCGGATTCTTGTTGGTAATCTTAACCATGTGTAAAATTATGTATTGTTGCGTCCACAAGGGTCAAAGTCGAAAAGTTCATAAAATATGAGAACTTTAAAACAACTATTTCGTTGATGGACCTAACTTAACCCAACCATACGTTTGGGTTCCAGGTTGTGCCTGTTAATATTTTTTCAAACTTTTGCTCCACCTGAGAAGTTTCATCAAAATATTATGTTTTCACTGCCGAGCCTTCCTTTCTGGATAAGATGTGAGTTACTGTCGTTTACTGTCATTCTCAATCTGAATTTTTTGCTGCAGAACTTGAAATAGGTTTCACAAGATAGAGAAGCACCAATTGAGGAATTTGTATAAAGGGGGCAAAGGCAAAGCTTACTAGCTAACTAAGAAGTGTTTGCTTGTTTCTTCTTTCCTTCTTCTGCATATGTTTGTTATATTTAAGTTCTCAGATTTTATAAAGTCTCGAATTTGGATGTAAGAGCAATTCTCGATTATTATTAGTGTTTCTCCTCATTTCTTTGAATGGCGTGGCATAGCAAAAGGTACAAGAAGAAGTCAATTCTAAGCATACAGTTCAACTGAAAATAATATAGAATAAATGATGGGCCTCATCCAGATGGCACAACTAAAATATTACATAGTAAAAACTTACTGTTTTTCGAGCATGATCTTGACTAACATCTTCGAGCACAAGTTCTGGCTGTAAGAGCATCCTTGACTGACATAATTCACAATGATTTAAATTTGTATGTGCTAATAGAAGCTGGGTAAAAAAGCGTTAAAAGAACTTGCAAAGCAACAGAAAACAAATTACTGCCTATGTAAAAAATTTATATTCTATTCCTTACACAGCAAGAAAACATTATCACTATAGAAAACAGTGTCAGTGCATATAGAGTTAGCCATAGGTGCAGTATAGTATATCGATACTTCGATATATTTTTCTCCAAGAACAGAAAATACTGTAGTTTTCAAAAGAAATGATAATTGATGAAACGACATTATTAAGCAGTAAACATACAAAACCATTGGACTATCAAGGGATAAGTAATCAAGAAATAAGAAGAAATTTCAATCAACAATATGCAATTAAACTAGAAAGACAAATATATGACAGAAAAGTACAAAGAAGAAGTGAAGATAAAGAATTGTCACTCAGTTGAATATTAAACAGGACAATCCAACTCAACTTTATATTCCACACCAATTAACATTCACCAATGACGAACTAAAAATCAATTTCACTCAATTGCATTCATTGTCTAGATCTTCTTCAAGGTTATAGTGTCACACTCAATTCTACCTATAGAACCCACTAACGAGCCCAGATTAAGAACAAGTATCCAAGATGTGTAGCTGAAAATTAAATTTTATAATTAACATTTTGTTATCAGTTCTCACATTTAAATACATATACACATATACAGATACAAACCTCATCATATCCTGTAAGCCAAACACGTGGTGTCTGATAATATTTATCATACCTGATATGAGAGAAAAATAGCATCGTTGTCAAACTTTTAGTCAATTATCTGAAAGCCCAAAAAGCAAAATTCTAGAACATAAAGGAACCTCCTTACTTTAGGTCATACATGATATGATACAATTTTCCTCCAAAAAATACATACCATACAATTAGCTATTGCAAATATAGTTTTAGCATATTCTTTTTCTGTGGCTATTCTCTTGTATTAATAGATATAGAGTTATTTCATATGCTATTGGTAAAACCAATGGCCTACAGTAATCAACAGGAAAAAGTCTCACGGAAAGCTAAAACTCCTTTAATAACAATATTTCCCAGGGTCCTTAATTTTTTTTTTTTGGATAAAAAACAATTTCATTGATTAAATGAAATATCCAAAGATATCCAAAAGTACAATTGGACCCTGTTCATAGGGTGTACAAAAAAGAAACCATTCATAGGGTGTGCAAAAGGTGTTTCTAATTTGCAACAAGAAAAGAAAAACTATGACTCTGTTATAGCCTGTAAATCTTTGCACAAAAAGAAAAAAAGCATTTTGAATGGTAGTATCAATAATGTCCTTTGTTGTCTTGTTCTTATCCCGGAAGATTCTAGCATTTTTTTTCATCCCGAATCTTCCACAAAACAGCACAAATGATGCTTAACCAAAGATGATCCTTGACAGCTTTGAAAGGAGTCTAGCTGATCAGTAGGTGGAGCCAACTTTCTGTCATTTGGAAAAGCAACAGACCAATTAAAGGAAGAAAAAAACCTCCATCCATATCTCTCTAGAAAAGGGGCAGTCAAAGAAGACATGCTGAATAGTTTCATTGTTTGTTCGACAGAGGCAGCATCAAGAAGGAGATAAGTTGATCCATGGGCAGTGCTTCTGTAACCTGTCCTTACTGTTTGGACATGAATTTGTGATTTCCGAAAGGAGAAAATTCACTCTCTTCGGGCAGCCAGCTCCATGATTTTTTGAATAAGTCGGCCGAAGATGAGTGTGGATTGGTCAAGAGGGAAGAGTATAGTGGCTTTGTATTGAAATCAGAATGATTGAGTTTCCCTAACCAATTATCCTTTATATCAGTAAGGTTCAAAATTGGAAGGAGATGGGTAAAAGCAGCCCATTCTGCAATCTCATTGAAAATCCCAAAATGACATGATTTAGTTTGTAGCCGTCCGATAGCTTAGGTACGAAGGAAATGAAATACCAAATTCGAATACACACAAAGAAGAAGATTAAAGATCCATCCCCACTCCCGATCCTCCAAAAGAACCTCACAGCCTTCAGGGCTTTCCTCCTTTTCCATTTCCCTTATCTTTGAGGTGTCTTCTGAAGTTTAGGGACCCAAAGCAGTTTGTAGCATTCCAAACCTCCTTGATAGATGCATTTTTGGAGTTGGACACCCAATAGAGCTTAGGAAAGGTCTGTAGAAAAGTGTAACCAGCAAACCACGCGTCGGTCCAAAAAGCTGCCATCACCAATAACACATTGAATATTCCTGTAGATAAGACCCTTTTGATGCAGAATGTATTTCTATTGGCTTCTAGTTGAAATGCATTTGTAATTGACTGCCATGAGATTAAAATGTTGGGACCCGTATTTGGCTTTGATTAATATTCTCCAGAGGGCCTCTTTCTCCAAATGAAATTGCCAAATCCACTTGGCAAGGAGTGTTTTATTTTCCTGTTTAATGTCTGTGATCCCCAGTCCACCTTCATCCAATGGTTTTTCAGTTTATCCCCCATTTTAACAAATGAGATAGCTTGCTGTCCCTATGTCTAGACCACAAGAAATTTCTAAAACATTTTTCAATGACATCTATAATTTTCCCAGGAGCGGACAGATAGTAGACAGATAGATTGGATAAAGTTGCTTTCAAGAGGGTAAGTTGACCCCCTTTTTCCTTAATATTAAGTAGGTTTTAAATTCAAACTGAAATTCACCATACCTCAAAAGGACTTTAGAGTCGGGACCACTCAGGTTGAAGCCAATATCACGACCACCAACAATAAGCCTAATTTTGAAGATTTTAACCCAGGACCACAAAATTTAAAACCAAACAATTACCTACATGCCTAAACCCTTAAAAGTTGCAAAAAATGACGAGCTGTTATAACCAAAAAATTGAAAAGATTGATACTCTAGAACTACTCTAGAACACTAAACAATGGAATTGACAGCAGTTGTGATCCTAGGCCATAAATTCACACTTTTTTCTTTTTAAAAGAAACCATTTCATTGATAAATGAAATATTCAAAGATTACAACAAAAACCCAAGTACAAGATGAACCAAATAGAGCGACCTCATCAAAAGAAGAAAAAATTACAGCAAAATCCACACACTTCTTAATAGTTAAGAGTTCAAATGCAGCGATGACAATTTTCTACCAAGAAAAATGGCAAGGACTTGATTCCCTAAGCAATGCACCAATGCTCCAAATAATAACCTAATGATTATTACCTAAAATTCTTAATGATGACCGATTTCTTCTTAAGAAAAACTATGAAAAACAAACTGAAAGTAACCTGCATTTGGGCTATCTGATGCAAATCTTTCACGACTCTACTCCCAAGAAAAGATTCTTTGAATTAATCCTATCTTTGCAGTACTTTGGAGATTTTGTGTAGAAAAAAGAGGAGAATTTCATAGATAGGAAATTTTTATGGGAGATCTCAAATTGTAATCAATTCACATTTCGTATTGGGGATTTCTCACTCCCTCAAGTGTTATCTACTCCAATTGCATCTACTTTTTCTTTCCATAATTTCCTTGATTGGCTGAACGGAAGAATTCTATCCTCCCAACCCATGAATTCCGATCTATTTTTATTCAACACATTACATAGAATTATTTTTAAAAATTAAGAAAAAAAAAAAGAGCAATAGAAGAAGTTGCCTTACGTGATGGTGACATCATAAGTTCGTGTTCGTAGGATATTATCGTCATCAGGTTCATGGGCAATTTGGTAGGTGGGAAGAGTCGCCTACAATGAAAAAGTAAATGTGAACCCTCATCAAAATAGAACGGCAAAGATGTGAGCATAAAGATTTTTCTAGTCCCAAATGGTTATCATGTGTATATGGTAAAAATGAACCAAGAACTTTCTCGATGGGAACCAAGAAACTTCTTTCAAGATGAGATACCACAGAAAGGATCCCAATTATTCTCCACATTCCATGCCTAGCAAATTAAGAGAGCATGGATTAAAGCTCAAACTTGCAACACTTAGATACAGCCGAAACTCTTGTTTATATTGGGGTAGTGGGGGTAGAGGTGGATGGGCAGTGGTTATGCAGGCCCTTGTATAAAACTGAATACTTTTAAGCCACATTTGCTCATAAAATTTACATACTGAATCAGTTCCAACAACATTGTCAGTTTCTTCAATATCATCCAGGTCAGGAACATCATCTTCATCTTCACCACCAAAATAGTTTGGAATTGACTTAACAACCTTGGTCCTGCTGATTTCAAGAGCTTCCAGGGAAGGCAAATTTTCCTCTTCGTCACTTTTTTCTTCTGCATGAAAGAGCACATGTTATTTACCTAATGTAAACCCCTAGCTTCAAACTCATAGATAAAGGTACCCTTTGGTTTCCCATGGGTTGCCAGCCAACCATCACCATCTTCGTTATCAAGAAGAACTTCACCACCTGCAGCTTCATACTCCTCTTCTACGGAGGCAGCCCGGCGCAGGCAAGGAACTGGAAAGAAAGTGAACTATCGTCCTTATTTTTGATAATGGCTCAACAAAGATGAAGAATATTACACCAAAAATTCATTCGATTTTTATAATTTTTTTTCGAAAAGAATACGAGACTTTTCATTAAGGAAATGAAAAGAGACTAATGCTCAGAGATACAAGATGAAACGAATTTATTTATACAATTGATAGTTTAAAATAGTAAACATCAGTGGCATATAGACAAGCCACAACATAATGCCAGATCATTACTTGCTAAAGGTATAAATGACATTACTGGGGCTGATAGAGTTACAAAAGAATTCTTTTGGTAAGTAGCAACAGGTTAAGCTAAACACTAATTACTTGAAAAGATATACATACAAACTTGAATATCATGTCTCAAGGGTAAGAGGTCATTCATGTTGGCCACTGAAATTTCTTAAAAACTTGAGTTGTTCAATTGATTGCGTTCCCTGCCAAGTGTAAGGCTCATTGTGAAGAGCTACTTAAATTTTGGGAACGAGTAGAAAGCATAAGGTTTAAGGAAAAGCAACCTGCTAAAATGCAAAATTGTGCACGTTGATGTAACTATCTCATAGCAATGCCCATAAATCAATAGAAGGATATGTATCCTTTGAGCATTAACCTCTTTTCATTTTTATTTTATTAGTGAAAGGTTTTGTAAATATATATAGAAGGGTATGGGAAAGAGAAGTGTAAATGTCAAAAGCACATAAACTACAAGGTACGAATGACAAAATTGCCAAACAATAAGAGTCTGATCATAACCTCTAAAATTACATACAAAACAATGAAGTTAAAGGTTGTGCTGTTATACCATTTCTGGTAATCAAGAATTGTTTATCTGGGGGCAAGTATGATTTCCTCTTGTTCAGATCACCCGACTCCCTAAAACCATGAACAAGGAAAAGATATTTTAGCACATAATAGACAAATTTAAAAAACCTTCAGAACTTAAGGAGTTAAATGAATACAGGAGATGAGAAAATAAAAAGTATAACTGTACAAGTGAGACACCAATAATGTCAGTTTTCATGGGATTGTGGAAAGATCCACATTGTCCTTCGGCTGAAAAAGGTACAGGACTGGACGTAAGATATGTTGGATAATCAACATTTGGGTTATGGCTGTCTTTCCAACCACGAAGAACCTAAAAGTAAGTTGGCAAACAGAAGCTCTGATTTCTACGCTAATTTTGTTCCACTAAATGTTATACTTCAAAAACAAATTACCAACTTGCTTCTCAAAGAAGTTCGTAGACATAGTTTCAGAAAAATAAGAAAAACCAATGGGATATCACTATTATTTAATGTACTTTCTATGTACCCCTTTTGACCTCTCTCCTCTTAAGCTTTCTGAAGAAGTCCTTACTTAAAGGGCATTAAGGTTTTGTCCCAACCATTCCAAAGCTCTACCATCCACTGAAAGGGAGTTAACTATATTCCTTCACCAAAGTCTACATTGAAAATTTGAAAGGCTTACAGTTCGACACAGACTAACTGACCTTGATGTCCTATCTTCGAAAACAGAATTGACAAAAAATACAGGATTCAGAAAAGAGAGTTGATATAAATTGATGAGTATAGTGAATCTTGTAATGGAGACAATCATTCAATTAAGCAATTGAAGAATACAAGTGTACAACAAAATTAGAATATCGCAGAATAAGGAATCAAGGAAATTAGATGATGGGAATGGAGAGATTTGACATGAAAATACCAAGACCAGGTGGGACATTTGGAGACGAGATTATCACCGGCGATGATGAACTCAGAGACACTGAGAACGCCTTTCTCTTTGAAAGCGGAGACGGTTCGAGGCCCTGTGATCCTCTCGACAGTTCCTTTGAAGGCCTCGTGAAGCTTCTGCGACAAAACCATGATCAAAATCTGTCTGGGATTGATGAATTCAGATGAAAGAATTTGGAAATTGGAAATTGGAAGAGAAATTTGGAATCCCCAGCAGAAACTTGACTCTGATCGACCACCGAAATTGGGCTTCAATGTGGGGGAAAGAACCGATCTTGGGCTTCAACGGAGAAACGTAAAGGTTTAGTTTTCTGGTTAAAAATGGCGAAGTTGGAAAGTTTATTTTAAAATGCTAACATTTTAGATGATGACATAATCATATACTTCAATTTCAAATTTTCATATTTTATATGAGGTTATATTTAAATTTTTGATTGTGTTCATTTTTGGACCTTTGTTAACCTAAACTTCAGACTTCAAAACTAACTCAGCATCCCAAATATCTCCTAAATCTTTTTTAGATAAGAGGTTAATACTAAATCCATACTAAAACATATGGGACATTTTGAAATCCTATTTTCCTTTTTGTTTTTGCTTAAAAAATTTTAATGATAACTTTTTTTAAAAAAGATAATTGTATTGAATAACACTTTTAGGGATAATAATTAAGTGTATAGCTACATTTTTAAAGAATTGCAAATATAACAAAATCTACAAGTGATAGATCCCTACTAGCAATATGGTCTATCACGGATAGACTTCGAAACCAAAATCTAAATTTTGCTATATCTACAAATTCTTTGCGTTGTGTTACATCTATAAATACTTTGGACCTAATTGCTATATTTGTAACTACCCTTAAAAAATGATTGAATTTTGTATATTTCAAAATACTTTGATTTTAAAAATGATCTATAATATACTACATATAAAATGATAAGTTTTACGGCTAAGGAGAAAGCTCTAAAATGGGTTCCTCATTCAATCGATTGTTTGAAGCTTAATGTTGATGCTCCTTGGCGTCCTAACCAAAACATGGTGTAGGGTTTGGAGTGATTATCAAAAAATGAGAAGGGGAAATAGAGTGTGGTGTAAGCTCTTTATCAATGCGGAGGTTGAAGTGCTGAAGTGGGGAAGGCGGAGGTGTTGCTAATCAACGTTGTTTTGGAAATGGTAGAGAGGTTGGGTTGTCATTTTTTGTGTGTAGAATTAGATGTTAGGTCCATTGTGAAGCAAATACACTTCTTATCATTTGCTCATTCTTATTTAGGGATTCTTCTTGGTTGTTACTATAGTTGGTTGGCTTGTAAATTTTCTTTTATTGGTTGTTGGTTCTTTCCTTTGTAACATTCTATATTGGATGTTGGATGTTTAGCTGTTTCTCTTTATTGCCCTTTTTGGCTTCTGGCTTCTTGCGTTTGTTTCTTTATTGGTCCGGTGTGACAGATTTGTGGAACCTGGTTTTATTCTTACCTTCTTAGGTTTTTTTTTTTTTTTTCCTAAAGGCTTTAAAGGTGTTATTTTAGGTTTTTTAGTTTATGTGTTGCAATAGAGAAAAAAAAAAAAAAGCAAGAGAAAAAGCTCTGTAGTTTTCTACATGTTAATCATATGTGTATGATGCTTGAGAAGGAGTATTGAGTTTAGGGGGAGCCTAAACAAATAAGATCTAACAAGTAAGAAGCTTTAATTTCAGGGGGAGTTTGAATAGTGAGAAGATCGTGAGACAAGGAATATCAAGTTTACGGGGAGCCTAAACAGTACACTTGACTTTGGTTTATTGTAACACATGATAGTTCATCTATCAGATAAATTGTTTCTTTGTAAACCGTTTGAATATTAGTGAAACTCCATTTCAATTAGGCTCTAAGCCTCCCAAATGTAGGTGATGTTACACCGAGTTGGGTTAACAATTTTGTGTGTTATTTCTCTTTTCTGTCTTTTACTGTGTTGGCTTACCTGTTCGTAACATTACATCTGACAAAGTGCTTCTTAGATTGACTATCTATTTTTTAATTGGTATCAAAGCAAGATTCCGTAGTCAGTATCTTTGTTGATCTCTTCGATGGAACCAATCAGAAAAGGCAAATTTATTACCATACCTCTTGTACTTGATGGGACTAACTACTCATATTGGATAGCCAAAATGACTACCTTTCTTAAGTCAATTGACAGTAAGACTTGGAAAGTAGTTGTGATAGGATAGACTCATTATCAACTTACCGATAAAGATGGCAAAGTTTCTCTCAAACCTGAGAAGGATTGTACTGAAATAGAAGATGAAGCTTCTCTAGGAAACTCTCGCGCTCTAAATGCTATCTTTAATGGAGTTGACAAAAATATCTTTCATCTTATCACTACGTGTGTATCCGCCAAAGAGGCTTGAGAGATATTGGAGGTGGTTCATGAAGAGACTTCTAAAGTAAAAATGTCCCATCTATAGATTCTAAGTTTAAAATTTGAATCTCTTAAAATGATGAAGAAAGAAACAATAGCTGATTTCAACATACATATTTTAGATATTGCAAACGAATCATTTGCTCTCAGTGAGAAAATATCTGAAAAAAAATTAGTTCGAAAGATCCTTCATTCTCTACTAAAACGTTTTGACATGAAAGTGACAACCATCGAAGAAGCAAATGATATTACCTCTATGAAAGTGGACGAGCTGTTTGGATCCTTGCGCGTCTTTGAATTGACATTTGATGAAAAAGCTGATAAGAAAGGTAAAGGTTTAGCCCTGCAAACGAATTCTAATTAAGAATCAAATCAAAACAAAGGGAAAGATGGTAAAGAAAATCTTCATGATACACTTTCCTTGTTAACAAAGAAATTTAACAAAGTTTCAAAACGTTTGAATAAGCGGCCTGGAAATTATAACTCATCATATGTCAAAGATAATAGTAGCAACATCAACTCTAGTAATAAGAACATTATACCATCGGGCAGGAAAAAGGAAAGTGAACAAGGAATGAACAATACTCAAAATGACAGGGATCGTAATTTCAGATGCAGAGAATGTGAAGGGTTTGATCATTTCCAAATTGAATGTCCTAAGTATGTGAGAAGACAAAGTAAAGGGTATTCAACTACGTTATCAGATGATGAATCAGATACAAGTAGTGAATTAAATGATGAGATTCGTGCTCTAATTGGTTGTGTATCCTTAGATGAATCTGTGGAGCCCTGTGCTTCAAATATGAAGTTGAATGAAGCTTGTAGTGAATTGAGTCACATCACTCATTTGTTTGGAAACTTAACTATTAAAGAAGTTTATGAAAAGTGAGAGGAAGATCTACTTGTTTTAGATCAATAGAAAGATCGAATTAAAAAACTAATTGATGACAACCATCGTTTCTTGAGTACCATCTCTGAATTGAAGAAAGAGTTGAAATCTTCATACCAACAACTAGATTCAATGTCTAAGTCAGTACGCATGTTAAACTCGGGTTATAGATGATCTCGACAAGATTCTTACCATAGGGAAGCAAGTTGCTAATAAAAAGGGGGTTGGATTCAGTAGGTATAGGAAATATGGCTCTAAATCAGAATCCTCTTCCCGAATTATTTTTGTTTTTGCTCAAAATACACACATGTCTGAAACTAAATCAAAAGACACAAGGCCAATATCATATCATGCAATCAGTAGGCCTAAGAAAAAATGGGTTTGTCATTACTATGGCAGATCATATTTGCCCAATTTGTTTCTATCTCTATGATAGAAATGCGTTTAAACTATCTGGACATTCCTTCATTAGAATGAGACCTATAAGTCACACAAATAGAAGTGACGAGTAAACTTAAGTGGCGGATCTTTTGGGGTTGATACCCTAAATCTCGTAGTTTCTGTAGTTTGTAATTGTAGTGTACAAACAGTTTATTTATTTAATAAAATTTAAAATATTTTATTCTAAATTTAGAAGCATTAACCCATAAAACCAATAAACAAACATCCAAAGTTATCTTATATAGCTTAAACATGTACGTAGTGACATATAGGTGGGTTGTGTTTAAGTGATAACCTGAGCAGTCTGTAGTAGATGGATAAGGCTGAGTATCTTATCTTGATGACACTACGAATATGGCTCACTTTGTAGATGTTACAATTATTGTAAAGTTCTACAAATTATTTGATCCTGATTATTCATGTAGAGACATGTGAGCGGGCGTGTTTTATACAAAAGAGTTTGTATAAGACTGGACCATGAAATTAATAGTTTTATTATATAATACCGTTAATAGTAGAGACGTACATTTCACCAGGATGGCCATGAGTGACATGACCTGAATTCTGAGTGAGTTGTGAACTTCTACCGATGAAGGTGGTCCTTTAATTTGCATGGGTGAGAGTGGCTAGTTTGCCGACTCAATATGCCTAGCATTTTGGGGATTTATCTAATTGGAGAGCTGGAAACACAGTTACACAAGACAAAATTCACTCCTTCCCTAATGCTGGGGTAAATAGATAAATTGCTCCTTTAAGGGCTGATTCTAGGGCTTGAACAATGGGGTGCCACACCCTTTTTATTTGGCCTGAGAGGGGTTTAGTCATAGTTGAACTATGACTTATTGTTTATTAGAGAGATCAGTGGTACTTAAGAAGTTAGATGTAACTACAGGGACAAAATGGTAATTTTGGCCCAATTGTACTTATAAGCAATTTGTGAAGAGTCATCGTCCAGTTGACTTGTTATATCAAATGGACACAAAAATATATATGTAGTGCAAAGAGTATAGCTGTCAGTCTTTAGTAGAGTGATCGAAAATTAATGAAAGTTGATTAATTTAATTAAAGGGATTTAATTAATTAATCAAGTACCATTGGAACTTCAAACTATAGGTCTATAAGGTCCCCTCCGTAGTTCAGCTGGGATAATTGAGAATCAATTTAATTTTAGATTAATTTGAATTGTTCAAACTAATTGAAGGAATTAATTATATATGATTTAATTAATTTAACTTAATTATATATGATATAGTTAGTATAATGTATTTGATACATTATAAAATAAAATTTATTTTGAGAGGAAATAAATATTTGAATATGGTTCAAATATTAATTATATGAATTAGATCCATATAATTAAATTAAATATAAATTTGATTTATATTAAATATTGTAAATGATTATGAAAATTCAAACTATATGTTATATTGTATTTGATATAATATAAAAACTATAGGTTATGTGTTATATTCGATATAACATATAGTTTAATATATGCTATATGATAAGGTGGTTATCATATATATATTAAATAATTTATTAAATTAATTTTGAATTTAATTAAGGAGGGAGTTATAACTCCCTCCCTTTGTTTTCTCTTTTATCAAGGACGTAGAAGATGGGGATGTTACGATGATAATCGTTTTCTTCCTCCCAAAAAGACACAGAGTGTCTGTAAGGTTTTGTCTCTCCTAAGAATGATCTCTAGAATAATTTTCTCTCAAAATCCTTCCTCACCCTCACTACCAAATTAATACACAAAGCTCACACACTCCTGTGATTCTTAACCCTAAGGAGAATATATAAGACTCTTTTGTGGTGGTGTCCACATTGGGTATTATTGTTTTCTTGTTCGTTGAGATCGGGTTACAAGAAAATAGTACCTGACCATTGGAGAGGATTTTGTGAAGGCTTTGTGATTTCAAAGGTCAGTAAACCTAAATCATTTTTCTCTTCTTTGTTTTATTTTAAGCATGTTATAAAATTTTGTTAGAATGCATAATTTTTGTTTCTGAATTTTAATTCACTGTGAAATTGTAAACTGGGACCGATCCTCGCTTTCGCATCGGACCTCACAGTCCTTCAGTATCAAGGGAGAAAGGTCTCAAAAGAACATCAAATGCAATGTTGCTTTTACCTCTTTGCACACATCAACCAAGGAGATTGGTATTTTCACAATGGGTGCCCATGTCACATGACAGGTGAAAAATAATTTATATTCAATTTAAAGGCATGTGGTTTTGGTCATGTAATCTTTGAAGATGGAGTTAAGAGAAAAGTCTTGGGAAAAGGAGATCTATTGAAGCCTGGATTTTCTATTCATTATGATGTTATGTTAGTAGAAGGCTTAATGACAAACTTAATTGACACTCGTCAACTTCTCTAAAGACAAATGCTTAGTGAAAGATGATAATAGTGTGGTTGTTATGCCAGGTACTCGATCAACAGACAACTATTACCACTGGATCCCTAATGCCTCTACAGGTGTTTGTCATTCTTCTAAAATCAGTGAAGCTGAAATTTAGCGTAAACTTCTTGGTCACATAAGTCTTGAATTGATCAGGAAAGCTATTTCTGAGGAAGCCATCCTTAGGATACATCATTTGCATTCGAAAGCCGACTATTTTTGTGGACAATGTCAAGCTAGAAAAAACGTTAAAGCCTCACATAAGAAAGTTGCTCAATGCAGTACTAGTAGCATATTAGAGTTACTGCACATGGAATTAATGGGTCCCATGCAGGTTGAGAGTCTGGATGGAAAACATTATTTTTTGTTTTCATGAATGATTTTTCTCGGTTCATGTGGGTCAGATTTATCAGAGAGAAACCATACTCATTCAAAATGTGTTAGACATTATGTCTTCAACTTCAATGCGAGCAAGTAAAGAATATCATCTGAATTAGAAGTGATAATGGGAAGAAATTTGTAAATTCTTAATTTGTTGATTTTTGTGCCTTTGTAGCATTCTACATGAATTTTCAACCTCTATTACCCTTCAGTAGAATGGAGTTGTTGAAATAAAAACCGCACCCTCAAAGAAATGGCTCGTGCCATGTTACATGCGAAAGAGTTTCGTTTCACTTCTGGGCAGAAGCCTCGAATACAGTGTGTCATATTCACAATAGAGTTTCCATTCACCCTTGTATTATTGTCACTAACTATCAACTCTGGAAAGGAAGAAAACCAAATTTGAAGTATTTTCATGTGTTTGGTAATACATACTATATCTTGTCTGATCGTGATGGAAGAAGGAAGTGAGACTCTTAATTAGATGATGGTATCTTTCTTGGCTGTTCAACAAATAATAGAGCCTACAAAGTTTTCAATAAATTGACACAAAGTGTGATGGAATCAGTAAATGTTGTTATAAATTTTCTAACCCTTACCATGGAGGAAAATGATGATGACGAGGATCAAATGTTTTCACAGGCTAGCAAATATGTTGAATACAAAATTTTAGTCATCAGACCATGTAAAGAATCAAATAGCTTCAGCAGATGCTCCTGACATCAGTAATGACATCCTGGTACCAAGAGATATAGAGGATAGTGAGTCAGATAAGGATAAAAATGGGTTTCATAGACCAATTCCATCCACCAGAATATAGAAGAATCATTCTTCTAGCAGTATTATTGGAAATTTGAACTCAGGAATTACTACTCGAAAGAAGGACATAATTGATTATTTGAAGACAATTGGAAATTTGTGTTTTACATCTCCAGTGGAACCTAAAAAATGTGAATGAAGCCTTAAAAGATGAGTTCTAGATCAATGCTATGCAAGAAGAACTTGAACAATTTTCTTGAAACCAAGTGTGGATTTTGGTTCCATGACCTAAAAATGCAAATGTTCCAAGAATAAATCTAATGAACATAGAGTTGTGACTAGAAACAAAGTCAGGCTAGTTGCCCAAGGTTATACTCAACTCGAAGGAGTGGATTTTGATGAAAATTTTGGTCATGTGTCATGTTTGGAAGCTATTCATATTCTTGTGGGAATTTCATGCCTTCTAAAATTCAAATTATTTCAAATAGATGTTAAAAGTGAAGGAATCGAATTCCTCAACAGAAATGCGTGTATGCATGTGCTTTCGAAATTCGTTTTGGAAATCAAGAAAAAACAGAGAAACATACAATAAACATGATAAACATAAAACTGATATAAGCATGCTTATATAGAATGAAAAGAAGAAGAGGACTAACCCTTGAAGACAATCTTTAATGTTTTCCTCTCCCTATCACGAACATCTCGTTCCACGAGTAATTTCTTTAAATTCAACGTACAGGAAAACCACCATCGGGCATTCCTTACTATTTTCTGGAATAAAAATCAAAGGAGTTGTGGGCTCTTCAATTTTGATAAGAGAAAGAAAAAAACGAGGGAGGGATTGCTTGAGAGAATTTTTGCAGAAGAACTTTTCTTCCACTTCCATCAATCTCACAGACACTTCTGTATGTTATAGGTGAAAAGGTAGGGGAGATAACTCCCTTCAATCTTATGTTAACTTCCTTGCTAACTGCAGGGGAGTTAATTTTTATATTTAATTTAATATTAAATTAAATCTTATTTAATTTGATTAAATTAAATAAATATTAATTAATTCAAATAATTAATATCAATTAACTAAATATCATATATTTAATTAATGTCACATTCGAATAATATTCAAATGTATTTCCTCTTATATACTATAGTTTTAATATGAATTTCATTTACATTAAACTCAACCTATAGTTTTAATATGAATCTCATTCATATTAAATTAATCTATGGTATAATATGAATTTCATTCATATCATTTAATACTTGAATCTTATTCAAATACTTTATTCTCTCATATAACCTATAGTTTTAATATGAATCATATTCATATTCATATTAATTTTAACTTATAGTTTTATATGAATCTCATTCATATAAATAACATTTGAATCATATTCAAACATTTATTTCTCTCAAATATAGTATTACTTATAAATCATATTTATCATTAACTATATATTAAAATGTATCTATATACATTATATTAAGGGTAATTGCAATTGGTAGCATTTTTAGGAAAATAACCAAATGTATAACACCATTTAAAAAAATTACAAATATAGCCAAGTCTATTGGTGATAGACTTCTATCGTTGATAGACTCTACCAGTGATATAGTCTGTCACTGATAGACTCCTACCAATAATATGGTTTATCACTGATAGACTATTTAAATTTGGCCATATTTTAATTTTTTTTTTTACATTATATTATATCTACTAATATTTTGGGTCTAATGTCTATATTTGTAACTGTCCCTTACATTAATTGTATCTTATACAATTAATTTCTTTATTTAATTTGAACAATTCAAATTAATTCAAAATTAATTGATTCTTATTTTTACCCTTTGTGAGCTAGCAGGGGGATCTAATAGACCTAAAGATTAAAAGCTTCAATGATTTGACATTAATTAATTAAAGTCTTTAATTAAATTAATCAACATTCATTAACTGTGAGTCATTCTACTAAAGACCCACAACTGCACCACTACTGCACTCTTCGCACTGTAGATATAATTCTTTATCTAAGGATATAACCAATCAACAATAAGTTGACCCTTCACGAATTGCTCGTAATTACAGTTGGGTCAAATTACCATTTTACCATTGTATTAATATCTAACTCTGTAAGTACCACCGATCCCTCTAATGAACAAACAGTTCATAGTCTAACTACAAACTAACCCCTGTCCAACTAGTGAGAGGGTGATACCTCATTATTCAAGACCCAAAATCAACTATTAAGGAAGCAATTTATCTATTTACCCTAAAGACGGGAATGAGTGAATTTCATCTTGTATAGTTGTGTGTTGGGGTTGATGCTCTAAATCTCGTAGGGTTCTATAGTTTGTAAATGTATTGAATAACCTCATTGTTTATTCAAACTCGTTATCTATTTAATAAAATATATGATATTTTATTCATTTTTTAGTTGCATTAAGCACAAACCAATAAACTAACATCCAAGGTTATCTTATAACTTAAATATGATGTAGAGACATACGGGCGGATCATGTTTAAGTGATAACCTAAATGGTCTGTAGTAGATGGATAAGGTTGGGTGCCTTATCCTGGTGACACTATGAGTATGGCCCGCTTTGTAGGTGTTACAATTGTTGTAAAGTGCTACAAATAATGTGATCCTGATCATTCATGTACAGACATGTGAGCTGAGATATTCAATACAAAGGAGTTTGTATAAGACTGGACCATGAAATGTTTAGTTTTATTATATAACAACGTTCATAATAGAGACTTAGATTTCACTAGGATGAGCATAGGTAACATGACCTCAATCCTGATGAGTTGTGAACTCTTGCCTATGAGGGCGGTTCTTTGATTTGTATGGGTGAGAGTGGCCAGATCGCTGACTCAACAAGCCTACTATTTTGGTGATTCTTTTGATTGAGGAGCTGAAAACACAGCTACACAAGAAGAAATTCACTCCTTCCCCGAGATTGGGGCAAGGAGATAAATTGCTCCCTTAAGGGCTGATTCTGAGAGGAGTTTAGTGATAGTTGGACTATGATCTATTGTTCATTAAAGGGGTCAATGGTACTTATTGTCTCTGATCAAAGTTGTTGTTTTGGTGCTTGCTAATAAAAGAAAATGTTTCTGCCAAAGGAGGAGCTTATTATTGTAATTGGTTGGCTTGTCAATTTTCTTTTATTGGTTGTTGGTTCTTTCCTTTTTGACATTATGTATTGGATGTTGGTTGTTTGACAGTTTCTCTTTATTGCCCTTTCTGGCTTTTGGCATTTGTTTCCTTATTGATCTGGTGTGACAGATTGGTGAATTTTGACTTTATTCTTACCTTTTTGGGTTTGTTTTTTCTGAAGACTTTAAGGGTGTCGTTTTAAGTTTTTAGGTTATGTGCTGCAATAGAGGAAAAAAGCAAGAGAAAAAGCTCTGTAGTTTTCTATATGTTGATCATATATGTATGATTCTTGAGAATGAGTATTGAGTTTGTAGGAGCCTAAGCAAACAAGATTTGACAGATAAGTAGCTTCAATTTCAGGGGGAGCCTGAACAGTGCGAAGATTTTGAGACAAGGAATATCAAGTTTAGAGGGAGCCTAAACAGTACACTTTTCTTTGGTTTATGTGATACTTCGTCTACCAGATAAGTTGTTTCTTTGTAAACCGTTTGATATTAGTGAAACTCCATTTCCACCAGATGTAGGTGATATTACATCGAACTGGGTTAACAATTTTGTATGTTATTTATCTTCTCTATCTTATATTGTGTTGGCTTACTTGTTCATAACAATAAGTCTAACAAAATGCTTCTCAGATTAACTATCTATTTTTCATTGGTGAAATATACAGTTTAATGAGTAATATTAGGATAGTGAGATTTAGTTTTGCTCCTAGGTCATGTAATAAGGTGACCCATCATTCAACTGAAGGAAATCAAACACGAGGATTTCCATGAGCAGCGGAAAGATCATTCCAAATTACAATCATATATGAACTTTACAATTATAGTCATAAACAAAAACATACGGTTATGCAATCATTAAAGAAATTACAGCATGATAATACAAATGATCAAGAAGAAACTCTACACACATTTGTAGACTCATCGCCAAGGTCCTTGATCACGAACGCTCGAACACAGTAACCTCGAACGTTCATTCAACATGACTGCTGCACTGCACGAACACCGCGCACTCAAACTCAGCGATCGCCTCGATCACGAACACCCCAATAGCACGAATAGCCTCCACAAAACCTCGATATTATTGAGTTGAGTATGACACAATCAAGAAGGCTACCTTAGTATTCTCGGTGTGAGATTCCAGAGGGTAGGCTCTGTGTGGATTTGGTTTGAGGCAGAAGACGGAGGAAACAATAATCGTGTAAATGATTGAGCAAGTGGGAGATGGCAGAACCTATCGTATAGGTCGATGCCCAATCGTTTAGCAAAAACTAAGCGATCGTCTAACAAAAACTAAGCGATCGTTTAGCTCATCGCTTAGTTGCGTGTTTGTTGCCTACAAACACTGCGGGATCGTTTAGCTCGCTCCAAGTTGTCGCTTAGTAAATCCTATTTACTTGACAACTTCTGTGAGATTTTTTTCCGAGAGAGAAAATCACAAATTCACAAAAAATAACATTACTAAAATTAGGAAAACAACTTTCTTTTTATCTCACGGTTACCATGAAACCACCAATAACCTTCCACTTAATTGGTTATTAGAGAAAAAGATTTAATTATCTAATAATTAATATTATTATAAATATAAATGATAACCAACTTATCATACTATATTTATAACCTATAGTTTTAATATTTCATCTCATGAAACATATAAACCATAGCTCTATTTCTATTCCATGACACTTAATGTAAATCTCATTTACATTAATCCTCCACAAGATGTATCTCATACATCATACCGATCATATCATATATAATCGAATTACTTCTTGTCAATTTGAACATTTCAAATCACCACCAAGAACTGATCCTCAATTGAATCCATTGAGCTACCAAGGGGATCTTATGGACCTGTAGCTCGAAGTTCCAACGATATGTGAATAACTAATTTAACTCTTTAGTCACGGGATCCACCATCCGTTAACTGCCAGGTACTCGATTAAAGATCGACAGTTGAACTCTCCTTACCACAGATATATTATGTGTCTATCTTAACTAATCAGCAGTGCAACACCCCTTCACAGATCGCACGTAAGTACAGCTCGATCAATAACTGTTATGCCCTTATAGTTACATTTAACTTCTTAAGTACCACTGATCCCTCTAATGAACATAAGTCATAGTCCTACTATGACTGAGTCTTCTCTTCCAAATAGAAGCTGTGATCACTATGTTTAAGCCCCGGAATCATCCCTTAAGGGAGTAATCTCTCTACTTATCCCTGCTTCAGGAAAGGAGTGTATTCCATCTTATGTATTGAGTTCCCAGCTCCCAGATCAGATAAGTCCCAAAAAAGTAGGCATGTTGAATTGGCAATCTGATCACTCTCACCCATACTAATCAAAGGACTACCCTCAAAGACAAGAGTTCCCAAAACGCTCAGGATTGAGGTCATGTCACCTATGGTCATTTAGGTGAGATGTAAGTCTTTAGTATCAACGGTGTTATATACAGAGTCTAGTCATCTCGTGGTCCGGTCTTATACAAACTCTTTGTATTGGGACACCCCCGCTCGCATGTCTTCACATGAATGGCTAGGATCTACCATCTATAGTAGTTTACAACACTTGCAAACCTCTACAAAGCGGGCCGTATCCGTAGTGTTACTAGGATCAGGTATTCAACCTTAATCCTTATACTACAAGCCTATTTAGGTTATCACTTAAGGCATGATCTACTTGTATATCCCATATACATGCTTAAGTTCACATAAGATAACCATGGAGCTTTGTTTATTGGATATGAGTAAATGCTAGAATGAAATAACAATTATTTTATTCATCAAACAATGTGTATCATTACAAACAATGGGACTCCGGGAGAATTAGGACACCAATCCCAACATCAACTGCCTATGTCATTAGTGTTGCTTGTTCTCATTTTTTGTTTTCTACTCCTCCTTATTGGCTGGGTCAACTTATTGTTGCTTATCAGGGTGAGTATGGGCTTTTGAATAATTATATTTAATGCAACGTTTTTTCTTCTAAAAAAAGATGCGGAATTGAAGCATATAGCAAAATTTAAGGTTTCGTTCTGAAAATTGCAAAATCGCTCAAAAATAAGATTTACGGTAACTCATGTGACATACACATGACCACAAATTTCTAAATCCCTGATTTGTCCTTGTCTGGTTCGTAGTTGTTGTTATTGATGAAACTACAAATATCAGGTAATTGTAGAATAAAACACAAGGTCAAGTTATGCATAAAGTGTAATTGCGGATTTTCCTCGAAACAACTGCCCTCCTGATTTTGCTTATGTAGTTAATATAATGTCCATATTTTTTTTTTTTATTAATTTAGATTTTGTTTAACCACTTTTCGAATTAATCTCACCTTAATTAAATATCATATTTTTCTACCAAATTAATATTTTAAATATCTATATATTATCAAATTTAATTTTATCTAATAAAATTTCAAATTTATTCAAATCTTTAAATGGGTTTTCATTGCTTTTTACATATTCAATTTTATTCAAATCTTTGAATTGTTTTTCATAATTTTATACATATATTCTTAATAAATTGGTTGTATATTTCTCATATCCTTGAAGGACTAAATTGTTTTATATACTATTTTTACTATTATTTTAACGATTCTCATATATATATATATATATATATATATATATATATATATACTAAATAAATTAGTTGTATATTTCTCATATCCTTGAATGACCATTTTTTTTATGAAGTGATATTTATTTTTTTTCCAAATTGCTAAAATATTCTTCAATTTTTTTAAAATCAATTTTGGCACTTATCATATTATTATAGTTATATTTATATAAGTTTTCATCAATTAACTAACATATAGTTACACATATAGTGTAATAGTAATATGAAGTTATGAGATTTAATTATTTTACATTTACACATACAACGTAATTGTAATATAAACTTACGAGATTTTAATAATATATATTTTTTTTTTTGTGATTTGTTATTATAATAAAATTTTGTATCTATCCAACTTTATCTGTTGTCATCATATTGGATTTTATCTTATTGATTGTTGATTTATTCATACATTTTCTTATCAAATTTGGTTTTATCTTATTCCTTTTTAATTTATTTATACATTTTGTTATTAAATTTAGTTTTATGTTACCTTCTTTTTTCAAATTGATTTAATTTTATCTAATTCTTTTTCATTTTTTTTTTTTATATATTTAGGGATTTGTATTCTTATCACAATTTAACTATTTTTTTTATTTCATACATTTTTTCTTTTATATTATTACTATTTATATAATTTATTTTTTAAAAATGTAATACAATATTATAATAATATATCATTGGCATATAAACGATAATATTTCGAGATCTTGTGAATTTAAATTAATTATCTCAAATTATTTGATTTTGTTTCCTTCTAATTTTGTATTTTAGTATCAAAACTAATATAATTGAGAAGATAATCCATTTAAATTTATTTGATATGAGATTTGAAAATTTTGTATGATAAAAGATTTGAAATTTGTAAATTTTAAATTTTAGAGAGAAAAATATAAGAGTCAACCTTACTTGGAATTGTATATGTATATATAGATTTCATTTTTTAAAAATGTATAGATTTTGTTTTAGAATTTAATTTTAATATAATTCAAATCAATAAAAAAAATGAATAAAAGAAAGGAAAAGAAAAAAAAAATGTAACCCTAGGGACTCAACTTCTTTCTCTTTTTCCATTTTTGTTGTTCTACCATTATCGTAGTCGTATACCATACCACCAGTGTGTTTTTTTTCTTCTTTTTTCACTTTTTTTTGTTCGTTCATGAACCGATAATTGGTAGCCATACAACTCCAATATATAATTTTTTTTCCTTCATTCGTTTCTTATTCTTTGTGACAGTGTATATTGTGATCGACTGATGAAAAGGAATTAGAGAAAGAGGCATTGTGATTGCATGAAGAAATTTTCAAATCCCTAATTTCTTTTTGAGTGGAAAATCGAAGGAAAAGGAGAAGCTTTTCAAATCCATAGTTTTTTTTTTTTATTATTATTATTTTTTATTTGAGTTGTTGGTGGTTTTTGTTTTTAATTATTTTTATTTTCTATGAATGCTTAGAGAATTGTAGTAATCAAATCATGTAGGTGTTGATTGGACTTTTGTAGGCTACATTGGTTAGCATGGTAATTGTTTAGTTACAGCTTATTTGAAGTTTTTTGCTTCAACTTATGAACGTTAGGTATTTATTGGTAAGTGAGGGCAGTTTTGACAATTTAACATTATTATTATTTTTTATTTAATTCGATTTTGTCATTTTCAAAAATTTGAAATTTTTTGCTATTTTTTTTTTCAAATGAAACCTCTAAATTTGCTATTTATCTGGTCAGCCCAAAAAAGATTTGTTTTACATCTCCATTTTGCCTTTCATTTTTTACCCTTTGTTTATTATATCATATTTTTTTGTTAGTTATTAATAGTTTTAATTAAATTATAATTATAATCCGTTTGTATGAGAGGACTTGAATCTTCTTAAACCGAGAGCAATATAATTGTGTCTCAACTTAATGTTTACATGTTTATATTTTTCAATTTCTAATCTAGTTGTAATTTTTCCAACAAAATTTTTTCAGCAACAAAAAAATCTGCAACAAATATGGAATCTTAAAGCTAAAAAGAAAAGGATGGGAGATGGAAATAATAATTTCACAAAGAGATGAGAGAAGAAAGAAAAATGAACGAAGTTATGGAAGAGGGAAAGTTCTAAATTAATGTTTTCACAATGCTTGTTGCATAATGTTTTCCATGAATGACAATTTCAAAAAATCTAAATGAAAATGTGGGTGAGGAAAAGAATTAGGAGAAAGATGTTAAATGGAAAAATAGAAAAATACTTAGCTGCATCACACCTATCTTTAGGACTATCTATATCCTTAATCTCTCCGTTCCTCCTAATTTTTCACCAAAACATAAATATATGAAGAGTATAATTCAGAAACATTTAATATTGCGTCCTATACATTGAGTTTTATTCCATTTTAGTTGATGTATTTTCGGTTGTCCAAATGTAATCATATATACTTTTAACAAATAGTAACTTTAGTTTTTATAAAATAAATAAAATCTTTAATTTAGTCATTCACAATTTTTTTTTAATCAAAATGGGTTAAATAATAACAATAATTTTGTTGTTGGAGAAGAAACCTTGTGAATATATTTTCAAATTTTCATTGAAAGAATGCTAAAATAGGAATACTAAAATTGACATTTTTTAAGGAAAAAAAATAAAAAATATATTAATAGAATAGACTTTGAGTTAATTTAAGTTAGGTTAATTGTGTCCCTATACATTGAGTTTTATTCCATTTTAAGTTCTATATTTTCAGCTATCTAAATGTAATTTCTATACTTTCAACAAATAGTAAATTTAATCTTTGTACTCTAAATAAATCTTCAATTTAGTCATTTAAAAATCATTAGAATCAAAACTTGTTAAATAATAACAACAATAATTTTCATATTAGAAAATATACCATGTGAATATATTTTTAAATTTTATCAAAGGATGTAATTATAGACTATTTATTTTGAAAAAAAAATGTACATTAATAGTATAGACTGAATTTAAGATTTATTGAAAGTATTAGATTAAATTTAAACGATTGAAAGTTTAGAGACTAAAATAAGATTCATAATATTGAATTAAAATAATATTTTTAATCATTAAATTAGAAATTTTTAGATAGAAAGGTCATTTAATGAAACATAATTTAACCAAAATTAAACAAATGAAAGTAAACATTAATTGTCATTTTTTTTTGAAAAATCGAACTTAATTGTAATGATTGAATATATTGATTTGTGACATCCAATCAAAAGGGGAACAAAAAGAGTTAAACGACTTGTTGGATTGGCAACCTAGATTCTATTTTATGTTTTTAGATTTATCTAGTTCAATCAATATCTATTTGGCAAACAACCTAAATTATGTTTCTGATATCTATTTTTAGATTATGTGATCCAAACCATGCAAATTCTTAAAACGACATTTTTATGTTTTCATTATATCCATATTTCAAAATTTAAATATTAAAACAGAAAAATTATATTAAATAAAGATAAAAACATTTAGAAATACACTATGTTATGCTATAAACTCAATTCATTTTTTAACAATTAATATATGTATTATGTAATATATTATAAATGATATAATATTATAAAATAATAACTTTATAATTTTTTTTAACATAAACATGTTAATAAATAAATTAATAATAGTTTATTCACAACTGATATTTAATGGATAAATTGCAACTAGTTTTATGACTTACAGTTTTATGATTTATAAATATAGTGTGAAATAGATTTTAAACAATTGTTTAAATTATAATTCCATTTTTTTTATTATACTACCAAACATATATATATGAAAACATGAAATACAACTTTGTTTTCATTAAATCTCTTGTTTTCAAATTTTATTTTTAGATTCTCTACCAAACTAAGCCCTAACTTTCTATGTGGAGTGTTGTGTTTTGAAATGGTTATGATTAAAGATTTTCGTTTGTTGTGCTCTAGTTCCTAGATGCAATGAATGATCTTATATTAAACACAAGTTATCTCTAATTAAACCCAAGTTTAAGTCTAAAAAGAGTTCTTGGTGAGCTTAGGGTTGAACACGAGGACTTAGATTAAAAATGTGTTTGAATTTAATGGATGATCTTAATGTGATGAGTGTTTAATAGATGCATCAAACTAAGTTTTGTCTAAAAGATAAATTAATTACAAATGATGTATAGATGGATGATGACAATTGATGAAGGGGATAGTGGTGTGATGATGCGTTGAGCGTATGTGATAGTGATGATGCGCGGAGTGATGGATGCAATCACAATCAAAGCAACGTGCGTGGAAGTGAAGAAAAATCAATTGATAAAGCAAGGTTAAGAAAGTTAACTGACATTTTCCTAAGCAATGCATGAGTAGACATTCATGTTATTAACTCATTGAATGAAGAACTCATCTTTCGATATTTTCATGCCACATTTGTCCTATCTCTAGGCACATGCATTGGTTAATTTCAAACAAGAGGTTAACTTTATCTCTAAAGCTACTTCTCTCCATGTTTTTTAAGGAACTCTATTTACAGATAACTTTTGAGCGGAAGCGGATCGTCCAAATCCCATTGTGATTGAACGCATACATTTACAATCATACAAGTACAGATTATGCATAAATCTTAAATTACAACATGCTTTGAAATAAAAATAAACGATCAACTATACCTTTGAAGAACCCTTCTTCAAGTAATCCCTAGAACGAACTTGTTCATGAATGCATCGAACAACTCGAATAACATCAAGCAAAAACTCGATCCTCGAACCAACAGGAACACTATCCATTGGTGACCTTGGTATTCTCGGTGTGAGAATCCAGGAGTAGTGGGTTCTGGCTAATTTTGGTTAGAGGGTAGTTTGGTGTGGATGAGGAAGACGATCGAGTAGACAAACAATACTATCGTGTAAACGAACAAGTCTATCACATAGACAAGTCACTCAATCATGTAGACGATGAGGCTACCGTATAGTCTCTCAAGGAATCGTGTAGATACTCGATTGTTCAAATAATTAATAAATTATAATAAATATGATAACTTTATAATAAATATGATAACTAACTTATCATATTATATTTATAACCTATAGTTTTAATATTGCATCATATACAACATATAAACCATAGTTCTTTTTCTCTATTTTATAGCATTTAATATAAATCATATTTATATTAATTTTAATAACTATGAATCTAATTCATAAAAAATATATTCAAATCATATTCAAATATTTATTCCTCCATTTAGACAATAATGTATCAAATACATTATATTAATTATATCATATATAATTAAATTTCCACTTATTAATTTGAACATTTCAAATTACCCAAAAACTTATTCTCAACTTAAATCCATTAAGCTACTAAGGGGACCTTATGAACCTGTAGCTTGAAGCTCCAACGGTTCATGAATGGCTAATTAAACTCTTTAATCACATTATCCACCATCCATTAACTATCGGACACTCCACTAAAGACCGACACCTGCACTCTTCGCACTACAGATATATTTATATGTCCACTGGATATAACCAATCAACAGTACGATGACCCTTCACAAACCGATCGTAAGTACAACTAGGTTAAATTACCGTTTTGCCCCTGTAGTTAAATCAAACTCCTTAAGTACCATTAATCCCTCTATTGAATAATAGATCACAGTCCCACTATGACTAAATCCCTCTTGGGTCAAGAGAGGGTGTGATGCCACATTGTTCAAGGCCCAGAATCAATCTTTAAGGGGGCAATTTATCTACTTACTCCTGCTTTTAGGAAGGAGTGAATTCCATCTTGTGTAGCTGAGTTCGCAACTCCCCAATTAGACGAATCCCCAAATGGTAAGCTTGTTGAGTCAACGATTTAGCCACTCTCACCCATGCAAATCAAAGGACCGCCTTCATAGGCAGGAGTTCACAATTCACTCAGGATTAAGGTCAAGTTACCTATAGTCATCCTAGTAAAATGAAAGACTCTATTATGAACAGTGTTATATAAGAGACTAAACATTTCGTGGTTTGGTCTTTACATACTTCTTTGTATAGAATATCCCCGCTCGCATGTCTAATATATGAATGATCAGGATTAGATCATTTGTAGCACTTTACAACATTTGTAACACCTACAAAGTGGGCCATACTTGTAGTGTCACCAAGATAAGGTATCTAGCCTTAAACAAGATGAACTTTAACTCATGCAAAACTTGTGAAAATGCTTGTTAAAATTTTCGCAACCCATTAGGAATTTAGTTGCACATTATGAAAGCAAGAAGAAGCGTGGATGGATAATGGAAATCACATTTATATTAAGAAATGTAAAGTTTCTCAATCTCAAGACTTAATACAAATTGCAAATAAAAGAAATATATAAAGTTAGGAAATGGAGATGTCAAACTGCCGATTACAATCTCTTACTCTTTTTGGTACGGTGGTGGTTTCTATGGAGGTTGGCAGTGTTTTCTCCCTTTACAAAGAAGAAGATTGAGTTCTCACTCAAAATTCTTCAAAGAGAAACTTGAGAGATTGAAGATAATGGTGGAAGTATGGAGAAGTTTGGACAGAATTTCGATCAATCTCTTGGAAGAAAGTTTAACACTTAAACTAATTTACGAGGGGCTATTTATAGGCGTCACAAGAATGTTCTTTGCTTCTTTCTAATGATTTACCTAACATCTTTGCATTTAATTCCATGTCCTATTAAGTCAAATACTCATGTCATAGGTTTATTGACTTTGGTGCGACTGTCTCAAATCAGTTATTGATGCGTTCATGAATATGATGAAATAATGGTGTATATTGTGATGGTGGTGTATGCATTGTACATGCAAGTTTTCCTAGCAAAATCCAAGTATAAATCCTACTAGGTTGCCTGATAAGTCCAGGGTCAAACATAGGGACTATGGAGACAGTATGCAAGAGTGATTTCTGATTCCTTTACAGTGACAAATAAAACAATGAGTTGGTTGGTATGTTTGTTTAAAGTGTAAATTCTATGCGGCGGAATTGAGAAAGAGTTAATAACAGCGAAAGTTACAATGAGTATGCAGGGAACAGGTTGAAAAGGGATTTAACTAACACTTTCTAAGATTGCGTTCATATTATGTGATCATGTTACACACATACAACAACAGGTCATCTTTCAATGCAAATGCTATAGCTCCTAATTTTAGGACGCATGCGATGTATACGATGATGTCTATAGGAATTATGTCTAAGCCTCTATTCTTGTCTATGCGATGATGAATGACACACAGATACACAAGGCGACTGCATACTATCATAACCTATTTCTAGGGTGCATGCGATGCCTGTTAGCAAATAGAACTTATCTCTAAGTTTCTATCTCTTGCTTTTATGGTTCTAATCTAATTTTCTCAACCTAGATTATAACCTAGCTCTCTCAAGTCTAGGTTCTTTCCTTAGACTCTCTCTCGAGTAGCTATAAAGAGGTGATGGATACATATATAAGATAAAATGATCGCATAAAATGAAGATCTTAGGTCATGCTAGCTAAGTGCTTCTCAACCCATTCAGAAGTTTAGTTACTCATGCGTAATGTAAAGAGAGTGAATAGATGTAGAGATGCAAGTTCCATTATATAAATGAAATCAGAATACAGAATGACAATGGAAAGTAAGGATAGGGAGTCTGGTAGCAATGTCTTGCTTCCCAAGGCTTTTACACTGTGTTTTTTTCTACTTTGCCCAAAAGATAAGCAAGAGTCAGCCCTCTTTTCGTTCTCAATGCTTCCCAGCACTCTCTCGAGCTGACCAAGAACGATCTTTCGGCATCTTTTCTCTTCACTCGCCTCCGCCTCTAAGTATATAAAAACTATGAACAATGACTAACTATCTTCTATATGGCGAACTCTTTATATAGCTAAACTCCCTTATCGATGGTGGCCTTTGGTATTTATAGAGATCAAGGTGAAGAATATTTTCTCTCAAATGATTGCACTGATGGGATGTCATTAAATCTCTATCTGATGTGCCGATTAATTGTCATCGAAAAGTTGAGTGTACTTGCTACAGTGCATCGTTAACGACTTGTCAACTAAATTCGGATTCGACCGTCATCAGCTTTCTGTCCCATCGTGATTTATTAAGCTTTCACCTTGATACATCATCTTTATGCGGCCACCTTCTTGAGCAAATCTTCGCGAGTACATACGATCGCATAGCATTATGATCACAATCTTTTAATGCGCTCGGATGCTGAATTCCTTGGATCACAATTATGCATTGCACCAATGCATTTTCCTGCACAAAATATGTAAATTAGCTGCTTTAACGCAATTGGCGCATGCAATCACAATGTTCTCAACTTAATGCTTTTGGACACGATTTTACATATTTTTACCGTCGCAATCTGATAACGGGCAGAAATGCACGTTATTAAAGTATTAAGTTATTAAACAATGAAGGTTTGCTTTGATAAGATATATAAGATTGCGTCCAAAAAGCATTAAGTTCATGACATTGCGGTCGAATGCGTTCATCGCATAGAAACAATTAACTTTTGTATTTTTATGTAGAATATGCATTGACACAAGGCGGAAAATGCGATCACAAGAAATCAACGATCGAGCGCAGCATTGCCGCAAGGCTTTGTGGTGATTTGTGCTCGCAAATATCTGCCCAAGAAGGATTGCTGTATAGAGTCGGCGCAACTTGGTGGGCACATCTGGGTGAAAAGCATAATAAATCACGATGGGATAGAAAGCTGATGACGGTCGAGTCCGAATTAAGTTGACAAGTCGCTAATGAACTACTGCAGCAAGTACACTCAACTTTTTAGTGACAAATATTCAGCGCATCAGATAGAGAATTAATGCCATTCCATCAGTGCAATCATAAGAGAGAAGAAGCCTTTCACCCTGAAGCTCTATAAATACCAAAGGCAACCTTCAGAGAAGGGGTTCGGTTCGTCTAGTTCGACAGTTAGATAATTTTCTCCATAGTTAGAAGTAGCCTTGTTCTTAGTTTTTCTTTTACTTAAGGCAGAAGCGAGAGAAGCGAGATTGTATCGAGAGATCATTCCGGTGAACTTGGAAGAGTGCCGGAAGCATCGAGATCAGAGAGAGGGCCAACTCCTGCGAAAGCAGGAATATCTTTTGAATAGAATAGAGTTAACAGTGTAAAAGCCTTAGGAAGCAAGGGATTGCTACCAGGCTCTCTATCCTTATCTTCCATTGTCATTTTGTACTTAGACTTATCTATAGAAATGAAATTTACTTCTTTATATCTGTTCACTCTCTATTTATTATGCATGAGTAGCTAAATCTATCGAATGGGTTGAGAAGCACTTAACTAGCATAACTGGGGATCTTCATTCTATGTGATTATCTTGTATTATGTATGCATCATTCGTCCATTAGAGATACTCGAGAGGGTAGTTTAAGGATAGAATCCAGGCTTGAAAAAGTCAGGTTAGAGTCTAGGCTTGGGAGAGTCAGATTAGAACGCATAATCAAGAGATAGGAGTATAGGAATAAGCACTGTTTGCTATTAATGAATCACATGCATCCTAGAGATAGGTTAAGATTGTGTGCGGTCACCTTGTCATTGTGTGAATCTTGCATCATCGCATAGGCAAAAAGTAGAGACTTAGGAATAAGCTCTATGGACATTATCGCATTCATCACATGCGTCCTAGAACTAAGAGCACCGTATTTGCATTGGAAAATGATTTGTTGTCGCATGAGTGTAGCATGATCGCATAGTTTGATCACATTCCCGGGAAATACTAGCTAAAGACCTTCTCAACCCGTTCCTCTACATACTCAGTGTATCTACCGCATAATCAATCTTTTCTTAAATCCGTCGCATACTTTTTATATAGCAAACAACAACCCTAACTCTTGATTTATTGGTTACTGCAAAGTCTTCTTAAAAATTATCACCGCATATCGTTTTCCCAAGTTCCTAAGTTATGACCTTGGACTTGCCAGGAAACTCAGTGGGATTTATACTTGGATTCTGCTTAGAAAACTTGTTGCTCAATGCATTTCCATCACCGCAATTCATTTCATAATTTCACCTCATAAAATAACACATCACAATCCTACATTGTTTTATATCTTTGCATTATAATAACTTGCATTTCTACCCGTTATCACACCCCCAAATTTAAAACAATGTTTGTCCTCAAGCATAAACTAAATATTTTCTCTAGAAAGTTAGTCGCCTTTTTCTTTCCTAGATTTCTCGAGGTGCCTTATTCAAATCCTATGTACTAAAATCTCCTTAATTTCTATCCAAGTCTCTTCTTAAAATATTTCTTAAATTTAGGGACCGCAAGTTTAACCTTAAAAAAGACTTTACTTGTATCCAGGGCATCACATGATTTATTTCAAAAAAAACTTTTTTCAAATGGGGTGTTTTCGAATGATTTCTATCCTTACGTAGTTTAGATATTTTTTCTATGACCTTGCGCTGATCCGAGTGCCTAGCCTTCGTTTTTGCTTGCCCCCACATGTGTCATGCGATCATCCAACTACGAGTAAGGCGCTCTTTCTCAGTCTAAACTTATGCCCATTTGGCAGTGGAGTTGCGATCATTTTATTTATGCGTTGATCACGATTCCTACCTTCGTTTTGGCTTGCCTCCACGTGTGTCATGCGGACATCCAACTACGAGTAGGATCCGATCGCAATGTTATGATTCTTTTTTTTTTAGAGAAGCCTAAAAGTAGCAAGGTTGAAAATAAATACCGTACCCCTAAATTTAAATACAGCAATGTCCCCATTGCTAAAAGATTGAAAGAATTCATGTGATGCTCTTAGGAGGTTTCGTAAAAGTTAATTTGAAAGAAAGTTGTTGGACCACTAACTTCTAGAAATATTTTGTGAATTGACTGTCCTAAAATTAAGTTGATTCTAGTACATGCGATGAGAAATAGAAGCATGTGTTTCATTATTGAAATCATAATTGGTAGAGAAAAATAATGCGGTGACTTACTAAATTAATCAATATTTAATGATTATGCCGACTAAAGAGGATGTGATGGTAAAATTATCACAGTTAAAAAATGAGATGCGAGAGTGCAAAATTTGGAATAAACAAAGTCAAGGATATATAAAACCCCCAAATTTACTCTATTGCCCGTATCATTTGTGATTGCATCCTTCTTTGCGGTGATCTGATTTCTTCAATTGTGATGGCTGAACATCTTAGCCGCATCTTTCAATTATCGTGTAACTCCACTGTAATCGTTCACCTCGATTGTTGTAAAAAAAAAAATTGAGAGGTAAAAAATATAAACGACAGAGTTACCAAAATCGTTCACCACAATCACATCCCTTTTTTTTTATGCCAAGAGTAAAAAGGATATGGAAATGATAACTGATATATAAAAAGGTAGAATTGAGTTCATGAACTGAAAATTTCAGAGGATACTTCAAAACGATTGTGTCCCTGATAAATTTGAATCACATGACAACATAAGGAATGTTTATTCCTTTCAATCTGGGCTCTTTACGTCCAAGGCGATTTTCTCTTCTTTTCTCGATCTTCGGGATTTTGATTGCCTCAATCCGAAGCTTTTTCCCATTAACGTTCATCACGATTTCTCCCTTGTGTACATCAATTTGAGCGCGATTGGTCGATAGGAATGGTCGTTCCAATATGATAGGCGCATCTTCGTCCGCTTTATGATCCAGAATGATGAAGTCTGCCGGTAAAATGAATTTGTCAATTGAGACATCGACATCCTTCAACTCTCCCTTGGTGTGTACTTGGGATCTATCTGCAAGCAAGAGAGTCTCCGTCATGGGCGTTAGTTTTCCCATATTCAATCGTTTGAGAATTGATAGCGACATTAAGTTTATACTCACCCCAAGATTGCATAGTGCTTGACCAATGTAGACCCCTCCAATTGGGCAGGGTATCGTAAAGCTTCCTGGGTCGCACATTTTTTGTGGGATCATAGTATTTAACCTTTACTTACTGCCACTGTAGCGATCTTTTCTTCATAATTCTGTTTCTTTTTCGATCTTTGCGGGAATGGTAGTGGTTGTACTTCTTCTATTTCGTGTTCTAGAGAGTTGAAGGTGGACGCATCTTCTGGGTTCATCTTCTTGGGCTCTTCTGAATTATGTGTCAACGGGTTCTTGGTTTTCACTGCATTCGGGTTGGTTCTGCTAGGCTCTTCCCCTTCTTCTGTTGTCAATTTTTCGCCTAGCAAGGAGACTGATAGGCATTATTCCTTTCCTGTACCCCCAGAGTTGCGAGGGAGCTCAGTCGAGCTCAGTAACGCCTCTTGCGGTCTACTTTTGAGCTCGCTTGCAATTTGTCCTATTTGAATTTCAAGATTGCAAATACACATCGCTTGATTCTGGAGTACTGTTTCATTCTTCTCAATATACTGCTTCAGTGAGCTCTCTAGAGATGAAGATTGCGGCGCCTGCGAACTACTAGCTTGATTTTGTGGTTGATCGGTTGTTCACGGGAAAAATCTTTGTGGTCCTTCTTTTTACACCTAGGTTGATAGCTTTGTTGTTGATTTTTCATGAGAAATTGGGGTGGTTTCTCCACCCGGGGTCGTACATATCAGAGAAAGGGTTATTCTTTATGAAGCATATTGACTGCGGATTCCTTGGGCATTCTTCAATCAGGTGTGCTTCTCTATAGGTGACACAATTCGTGGTCGTTTGAGTGATTGCGTTGACCTACCCATTATGCATTCCTGTGCTATTGATTGCGATGCCTTGTATTAGATTCATCATCACATTCATTTGGTTTTGTAAGAATGCAATGGTCCCATTAGTTGTGTCACTATCTTTAATTCTCAGTTGTTGATCGCTTTCTCTCCAGTCTTTGTGATTTTTCGAAATGCAATCAAGTATGTTCTTAGCCTCACCGCATATCTTGTCAAGCAGATCTCTAGCTGCTGCTGCATTGGCAGCCATCTAAGATACAGGGTTCAAACCATGGTAAAATATTTTCATTTGTAGACAATCTGGTAAGCCATTGTGCGGACAATCTCGCACTAGCTGCTTAAACCTCGCCCAGGCGTCACTGAGCGATTCGTCGATATCTTATTCAAAATTAGTGATCAGCTTCTCTGTCTTGCATTTTCTGTCGGGGGGAAGTACTTCTTCATGAACTTTTCTACTACATGTTCCCACGATGTAACTATAACGTGGGTATTGTATGTATGATATTCAATGCTCATGATGATGCGATACTACTACGATTTATGCGTTAATTAAAGATGCTTAAGTAGTATGCCCTGCGTTGTCACAAGTTTCCTTACGATGGAACCAAGAGTAATTCCACGGCAACTTTCTCGGTGTGATCTGAGGTCGAACACGGGGAAGTGGTGTCAGTTATTGCGATATATTCATGGTATATGCGACTGGGTTTTTCAATTCTTTATAAAAGGTGTGTACAGTATGTAAATTGCAATAAAATAAGGGAAGGCGGTAAAAATGCGATAAAACATAAAAATGCAATAAACCTAAGTTAGATGTTACAAGATACAGGCTTTATGCACAAGATACTAGGATTAAGGCTGGCTGTGAAAATTGTGCAAAGACGTGGGATGCGACGACAAGTCTTGTGAACAGATTAGAAAGAGAAAGATAAGTATTACAAACAACGCAAGTTCTTAATTGAATTGAAGGTATATTACTGTTCCGCTCTTCTCTTGGCGTACACCTCTCAGTGATCGGCCGCGTTTCCCACATGTCTGTAGTGAAACAAAGTATAACGTAATGAACGTAAGGTTGCTTCCATGTCTGGAAGTACTACTCGCTTTAATTAACGCAATCTTCTGACCTTCTCTCGATAGATCAGAATGACATCTTCACTTCTGCTCTCACAAGTGAAGATGCCGTCTAACATACTTTAGCTAAACGTATTTTATAACTTTAATACATATTAAGTTCTTGGTGATTCATATTGCTTATCAAGGGATTAAGAAAACATCATGAAGAAAGTGACTAATGGGTGAACGGAAACAGAAAGAGAATGGTAAACGAAATCTATCAAAACATTCAATATTTCTACTAAGTGTTTGATACATGATGTGTGAATGAAGAGATAAAGAAAATATGGAATACAATGAAAGAGAGATAGAGCAGATACAATCTGGTGCCAATGTCTTGGCACAGATTCGATGGAGATCTGCTTGCCGGATAGGATGGTTTCGATGGTAGGAAGAGCTTCTCTCTCAGGCTTGCTCCACTGGTAGTAGGGGTCTCTACACAAAGCTTCGATTGGGTATACAGTTGGTCGGATCTGAGATTTACCTCTTGGCCTTATCTCTTTCTCTTCCCGGATTTCTTCTTTTCAGCACTCAGCTCAGCCTTTTTCTCTCTAAAATCTTACATCACTTAGCCCAGTATAAAATAGCATATTTTTCTCTGAAATCACTGGGGAATTTATAGGAGCAGATCCTTTGATTCCGGCCTTGTGGTCCCCACTTTTGTTATGGAAATTCCAAAGATGGAGGGATATTATTCCTTCTGCTATGCAATCGAACTGTCAAATCTGCACAACGGTTAGTTGTACACGTGTCTCAATCTTCCGCCTTTGCGTTGCACAGCTGCATCTTTGATCATGGGTTTGCATGCGGTGTTTGTTTTTATTACCGCATGCGGTCGAAGCATAACTCTGGACCGACTGTCGTATTGTGCCGTTACTTCGGTATTCGTCTCTTCATGGTTGATCAACGGGTGCAATGTGGTAGAGATGCGCTGATTAGTTTCTCATGAGCCTTGAGTGCACGCAGTGACTTGGTCTCCTGCAAAACAGAGTAAAGTTTGGCTTGTCCTCCATCTTTTTGGCATTAGTGGGTGTAATTGCAAACATTTATAATTATTGTCGTACTACGTTAATTTTCATACAATTGGCGCATAATTACTAACTTTTGGCCGCAATATCTAGATAAGGTGGCATAAATAACTTGTATTTCTACAAGTTATCATTAATCTCCCCTGGTTCGAGAGAATAAGCTCATTTCCGTGCTTGGTCACACAACGAAAATGGGAACAACTTAGTTTAACCTCTTCAGCGGAGATGTTTGGGAACACAAACGTATTGCAGATTTCAATAAAAATCTGGAGGTGGGCGTGTGGATCCTTGCCTCGCCTACCGCCAAACTGTCCGGCAGTTTGAATCATTTGCAGTATCACCGACTTCATCTCGAACCTCGATCCATCCAAGGCTAGCCTCATGATTCCTGGTGAGAAATCATAAAGGTTGGGCGACGCATAGTCCCAAATGGGTCTATTACGGTCGTTTGCCAAGAGAATGGGGTTCACCATGATATTATTTGCATTTGATGCTCTGTCTTCTTGTTGCTCCGCCATGTTGGGATTTCTCTCTTGTTGTTGATGTAGGCGGTTGTCTCTTCTTCTTCTTTGGAAAGTTCTCTCAATCTCGGGGTCATAATCGGGCTCAGGAGCTTGTTCATCGCTCATACGACGCCCACTTTTTCCCTTACCAAAGGAGAGGCAGTGCACAGAGATGGAAAGCTGCAAAGAAAATAAAAAAAAAGTTACCATTAGCACAATATGTACTGCCGTAGTCCCCGACAACGACGTCAAAAACTTGATACGTTCGTGAATATGATGAAATAATGGTGTATATTGTGATGGTGGTGTATAAGTTGTACATGCAAGTTTTCGTAGCAAAATCCAAGTATAAATCCTACTAGATTACTTGGTAAGCCCAAGGTCGAATACAGAGACTATGGAGACAGTATGCGACGATGATTTCTGATTCCTTTGTGGTGACAAATAAAACAATGAGTTGGTTGGTATGTTTGTTTAACGTGTAAATTCTATGCGGCATAATTGAGAAAGAGTTAATAACAGCAAAAGTTACAATGAGTATGCGAGGAACGAGTTGAGAAGGGATTTAGCTAACACTTCCTAAGATTGCGTACACGTTATGCGATCATGTTACACACATACAACAACAGGTCATCTCTCAATGTAAATGCTATAGCTCCTAATTTTAGGACGCGTTCGATGTATACGATGATGTCTATAAGACTTATGTCTAAGCCTCTATTCTTGTCTATGCGATGATGAATGACACACACATACACAAGGCGACCACATACTATCATAACCTATTTCTAGGGTGCATGCGATGCATGTTAGCAAATAGAACTTATCTCTAAGTTTCTATCTTTTGCTTATGCGGTTCTAATCTAACTTTCTCAAGCCTAGATTCTAACCTAGCTCTCTTAAGTCTGTTCTTTCTTTAGACTCTCTCTCGAGTAGCTCTAAAAAGGTGATGGACGTATACATAAGACAAGATGATCGCATAAAATGAAGATCTTATGTCATGCTAGCTAAGTGTTTCTCAACCCATTCAGAAGTTTAGTTACTCATGCCTAATGAAAAGAGAGTGAACAGATGTAGAGATGCAAGACATTTTATAAATGAAATCAAAATACAGAATGACAACGAAAAGTAAGGATAGGGAGCCTGGTAGCAATGTCTTGCTTTTCAAGGCTTTTACACTGCGTTTTTTTCTACTTTGCCCAAAAGATTATTCTTGCTCTCGTAAGAGTCGGCCCTCTTTCTGTTCTCAATGCTTCCCGACACTCTCTCGAGATGACCAGGAACAATCTTCCGCTGTCTTTTCTCTTCACTCGCCTCTGCCTCTAAGTATATGAAAACTATGAACAACGTCTAACTATCTTCTATATGGCAAACTCTTTATATAGCTAAACTCCCTTATCGATGGTGGCCTTCGGTATTTATAGAGATCAAGGTGAAGAAGCTTTTCTCTCAAATGATTGCACTGATTGGATTTCATTAAATCTTTATCTGATGCGCTGATTAATTGTCATCGAAAAGTTGAGTGTACTTGCTACAGTGCGTCGTTAATGGCTTGTCAACTAAATTTGGATTCGACCGTCATCAACTTTCCATCCCATCATGTTTTATTAAGCTTTCACCTTAATGTGTCGTCTTTATGTGGCCACCTTCTTGAGCAGATCTTCGCGAGCGCATACGATCGAATAGCATTGCGGTCGCAATTTTCTACTGCACTCGGATGCTGAATTCCTTGGACCTCAATTCTGCCTTGCGCCAACGCATTTTCCTGCTCAAAATACATAAATTAGCTGCTTTAACGCAATTGGCGCATGCGATCGCAACGTTCTCAATTTAATGCTTTTGGACACGATTTTATATATTTTTACCGTCGCAATCCTACATTATTTTATATCTTTACGTTGTAATAACGTGCATTTCTGCCCGTTATCAGCTACCAACTTACGTCTTGATTTGACATCCAGTGCCCATGCGTTTGTCGTTTTCTACTCTGCATATTTCTTGTCAATGCATGGTTCTTCGCGTGCAAGGTTGAAGTTGATATGATTCTCTTTATGTGTCCATGCCTGCAACTTTTGTTTTCTTAGTCGATTTTTGCTTCTTTTTACAAGAATCCTACATCCAAAGATGTTAGATTTTAAAACTTTTAGGATAATGCATTTTGTAAATGTTTGAACGCGAAGTTTATTTATTTTCATGAATTTCATTTCAAGTTAATAAATTTTTAACTGAATCTTCCTAATTATTTTAAATAAAGATCTATAATAATTTTTAGGCATTCTCTCTCTTAATCCTTCAGGAGGAGGCACACGAAGTCTTTTCTCGCAAATCAGGATGCGGGGGAGAAGGAATCCATTCATTCAGATCAATGGGAAGTAGAGGTAGAGACTACCCTTTCACTTCTTCTTCATACAGGGAAGAGAGAGTCTTTTGCCTAAACTGCTGGGGAGAAGGGGACCTTGCATGTTATTCAGCCCAAGGAGACAAAAGGATAAAATCTCTATCTTCCTCAATTCGAGAAAAAGGTGCGCCAAGCTAATCTTTTTTATCTTCGTACATTGTCTCATTAAGACTCAGCCTTCGAAACTCAAAGTCATTTTTCATCAATTTTCTCCTTTTGGGATGGGAAGGCTACGAGGAGGTTGTAGTCTGAGATTAAGAGGGTTGCTTTTGGGCTTTAAGCGCTTCAAGCTAATGCAACGAATCCTTCAGCAACCTCTAAAGGACATTGTTTGTGATAATTCCTTTGACACGTACCTTCGACTCATCCTCCATCAAACACTCATTGGCATATAGCTTCATGATTATGAAGGGGAAGAATAGATAACTCCGATGTTAGGTTTTATGCCCTAAAACTCGTAGATAGTAAATGTTATTAATTAACCGTCATCAATAAAGAGTTATAAATGTTAATTCAATAAATGTTATTGTTTGTGATCGTTTGTCTATTTTGTCTTAATAACCCTAAATTCAATAAACTAACATCCAAGGCTGTCTTATAAGTCTTGAACTGTATATGGAGACATACAGGGATCAATGTTCAAGATACAGCCTAAAGGATACATAGTATAGGGATAAGATTGGGTACCTTATCCTGGTAACACTATAGATACGAAATGAGTTTGCATAAGACTGAATTGCCTGTTAAGCCACTTTGTATTGGATACAAATGCAATGATCCAATGCATTCATGTAGTTGACTTGTAAGTAGGGGTATCCTATGCAATGAGTTTGCATAAAACCGAACCGTGAAATAGTAACCACTAGATGTAACACCGTTAACTAATTAGGTTCTTATTTCAATAGGATGACCTAGGCAACTTAGTCTTAATCCTGGGTATATTATGAAGTTCTGTTCACGAGGAATTATTCTTTGATTTGTATGGGTGAGGGTGACTAGTTAACCGATCCAATATGCCTACAATTTTGGGGACAATACCGAGTGGGGAGTTGGGAACATAGTATTACAAAATGGAATTCACTCCTTAAGAGTAAGTACATGAGTGTTCCCTTAGGTGGTGTCTCCGAGACTTGAACAATGGGTCCTACCCTCTCATTGGCTTGGGAGGGGTTTTTGTTTATTGGTTGAACCACAAACAAGTTGTTCATGTTAGGGTTTGTGCCTTAAAATCTCATGTCCTGTAGTTTATAAACAACTTTGTAAGAACACTTGTGATGTATAATATATATGATATTTACTTCACTTCCTGACTTTGCACATTTATATGTTTTTTATTTTACCACAAACCAATAAACTTAATATCTCTGGTTGTCTTATGTAACTTAAGCATGTATGTAGTGACATACAAGTGGACCATGTATTAAGTGACAACCAAAATGGTCTGTAATATATGGATATAGGAGGGAAACCTTATCCTGGTAACACTACGAATGCGGCCCACTTTGTGGAATTGTTACAAGTGTTGTGACTTGTCACAGATGATCTGATCCTGATAATTCATGTAGGGGACATGCAAGCGGGGGCATTCTATACAAAGAATTTATATAAGACCTGATCTCGAAGTATTAACATCTCGTCATATAACTTTGTCCATGACTAAGACTTCACTTCACTAGGAGGACCATAGGTAGCATGACCTCAATCCTGAGTGAATTGGGAACTCCTGCCATTTGAGACAGTCATTTGATTTGCATGGGTGTGAGTGGCTAGAGCGCTGACTCAAACCTACCACTTTGAGGATTCGTCTGATTTGGGAGCTGGGAACTCAGCTTCACAAGATGGAGTTCACTCCTTCCCCAAAGTAGGGGTAAGTAGATAGATTACTCTTTTAAGGGCTGATCTCGAGGCTTGAATGATGTGGCGCCACACATCTTCTCATGGCTCGAGAGTTGTTCACACATAGTAAGACTATATTGTATTTTTCACTAGAGGGATCAGTGGTACTTAAGGAGTAAGATATAACTATAGAGGCAAAACGGTAAATTAGCCTGCTGTAATTACGAGCATCTGTGAAGGATTATCGTACTGATGATTGGTTATATCCAATGAACATAGAAATTTATCTATGGTAAGAAGAGTTCAACTGTCAGTCTTTAGTGGAATGCCTAGCAGTTAACAGATGGTGGATATCGTGACTAAAGAGTTTAGTCAGTTATTCACGTACCATTGGATCTTCGAGCCATAGGTCCATAAAGTCCCCTTGGTAGCTTGGATACAAGTTGAGAGTCAGTTTTTGGGTCAGTTTGAAATGTTTGAATTGACAATAGGGAGTTCGATTATATATGATATAATTAACTTTATGTATGAGATACATTAATTTGGAAGAAATTGGATATAAATATGATTTATATCTAGTGGAGGAAAAATACTATTATTAATATATGATATTAATTCATAAATTATGAATATAATGTGATCATATTCATTGTCATTAATTAGATGGTTAAATGGGTAATAGGACGACATCTCTTCTATTTTCATAACGGATTAGTAAGTTGAAAGATCACTTTGAGATGCTTAAACAGCTCACGGTGTGTTAAGCATGGGATGCGCAGACATTGTGTTGAAAAGTGTCATCACTTAGAAAATCTGTGCCTATATGATAGTGCCTAAACGATCGTTTACCTATACGATAATGTTGAGCGATCGCTTAACGATTACACCTGCACGCACTATTTACTAAACGATAGTTTACCTTTTCCTAAGCGATCATTTAGCGTCTGATATTTACTAAACGATCATTTACCTTTTCCTTAGCGATCGTTTAGTGCTCGATATTTACTAAACGATCGTATAGATAATCGCTTAGTTTTTCCTACACGAACGTTTAGATGATCGCTTACCTTTTTCCTACACGATCGTATACTTCACCTAAACGATCAAGCGTTTTGTCTATATGATAGACAAGCCTATTTCTCACTTGCTTGATTGTTGTATACGATCTATCTTTCTCTTTCCCTCTACCATATCCGAACAAAGCCCACCCTTTGGATTCTCACTCCAAGAATATTGAGGGCTCCGAGTGGTGGTGTGATCCCCTTTTCTTCTGTTCGTATGGAGGCTGTTTGAGGTAGACAATTGGGTTTTGCTGTAAAGAATAAGTCTTCAATTGATATGATCTCTCGATCTCTTATTTATTGTTCTTTTGAGCATGATTTAGCATTCTGAATGCATATTAGTATTTTGAATGTATATGTGGAATTTTGTCACAATGAATTGGAAAGATATGCTTTTGCTCATAGGTACTCTTGGATAAGAGTTTCTTCAATTGGTATCAGAGCCAGGTTTCTGATATTCCAATTCATTACTGCAAATGAGTTGCATTTACTTTCTTGGTGGGTGCAACATGTCTACTCTCTATTTTAGTTATTAATTTTTTTGTGGATGTGTGGATTAATGGAGCTTTCTGGGATGTAACCTCGATTTGTTGAATTCTCAAGTTAATTGTAGAGGCCCCTACGTTTTTGGGCACAATTAATTGCTATTGAGTCTATAATTTCAAAGTTAGTTTGGGTCTTGAGTCGTTCGAGATGAAATTCAGAGCAAGGGTTGTTGTTCTTGGAAGAAGAAGACGATCAAGCGTTGGTCGTGTCGTGTAGACGATGAGGTAGACAATAGCTGAGTATCAGATGCTCGAATTTCATTTAACGCACGCACGCACCAGACGATCGTATAGCTCAACAAGTCTCATCACTTAGTTACTGACTATATGATTGCGGAGTAATAGCGTGGTAAATCGTTTACCTTTCGCGTACTATGCGATCGTCTAGACGATCAGGCTTCACGGCCTCATTCGTTTAGCTTGTGTGAGCTTTTGCGCTATCGTCTAGTGTGCGTTACACGATCGTTTACTGGAGGCGTTTACTAAATGATGGAAGCTTCGTCTGACGGTTCAAGACCTAGTTCGCTTGTGAACCAGTTTGCTCGGCAGAATAATGTAATAGATAGTTTTCTCATTCCGATTTTGTATTGGTTCATCCCGGTCCATTAATCCGTGGTTTTATACATGTGATTTATACTTTTTTTTATGTCATATCGTATGCACATATAGATAAATCCCACCTTAGGTTATGCATTGGTCATGCATATTCTCTTTATTATAAGTGTTATGATTTAGTGAAGTATGATTTGATTTACATTAATGCATGCTCATGCATCATATAATATAAGGGTTATATTTATGTATGCATTATTTATTTAGCGTAATATTTATAAGCGTTATAAATACTTCGTTATGTGGCATGTGTGTTTTAGTTGTTTATTTTATAAATGGTTATAAAATGAAATTAGAACTAAAATAATTAGTAAAAGGTTAAAATATAGCAAACCTATCTATAAGGGACCTTTTGTCAAAGGCAAGTTTTGTCTAGGCTGGGGTATTTAAGGTGACGACAACGGAACACCCCTACCTAAAAGGTGAATTAGATAGATTTGATGCAGGCTTGCATGTTAAGGACAATTCATTAAAGAGTTTAATGTGACTACTTGGACTTATTTTATTTCAAAGACAAAAGTTGGTTTTTAGCAAACTTAATAAATGACTTAGATTATAATCAGTAGCTAGATTTTCTAGGTTAATAAACCCCTAGGTAGAACATTTAGTGGAAGGTACTTGGGGCATTTGATGCTTCATTTACACCTCTCGCGTTTCTCCCCCATAGTTCATACCGTGAGATCTATCCTTGGCCTCATGACACTCTGGGAGTCTCCTCCTAAAGGATGGTGTTTGGGTAGGTCAATATCAAGGTGGATAGAGAGAATGTTCATAGTAAGTGGGTGCGGAAATTGCGACAGCGTATCCCACTGTCTCTCTTGTTGGATTAAATAAAGTTTCTACGCATCGCCTCGAGGCACCCCTGGTGTTTCACCCTATATGGGCTGTTTTGCGCGTTTCTTTATTTTATCTCCTATAAGAGGATAAGGTTACTTAGTCTCTTGTCCTAATCTGATTTTTCCCTACGGTGAGTGCATTAGGGCGGGACTCTGTGGCCGAAAACGAGGGGTTACACTTACGCGAAATTGTTAAGGGTTAACAGTTCTGAACCGAATAAATGGTGGCTGTTAGGTTCAGTTCCAAGAGTTGGTTCTGCCTAATAGTTAAGAATGTCTAATCTTAGTGAAGAGACATTTGATCACCCCATCGGTGACATTTGTCCTGCCTCGCTGGGGCATCATTGCAAAATAGAAGTCTAATCACTTAGGAAACTTGGAATCTGTTTTGCTAAAACTAATTGGTTAAAAATGTGGTTTTTACAAAGTCTTATAAAAGTTTTTTCGTTTTTTCAACAGTGATTTTAAATGGCTACAGCCACTATCAGTTTACTTAGCACTGAAAAAATGAATGGCAAAAACCATTCAAGTTAGAAACATATGCTCACGATGATACTCATCATCGAGGATCTGAAGTTTGTCCTTATGGAGGAATGTCCTCCTATTCCACCTCAAGACACTACTGGAAATGTTCGACGGCGTACGAGCGTTAGACACGGGAAAATAAGAAGGCCCGAGCCTATATCTTGGCTAGTCTTAGTGATGTGTTAGCCAAGAACCATGAGCCCATGTTCTCAACACGTGAGATCATGAAGTCCCTGTAGGAAATGTTTGAATAGCCGTTTGGACAGCTCAAGCATGAGTTTCTAAAACACATCTTCAACTTCAAAATGAAAGAAGACACCTCTATTCGTGAACATGTGCTAAATATGATGGCCCACTTTAATGTGACGAAGATGAATGGGTCTAAAATCGATGAGGGCAGTCAGGTTAGCATTATCCTGCATTCATTGCCGAAAAGCTTCCTCCACTTTGTTAGCAATACGATTTTTAAAAAAGTGGACTATACCCTTACTACTTTCCTCAATGAGTTGCAGACTTACCAATCCTTGCTGAAAAGTAAGGAGAAAAAGGGAGGTGAGGCAAATGTTGTCTCGTCTTTTAAAAGGTTCTATCGAGGTTTGACCTCAGGAACAAAGTTTGCACTTTCAACTTCTAACTCTGGAAAGAGGAAGAAGAAGAAGGGTGGTAAAGGGAAAAGGAATGCGCCTACTAACCTGCCACCTGTCACCCAGAAGAAGAGTCCACCGCTAGTTGAAAAAGGAAAATGTTTCTACTGTAATCAAGACGGGCACTGGAAAAGGAATTGTCCTCGTTATCTGAAAGGAAAGAAGGCAGCCAAGGTTAAGACCAAGACAGACAAAGGTAAATGTGATTTACTTATGTTAAACACTTGTTTAGTGGAGAATGATGATTCCGCTTAGATAATTGATTCGGACACCACTAATCATGTTTGTTCTTCTTTTCAGGGGATTAGATCCTGGCGACAGTTGGAGATTGTTGAGATGACATTGCAAGTAAGCACCGGGCATGTCGTCTCAACTGTGGAAGTGGGAGGCATCCAGTTATCTTTACAGAATAGGTTTCTTGTATTAAAAGATGTCTTTGTAGTTCCTGAACTAAAAAGGAACCTTATTTTTGTAAAGTGTCTATTACAATGCAATTACACTCTTTCTTTTAAATTGAACAAAACGTTTATTTATAAGGATGGTGTTGAAGTTTGTACAACTAAACTGGAAAATATCTTGTATGTGCTAAGACCGTTAGCCTTAAGTTCCCTCTATAACATAGAGATGTTTAAATCTGTCATAACTCAATCTAAACGCCAACGAGTTTCTCCAAAAAAAAATGCCCAACTTTAGCACTTTCGATTAGGGCACATCAATCTCAATAGGATTGAGAGATTAGTGAAGAATGATCTTCTAAGCGAGTTAGAAGAAAATTATTTACCAGTGTGCGAATCTTGCCTTGAGGGTAAGATGACTAAAAGGCCTTTTACTGGAAAAGGTTATCGAGCCAAAGAGCCTCTAGAATTAGTACAATCTGACCTTTGCGGTCCTATGAATGTGCGAGCTCGAGGAGGCTATGAGTACTTTATCAGTTTTACTGATGATTACTCAAGATCTGATGCAACGAAAGTCTGAATCTTTTGAAAAGTTCAAATTATTTAAGGCTAAAGTCGAGAATGCTTTGGATAGATGAATTAAAACACTTCAATCAGATCGAGGTGGAGAGTTTTTGGATTATGAGTTCCAAGACTATTTATTAGAACTTGGAATCGTTTCCCAACTCTCGACACTAGGTACACCTCAGCAAAATGGTGTAGCGGAGAGGAGAAATAGAACCTTGTTGGACATGGTTTGTCCGATGATGAGTTATGCCTCCTTACAGAACTCAGTTTGAAGTTTCGTAGTAGAGACTGTGGTATACATTCTCAACTGTGTTACTTCTAAGAGTGTTGCAAGAACACCTCTAGAGTTTTAGAATGGGCGTTAAGCTAGTTTACGTCACTTTCGCATATGAGGTTGCCTAGCACATGTGCTTGAGGAAAATCCCAAGAAGTTGGAATCACGATCAAAGTTGTGCCTCTTTGTAGGCTTCCCCAAAGGTACACGAGGAGATTACTTTTATGATCTGTCCGAAAACAAGGTGTTTGTTTTCACGAACGCTGCTTTCCTGGAGGAGGATCATATTGGGTAGTACAGTTCACGTAGTAAAGTCGTGTTAAGTGAGCTTTCCAAAGAAACTACTGAAACTTCAACAAGAGTTATTAAAGGACCTGCTTCATTAACCAGAGGTGTTGATGATAGTTCATTTGGTAGGTCGGTTCCACCTCAAGAGTTGAGGCAACATCGACGCAGTGGGAGGGTTACGAACTCGCCTGATCGCTATCTGGGTTTCACGGAAATCCTAGCTATGGTGGCAGATGGCGACGTTGAGGATCCGTTGTCCTATCAAAAGGCAATGAAGGATGTTCACTAGGATGAATGGGTTAAAGCCATGAATCTCGAGATGGAGTCAATGTACTTCAACTCAGTATGGGATCCTCTAGATCGGCCTGATGAGGTAAGACCAATAGGTTGTAAATGGATCCACAAGCGAAAATGAGGTGCTGATGGGAAGGTGCAAACCTTCAAGGCTCGACTTGTGGTAAAGGGTTACACCCAAGTGGAGGGAGTCGACTATGAGGAGACTTTCTCACCTGTTGCTATGTTAAAGTCGATCCGCATCCTCCTGTTCATTGTCGTGTATTATAATTATGAGATATGAAAAATGGACGTCAAGACGGCTTTTCTGAATGGTTATCTTGAGGAGACCATTTACATGATGCAACTCGAAGGATTCATCACCCAAGGTCAAGAACAAAAAGTTTGCCAACTGAATCGGTCCATTTATGGGTTGCAGTAGGCATCTCGATCTTGAAATATTCGGTTTGATGCTGCGATCAAATCATATGGCTTTGACCAAAACGTTGATGAACTTTGTGTTGACAAGAAGATAGTCAACAGGTCAGTAGCTTTCTTAGTGTTGTATGTAGACGATATACTACTCATTGGGAATGATGTAGGTTTAGTGACTGCAGTTAAGAACTGGCAAGCGACCCAATTCCAAATGAAAGATTTGAGAGAGGCTTAGTTTGTTCTGGGTATACAGATCTTTCGGGATCGTAAGAATAAAGTGCTAGCATTGTCTCAGGCATCGTAGATTGACAAAATCTTGCTCAAGTACTTGATGCATAACTCCAAAAGGGGCCTACGACCATCCAGGCATGGAGTCACTTTGTCTAAGGACATGTGTCCTAAGACGCCTCAAGAGGTTGAGGAAATGTGACGGGTCCCATATGTATCTGTCATTGGCAGTTTAATATATGCGATGCTCTGCACTAGGCCAGACATCTGCTATGCTGTGGGAATAGTCAGTAGGTATCAATCTAACCCAGGCCAGGGTTATTGGACCGCAGTTAAGAATATCGTCAAATATCTTCGGAGAACGAGGGACTACATGCTTGTGTATGGGTCTAGGGATTTGATCCTTATTGGATACACGGATTATGACTTTCAGACTGATAAGGACTCTCGGAAGTCCATTATAGAGTCAGTATTTACTCTTAACGGAGGAGCTGTAGTGTGGCGGAGCACTAAACAGGGGTGCATCGCCGACTTCGCGTTGGAGGCCGAGTACGTAGCGGCTTGTGAAGCTACTAAAAAGGCCGTCTAGCTCAGGAAGTTTTTGACAGAGCTGGAAATTGTTCTAGATATGTCTAGGCCCATCACCCTCTATTGTACAATAGTAGTGCTATGGCGAACTCCAAGGAACCCAGGAGTCACAGGCGCGACAAACACATAGAGCGGAAGTATCATCTAATCCGCGAGATAGTGCATCGAGGAGACGTGATCGTCACGAAAGTCGTTTCGAAGCAAAACGTTGCTGATCCGTTTACGAAGGCTCTCACGACTACATTGTTTGAGGGTCACCTTCAAAGTATGGGTCTACAGGACCACCTGCGGCTGAACAAGGACAAGTGAGAGATTTTGTTGCACTAGGTTTTACACCCTAGTTTATTGTTTTGTACCTGTTTGTTTGTATTCCCCACTTCTCTTTAGGACAAGTGGGAGATTGTTGGGGTTTGTGCCCTAAAGTCTCGTGTCCTGTAGTTTGTAAACAACTTTGTAAGAACACTTTTTATGTATAATATATAAGATATTTACTTCACTTTCTGACTTTGCACATCTAGATGTTTTTTATTTTACCATAAACCAATAAACTTAATATCCTTGGTTATCTTTATGTAACTTAAGCATGTATGTAGTGACATACACGTAGATCATGTCTTAAGTGACAACCAAAATGGTCTGTAGTATATGGATATAGGAGGAAAACCTTATCCTGGTAACATTACGGACACGGCCCGTTTTGTGGAATTATTACAAGTGTTATGACTTGTCACAGATGATCTGATCCTAATCATTCTAGGGGACATGCGAGTGGGAGCGTCCTATACAAAGAGTTTGTATAAGATTTGACCTCGAAGTGTTAACGTCTCGTTATATAACTTTGTTCATGACTGAGACTTCACTTCACTAGGATGACCATAGGTAACATGACCTCAATCCTGAGTAAGTTGGGAACACCTACCATTGAGGGTGGTCCTTTGATTTGCATGGGTATGAGTGGCCACAGCGCCGACTCAAACCTACTACTTTGGGAATTCTTTTGATTTGGGAGTTAGGAACTCAGCTTTACAAGATGAAGTTCACTCCTTCCCCAAAGCAGGGGTAAGTAAATAGATTACTCTCTTAAGGGTTGATCCCGGGGCTTAAACGATGTGGCACCACACACCTTTTCATGGCTCGAGAGGTGTTCACACATAGTAGGACTATGTTCTTTTGTTCATTAGAGGGATCAAGGGTACTTAAGTAGTAAAATATAACTACAGGGGCAAAACAGTAAATTGGCCTGCTGTCATTACGAGCATCTGTGAAAGGTCATCGTACTGACGATTGGTTATATCCAATGAACATAGAAATATATCTATGGTAAAAAGAGTTCAACTGTCGATCTTTAGTAAAATGTCTGGCAGTTAACGGGTGGTGAATACCATGAATAAAGAGTTTAGTCAGCTATTCTCGTATCATTGGAGTTTCGAGCCATAGGTCCATAAGGTCCCCTTGGTAGCTTGGATACAAGTTGAGAGTCAGTTTTTGGGTCAATTTGAAATGTTCAAATTGACAAGAGAGAGTTCGATTATATATGATATAATTGAACTAGTTAATTATATATGATATAATTAACTTTATGTATGAGATATATTAATTTGAAAGAAATTGGATATAAATATGATTTATATCTAGTGGAGGAAAAATACTATTACTAATATATGATATTAATTCATAAATTATGAATATGATGTGATCATATTCATTGTCTATTAATTGGACGGTTAAATAGGTAATAGGACGATGTCTCTTCTGTTTTCATAACGGATGAGTAAGTTGAAAGATCACTTTGAGACGCTTGAATTGCTCACGGTGTGTTAAGCATGGGATACGCGAACATTGTATTGAAGAGTGTCATCGCTTAGAAAATCTGTACGATCACTTACCTAAACGATAATCCTGAGCGATCGCTTCGATTACACCCGCGCGCGCTATTTACTAAACAATCGTTTACCTTTTCCTAAGCGATCGTTTAGTGCCTGATATTTACTAAACGTTCGTTTACCTTTTCCTAAGCGATCGTTTAGCACCCGATATTTAATAAACGATCGTATAGACGATCGTTTAGTTTTTCCTACACGATCGTTTAAACAATCGCTTACCTTTTTCCTACACGATCGTATACTTCACCTAAACGATCAAGCATTTTGTCTATATGATAGATGAGCCTATCTCCCAGTTGCTTGATCGTTATATATGATCTTTCTTTCTCCTTCCCTCTACCAAATTCAAACAAATCCCACTCTTTGGATTCTCACTCCAAGAATACTAAGGGCTTTGAGTGGTGGTGTCATCCCTATTTCCTTCTGTTTGTATGGAGGCTATTTGAGGTAGACGATTGAGTTTTGCTGAGCAATAGCTTACCGTCTCAGCAAAAATGAGATTTGTTGTGAAGAACAAGTCTTCAACTGATATAATCTCTCGATCTCGCATTTATTGTTATTTTAGCATGATTTAGCATTATGAATGCATATTAGTATGTTTGAATGTATATGTGGAATTCTGTCACAATTAATTGGAAAGATCCGTTTCTGCTCGTAGGTACTCTTGGATAGAGTTTCTTTAGTTCATTAGAGGAGCACTAGTACTTAATGATGGAAAACGTTTGAAGGTTTCTGTGTGGAAGCAGGGATCGATCCCAATTTTAGTTTTACAGAATTCCAAATTACAGAATGATACAGAAAGAAGAGATTATGCATAAATAAATCTACATTTTACAACATGCTTTTTATGGGAAGAAAGGGAAGAAATATTACATACTCTTGAAGCCAAATTCTTTACGTTTCCCTCGAACGGACCTCAATCTCTTCTCTAATCAGGACACCACCACAACTGGAACCTTCTGTATTCTCAAAGGTTGAGAATATGACAAGAGTTGTGGGCTCTACCCAATATTTGGAAGAGAAAGAAGCAGATGAGAGGGAAAAAAGAAGATTTTCTTCTCTGTAAAATTTTCTTTAGAGATAATTACATAGAGAGTTCTCAGATCCACAATTGGTGGAAGAAGATGACTGAATCATCCTCCCAACCACACACTGCACGTTTTTTGTTCAGAGAAATTATGGGAGGGAGTTGTAACTCCCTCCCTCTAATTAAAATTAATTTCATCAAATTAAATTAATAATAATAATAGTATACACATATATAATAACTACCTTATTATATATACACACACATACACACTATATGTTATATCAAATATAACACATGACCTACAATTTTATTTTCTCTCAACAATGCATGACATTTAATATAAATCACATTTATACTAAAATCAATTATAATCTCATTCATGTAATTAATATTTGAATCATATTCAAAATTTAATTCCTCTCAACTAATTATGGTATTTAATATAAATTATATTTATATTAAATTTAATTATATGGATTTCATTCATATAATTAGTATTTGAATCATATTCAAATTCCTCTCAAAATACTTTATACTATAATGTATCAAATACATTATATTAACTATATCACATAATTAATTAATTATATCATATATAATTAATTTTCTCAATTAATTTAAACACTTCAAATTAATCCAAAATTAATTCTCAATTAAATCCCTATTAAACTATAGAGTGGACCTTATAGACCCATAGATTGAAACTCCAATGGTGCTTGGATAATTAATCAAACTCTTTAATTAAATTACCCAACTTCTATTAACTATTAGTTACTCCACTAAAGATCGACAGCTGCACTCTTCGCACTACAAATATATTTATTGGATATAACCAATCAACAGTGCGATCACCCCACACAAATTGCTCGTAAGTACAGCTGGACGAAAATTATCATTTTGCCCTTATAGTTACATCTAACTTCTTAAGTACCACTGATTCCTCTAATGACTAATAAGTCATAGTCTAACTATGACTAAGTCCCTTTCAGGCCAGAAGAGGGTGTGGCTACATTGTTCAAGCCTCGAAATCAGGATTCATGTCATGTCACCTATGGTTATCTTGGTGAGATGTAAGTCTCTATGATTAACAGTGTTAGATAATAAGACTAACCATTTCGTGGTCCGGTTTTATACAAACTCTTTATATAAGATACCCTTTCTCACATGTCTCCACATGAATGATCAAGATCAGATCATTTATAGCACTTTACAACACTTGTAACATCTACAAAGCGGCCCGTATCTGTAGTGTCACCAGGATAAGGTACCCAGTCTTATCCATCTACTACAAACCATTTAGGTTATTATTTAAACAAGATTCATCCATAGGTCTCTACATACTTGTTTAAATTCATAAAATAATCTATGATCTTAGTTTATTGGATTGAGTGTATGCTCATAAAATAAATTATTTTATTAATAACAATTTGTTTATACAATGTTTACAAACTATGAAAATCCAAGAGATTTAGGACACCAATCCCAACACTTAAGGAGTCAAGGGTAACCCAAGGGTAAAATGGTATTTTGACCTACTTGGAATTATGAATACTCGTGAAGAACTAACTTGCTGTTATTGGTCTATATTCGTGGACACAAAAATATATCTGTAGTGATACGAGTGCAATTGTGGTCTTTAATGGAGTGTACCCACAATTAACGAATATTGATTAACTTGGTTAATGAATTTAGTCAATTAATCTCATATCGTTGGAGCTTTTGATCTACAGGTCCACCATGTCCCCTTGTTAACTCACTAGAGGATATTTAAGAGGGATGATTTGAATTGTTCATATTAATTTGAGAATACCATATATCAATGTGATTAATATATAATCAATTATGGATATGATCTATAATTTAAATTAAATTGGAAAGTAATATTTGAATAAGATTCAATTTTTAATTCAAGTGAATTAGATTCACAAAGAATTAACTAATAGAGAGATATTGCACATATACATACGATGTTTATGATAATTAAGTATATGTACAATAAATTAGATTTAATTTATAAATAATTATTTAATTAATGAGCAAATTAAATTAAATAAGTGTTATTTAGTTGTGCTAAATTAATTAAACATGCTATATTACATGTCTATATTCTGTTTTAGTATACTTAATTTGTTTATGTAAAAATTGAATTGCGAGATGCAAGGCGTTCACAACACTTCCACTATGGAATTTGATCCTTTCACCCGGGGCTTGTAAAACATTGCCTTGATTTGGGCTGCAATGATGCGTAGCAATAGCGGCAAGTTTGGTACATTTGTAATATCGAACTAAACACTGCCATTACAATGACGAAGCAATAACGACAAGTCTGGGTCGATCCTCTAGAAAGCGCAAAAAGTAAAAATGCCTAACTTAGGACTAAGTATCCACCCAATGCTCTATTAATCATAAAATTACTAAGGATTATCTCTCTCGATTTAATGTGCTTAGTCAACTTGTCCGGATAGCCAAGGCAAGCGCCCTAATTACTAATTAATCACTTGATCAAAGTAGATCCATGATTAACTGAGTTCGATTACGTCCATGAAAACCTCACATTTACTTTAATTAATTTCTTAATTAGACTAATTGCTTAGTTTTTTGGGTTCGATAGCATTCATAACAAGCAAACAATCGCATTAAGCTCGATAGATTCAACTAAGACAATTTATAACATGGATAGCCAAAATTACTAATCGATTGTGTTCTTGAATTATCCTAGTCATGCAATGTGAAAAAGAATTATTCTAAACAACCTCGAATTCACAACAAGCATGCTTTGGACTTTTTCCCTAATGAGATTGACATGCATGTATATATATTTATCTAGCCTAACAAAGAATGAATGAAGGTTGATCAGACCTAACATACATCTAAGCATAGAAATTTAAATCCATCCAACAACCACAGAAAATTAAAAAAATATAGATAAAAGTAGAAAATCCTCACAATGGATCCACGGGTTTTACCTATCCCTAAGCTAGCAACTCACTTCCTTAAATCCGACCAAGATGAGGTTTACAATCATCAAAATCCACTAAATTTGTCCTTTCTCGACGGCCAAAATCATCAAGAAAAGCCACAAGAACATTGGGAAAGGCTTTCCTGACGTCTTTTTTTTTACCGTCGGCAAGGTCATTGGGATAGCTTCGTTGGGAAATCCTTATCCCAACGCAAAAAAGTTACTTCGTCAGGAATTAAAGGTTTTGAGACGGAAAAAGTGGAGAGGCTTTCTCCCGATGCTAGATTATGACTGTCGGAAGAAATGTCTTTTTTTTTACACCAGAAATTTGGTTTTTTGGGGTCGAGAGAAGTGACTTCTTTTGACGCCTATAGTTCGACCATTAGGAGAAATCAGAATTTTGTGGATGATGTTTATCCCAATGCTAAAACCCTTAAGGTTTCGTCAAGAGAGGCTATATTCCCCGACACTAACATATTTGGGCATCAGGAGAGGTTACCTTTCCTGAAGATATATGAGCATGGCGTCGGAAAACGTCTAAAAAAATAATTTATGATATATTGTTTTTCTCGATGTCTTTAAATTTGGCGTGAGGATAGGCTTTTTTTAAATTAAATTTTTGTAATTTATTAAATATCAAACCTGTTTAAATCTTACAAATGTAGTCAAATAAACTAAATCTTCGACATTTAATTAATTTTCATCCACATTTAACTCTAAAATAATATTACATATATCTTCAACATTACATAATTAAGACACTCACACTAAAATAACATTATAGATTATCTTCAACAGTACATCATATCCACAAAATATTAACACCAAAATAACACTATAAATCTACAAAATACAAATCTACAACCTTTTGCTCGTCCAAAGATGCATCTTGAAGCTAGTCCTTCGAGCTACCTACAAAATAAAAATTTAAATAGTTTTAATGCTACCACATAATTCACTCGATATAAGTATATGAACTATAATATAAATTTTAACTCAAACATACCTATGCATTTACCCATATACAAATAGCAACAATAATATAAAACTTAAACAAAACTATACATTTATCTATATACTAATCTCAAACCCAATGTAAAACTTAAACTAATTCAACTCAAACTTAAACATAACTATGCATTTACCCCTACACCAACTTTAAACTCAATACTCAACCTAAGAAAATTTAAAATGCACTTATCCATATAAAAAAATATTAAAAATCAACTCAAACTTAAAGATAACTATATATTTATGTTGTTACCATATAAAGCTCAATGCAAAACTCAATATTCAATCTAAGAAAATTCAAAATGCACTTTAGGCAATTTCAATATAAATTTACCCTTATATCAACATTAAACTCAATATAAAACTCAATGTTTAAACTAAGAAAAATCAAATTTCATTTATCCATATAAAAAATATTAAAATTCAGCTCAAACTTAAATATAACTATACTTTTATGTTGTTACCATAACTGTAGGATAACAATATATACATTTTTCTAATTAGTTTACCACAAAAGTGGAAGAGTTCATACCTATTTCGATTTATCTCCTTCTGATTTCATGAGTTGTAAGACCATGGTTTTCAAGTTATCTATCTTAGTTGGTCTTTTGTTTTCTATTTCGTCCACTTTGGCCTTCAAAGATTGTATCTTGATTCATTGCTCATCTATATTTGATGTAATCAATAATGGGTTCTCTTTTCTTTATTTTTTAGACTTTGGCCCCTAACCCACTCATGTGCCTAACACCTGCTTGCTTATCTCTTCTCCAGATATTGGTTCAAACCCTTTTTGGGTGGAGGCCTCTCCAACCCTACCATTCAATTCTACAACAATGATTTAATCAAATATTTGTATAATATATTTATACATATGAAGTTACATTGAAGGAATAAAAACTTACGTATGCATCATTAGTGACCTGATTAATAAATGAGTCATCACTCTTAGAGTGTGTATGCTTAAACAACTTTACTGGGTCGATTGCTTGACCGTTGGGTCCTTTCTGTAAAAAAAATCACATAAAAGATATTATTAATATTTTCTTTCAAATCAAATAAATAAAGATCTTTATTTCTACTGTGGATTTTTGTATGTGTATGAAAGTCTTGGAACCAGCTGTATGAGTGAATTTTAGGGCTGACCGATTCTTTTGATTAATCTCCACCATTTTCTAATAAAACAAAAAATTAATGTAGAAGGAGTAATGCAAATGTAAGTAAAGTGCAAAAAACACACAATTCTTATTTGCCATTCATTAGATTCAAACTTAGTGCATAAAAATTGTCAATCTTTAATGGCATTTTTAAGTCGGTCAGGTGGGTGTGCTCGTGTCTCTATAGAACTTGCATGTTTTTTTTTATAATGTTTGTGTAGTTCCGACCTATACTCTTTGAACGAATTTTGCATCTGTTAATCAATGAAATCATTGACAAGTTGAAAAAGTCAAATTGGAAATGGTTATGAATTAAAAATGATTATATAATACACACTTACACACATATATATCTAAATTGTAAAATATCAAATGACCATCTTACCATCAATCGACCTTTAACAAGCTCTCTACATTCATTTGTTACTTCTTTCTATGTTCCACAACTAAACTAGAGTCTCTTATATAAAATTAAAAGAAAAATTTTCAAATCTTTAAACTAAGCAAAAGAAAAAAAAACCTACTTTATGAGGTTAACAGTGCTGGAGGTGGACGAATTCAAGAAGCAGCTGCTATGGAGCAAAACTATGACGGCGACACAGGTTGAGGTCAATAGCAGATGTTCTGGCTGCTGGGTTTGAAAAGGGCAGCCAATTGGGGGTGGGAGGGGTGCAACCAGGGAAAGAGTTAGGGAAAGGTGGTTGGGAAGATCACTTGAGGGGGGCGGTTGGCAGTTGGGTAGAGGGTTTGAGGGGTGGAGATGGTTGGAAAGATGGTTTGAGGTAGGAGGCGGCTGAGAAATGGGAGAATAAATTTTAGAGAATAATTTTAGGTATGTGAGAGGAAAAGTGGAGGGTTTTATAACCCTTTTTCGACGCTTATAAAGGCATCGACTCTTCTTGGTTCTCTCAACTGTCATTTACAATACTGTATAGAAATGTCCAAAATTTTTCCCCCAATATTTCTGTCGACAATATAGTAAATTGGGGTAAAAAAATACACTATTTCCTAACGGTGTTGCAAAATATCGTCAGAAAAACCCCCTTTTCCCGACATAATATTTACCGTTAGGAAAAATGTCTTTTCCCAACGCGTTTTTTGGCGTCGAGAAAAAAATTTCTTATAATGGTCCCACAAACGAAGGGAAAATGAAGGAAAAGGGAGTAGAAGAAGAGAGAAAATCGACTGGAGGTCAAATGAGATGAAGAGAATGACCTAAAAAATGGCAATAATTTTATTTATATAATTGGTCTTTCATTTTGCCCTAGACCTCCAACGTCGTGCCGTAGTTAAGGAACCCAAAATGAAAGGAACCTTGAGTGGAAGTGGGATCGTCCCAATTTCCATTTCTCATGGAATTCAATTTTTCCAGAAAAGGAAGAACATATTATGCATTTATATAAATTAATTACAACATGCTTAAATAAAAAGAAACTTAGAGGGTGTTTGGCACATAGGTTTGGAATCTTAAACCTGAAAATATTAAGCCTGGGGGATTAGGTTAGAAGGTTTAGGTAGCCTGAGTTTAAGAAAACTGTGTTTGAAGTTCAAGTTTTGGAAGTCTGGGTTTAAGAAGTTTGTGTTTGGAGTACAGACTTAAGTAGGCTGGGAATGAAGTGCAAATTTATAAGTATTTAGTTTGTGAAATATTTCCTTGTATTTAATCACCGGCTAGATTTTAGATTAGTCGGAATTTGTCATCTTAATTATTTTAATATAGTTAAATTTAAAATAAACTAAAAATATTAGAAGAATATTTTTTTAAAAAAAAAATTGAAATAGAGATTTTGACTAAACTTATAATTTTATTTAATCTATTGTTTTAATAATTTGATATTTAATACTTACTAGATTTTGAAATAAAATTTCATAGACTTTTGTCACTTTAACTAATTTGAAAATGATTGATTTTTTTTACCATAATATGCTGACTTAAAATTAAAACAAACTAGTATTTTAATATTAAATTCAATTATTGAAAAACTATACTTTTTTTCTTATCAAATTACATTTGAGGAATAAAAAAATCATAAATTTTGAGTTTTAATTTTTATTTGGTCGCTAAGTTATTTTAAACATTTTAAATCTTTACATTTAAAAAATGATTCTAAGTCTTCAAGTTAGTTAAATTGACTAACAAAAAAATTAAAATGTTATTAAATTAAACTAGAGCTTTCAAACATATATAGTTCTACACATATAACCTATATAAATATAACTATATAATTGTAGTCTATCAACGTGTTTGGAATGACTTAGAAATAAATATCCTTCAAAAATTCATTTTTAATTAAACACTTTTGATAAAAACTCATTAAAAAAAAATGCATGTATTCCAATTCTTTATTAAAGGTTGGTTGGTGGCGGTCGCCGGAGGTGGCAGTCGGAGAGCGGCCAATGGAGTTGGTGGCTAGAATTTCTCCAATGTAGGTGGGAAGAGGGTTGCCAGAGGTTGGTCGATGGTGATCAAAGTTGGTTAATGGCAACTAGAGGTCGGCTGACGACAATCACCAAGGTGACGACCAAAGTTAGCTGGTGTTGGTCGCCAAGGTGGCGCCCGGAGTTGGCCAATGGCGGTCATAGGAGATGACGTTGGAGTTGGTCGGTGGCGATCGCAGAAGGTGGTAACCGAAGTTGGCCGGTGGCATTCGCCGAAGGTGGCTGCCAGAGTTGGCCGATGGCAATCATTGAAGGGAGGTGACTAGAGTTGGCCACGGTGGTTACCAAAGGTGGTGTTCGGAGGTTGGCCAACGTACTTCCTAGATTTTTTTTTTAAATGAGGGTGTAACCCATGGGTTTGAGTAGTAAACACTATTCAAATCCATGGGAAAATGTTGTAGGAAGTGATGACTTCCTAAATCCATGCCCAAACAAGGGTTGGGCTTAGAATGCCTAACCTTTCTTGAAGAAAGTCTTCAAAGGTAAGGATTTCTAAAACCTAAGGGGGTGTCTGTTTCAAGGGTTGGGATTAGGATGCCTAACCCATCTAATCCCAACCCTTGAAACAGACACCCCTTTAGGTTTCAGAAATCCTTACCTTTGAAGACTTTCTTCAAGAATCCCTCGATCAAGATATGAACACTACGATGACTTCCTCGGTATTCTTAGGTAGAAAACCCAAGAGTAGTGGACTTGAGCTATTTTGGGATGAGGGAAAAAATTATTATTTTTTTTTAGAAGAGAGGAGGAAGTGTTGAGATTATTCACCAACAACTCAAAACTCACATAACCTTTCGTCACCCTCACAGTTTTGTAGAAGGAGACTAGCTTCTCTCTTTCAAAAGCAAAAAAAATACAGGAACTACCTACTTATGTGGATGGAGAGAAAAGAAGGGGAGAGAGTTGTAACTCCCTCCCTCATTTAAATTAAAATAACAATTAATGTATATATAAATATGATAACTAACTTATCATATAATATATATATTAAATTATATGTTATATCAAATATAATATATAATCTATAGTTTTAATATTGCATCATATACAATATGACCTATAATTTCTTTTCTCTCTTATATGACATTTAATATAAATCACATTTATATCAAATTTAACAATTATGAATCCAATTCATATAATTAATATTTGAATCATATCCAAATATTTATTTCCTCTCAATAGAGCTACAATGTATCAAATACATTATAATAATTATATCATATATAATTAAAATAATATAATTATATCTTATATAATTAAATCCCTCAATTAATTTGAACAATTCAAATTAATCCAAAAAACTAATTCTCATTTAATCCTATTGAGCTACCAAAGAGACCTAATGTACCTGTAGCTTGAAGCTCCAACAGCACATGAATAATTAATCAAACTCTTTAATTAAATTATACCCCATCTGTTAACTGTCAGACACTCCACTAAAGACTGATGGTTACACTTTTCACACTACAGATATATTTCTGTGTTCATTGGATAAACCAATCAACAGTATAATGACCATTAAAAAATTGCTCGTAAGTACAGCTAGGCCAAAATTATCGTTTTGCCCCTATAGTTACATCTAACTCTTTAAGTACCATTTATCCTTCTAATGAACAATAGATCATAGTTCAACTATGATTAAACTCCTCTCGGGCTAGGAGAGAGTGTGACACCACATTGTTCAAGCCTCAGAATCAACCTTTAAGGGAGCAATTTATCTACTTACCCTGACCTCGGGGAAGGAATGAATTTCTTCTTGTATAGCTGTGTTCCCAACTCCCCAATTAGATGAATCCCCAAAATGGTAGGCTTATTGAGTCAGCGATTTGGTCATGTTACCTATGGCCATCCTGGTGAAATGTAAGTCTCTATTATGAAACGACATTATATAATGAGACTAAACATTTCGTGGTCCGGTCTTATATAAACTCCTTTGTATAGAATATTCCCGCTCACATATCTATACATGAATGATCAGGATCAGATCATTTGTAGCACTTTACAACAATTGTAATATCTACAAAGCGAGCCATACTCGTAGTGTCACAAGGATAAGGTACCCAACCTTATCCATCTACTACAGACTATTTAGGTTATCACTTAAACATGATCCACCCGTATATCTCTACATATATGTTTAAGCTACAAGATAACCTTGGATGTTAGTTTATTGGTTTGTGGTTAATGCAACTAAAGTATGGAATAAAATATCATATATTTTATTAAATAAACAATGAGTTTGTTCAAAATATTTACAAATTATAGGACCTTACTAGATTTAGGGCATCAACCCCAACACGTAGCGTCTAGGAGGCTACGATGTGGGGGTACCCGCATCTTTGTCCGTTCGTGTTTGAAGCATCGCAAAACTCCCCAAATTACGCGATTTTGTCTTCAGGCGCAGTGCCTGGTATGACACCGTTGCACCAATGCCAGGGGCATTTTTGCCATTTCACTCTCTTTCTTCATGATTCATGCTACGAAGCTCCGATTGGATCCATTTTCATCCCATTTTTGCTCTAGTGGTTCGTTCTACCTCTTAGTTCCTCTATACCTACCAAATAACATAATAAACACATAAAATCCATGAAACATGTCAGAATTAAGCTAAGAAAATTAGCACTTTTTGCACAAAGTTCAAGGATTTTTGACACAAAACACTAACGATTTTCATCCAAAGCTAATGGTAAAGGTATTTTTTAACTCATTTTGGAAGCTTAACGATATTTTTGAAACTTTTGAAAGTTCAAGGGGATTTTTTTTTTACATAAAGTACACAGTTTAGGGGTATTTTACATAATTTAGCCTAATTTTATTTGTTTAAAACATGATTGAGAGTGATTCTAAAAGGGTCAAAATCCATTTTGTCATTTTAAAATTAAAACATGCTTTTGATCATATGAAGATTGCATTTAAAAGTGTAAAATTAAATATTAAATTAATTTTGAGTGTTTTAAAGACCTGTTTTAAAGTAATTTTAAACATGACAAAAGTGATTTTGTCAATTTTAAACTCCCAAACATGCATTTAAACTTTGAAGTATTTTGGTTAAAAAACATTTTTAATCTTGGACTTTCATATAAAAGTAGTAATATAGTCAATGAACTTTTAGTTTATAATGATACAGTCATTGTACTATCAAATGTGTAATAATTTAGTCTTAAAAATTTTATAAAAGTAATACTTCCTCATTCCTCTTTTGAGATTAGAGGTTCGATCCGTTGCTTTATAATTATTGTTCTAAAAAAAAGCAAACGTAAGTGAAATTTTAGGTTTATTCATTTTTCTTATAGAATTTTTTAAATAATTATTCATAAACTTTCCCAAGTGAATTAAAATAGACCATCTATTACAATTTCATTTTAGATTGTTAATGCATAACTAATACACATGCATATATGACTTCTCCTTAAATGTAAGATTTAAAGTAAATTAAAGATAAATACGAGAACCAAATAGATAGTAGCGTTTTTCATTAGATTTGAGAAATTCTTTTATTTATTTATTTTTTTTTAGCAAGAGAGTTGTTTTATCTACTAATCTCTCTTTATTTTTCTTTTACTTCTTTATACCGAAATACATGATAATTTTTCTTGCAATTTTTAATGAGATTTTTTGAAGAAAAATTATTCTATCTAGGTGAATTTGAATTGATTTTAAAGGAAACCAAGTTTTGATAGTTATAAATCACTAACAAATTATCCAAATTGATTCACTTATAAAAATCTAGAGCTTAAATTCATACTATTATTAATTCAGGATTATCTTAAATAATACAATCACAGGGCTATAAATTAATAATTGATTTAGCAAATAATAATTAACAAAACTATGTTTAACCTATTTTGTAAATACTTTTTGTCAGTATATTTAATTAATTAAATAAATAATAAAACAGAAATACACAGGCTTGATATGTCATATGACCAATTGCCAGAAAACTTTTTCTTTAATAATAACAAAGCAGAGAGGGCATTTCAATATGCATTATTGCCCCATGTTTTAATTATTGTGATCATAATTTTTCATGTAAATATATAAAATAGTAAATAATTTCATCATAGAGATCTTAAAAACTAAGCTAAACAGTAAGATTTGCCACAAGATCTTATACCAAATTGTTCTTATTAAGTAATTAAATATATAGAAATAATATTTTTTTAATTAGTTCATAAATCTGACAGTATCAACAATTATCACAGGCTCTACAAATATGACAATCTTAATTTTTAATGAAGTTTCAAACTGCCAATCATTCAAATTTATTGTTTAAAAAAATCATTAAAATTTATTGTACAAATTAGGTTAAATTATAAATTTATAGAAAAGTTTGAATTTACTATCTAAGTTGTGAAAAACCCCTCTTAAATAATTTCTACCATAGAAATTATTTACAATAAATTTATCAAACCATAAGAACCATATATGGGATTTTATTAAATCATATAAACTAAATTATAATTTTCTTCAAATTATAGGATGAAGTTTGTAATTTTAACCTATAAATTATATACTTTACAATTTTTGGAGGAAAATATATATAAAAAAGAAATAAATGGAAAAGAGAATATGGATAAGAAATAATAAATTGACATGGCTTTCATCTTTAAAAGTCAGAGGCTCGATTCCAACCCTATCGTTATTATACTAAACAAGAGAAAAAGAGAGAAAAAAAATACATATAGATATTAAAGTATTTCATTATTTGAGATCCTTCTAAAGTACTTGATAACCTTCTTTTGAGCTCTTTCTTTTTCCTCTTTTAAATAATTAATAATTATTAGGTTGTATCTTTTTGTTCTTCCCATTTTAAATCTAAAATTTAATCCATATATGTTATATAGAAAATAAGTCATGATTTAATTTTTTTTATAATCCATATGACAAGGCAAGTTCATGTCACGTCACATTATATGTTGGTCTCAATGTATGATTCTCCTTTAATTAATTAAATAATAATAGAGAAAAAAATCATTAACACTGAACTTATTCCAGTGACTTGATTTTAAATTAAAATTTTTAATTTTATCCAATTAAAATAACTTAAATAAAAAACATAGTATAGGGTATGTTTTGACATTTTCAAGTATTTAATTTAAAATATAAGTTATTTCAGAAAAAATTGAAATGTTTGACAACTACTCAAAATAATTTTTTAAATATATTTTAATTCGATTTTATCAAAAATATTTAAATAAAAAACTTTGAAAAATAATTTATTTCTTGAATGAATCCAAATGACTTAATATTTTAAACATAAATTAGCATCTTGATACATGAGTATAATTCGTTTAAGAGAAATGTCATATACCAATAATCTTAATTAAAGTGACTCAGCATCATATATTCTCTTGATATAAATTCAAAAGAAATGGTAAATAATCTAGATAAATTTTCGTGTGATGTCATCTCTATTTAATTTATTTAATTTTTATATCATTATTTATTATTATTCATATAATGAAAAAAATATAGAATCCAACAAATCTTAAATTACTAACAAAACTCTTTTGAAGATGATACCAGTTGATGTCAAATTTTGGCCAAGGAGTTACGTACCTAGCCTCCACGTGACAATAACCATGAATTTGTAACTTGAGGGAAGAGAGAACTTGCAAAATAAAGGAAAATGGCTATGATGCCTAAGTCAGTAAGAGAACTAGATGTTTAGAAGAAATAATAACTTCTTAGTTACTTCTCCCTGAAGCTCTTTACCCCTTATTTATAATCTTCTCTAGTATGACTTCTCGCTATCCCTATTCCTATTTGGAGTTGGGATTGCTCATGCCAACTCCACTAAGGAAACGGGATGATTTCCTTAGGCTCGACATCGGCAGCGCAGTGGTATGGCTTAGCCCATACTTCCTTTTCTTCCCTTTCTTCCTTCGTTCACTTTTTAGGGTTAAATTTGATATTTTGCATGCCAAATGTCCTTTTTACCCCTTTTGTTCAATTTTACCCATAATATTAGCCCCCACTCCCAAGTTTGGATTCAAGTTTCGGTTATTCTCTTGAGATGTAAACTTGGAGTATTGCTTGTTTACTTTTTGCTACCCTCTGACTTGACCTCTTGCTTTGCATTTTATGACATACCTACTTTTAACTGGCCTGATTTTGTCATAACGAACATGGCCTTCCAAGATTACTTGGACTCTTTGGCCCTACCTAAAGTGTTAATTGAGACCTTTTTCTTTAAGAAAAAAGGTTCAATTGAGCTCCTAACATGCATCCACCACAATTAAGCAATATTAAGTGGCACATTTACATTGTGCTCGCCTTTTTCTTTTCTTTTCTTTTCTTTTCTTGTTTTTTTTTTTTTTTTTTTTTTTTTTGAAAAGCATAGGTGTACCACCACATTGGTGTTTGTTGTCTCCTTGGGACTAGACTCTTGCAGACAAGCCTCATTGGGATTGTTGGCTAGGTCGTTATTGTACCCAGCCAGTTCCATAATTTTCTTCCTCCTACACTTGAATGGAGTTAATATGCCCGTCTTTATTAGCAGACTTTGGCATCTTGTCATTATCTCCCGTTATCGCTTCAACTTCATGTCCCCTCTACTCTGACATCTCTATGGTCTTGTCGGCCTCAGACATACCATCCCCAACAAAATCCTTCTTTCCTTTTCTCGAATATGTTTAGCTCAATCTTTGAGATTTCATCCTATTGATTCGGTTGACACTCAATTGCATCATCTTTGTTGTTGTTTAATGTGAAATCATTTCACCTTCATCTTGTTATGTCAAGCTTAGCTGTTGAGTTGAGCAACATTGTATCTTTGGGTATGTTTCGTTCGCTGATACTCGGTCATGTCATCCTCGACTGCCGCTCCATGTCAAGTCTTCTCTACCTTGTCCTATCTAATCCTCCTCGATTATCAAGCCTTATTGTCTCGTCCCATCATCCTTGACTACCAAACCTTGCTTTTGCTAAACCTAGCCTCTATTTTTGTTGTCTCTTCCCCTTTAGTCATGTCAGGTTCAACCTTTAGTCTCTGGCGTAGTCTCATCACTTGTCAACTCCAACCTCGATTTCCACGTACTGTTTAGTCCCTTCATTGTGCCTTTTCAGGCTCGATAATCATGTCGAGCCTTTTTTTTTTCTTGCCTATAAATTTCCACCTTCCTTATTCTCACAACATATCATTCTTCTACATTTTTCTCCTTCTCCTAAAGATAATTTTTCTTCTTTCTCAAGCTTTCTCTTTGTTTCTTTGCATGGATAATGAGTATGACTTTAACTCACTATCTTTTAATGGTGATGACTTCTCTTCACATGATGACTCATCTGACCTTGCTTATGACGGTGACATTTTTAATTATGAAGAACTCGAGATTGAAAACGAAATACAATCCACGATTTTTCCATCCTCTGTGACTGAGGCTCATCTCGAGCTTTTGTGTTATGAGTATGACATTCCTGAAGATATGGCACTTGCATGTTCTTGGTTTTAATGAAAGCATAGACAACCTCCCCTGGATGAAGTTTCCTTTTACCTACTCATGTTCCTTTTTGGTATCCGCTTACCCCTCCGTCTCTTCCCTCAAAGCTTTCTATCCCTACTTAACCTAGTTCTAGCTCAAATCTCTCCAAACGAGTGGGGCCATTTGATTGGTTGTTATGCTTTATGGTCAAGATATGGGACTAGTTTCCCCTTATTTGCTTTTTGTTTATGTCTTTCCATATGTTGAGTTGTACTTCTTCCTTTGGTAAAATATTTTACTATTTAAGTTCTAAATATGGTGTTATAGTAAATGGACTCACCTCTATAAGAAATGGAAAAACAATTGGTTCTAGAGGACTTAGAATTGGCTTGAACATGGGTCCGACAACACACACTACGAGGTTCCAACGGGTTTTGGAAAGTATGGCGAGCTTCTTTCCTCTTTCCTGGTTGGAACCACTTATTTTTGTGTTGATCTATCTTTGATTCTTTCTATAGCTTCTCACTAGTTTCGATCCTCTGTTGTTATTTCCTCTTTCATTCGTACTGTGAGTTCCTTGGAGGAAGATCTCTGCTTTGGTCCGTCCTTGGATTGCTAGTGGAACCTCTTGTCCGTTGGTTTTGCTTCGTCATCCTTTGGAATAGGTTTTATGTTTCCTTTCTTCACATTATGAATTGCGACTCTAAACCCTATAGTCAAGCTCATCCTGTCATCAGGAATGCCTCCCCGCTGAGCCTCATTGTGGGAAGAGACCTAAAAGAGGATCGCATGTTACTGAATCATCTCGAAATGGCCTCTCACATGAAATCACTGACCTGACCGAGGATGACCAACTAAATATGCTACTCATCCACTTTCTTCTCATCATACTCCAGCTTATTTTCGGCAATCTCCTCGATTTCACAACTCTACTGTGCCTTGCAAAGCTGACTTTTCCTCCAGTACTGAGTTATTTGACCTCCCTAATGACTATTCTGGGGTTGGCGATGAAGTTGATCTCCTGGTGAAAATTCTTGCGCTTTGGAAAGGCATCAACAATGAACCAATCTCGATAAAAAAATGGCTATGACAACCTTGCCTCGGTTATATCTCAACATCTTTTCGCCTTCAACTATGTATGCTTCCTTTTCGATCTCCACCTGTTGGCTTTGGAGATCTTTTCTTTGACTCATGGACTACCCCCTTTGAATAGAGTAACTCTTTCGCACTCATGTACATCTGAGCTCGTGTAATGAGCTCTACGTATGACTTGGCTTATTTCTTTCTTAATGACCTTAGGAACTTTTGATCTCTTAAGCCGTTATGAGGGCCTAGCTTTCTACATGTAACTTTCTTACATTGAAACGTGCTATGTATTCCCACAATGTTTGGCCATGCTTCTACTATATCAATAGTAGATGAGTCATCAACTTTCTTTAATCTCGTCCACCTAAGAACTAGGTAACAAATGCTCGTGCTAGATTTCGGAATGACCCTATTGATTTTCGTTTTGATCTCCAGAACCAATCCTTTGTGGGTCTTGTCAAAGTGAAAGAGAATGCTCAACACTTTATTGCATCCCAGACCCTGTGGAGCTCCATCCACAAGCAATATGTATCCAAATGCTCGATTGTGTCCCTTTTCCCATCATATGGCTTGATGATAGGTACTTTGAACTTTGACGGAAGCTCAACTCTCATAATCTCATCTGTGAATGGAGGGTCAACTTGATCAATTAGCGTCTTCAACTCTAAATCCTCATCCATCTCGGTTTTGGTTCTACTACTCATCTTCCGATGCTTCATCCTATGATGGCTTCTTCTTGGCCCTTTTTGGGTTTTCTTCTTATTTAGAAAGCTCCTCAAATTAGTATCTAGAAGGCTATGCATCTGACTACCCTTCTTTGTAGTCTGACTTAGCCATCAATGGCTCATCTTCTTCTCACCTCTGGTCCTCCTACACACTTCTGACCTTACACCTCAGAACCTGTTTGCCACTATCCTGGCTGCCTCATTTCTCTTGTTTACTTGACCTCTTGAGATTTGGGGATTCTTATCTCCCTTGCCTTTTTTCTTCACCGTCTCGTCCTTATCCTGGGTCAATAGCCTATTGGCTTTGAACAGTGGGGATGTGACTCCCCTATCTCCTTAACCATCAAAGCCTTCCACTTTGCTGGGTCACAAACTTGCTCCTTTTTCTTGTCCCAATCTTACCGTCGCATGACCTCTAGTAACCTTCCAACATTTTGTTCCAGGTTGTCCATTCTTTCCTCAAGTGCCCCTATTTTCTTCCCTTTCTTCCTCCGTTTGCTTTTCAAGGTTAAATTTGATATTATGCATGTCAAATGTCATTTTTACCCCTTCTATTCAATTTTACCCATAACAATGCCAATATTCAAATATTCAAAAGTGGTGTAATCATACACATTCCAATTGAAATGAGTTATCTTCCGATGGTGTTATTATGGCTAAATATCTCTATAACGACGCCTTCGTTAAATATATTTCTATATTTCAAGTAAATAAATAAAATAAAGACGATACAAAACTCTCTTAAACTTTGTTACATGTTTCAAAAATATCTCTATAGTTCTAAAATGTGCAATATTACTCCTTAATTTTCATAAACATTTCAAAATTACCATTGGAATAGAAACCCTTTAGAAGTTCGAATAAAAATCAAGACTTAAAATTGTATGACGATAATCTAAAATGACGTGGTGATCTACATTTACGTTCTATAGGTCATTGTCACGTCATTTGATCATATATATCTCCATTTTCGCCCAAAATCCTAAGAAAATTCTACTCCAAAGATATTTTTAAAACGTTTATGAAAGTTCAGAAGTAATTAATATTACCACTTTTGAAAGTACATGAGTATTTTTAAAATAAATGAAAAAATTAAAAGGGTATTTTTTTTATATATAACTTAACTTGAAAAAACAAAAGAATCAATAAAATTGAAAAAAATATAAAAAGTTGAAGAGGGTAGATTTAAGCAATAAAGAAACTAAAAAATAGGGAAAATGGACAATAATGTGAACCATGATTAGAGATAAAATTAGACAAAAGCCTAAAAGTTAGTGAAAAATATAAACAATGCCCAAAAAATGCAAATAATGGAGAAGAAAACACAAGAAAAAAAAAAAAAAAAACCCTCTAAAATTTGGCCGTGAGTTAGACTTACAATCAATCAAATGTCATCTCACAAACAATATAAGTGAACATATTGCCCTTCATTTCTGTTAAAACATTGTATCAACTCAATGAAAACAAAAATATATATGTTAGTTTAGACCTATGGATCACTAGTTAAGCAAACTCTTTAGGCACAATAATTGATTTTATCATGTTTTTTTCCTTTCTTTTTCCTTTTAGTGAAATTAAACCTACCATATGTTTTTGAACTCTATTCAACTTTTTATAGCCACTTCATAATTTAAAAAATAAAATAAAATAAAGTCAGTTTCATCATGGGAACCTCCACATTAAACTAATGTTTCTTTCTCTCTTGTTCATGCATGTCCATGAATTATTTGGAAAAAAAAAAAAGAAAGAAAAGGGTAAAAATGACAAATCATGCAAAAAAAAAAAAAGGAAAAAAGGAAAAAAAGCAAACATGCAAGTTTTATATTGATCTTTTCCTAACAGTTTCTTTTGGTTTTTTTTTTTTTTTTTTTTTAAATGTATTGATTTAAATCTAAATTTTGGTTGGTGTATCATTTACGTATCCTTTTATAGAATTCGTTCGAAAATCTTCGTGTGAGATTTATAATTATTTCGGTACTCTTAAATTGTCATACATGAATCAATTCCACTTATTAAGATTATTTTTGAAAATTGTCCATGACATGTATCAACTCTTACACACGTATAGACTTCTTCAAATGTCAATTTAACAAAATGAACAATTAGAATTGATGTGTAGATAATTGAAACTTAAATGAGAGAATCAAATTGATTTACTAATTGTGAAAGTTTAAGAGTTGAATTAATAAGATTATAAGTCCTACAAGATGTTTATTGAAGGAAAATTTAAAATTTAAATAGATACAATTATAAATTTAGTCGATAGTTTAAATTGATATACCTAAATGAGTTTATATTAGGTAGCAAGAACATGAAAGAACAGAACCAGTCCTGCAACTTTTTTCTTCCTTAGGGAAGAAAGAAGTCAAGGTTTTCTTTTTTATTTTTAAATTTATTATTATTAGGGTATATTTGGAGAGAGTGAAATGTTACTAAATAGTTCATTGAGAATTTGAAAGAGACATGCATCAATTTTTTTATTGTAAAGCAAACACACTACTTGTTGATAAAGCCAACAAACCTAAGCCTAGAGATTCTAAGAAAAGTGATTCTCATAAAATCACCAAAACAATAACAAATCTAAAGATAAATATGGATCATCCTTCTAGTTGGATTTGTGATAAGATGAATAATTTGATATATTGAGGTCATGCTAGCTTCATTCTCTAATCAAATGGGTAATATTTCAGTACTCTCAAGTTCAATAGTTTTTAACCCAAATGATTGATGATTTGATTATGTTTTGCACGTTCATGTGTGTTTTCATAAAAAGAAAATACTGTTTTTTTTTTTTTTTTCCCGTATCAGGAATCGAGTATCTAAATCTGTAAAGATGAAAGATCGAATTAAGGCTCTTGTCATGGGAGATGAAGAAGTTTTATTCAAAAAAAGTTAGGGCAAAATTCTTCTACTGAACAATGTGGTCTTGAAATCTTAAAAAAAATTAGGTTCGGTTTGATAACCATTTTGTTTTTTGTTTTTGTTTTTGAAAATTAAATCTATTAATCACAAATAGTTTAAAAAAAACAAAACCAAATTTATTGAGAACTAAAAAAAGTAGTTTTTGGTTTTTGGAATTTAACTAATAATTCAATCATTATTATCATTGTACTTAATTATGATAAAAAATGTAGGTGATATAAGCTTAATTTTAAAAAATAAAATAGTTATCAAACGAAACCTTAATTAGTACAAGCTTATTAATTATTTTTCTCCAACTCAAACCCTAATTAGATATATGAGTTAGTCAACTGTTACATCTTTCACATATACCTCACATAATAAAATTATCAGCTCAATTAACTTGTTTCTTTAAGCAAATAGTTATTAATTATAGTAGAGTAATAAAAATAGTTTTTGAGAGATTTAACCAAATTTAGAACTGCAAAAGAACTCCGAGAACTACAAAATGGAACCAAAGTTAAACCAAATTAATCTCCAGAGAATAAAATGTCATCGGATTGGAATTGACTAGAGAAAAAAATATTTTTAAGAAAAGTAATTTTAGTTTAAATTCTTTTGATAAAAACTATTTAAATAAAAAATTCAAAAGTGTTTGAAAAGCTCTTTTGAGTGGTTATCAAAAGCTTCGATTTTTTTTTTTAAAAAAATGATTTATTCTCAAAATTAATCACTTGAAAAACTAAACAAATACCCACTCAAATCTAACATTATGTATGCACAAACGACACATGGAATGCATGCTTGTCATTTTTAAAAGCACTCTAAATCATGTTTTTTTATCACTCAATATTAATTTTTTTATTAAAATTTACATTTTTAAATATAATTTTCATAAAGATTAAAAATATGTTTCATTAGGGGTATACATGGGTTGGATTGGGTTAGGTTAGAGGGATTTTTGAGACCAATTAGAAAACTCAAGTTGGTCAGGTTGGCTACTCGAATGACCCGAATGAGGTATCCAATCCAACCTTTAAAATTCGGGTTAGGTTGGATTGGGTTGTCAGGTTGGAATGTGAGACATCAAAAAAGGAGATCTGAATTTTTTTTTTTTAAAAAAAGAAAGTCAGAGAGAATGAAAATCGACACTGGACGATTGAAGATCGAGGGAGAAGAGGAAGACGATGCAAATGAAAGAAGATCATGGGGCAATAGTGAGATACACAGACGACCAAAAATTGAGCTCACAAAGGAGAGTCAGAGACAACTTTTTTGTGTGATGCCTAAGGGACGACGACGAGAGAGACATATGAAACGAGGCCTAAAAGATGCATGAAGGAGATGACGGTGAGAGCTGAGAGAGAAGAGGAGGTTTGATGGACACGTTGAAGACTGAAGAGAGAGACAACGAGGGAGGCGACGGTGAAAAGTGAGGGAGATGTGGCCAGAAAGATGCATAAACTTGAAAAGAAATCAAAGAGGGGAAGGAGGCGTGAGATTAAGGGGCAACAAGGGGAGGATAACACAAAACCCTAAAGTTATATATATATTATTAGTAATTCTAGTTGAGTTAAGTCAACCAAATATTTTAAAAATGCAACTCGAAACCCGATCCAACCCAATCCAACACAATATAAAGAATTTAACCGAACCCAACTCAAAATTAAGATTAATCCAACCCAATTTTTATAATTTAGGTTAGATAGTCCGTGTTATTCGGATTATTGAATCATTTAAACACTCTTATATTTTATAGTGATTTTGAAAAGTGATTTCAGTCCCGATTAAAATCACTCTCGAACAATAATTATTCTCTTTTAGTTGACGGAATTATTGATTGTGGAGAAGGTTTGAAATCGAAATAAATAAAGAGAAATCACATGTATATAATGCATAGATTGTCAAAGGAATGCTGGATTTGATTTGTATTGGGGAAAGTGGACAACAAATATTTGAGAGAGCAATATATACACATAATGCCACTTGACACACACTCTTGAATTACAAGTCCAAATAATAAAATCAATGAGACGATCAATGTATATAATGGCTGAGGTCACTTACCACTAATTTCATTTTTTGTGCAAAGAAAAAGTTTGGTTTGTGATATATAATCGAATATATATACATATTTCTTTTTTAAAAAATTCATTGTATATTTGATCATTTTAGATAATATAAGAAAATCAAGCACATCCTCATGTGCAATAATAATTAAAACTGTTAATTATTGTATACTTTGACAGATGCTAAGCATGGAAATTTTGATAATAGTTTGATTTCTAATTTTTAAAATTTAAAAATTAAGTACTATAAACATCGATTTCATCTGTAAATTATTATTTTTTTATTTGTTTACTATATTTTATCAATATTTTTTTTAAAAAAAATCAAGCTAAATTTTAAAATTAAAAAAAGCATCTATTTGGTTTTTAAAAATGAAGTCTATTCCCTCTCAAATTCTTATGATTTTCCTTTTTCAAAATGAAAAAGTTGAATTCTTAATTAAATTCCAAAAACAAAATAAATTTTTAAAAATTGCTTTTTTTAATTTTCAAAATTTAGCATAGTTTTTTAAAATAAAGGTAAGAAGTAGACAATAAAGTAAGAAATTTAGAAATATAAGATGTATTAATAGACTTAATTTTTAAAAACTAAAAATCAAATAGTTACCAAACATGGTAAATTTTTAAATATTTTTAAAATTTTTCTAAGAATTCAATTATTTTTTATTTAAGAAAGATCCAAATGATGATATGAAATTGAAAAGAAATGACTTAAATTTTAAAAATAAAAATCTGAAAATAAAGGCTCTGCTTAGTAACCATTTTATTTTTTATTTTTATTTTTTAAAATTAAACCTATAGATACTACTTCCACTTTCAAATTTCTTCCTTTGTTATCCACTTTTCACCAACGGTTTAAAAAAAATAACTTTCAAAAAGTTATTTTTATTCTTGAAATTTAGCTTAGAATTTTACCATTATACTTAAAGAAAGATACAAATCATTATAAAAAATATAGATGAAATAGATTTAATTTTCAAAAAAAAAAAATAAAAAAAATAAAGGGTTATAAGACGGAGTCCAAATAATTACCCAATGAAATTTTAGAAATATAATTTCATCAATTGAATCATTATTATTTGTGGGTTAAAGTTAAAGTCAGTCGATCATGTTAAGTTAATTATATGTTATTTCTTTGTGTTTAGTCAAGTGGTTATAATTTTCTAACATCAAAATATTATATATTTTAACGAGTCTCTAAATTTTACCATAAAATAAATTATTTGACATAAACCTAAGTCAAACACTTTTTTTTTTTTTTTTACTTGGAAAAATAAATATTTACCAAAACAATTATTCAAAACTACATATCATGAGTTTCAAAAATAATTATGTTGAATAATTTAACTAACGATTAACCCAAGGACTAAAGTAATCTTTACATACAAAGTTTAGAGATATTAAAACAAAACATTTAAAAAGTTTAAGACAAGTAAAATATAAAACTTGAAAGTTTACGAAACTAAAAAAAAAAAAAAAAAAAAAAAAATCAAATGTTAGCTAGAATTAAAATAGAATTATTTTTAAAAATAAATTCATTTGATTACATGTAAATTATAGTTTGGTTTAAATGTAATTCTCAAACGAGAGATAATTTTATTTTTTCTTAGTTGAAAAGTTAAATTAGACATTTAATTTTGAAAGTCTAGAAATTAAAATAAAATTAACTTGAAAGTTAAAATAATTAGTAGTTCATAAATTCAAACGAAAATTTAAGTGCAAAAAATGAAAATCTAATTTAAATTATCACCTATAACATCATAAAAATTTTATAATCAGTCTTTTTTTTTATTACATTTTTCACCTAATGAAGTGAAATGATGAATAAAAACATTTGTGTTAAAATACTATTTTTCCTTCCGTTTAGCCTCGTACTTTTTTCAAGTATTTAAAGTTAGTTGTGTAATTTCAATAAATTTTGAAGTAATCCTTATTATTGACTTGAAACTTAATTTTATCAAAGGTTGTGAAATAATAATAATAACAAAAATCATCCGATTTAGGATTTTAATATTCCAAAAGTTTGTTTGTACAAATGATTTAGGTCTGTATTTGAAATTTCCCCGATGTTGTTAAGGCAATCGAGAGTTTCATATTTTAAGAATACTGAATCTTGTCTCAATCATCTGAAGCAGGGTGTTAACACGCCTTTACCTTCATACTAAAACAAACAAAGCGAGAAAGTTGTCCTGTTTTTAATAACAAAAAAAAAAAAAAATACATTATTTAAGAAAACAGTTAATATGAATGTCTTTCCAAAGTTTATAGAGAGAATGCGATAGATACTATTTTTTCTTAGAAAAACTAATCACAAGTTGACAGGAAAAATTAAATTTAAAATTTATTAAAAGTATGAGAAGGAAATGGAACAATATCGAAATAAAGAATAATATTTTTTTAACCTAAAGAACATTTTTCAAATGTGAGACAATGTTGTACAATCACTCCCATTGGCCAAGTATATATAAAACCCCTTTGCCAATAGCTTCTTTTCTTTCCACTCTATTTTGTCACATTTTTTTTACCATTTTTCTTTTATAAAAAAATTGTGATGGTAACCTTTATTTATTTATTTATTTTTCCTCCCAAATTGGGAACCACATATTTAAAAATTCACAGAAAATAATTAAGAGGATGGAGATCTTAACCATCTTAGTAAGTGGGGGACAAAAGATAAAGTTGGGTTACAAAAGAAAAACAATATTCCACAATACCTTTCTTCCCCTTTGTATTAATTAAATAATATTCAATATTGAATTCCTAAAAGATCATACTTTTTTTTTTTTCTAATTAAACTAAACCTTTAATTCAATCCTTTAACTATTTTTAAGTTTTATTCCCAATCTTTTAAAATTTTCAAATTCAATTTACATATTAAATGTTTCTTCAACCAATTCTTTGTTATCATTACAAGTTAAAAGAAGTATATAACATGTTTTTTTTTAAAAAAAAAAAGTATATATCATGTTTAAATGAATCTATTTCTAAAACAAAAAGACGTTTTTAATTTGACTAGATATGTTGATAATCAAGTCAATTGAAGTGGGTAAGTTTTTTATTTATTTTTATTTTATTACTAAACACGTTTTATTCATCAAATGAAAATATATGAACTTATTATAAATCAATAATTTAGATTTATTTTGACGAATACCATTATGATGTTTATAAAACTCTGATATTATATGATAGTAAAGATTTGATTGAAGTAAGAAATTATTTGTATATAAAATAAGAGATTAATAAACCCAAATTGAAAAGACTTTGATTAAGGAGACTTCTAATGAAAGAAAAGGAAGAAGAAGAGGATGGAAAGATTTGGTCAAGGAATTATTATTGGGTTTTTTTTTTTTTTTTTTTTTTTGGTGTACAAATTGAAGGTATTATATTATTAGTGAATTCATGGGCATTTCTTCTTGAGGAATCTTTTTGGAAAAAAGAAAAAAAAAAAGGAAAAGGAAAGGAAAGAAAGTAGAGAAAATAAAGGAAATTAAAGTAAAAAGAATATCTTCATATGAATTGAAATAAAGAAAGTAGTAATGTAATGTGTAATGGTTGGCTTTAGAGTCAATTTCTCTTCAAAGTTTCTCCAAAATGCAAGGCATCTCCACACAACCTTTGTAACTCTACTGTGGATTTCTCTTTCAAAATCTTCATTTTTTAGACATCAAAATTAATGGGTTAGATTATATGCATGGATTTGCATTATTTAGTTATGAATTTTTCAAAATTATTATTCATAATCTTATATTTTGAACCATATTTGTACTCAATTCTTGTCGTTGACATCGACTTGACAAAAATTCTCTATGTATCAAAAACTTTAAGTTTATTGTTTTTTTATTTTCTAAATTGGTTGTTATCAAAGACTAAAATATTTGTCGGTATACCGATCGATATATCATTACATCGAGGACTTCAATATTGATATTAAGGATTAGTCCTATCTTTTATTAATACCTATAAAACATTTTAAAAATATATATAATCTATATTTAATCCGAATATGAAGATATATATCATTTATAGCCTGGTTTGAAAGTAATAAAAAAAAAAAAAAACTTCGTTCTTAATTTAAATAAATTTTATAATTTTTTTATTTACATAAAAACATTGTTATTCCAAATGAAGAATGTTGTACCGTAGATAAACCTACTGTCTTGAAAGCAAGAACGATGCGACTTCCATGCTATATCACAAGAAGTCGGTTGCTCTCTAAGGTTCACACAACACTCGGACTCTGATGTGCACTCGTCGGAGAACGAATTGGAATCAATCGGAAAATTAGCTCAGAAAAGTTAATGACACCTAAAAACAAAGAAGATCAAAAAATCTAAAAAGCTAGGTTTTTCTATGTCTCCCCAAGCTGCTCAAAGTACTTTTTTAAAAAGAAGAAAAAACGTTGTTAGATCTAAAATTAATTCAAAAAATTAATTCGGATTTAACACATTTATTTTGGTAAATAAAAATATTTAATGATAATATTTTTCATAAAAGTAAAAAAATGATAGGTAGTAAAAAATTATTTCTTTTTCGCATAATTGTGGTTACCCAAACTTGCATATTCAACCAAATAGACAACAATAATGCACATATAGTAAAAAGGTTATACTTCTACCATCACCACACTTTGAAAGCTCTATACCCATTTGCCAAGCCTAAATCTTCCAACATGGGACAACTTCTATCTCTTTTCTCTCAAAACTACTATTTTCCTTTTGCTGGCCAAAAACCCAAAGTCATTCCCAATAAATATATGTTGACGATAACATTTTATCATCATATCCATCTATATATTTGTAAAATTAAAATTTTGATATCGATATCGATCGACATCGAAATCTTAATCATTGGTTATTATCTTGTTTTAGATTCGAAGTGACTTTTTCTTCATTTACGTTAATGAAATCCATTTTTTTTTTTTAAAAAAAATACTACGATAAAGCATGAATCTAAGTCTAAGAAAGTAGTTAGAAACTTTTGAAGGTTCATGCACTAAGAAACATAATTAGGTGTAGTGGAACAAATTACGTACACAACTTGTATTAATATGTCATAATTCTAAAAGTATATATATAAAATACTAATCGTCATTTCGTAGTTCTCCTCTAAATCTCTCTAACTTTAATTAGGCTCATTTTTTTTAAAAAAAAAAAAAAAAAAGAAAGAAATTGTAGCTTAATCTTTATTAATAGTGTTTAAAGTACATGAACAAAATACTTAATCTAACACTATAAACTTTCGATGCACACTGAGATTTCTTGGACGAACCTCTTCTTCACCTTAATGCAAAAGTGAGTAAATATTCTTGTTATAATAGACATGTGAAGAATATAGTATATTTCGTCCATAGATCTAATATATATATATATATGCGTGCGTACGTTTCTTTCTTTTAGACATGTAAAAGTACAATAGAAGAGGAGTTAAAGATTTTCTTCGAAAATAAAAGCATAAATATTCTAATTAAATAAATATTAATTGTCCCTTATGTCATCCTTGGGTGCAGTCTATACTGTCTCCAATAAAAATATGTCACGTGACAAGTTTTTTTTTTTTAAAAAAAAAAATTGATTATTTTTATTTTTTTACTATGTATAGAAAGATTGAATGGGGATTAGGTAAAATCATTGGGCATGATATATTTTTTCCTCTCTATATGAATACGTTGGAGAAAGAAATAACCTTTAGATATAAAAATTTAGAAATGTTGGATATTATATACAAATATTACAAGAAAGTAAAGTATATTAAGTACTAATTAGTATAAACTGATTCAAACCTATCGCACTTTTCAAGTTTATTTGGAAATTTGTATCAAATGAAAGAATTTGACTCATAACTAAACACTTGGATTTTTTTTTCTCAGTACTAATTTATTTTATTGGTATTCTAAATAATATATTATTTTTTGAGTAATGATAGGAAATGAGCAAATGGATCAAAATATTTGCAAATATGAGTAAGTACCATAAAAATATTGGAGACATGGAAAACTGATCCTCCTTTTATGTTTAAAATTTCCTTAGATTTCAAATTTATCCTTATCATAATCTTTCAATAATAGACTAATATGCACATGTGATATCAGTACATTGTTGATAGACCTTAGGTAGATATTAAAATCCGTTATTGACAGACTATGATATTCCTTTATTATTCTTTTCAAGAAATATATCATTATATTGGTAATAAACTTCCATATTATTACTATTTGACTTGTCATGTATAGATGTATCACTAGGGAGGTGTTTGTATAGTATATCAATGATAAGTTTCAATAACTGATAAACTACATACCTCTTGATTAAATTCTATCAGTGAACCATCTATTGCCAATATCAGCCTTCAATTAAGATGTGTGTAATCTATTAATGATAGAATCCCTATCATTGATAGTCTTTAAGTAGAATGGTATCAATAGCAATTCACTATAATGAAACATTCTCTTGACAAGTCATCTATATGCACAAAAGATTTTAAGAGTGACGTGTTATCAACTACATATAGAAAAGAGATGTTTTCATGACAAATCAAATACATGAACAATCGATGTATAAAGGATCACAATAGATAGAAGTCTACCATTAATAAACTTCTATCCATAACAAAAGTCGATAGAAGTAATATAGCATCGATAAATGTAGATCAATAGTTTGATAGTTTAGTAATTATAAATTTTTTTTAAAAAATAAGTATGCTGTATATGTAAATTGTTTTAGATTTGGCTAGATTTGCGATAGTTTTACTTTATTTGACTATTTGTGCAAGTATCTTATTTATATATTAGGTAATGGGTTTAATAATCATTCAATGTCACTTTTGTCTACAACTTTAAGCAGCATGATTATAGTACATTAAAACCATCATCTTTAATGATTGGAGAGCAATTCCACTCATTTATTTACTCCAGGTGTTTAGTTAATAATAAATATCAAGTTTACTATCTTTTAATTATATAGTTTTGAATTTATAATTAGCTCACATTTATATAACTTTCCGGCATTTTCCTCCTTTTTTTTTTTTCATTAAACCTTTAATAATTTGTTGGAATGAGTTGAAATGTTGGATAATAAAATTTAAATATTATCGTTTTAAATTTTCTTTACCAATTTAATTGAGATAACTACACTCACAAATATTAAAAATTAATGAAATATATATATCTTGACGGACATAAAGTATGAAGTATCAATTAAGGTCTTAGATGTCAAATCTTCAAAAAGATATACATACAAATATATTTTTTTATTTTTAAGTTCCTACAAGCTTTATAAATACAAAAAGATCTTCACACCCCTTTGACCAATAATAATAATAATAACCATCACTTTTCTATAAATCTAACCAATAAAGAACATCAAAGTGAAAGATCCAAAAAAAGAGAAAAAAAAATATAATGAGTTAAAATTATTCTTAACACTCAACTCTCGTACTATTTTAATTTATTTAACTTAATTTTAAAAATCTTAACATTAGTTTACAATGAGTCTAACTCAGTTGATATAATATTTATACAATCACCCTCGAAATCATATATTCGATTTTTTCACTGAGAAATGATCCCAAAAAATGTTTACACATTAAAATTGAAGTATATTTTTATTCCAAGCCAAGAAAAAAATAGTAGTTTTCAAAAGTAAATTTTTTGAAGAAAAAAATTATATAAATATGGAAATTTGACTGACTTTTTTAAAAGCAAAAATCAACCATAAACTAAACGGAGAATAATTAATTTTTTTTAATTGAAATTAACCACATAGACTAAAATCACAAATTTAAAAAAAGTAGAGCAAATCAAACAATACTTTAACCTTAAAGAAAATTACTTACCAAAAGAAGAAAAAAAAGTATATATAAATAAATAAATATATAAGTTGTCCAAGCAAACAAGCAAGCTCAACAAGCCTTCTTCCCTCCTTTTTTTTTTCTCTTTTGGTAAGAGAGAATATTACAAAAAAAGCAGAATTTAAATAATTTAACTTAAAAAAAAAATCAAACAGGAAAAATAGGATGAGAAAAATCAGATTGCCATTGAAGATGGTGTTCATCATGATAATCATCTGCAAGAAATTGCCATTGTGAAGAAGACGACGACGAGGGCGACGAGGAAGAAGAATAACTATTAAAACCCAACAAAAATCCATTGGAGATTAGATCCGGCAAATCAAACCAAGTATCTTCTTCTTCCTCCTGAAACGACGTCGTTTCGCTTTCCGGTTTGAGTGCGGCGGCTTGTGCGGCGGCGGCTTGGATATCTTTGGCAGAGAGGGAGGCGGGGCGAGGGAGATGGTGTTTGAGTTGAGGGAAATTGAGGAAAGCACGGTGGCCTTTGATGGCGAGTGCAGCGACGTCGTGTGCACGCGCCGCCATCTCCGCCGTCGGATATGTGCCAAGCCATATTCTTGATTTCTTCCTTGGCTCTCTTATTTCAGACACCCATTTTCCCCATGTTCTTAGCCTTACTCCTCTGAATTTTGGGGTTGATTCTTCCGATTCACTTTCGGTGGCGGCTGTGCTCCTCTGTCTTTTCCGGCTGGTTTCGGCGGAGGACACGGCGGAGGAACTGGTGGTGGAATGGTGGGAATTTGTGGTCATTTTTGAAGATATATGGAGTGAGTGTGGTGGTGGGATTTGTGTTTGTTTTTAGGAAGAGAAGACAGCGTGTGTTGTTGTTGTGTAGGCCTTTTATGCTTTTTTTGTTTAATAAAAAAATATTAATTTTGATTTTGATATTAGTTTAATGGGCTAATTATGATGTGGAATATTTTCTTTTTTCTTTAATTTTTTTTGGAGAGGGTGTGGGGTGGGGTATAATGGGACATATCAGATTACAGCACAGCAGCTAGGTTTGTATCCCATGTGGTACTACTTGTCATAATATAATGAAAAATGCAATTTTAAGTGTATTTCGAACTATATCTATCTTAGTGCGATCTATTTGAGCGTTCGATCAAAAGTTGACATATGGTGAACTCTTCGGGTCCTTTTGGTAACCATTTTATTTTTTGGTTTTAATTTTTGAAAATTAGGCCTATATTCTCTTCATTTTTTAAGTATAAGAGTTCGCCAAATTTCAAAAATAAAAATAAGTTTTTAAAACTAGTTCTCAAAATTTGACTTATTTTTTAAACTATTGATAAAAAAAACATAATAAAAGAAAAAATTTGGAGGTAGAAGTGACGTCTATAGACTTAATTTTAAAAAACAAGAACAAAAAACTAAATTCCAAAAAAGAAATTCTTTTATGGCGTTTTTGGAACTTCATAATTTTGAGTGATTTTTAAATCCTAATGAATTTCAAATGAAATTCGTTGTTTAGTACGACAAGAAAAAAAAATGATTTCAAAATTCAGAGTGATTTCAATTCCTGTTTTTACTTTAAAAAAATTTTCTGGATAGAATGATAGAATTTCGTAGGATTTAGAAGTAAATTACTAATTTAACCTTAACATATTCTAATTTTTAATTAACGCATCTCAATTAAAAGCCTATATTAGTAGGATCTTAACTTTCTTTTCTTTTTTGATCATCATACAAATGCAAAATTTTAAATATATTCATTTCAATTATTTTTCGTTCCAAACGAAATAATTAATTTAAAATCATTTTCGGATTTCAAACTACAGAATTTAAAATCATTTCTTAAATTTTCTTGAATCTAAATGGATGGTTAATATCTTTTTGTCACTTGTGATTGAAGGGAATGTATGAATAAAATGAGTGCAGTTTACGCTACACCAAAGTATTACTCTAATATGATACATACCATCCAATATAGGAAAATTACTTTAAATGAAAAAATATTGAAAATATTTACAAATAATAGCAAAAAATTGCAGTCTATCTACGATAGACCGTGATAGATCGCGATCGATTACTATCTGTGCCTATTGATAGATATAGATAGTAGTCTATCACGATCTTGTAGATGGACAGTAAAATTTTACTATATTTATAAATATTTTGATTTATCTTTCTATATTTGAATACATCCGTCCAACACGACTTATTCCCACCTTTATTTCTCTTTTTTTAACCCTTTGCTTGCACTCCAATTTTGGACCATTTACATTTACCATGCAACTAGAAAATAAGATATATGAGAAGTGAGATTAAAATATCATTGTCCAAATAAAAATGTCATGGTCTAAATTTTACTAAAATATCGATGTCGATAAACAAGTTTTTGCAAAATTGCAAAAACAAAAAAATCAAAAAATATTTAAACTACAAAATAAACCTTTTATGGTTTTTAAATAAATTTAAGTATTTGTAATCTATATAATATTTAAATTAGTGATATTTTATTATTACTATTTTTTTTATTTTTTTTAACAAATTAATGGAAAATATGTTGTTCACCCCTCTAATTAGTTTTTTTGTTTTCTTTTTTTATTAGCATCTACGTACTAACTTTTTTTTTTTTTTTTTTTTTTTACCAGATATGAGATTGGAGAAAAGTGAAAAGAGAGATTTATTTTTATCTCTAATGGTAGCATTTAAAAAAATTAGCAAGTACAAAGTTTTTTATATCGACCGAGAAGTTCATTTTTAATTTAATTTAATTTAATAATTTGTGAGACGAAAAATCCGTATTTTTAATCTTGAAGTTGATCATACATATTTTATGTGAGTTGAGTTATCCTCAATTTGATAAATGTATTTTCCAAAGTTTGTTATGTTATAATTATTTTTCAAATAATTATTTGTATTATTTTATTTCAATTATGCTTTAATTGTCATACTCCACCCAATTTCATTACTCATATGGAAATTTTCTAAACTTTTAAAATATATACACACATAATTTTCAATCTACTCAAAAAAAGAGAGAAAAAAAGACCAATTTTCTAAGAACGTAGGCCATATTAGTTTTGTTGCATTGTTAAAAAGTCTATTAGAAAATAATAATTAATTGAAATAGTTTATCCATCGTGAATCAAATGGTTAATTATTATTATTAATTTTCTAATTCTGACAAGTTGTATGCCATTTGAGTTATACCTATATTGACAAAAATAATTATTTGTAATGCTCGAGTTGAGGAATGATACATGAATGAACCAATATCACATCTGAATAAGAGAGATCCTGAGGATATGAAAGCATAATTAAGAAAAACTTAAGAGAATTGAAAGTTTCTATATATACCAACAAGGTGTACTTTCTTTTACAGTGACTCAATCATAAAAACTTCAAAGTTACACATGCTAAACTTGAAACAATTCTATATTAAGTGACCTTTCTGAAAATTTTCCTAAAAAACTTGTGACTGAGAACAAAACGGACTGAAAGGATTGATATTGGTTCATGGGAATTGTCGTCACTCTTAGAAGTAATTCAAGAAAAGTAGATAGTATGGTGAGGTTGCAGGAGAACGTCGAGGGCCGTCAGATGCCAAATCTAAATTTCAAATGCTCGAGGTTTACCCAAACGCAATATTTAAAACTTTACACTTGGTTAGTATAAAAACTAGCCAATAAAAGAAAGCTACTAAGGTCCTTTTTTTTTTTTTTTTTCTTCTTTAATAAGAAATTATGATTAATCTTCTTAGTTTAAAGTTATTATTAATTTAGTTGAAGATGAAGAATGCATATATATAACCACGGAATCATATCACAATAGAGTATCCAAAGCTTTGTTGATATGTCTTCTTCAACTTGACTATTTATGTCCCAACCTGTCTCTGCCACATCTCTGTCCTTCATGTTTTCTTCTCCTCTTTTAATATTTTTAAATCCTTAATTAGTATCAAATAATTTCTAAATAAATAACATCAAAAACAAATTTAATTAAAATATACAACTATCACACCATAGTATTTCTCTCTCTCTTTTGATCCATGGCCTTTTAACAATATTATTTTAGTTCTTAAATTTTTACAAATTAATTATACGAGTCCTCGTTATTTTCTTATTCTTAAAGTGAGTTTATTCAATATCAAGTTGGTTCAAATACATGTATAATATCACTATGTTAATGCACATATTTGAAGCAATGTTATTGACTTTCTTAAAAAAAGTTATTGTAAAATGATATAGTAAAATTTAAAATATTTTTTTTAAAAAAAAAGTTATGGACAAAATGGAATGACCTTTTTTTTTTCTTCTTAATATTGTATTTTTTAAAAGTTTTTAGAAAAATATATACTTTTCTAAACTATTTTACAAAATTGTTGTAGTTCAAGGAATAATGGTAAAGTTTAACCTAATATTGGTGCCATTTTTTGAAAGGTTAACTTTCAATTTCATTATTTTTATTTATTTTTTATTTTTTTAAATGGATAGACATTTGTTCAATTAAGCTCTTCCAAGAAGAATGATGTGTGAATTTCATTAAAACAAATATGTTTTGTTAGAGTGTTAATTAGTTGTTATAATATATTAAATTTTCAATGAATAATTCAAATTATATTTGACAACAAACCATTTTGGATTAACTAAAGTTTTTTTTATGCCTGCGAACATGTCCTATTTCAATCCAAGAAAATTATTTAAGTATATTGATAAAAGAATGTGTTTCTACATAGTTTGACATTATATTTTTACATGTTCATGAGTTTGATGTCGTCGTCTAAACTAAAGAGTGAAACGAGAAACATGAAAAAGAAGCGATAATAAAGAGTTACAAAATATGAGTAAAAGGATTATCTATTAATTTATTTCGTTTTTTTAAATGCATAAGCATATTATTGATATTTTCCTAAAATGAGCTTCAACATTTTAAACATAACATATATAAATAAAATCAATCATTTAATTTCTTAAAAAAAAGTTCAAATATTAAAGGTGAAATATATATTTACATGTAGTCTTAGTCATGGTATTTAATATACATGAAAGATGAATTGATATTTTCATTATAATGTAAATAATCCACAAAACATACCAACTAAATAACAAAACGTTACTAATATGATTATCATATATAAATAATAAATATTGTAAAAAATATTTATTTATTAATTAAATATATTTTTTGATTTTTTTTAATACTTTCATAAATATTCATCGACATTATCATTTTATCGATATTTTTGTTATCATTTTTTAAACACTTGAGATCATACTTTTTTTTTTTTTTTTGACATCGATATTTTAAATTTTTTTAATGAGTATTTTAAACATGAAAAAAAAAAAAAAGTAATATAATTTAAAGGGAAGACGTGAGAAAGAGGCAAATCGGGCGGGGAACAAGTTTTGGCAAAGTCGTAGGTGGCCGATTATTATTATTATTATTATGTACTTTTTGAAAAAGACAATTTCAAACAACCAAGCACTAAACTTTTTATTAATCTACATTACAATTCCATATTTCAATTATCAATATTTCTATTTCATTCAAATATTAGTGAAAATATTACTAAAAATAGTATCAATCTCAACTAATATTTTTAGAAAAAAAACATGAAGGTCAAGAATTTCATTAAAGAATATTTGAAATAATAAAAGGAGTATTTAATCATTTTTTTAGAAAAGTTGAAAATTCATATTATTAGTTTTTCAGTTCTACCTTAGTGATTAATTGGTTAAATACTTTTCTTTATACTATTTTAATTTAATTTATAAAACTATGAACATGTAGATGCATATAGGTAATTTCCAACAGTTCTCTATAGGGTATAATCATGAAAAAAAAATAATTTAATGTAGCTTCCATAATTGTGGTTGAAATATGTCTGCCCTTTAAAAATTATTGGATATAGATTGATGAATTAAAATTTTAATTCATTTTCATATATTTAATCAGGTAAAATTAATAACTTATTGGCACTTAGATCTCGCATCCGTTCGTTGTGGACTTGACCTTCACCCGCTTCACCTAATTTAGTCTCACTTTTTTAGCTGATCTATGTGCAAGATTCTCCTACCAGTGTGATATTGAGCCTACCACACTTCGATGTCTAAACTAGTATAGAGAGTGCATAATTCAGCGAAACATAAAACTATAGTCAGTGCTCTCATTTGGAAATTGCTTACTCTTTCATTTTGCGATCGTCAAACGGGACTATTTATAATACTCTTCCTTTGACAGTCGCCTGTGGTTACATGTAACTTTGATGATGTCAAGGTAAGTTACAGTGCTTGAGACTGCAGGGCGCCAGACTGAGTGCAACTTGATTATTTCTCGATGGTATATTTACGCTAGCTCAGTTGGTTGACCCAGAACTCAAAAATCTAATTTTTCCCTTTTGAGACGCGCGTTTTCCTATCTTGTCTCCCGATTTTTCTTATGCTCCAACTTGTCCTTGAACTTTTGGTCTTGTCTAAGACAATCCTCGACAACCTTTAGTATTCCAACCGAATTATTTCTCCATAATCATGAAGATGGGTTTATATTAGTTCTCTTGACTTTATATTTTATGGTGGATAAAGAGAATTATCATTATATCTTATGATGGAGAAATAGAGTACCCAAGCTTTTCACAAATGGAAGAACGTAGTAGTGAAAACATTATAGTACTATGAACATACTCCTACTTTAATTTTGTTTAGTTTAATAGTATTATAGGTTTGGAGCTTTGAATATTTATTTCTATAAGAAAAATATATAATAAATTAATTCGTTGAATTATGCTTAAATTGAAACCTCTTTTTATGTTAATATTTTTATAGGTACAAGATCCTTTGTAAAAGCAAAATTAAGTGAGAAATAGAAATCTTGTTATAACTATATTATTATGAAGTTATTTGTTGTTTGTGAGAAATACAAAGTCAAAATATTTATAAAAAGCAATAGAAATCTTGTTATAACTATATTATTATTTTTGAGTTTAGAGCAAGTGTATAGCTCAAGGTCCAAATCTATGTTTTTTTTTTTTTTTTTTTTTTGAGAAAAATTAAACAATTCATATTTTTTACTAGTGCAACACTCAATAATTATAGAATTATTTTCATAAATAATGTTTCAATAATTGATGACTACTATTTATTTAATAAATTTTTAAACATAAAAAAAATGATATCACATATATTTTTTTTATTCCGTGAATAAAATCTAAAAATAATTATTAAATTATCTTTTAGAGTACCAATAATTATACTGATGTGATTGAATAGGTTATTTGGCTTATGTGATTTGCATCACTGGCTATATATTTTATTAGTTATTTAGTTGTGTATAAAATTTTATAAAGGTAATATATAAATATTATTTAGGGAAGTTATTTTAAATGACAAAATTATTGAAAATATTTATAAATACTAATAAAATATTATTGTGTAATAGACTGTGATAGACTATTATCTATATCTATCTGAATGAAAATTTACTATTTTTATAAATATTTTAATTTATTTTCTTATATTTGAAAGCAACCCTTCCTAGTTTTTATTATCATAAATCATACGTTTTTATAAGTAATCAAATAAGAGATGTCTAATTATATATATGGTAGAGAAATATATTTTAGTATATAAACAATTTTAAAATGCAATTGATTCTATATGTATATTTTTAACTATAATTTATCTTAAAATTTTGTGTTTCATGTCTCTAACTTTTCTCTCTATAAAATTTTCTTTGATTTTTTTCTTTCCAAAATTTTGTTGTTTCTATTTTTAACATTTTTCTTTAACACTTATGTAATTTTTTTTAATCTTATTTATCTCTTAAATTTCTTTTTCTCTATCTTTATTTCTCTCTAAATATATTTTTTTCATTTTTTACTAAATAGTTCTTTCTCTAAAACCATTTTTTTCCAATTTCCAACTGTTTTTCCTTTTCTTACTAACTTTTTTTTTTTAAACATTTCAAAGGCATCATTAAAATTACTAATAATCTATTTAGAAAATATATTCCAAACAACATTTCAGTCGGACAATATAACTAAGAAGACTGAGATAAGATTCAATTAATAAACATACATAATAAATAATTTTCTAGCATGAGCTATATAACTAAATATGGAGTTAAATCAAGAACTCGAAAACTATTTTAAAGGATGCAATAAGGGAGAAAGAATCATTATACAATCACCTCTTCTAGAACAATTGCGTCCTTGACATCAATGGCGCCTCTTGAACTTAAAAAAGTATAATCACATTTCAAACAGTTGTATCCTACGAGTGAAGGGCAAAACAGTTTAAGAAACATGTTATGGCTTTTCATACTTCCATAAAATGTACATTTTTTTAGGTGGTATCATGAATTTATTGACGTCTTTTTTTCCTTTTAATACATGAATCAAACTCATATATGTGAATAGATGCTCTGCCTCGATGTGTAACTGCTTTCTCTTGAACAAGCATGTCCTTGTTGGCATCAATTGTATCTGTCACGAAATCGACAATTAAAGAATATAAAAAATGTAAAAAAAAAAATCAACACACAGATATACGTGGTTCACTAACAGTGTGTTAGCTACGTTCACGAGGAATATGGAGAATAGTATTATTGAAAGAATGTTTTATGAATACACAAATGACGCCTCTAGGGTTAGAGAATTTATATAGCACACTACTCTAAACCCTAGGGTCATAATCGTAAATAACTACAATAAGTAAATATGCTAAATATGAATCCTGAATATAGTGCACTACTCTAAACCCTAAGACCCCCGTACTTGGTTTTTCGAAATGCCAACAAACAAATTCAAAATATTCCAAAAAATTTCCACCTTGATTTGAATTCTCTCTCAGATAACAGATATACCAGATGCAACATAAACAATATTGCCAGACGTACCTACACTTCTCTCTCATGCCTCAAAGTGTCCCCAAAGGGGACCACTAACAATTCAAAACATTCAACAAGTCTAACAATGTTGGAACTTACCTTGTGGAACCGGTTTGGTGAACATATCAGCAGGGTTATCAACAACACCAATTTTCATCACTTTAACTCTATGCTCACTTCTTAAGAAGTGATATCTTACATCGATGTGCTTAGTTCTCTCTTGATGAACTTGATCCTTAGCTAGACATATTGCACTCAAACCATTACAATATACAATAGCTTGATCATGATGCAAACCAAGATCACCAACTAACCCCTCAACCATATTCCCTCCTTAGCAGCTTCTGTCAAGACCATGTACTCTACTTCAATAGTAAACAAAGTAACTATAGGTTGTAAGGTTGTCTTCCAACTAACAACAGGACCACCTAGAATGAACACATAGTCAGTCATAGACCTCCTACTATCAACATCTCCAATATGGTCAGAATCAGAATAACCGATCACCAAACACTTTGTGTCATTCCCATAAACGAGCCCAACATCAGATGTATCTCTAAGGTAACAAAAAATCTCTCAAAAACTTGCCAATGCTCCTTCCCAAGTTGACCCATGAACCTGCTAACAACACTAACAATATGGGCAAGATCAGGCCTAGTATAGACCATAACATACATCAAACTTCTCACTGCACTAGCATAAAGAACTCGAGACATATACTTCTTCTTAGCTTCAGAGTGTGGTGAAAGCACATATGACAAACGAGCATTTGCAGCACTAGGAGTATCAATAGGCTTAGCTGGTGACATACCAACTTGGACAATATTTTCTGAATATAGCCTTTTTATGACAAAAAGAGCTTATTTTTATCTCTGTCCCTATAAATCTCTATAGCCAAAAATTTTTGAGCAGCACCCAAATCCTTCATATCAAACTCAGCATTGAAAATATTCTTCAATTTTGAATTTCGGACTTGGACTTTGTAGCTATGAGCATATTATCTACACATAAAAGTAGATAAACCATTGAACCAATATTAGCTTTGTTGTGATATACACAACAATCATAAAGACTCCTGTTATAGCCAAGTCTAACCATATAGCTGTCAAATCATTTGTACCACTGCCTTGGAGATTGCTTTAGCCCATACAAAGATTTCTTCAACATGCAAATATAATCTTCTTTACCTGGACATTATAACCCATTTGGTTGGGTCATATAAATCTCTCCCTCTAACTTTCCATGTAAGAAAACTATCTTCACATCTAGTTGCTCAAGTTCCAAATTTTGATGTGCTACTATAGCTAGTAACACCTGGATAGAAGTATGTCTGACTACTGGTGAGACATCTAGTTCTCTCTATGTGGACCCTCTAGCAACAACTTGAGCTTTATATATAATTCCCTCTGAAGGTGATATTTCCTCTTTTTTCTTAAAGACCAATTTACAAGTGATAATTTTTCTCTTATTAGGTCGTTTAACTAATTCCCAAGTCTGATTTTTGTCAAGAGATTCCATCCTATCCCCCATAGTAGCAAGTCATTGAGTAGACTTATAATATGAGCAGGTTCTCTACAGGTGGATGACTCATGAGGATCCACCTCTTCAGTAACCTGTAGTGCAAACATAAGCATACCTTATAGGAGGTCCAACACCAACTCTTCTAGCACTAGAATTCTCAGAAAAAACAACTTCTGATGTTTCAGGCACATGGTTTATGTAGTAACGTGCAAATCTTCTCCACCTTGGTATTATAATTCATTCATAGCTGAAATGAATTGCATCTTTACCTGTTTATCAACATTAACACTTTCTCCCACATCAGTAGACGTCACAAAATGCTTCACAGTTGAGTTAAGCATGATACTTTCATCAAATATCACATTCTTACTAAGTATAACTCTATTCTCATAAGGTGACCAGACTCTATATTAATGGTATTGACATTCAACATGCATAAGCAATTAGGATCTTAAGCACTTTAACTATATTAATTTTAGATTACAAGCATGCAAGTCCATAATATTCCAGAATTTTGGGTTTCAATGAATACCTTTGAAAAACTCCAAATTAACTCCAATCTTCAACTTGATTCTCCTTTCTAATAGCTTGGCCTTAAATTGGATGGTGGAATCCAAAATGAGAGTTAATTTGAGGGAATTCTTTTAGGATTTGAACTTGGTGTGAAGGACTTGAGAGAGAACTCTTTTATCTCAAGAATTCTAAAAATGCATCATCATCTTCAATCAATTTCTCCTTCTCTTTTTATCAAAATGCAATCCATATTACATGAAATATTGATATCAACTCAACATGTTATTAGTGAAATCAAGGTCTAATCAAGGTGGAAAATGTGGGAATTTCCCACTAACTTGATTTTTCAAATTTAAAATGATTTTCTTAAAAATCATTATTTAAAATTTGAAGAACAATTTTAGATTTAAAATTCATAAATCCAATTTTGAATTTAAATCAAAATAATTTAAATAATTAATTTTAATTTAATTAATTAAAATAATTTAATATCAAATATTAAATTATTAAACTACCAATTCCTAATATGAGTCCTATTCATATATAAAATATTTAAATCATATTTAAATATTTTTAGCCCTCCAATTTCATTTATTTTGATAATTAAAGGTTTAATTATATTGTATATATTTAATAATTCCCTTAAAATAAATTTGAACGTTTCAGATTTTCTCATCACGCTATTCTAAGGTTTAGTTCGTTTATGAGTTAGTAGGGGGACCTTATGGACCTACAAATCATGGGCTCTAACAATCCAAGATTAACCGGCTAAACTTTTTAACCTAATTAAACAACATTCTTTAACTAAAGCTTAGTAGTTGCACTTCCCTCATTGTAGATATATTTCTGTCCATCTGATTTAACCATGATCAATAAGTCGATCATTCACAGATCGTTCGCATTTACAGTTAGGTCAAAATTACTATTTTACCCCTATAATACATTTTACTCCTTAAGTCTCCACTATTAATGAACAATTGGTTTATGGTCCTCCCTGAAGGAACTCATTTTACAAGGAGATCCTTGAGCGAAAGCGGATTGTCCAAATTCCATTTTTATTGTAAATTGAATTTACAGTAAACATACAAGATATGCATTCATAAAAAAAATTACAAAATGATTTTTACAAGGAAAAATGGTTTAAAAGATATCAGCTTTGAAGAACCTTTCTTCATGTAATTCCCTCGAACAATCACGAGCCTCAAACTCACCAACTTCTTGAAGATCTTCTTCAAGAACTTCTCGAACCAAATAGAGACACAACCACAATGAGCCTTTAGTATTCTAAGGGTGAGAACCTAGAAGTGGTGGACTCTGACTATTTTGGTTAGGAGGGTTTGTTTGAGTTTGGAGGATGAAGAAGATTGAAGAAGACAAAACGTTTATGTAGTCTCAATCGTATTGCAAAAAGCCTTCAATCGTGTAAATGTTTTGTCAGGAAGAAGAAGAAAACTAATTTTTCTTTTATTCCTTTTTTCCACAAAACCAAATAACCACCCACTAAGGTGGTTAGAGAAAAATAGGAATTTATTATTCAAAATAATAATATAATATAAATAAATATGATAACTAACTTATCATATCACATTTATATTAAACTATATGTTATATCAAATATAACACATAACCTATAGTTTTAATATTGTATCATATACAATATAAACTATAGTTTCTTTTCTCTATTTTATGGCATTTAATATAAATCATATTTATATTAAATTTAACAACTATGAATCACATTCATAGAAAATATGTTTGAAACCCATTCAAATATTTAATCCCTTCAATTAAACTATAATGTATCAAATATATTATAACAATTATATCATATATAATTGAATCAATTTAATTATATCATATATAATTGAATCAATTTAATTATATCATATATAATTGAATCAATTTAATTATATCATATATAATTAAATTTCCTCTTATTAATTTGAACAATTCAAATTAATCCAAAAATCAATTCTTAACTAAATCCTTTTGAGTTACCAAGGGGACCGTATGGACCTGTAGCTTGAAGCTCCAACTGTATGTGAATAATTAATTAAACTCTTTAATTACATTATCCACCATCCATTAATTGTCGAACACTCTACTAAAGACCGACAACTGCACTCTTTGCACTATAGATATATTTCTGTGTCCATTGAATATAACCAATCAACAATACGATAACCCTTCACAAATTGGTCGTAAGTACAACTGGGTCAAATTATCGTTTTGCCACTGTAGTTACATCTAACTCCTTAAGTATCACTGATCCCTCTAATGAACAATAGATCATAGTCCCACTATGAATAAACCCCTCTCGGGCTAAGAGAGGGTGTGGCGCCACATTGTTCAAGACCCGGAATCAGCTCTTAAGGGAGCAATTTATCTACTTATCCCTGCTTTGGAAAAGAAGTGAGTTTCATCTTGTGTAACTGTGTTCCCAGCTCCCCGATCAGACGAATCCCCAAAATGGTAGGCTTGTTGAGTCAGCGATCTGGCCACTCTCACTCATACAAATCAAAGAACCGCCCTCATAGGCAGGAGTTCACAACTCATTCAGGATTCAGGTCATGTTACCTATGGTCATCCTAGTGAAATGAAAGTCTCTATTATGAATGATGTTATATAATGAGATTAAACATTTCGTGGTCCGGTCTTATACAAACTCCTTTGTATAGAATATCCCTGCTCACATGTCTAATACATGAATGATCAGGATCATATCATTTATAGCACTTTACAATAATTGTAACACCTACAAAGTGGGTCATACTCGTAGTGTCACCAAGATAAGGTACCCAGCCTTATCCATATACTATAGACCATTTAGGTTATAACTTAAACATGATTCACCTGTAACAATTGAAGGAAATCAAATCAGAGAATTTCTATGAGTAGCGGAAGGGATCGTTCCAAATTCCATTCGAATTGAACACAAACAATTACAGTCTAAAATGGAAACTAATAGGTCATGTATAAATAGAAATTACAGCATGCTATAAGAGAATCAAGGGATAGAGTATGCATACCTTTGAAGAACCATTCTTCAAGAATCTCTTTATCAGTCCAAAGTGTCCAACAATGCACTCGAACGCAATGACCGCTACAGCCAACGAACATGAACACAACAAACGTCTGAATGCTCCTCGAACCCAATCGAGTCCAATTCAATTCACGAATAGAGTAAGAACACCACCATAATGGTTAACTTAGTATTCTTGGTGTGAGAATTCAGAAGTTGTAGGCTCTGTATGATCTTGGCTTGAGGAAGAGATGAGGTATATGATCGAGTAGACGATCGAGCAAGTGGGAGATAAGAAAACAGTCTATCTCATAGACGATGCGCTTGATCGTTTAGTAAACGTAAGGCTATTGCATAGAATTTGCAACTCGATCGTGTAGCATCGATCAGTTGAGTGACTATATACACAATCGTTTAGTCTTTGTTAACGCTATTGCTTAGTAAAACAATTTTACTTGATAGCTTTTTCCGTGAGTACTTTCCAAATGAAGCAACTTCTAAACTTAGGAAAAGAATTTTCCTTTTATCTCACGGTTACCATAAAACTTCCAATAACCTCCCACTCAATCGGTTATTAGAGAAAAAGAATTAATTATCAAATCATTAATATATTATAAGTAAATATGATAACCAACTTATCATATTATATTTATAACCTATAGTTTTAATATTTCATCTCATGAAACATACAAACCATAGTTCTTTTTCTATTTTATTGTACTTGATATAAATCATATTTATATTAATTTCTCCACTTAATGTATATCATACATCACACCAATTATATCACATTAATTGAATTTCCTCTTGTTAATTTGAACATTTCAAACTAACCCAAAATCTGGTTTTCAACTTGAACCCATTGAGCTACCAAGGGGACCTTACGAATCTGTAGCTTGAAGCTCCAACGGTACGTGAATAACTGACTAAACTCTTTAGTCCCGAGATCCACCATCTGTTAATTGTCGAACATTCTAGACCGATAGCTACACTTTTCTCACTACAGATATATTTCTGTGTCCATATTAATCAATCAACAGTGTGATAACCCTTCACAAATCGCTCGTAAGTACAGTTGGGCCAATTTACTGTTTTTCTTCTATAATTCCATCTAACTCCTTAAGTACCACTGATTCCTCTAACGAACAATAAGTCATAGTCCTACTATGACCGAGTCATCTCTTCCAATGAGAGGATGTGGCCACTATGTTTAAGACCCGGAATCAGTTCTTAAGGGAGTAATTTATCTACTTAACCCTGTTTTGGGAAAGGAGTGAATTCCATCTTGTGTAAGTGAGTTCCCAGCTCCCTGATCAGACAAATCCCCAAAAAGGTAAGCTTGTTGAGTTGGCAATCTGGCAACCCTCACACATACTAATCAAAGGACTGCTCTCATAGGCAGAAGTTCCCAAAACACTCAGGATTAAGGTCATGTCACCTATGGTCGTTTTAGTGAGATGTAAGTCTCAATTATCAACGTCGTTATATAAAAAGATTAATCATCTCGTAGTCCGGTCTTATACAAACTCTTTGTATAGGACACCCCTGCTCGCATGTCTCCACATGAATGGTCAGGATCAGAGCATTTGTAGCACGTTACAACACTCGTAACTATCTACAAAGCGGGCCGTATCCATAGTGTTACCAGGATAATGAAGGAAATCAGACATGAAGATTTCTATGAGCAGCAGAATGATCGTTCCAAATTCTATTCAAAATTGAACACTAACAATTACAGTCAAGAAACAGAAACTTATAGGTTATGCACAATACGAAATTAGAACATGCTTTACAATGAGATTAAGGGATAAAGTATACATACCTTTGAAGATTTATTCTTCAAACTCCCTCAATCACGAACTCCAAGCATCCAAGACAGCAATACACGAAAGCTCGAACAAAACGACTGCAACACAACATGATCAACAGCAAACACCACACGAGCAATGCGAACACGCTACGAACGACCTCCAAAACCTCGAACGCAATCGAGTTGAGTGAGGACACCAACACGATGGTTACTTTGGTATTCTCGGTGTGAGAATCCAGAAGTGTGGGCTCTATATGGACATGGTTAGAGGACGAGACTGAAGGAACAATAATCGTGTAAACGATTGAGTAACTGGGAGATGAGAAGTCTCTATTGTATAGACGAATGCTCAATCGTGTAGAAGAAGGCAGTCTATCGTATAGACAATGCCCTACGATTTTTTAGCTACGACTAGCTGAGTGAACTATCATATAGTAACACTCTACGATCGTTTAGTCTCTCTATCAGTTATCGTTTAGTGAAACAATTTCACTTGATAGCAATCCGTGAGTTCCTTTCTGATTGTACCAACTCTTCTAAAATTAGGAAAACCTTTTTCCTTTTATCTCACGGTTACCATAAAACCACCAATAACCTCCCACTCAATTGGTTATTAGAGAAAAAGAGATAGTTATCCAATAATTAATATTATTATAAATAAATATGATAACCAACTTACCATATTATATTTATAACCTATAGTTTTAATATTTCATCTCATGAAACATACAAACTATAGTTCTTTTTCTATTTTATGGTACTTAATGTAAATCATATTTATATTAGTTTTTCACTTGATGTATCTCATACATCACACCGATTATATCATATATAATCAAATTTCCTCTTGTCAATTTGAACATTTCAAATCAACACCAAGAAATAATTCTCAACTTGAATACATTAAGCTACCAAGGGAACCTTATGAACCTATAGCTTGAAGCTCCAACGGTACGTGAATAACTGGCTAAATTCTTTAGTCACGAGATTCACTATCCGTTAATTGCCGGGCACTCTACTAAAGATCGACAGCTGTAATCTTCTTACTACAAATATATTTTGGGTCCATATTAACCAATCAATAATGTGATAATCCTTCATAGATTGCTCGTAAGTATAGCTAGGCCAATTTATCGTTTTGTCCCTATAGTTACATCTAACTCCTTAAGTACCACTGATCCCTCTAATGAACATAAGTCATAGTCCTACTATGACTGAGTCCTCTCTTCCAAAGAGAAGCTATGGCCACTATGTTCAAGACTTGGAATCAACCCTTAAGGGAGCAGTCTATCTACTTACCCCTGCTTCGAGGAAGGAGTGAATTGCATCTTGTGTAACATGCGAGCAGAGGCGTCCTATAGAAAGAGTTTGTATAAGACCTGACCACGAAGTGTTAATGTCTCATTATATAACACCGTTCATGACAGAGACTTCATTTCACTAGGATGACCATAAGTAACATGACCTTAATCTTGAGTGAGTTAGGAACTTTTGCCATTGAGGGCGGTCTTTTGATTTGTATGGGTGCGAATGGCCAAGTCGCCGATTCACACCTACCATTTTGGGGATCCGTTTGACTTAGGAGCTGGGAACTCAGCTACATAAGAAGGAATTCACTCTTTCCCTGAAGCAGGGGTAAGTAGATAGATAACTCCCTTGAGGGCTGATTCTAGGGCTTGAACGATGTGGCGCCACACACCTTCTCTTGGCCCGAGAGGTGTTCACATATAGTTGGACTATGTTGTATTGTTCATTAGAGGAATCAGTGGTACTTAAGAGTGAGATGTAACTACAGGGGAAAAACGGTAAGTTGGCCCAACTGTACTTACGAGCATCTGTGAAGGGTCATCGTACTCATGATTGGTTATATCCGATGGACACAGAAATATATTTATGGTAAGAAGAGTTCAGTTGTTGGTCTTTAGTGGAATGCCTGACAGTTAATGGATGGTGGATCTCGTGGCTAAAGAGTTTAGTCAGCTATTCACGTATAGTTGGAGCTTCGAGCCACAGGTCCATTAGGTCCCCTAGGTAGCTTGGATAAAGTCAAAAAATCAGTGTTTGGGTCAGTTTGAAATATTCAAATTGATAAGGAGTTCGATTATATATGATATAATTGAACTGGTTAATTATATATGATATAATTGGCTAAATGTATAAGATATATTATTTTGGAGGAAATTAGATATAAATATGATTTATATCAAGTGGAGGAGAAATTACTATAGTAGATATGTGATATCAAACTATAGGGTAAGAATATAATTTGATTATATTCATTTATTCATAAATTGATTAATTATGAGATAATTGGTCGTATTATTCTCCTCAATCGTGCGTTAATGGGAGGATCCGCATTCGGTTATTAGAACCGAAGAATAAAATGAAAATTTGTTTCATTTTGTAAAAGGTTAAAAAATTCGCAATCGGTGTGGAAACGTAAACGATCGCTTAGCTTGAGAGCCTATACGATAGTATCTCATCATCTAAATGATCACACACCAGCGTCTAAACGATTGCACGCCTTTCCCTAAACGATCGCTTAGCTTTCCTAAACGATCACATAGCGTGTCGTGTTTTCTAAACGACCGTCTACCTTTTATTAAACGATCGCTTAGCAAACCCTACACGATTAGCTTCATCTAAACAATAAGCATCCCTGCTATATGATAGTTCTTTCTATACGATAGCTCTTTCTCTTCCACTTGCTTAACATCTACACGATCTGTCTTTCCTCCTACCTCTACCAAATTCACCAAAGACCATACTTTGTATTCTAACTCCAAGAATACCAAAGGCTCCAACTGGTGGTGTCATCCCCGCTTCTTACTTTTTCGTGACTGTTCATGTTGCTGTCGTTCGTGTAGACGATCGTGCTTTTACAACCGACTGATTTGCTGGGCGATACAGAGTGTAGAGGTTCTTCCACTGCTTTGAGTTCGACGTTTGAAGAGAGTCTTCAACTGGTATGAGAACTCTTTCCCTTGTGTTTTATTTAGCAAAGCATGCCATTAATTAGTGTTAATTTGCGTAACTATCTATTAGAATGTATATGTTGTATTTCGATTACAATGAAATCGGAAAGATCTGAACGCACTCATGGATGCTCTTCGTTAAGAGTTACTTCAATTGGTATCAGAGCCAGGTTTTGATATTCCAATTTCATTGTTGCTACGAATCGCATATACGTTCTTGGTGGGTGCATGTCTACTCTGTTTAATCGTTAAATTGTTGTGGATGTGCGGATTAATGGATGTTTTCGGGGATGTATGCCTCGATTTGATTTAATTCTTTTACATTTTCGGTTGATTGTAAAGGCCCCTACGTTTTTGGAACTATTAATCGTTATCCAGTCTGTAATTCAAAGTTTGTTTGAGTCTTGAGTCATTCGTGAGTCAGCAAACTTCATCGCTTAGTAACTGACTAAACGATCGCTTAGCAACACACGGTAAATCCTTTACCTTTCGTCGGGTTAAGCGATCGCTTAGACGATCAGGCTTCGCAGCTTCGTTGTCGTCTAAGCGATCATTTAGCTTTTGTGCTTATCGTCTAGTGCGCGCTGGGCGATCATCTACCTTCGACGTTTACTAAATGATGGAGTCCTCCTAGCGGTTCAAGACCCGCTTCGCTCGATGAAAAATGTAATAGATAGGGTTATTTCATTCCGGTTTTTTGTAAAGGCTCATCCCGGTCCATTAATCCTTGGTTTATTACATGCGATGTATGTTTTTTATATGTCATATGGTATGCACATATAGTAAATCCCACCTTAGGTTATGCATTGGTCATGCATCATCTCTTGATTGTAAATGTTATAATATAGAGAAATATGATTTAATTATGTAAGAGCATGTTCATGCATCATATAATATAAGAGTTATATTTATGCATGCATAAAAAACATTGACATGCATCATCTTTATATTATAATTGTTATAGTATAAGAGTGCATGGAAAGCATGTTTTTCTTGGTTAGTACACGTATATATAAAAGTTATGTATAGTAATGAACGGACATTGCATGAAGCATGACACATAGGTTACTTTATAAATGTTATAAACACCTTGTTGTACGTAATGGTTTTGTAGTTGTTTCTTTTTAAAAAGTTAAAGAGAAATTAGAACTAAAAGAAATAAGAAAGACATGCATGCTCACTTAGGTTTAATTCACATTTTAAAATGTTTAAAACTTGGATCACATAGACCTAAGATCACGGTTCTAATATGATTAACAACCCTAAGGCTTTAATCTTTTTCATTAGTTTAATAGGATTAAATTGACTAATAAAAGGTTAAAGTGTAGTAAATTTAACTATAAGGGACCTTTTATCTAAGGCGGGTTCTGTTTAGGTTGGTGTATTTAAGTTGACAGAAACGTAACACCCCTACCTGGGAACTTACCTGGAAAGGTGAATTAGATAGATTTGATTCATGCATGCAAGTTAAGGACAGTCCATTAAAGTGTTTAAATGTGACTACTTCAGCTTGTTCATATTTCATATACAAACATTGTTTATGAGCGAGAATTAAAAAGACGACTTAGGCTAAAATCAGTAGCTGGATTTCTAGGTTAATGAACCCTTAGGTAGAACATTCAGTGGGAGGTACTTGGGGCATAAGATGCTTTACTTAAACCTTTCATGTTTCTCCTATATAGTTCACACCATGAGATCTACCCTCAGCCTCGAGGCACCTTTGGCGTGTCCCTCTAACGAATGGTGTTTGAGTAGGTCAATATCAAGGTGGATGGAGAGAGTGTTCATAGTAAGTGGGAGCGAGAAGTACGACAGCATATCCCTCGGTCTCCCTCATTAGATTAAATAAAGTTATTGCACATTCCCTCGAGGCACCCTGGGAGTGTCCCCAAAAGGATGACAGTTTTGCGCGTTTTTTTATTTGATCTTCTGTAAAAGAATAAGGTAACTTAGTCTCTTGTCCTAATATGCTTCTTCCCTACGGTGGGCTCATTAGAGTGGGACTCTGGCATCGAAAGCGAGGGGTCACATGTACGCAGATTTGTTAAAGGTTAACAGTTCTTGACCGAAAAATGGTGGCTGTTAGATTCAGTTCCAAAAGTTGGTTCTGCCTAATGGTTGAGAATTTCTCATCCCAGAGAAGGGGAATCTGATCACCCCACTGGTGATGTTTGTCCTACGTCACTGGGGCATCATTGCAAAATAGAAGTCTTTCACTTAAGGTACTTGAAACTGTTTTGTAAAACTAATTGGTTAAATGTGGTTTAGCAAAATCTAATAAAGTTTTGTTCGTATTTTTAGCAACGACTTTTCAAAATGGCAACAGCCACGTTAGCTTTGCTTAGCACTAAAAAATTAACTGGCTATAATTTTTCGACATGGAAACACATGATCACGACGATCCTAATCATCGAGGATCTCATGTTCGCTCTTACGGAGGTCTGTCCTCCTATTCCAGCTCCAAATTCCACTCAAAATGTTCGAGAGGCAACAAGCGATGGACACGGGCGAATGAGAAGGCCCGAGCCTACATCTTGGTAAGTCTTTTTGAAGTCTTGGCCAAGAAACATGAGTCTATGGTCTCAGCGCATGAGATCATGGAGTCCCTACAGGGGATGTTTGGACAACCGTCTGAACAACTTATGCATGAGGCTATTAAGTACATATTCAACTCCAAAATGGAAGAAGGCACCTCTGTTCATGAACATGTGCTTAACATGATGGTCCACTTTAATGTGAAGGAGTTGAATGGGTCTACCATTGATGAGGGCAGCTAGGTTAGCATAATCCTGTATTTTGCCGGAGAGCTTCCTGTATTTTGTTAGTAATGTGATTCTTAACAAAGTAAAATATAACCTTACAACTCTCCTTAACGAGTTGCAAACCTACCAATCTTTATTCAAAAGTAAGGAGAGGAAGAAGGGTGAGACAAATGTTGCTTCATCCTCTAGGACGTTCCATAGAGCTTCGACATCAGGGACGAAGTCTGCACCTTCTACTTTTAACTCTACAAAGGGGAAGAAGAAGATGGGTGGTAAGGGAAAAGGGAAGGCACCTACTAACCCGCCACATGTCGCCCCAAGAAGGCGTCCATCGGTTGAAAAGGGAAAGTGTTTTCACTACAATCAGGATGGACACTGAAAGAGGAACTGTCCTTGTTATCTGAAAGAGAGGAAGGCTGCCAAGGCTAAGACAAAAGCAGATAAAGGTAAATATGATTTACTTGTACTTGAAACTTGTTTAGTGAGAATGATGATTCTGCCTGGATAATTGATTCGGGCACCACTAATCACGTTTGTTCTTCTTTTCAGGGCATTAGATCCTAGTGACAGTTGGAGGCTGGTGAGATGACGATACAAGTAGGCACTGGGCACGTCGTCTCAGTTGTGGTAGTGGGAGAGCTCCAGTTAACTTTACAGAATAGCTTTCTAGTTTTGAATGATGTAAATATTGTTCTCGAACTTAAGAGAAACCTCATTTCTATAAAGTGTTTATTGCAATGTAAATACACTATTTATTTCAATATGGATAAAACGTTGTTTATTCATAAAGATGGTGTTATTATTTGTACAGCAAATCTGGAATCTAATTTGTATGTGCTAAGGCCGTTAGCCATTAATTTCCTCCATAACACATAATTGTTTAAAACTGTCATAACCCAAACAAAACGTTGACGTATTTCTCCAAAAAAAAATGCCCATCTTTGGTATCTTCGTTTAGGGCACATCAATTTCAATAGGATTGAGAGATTGGTGAAGAATGGACTTCTAAGTGAGTTACCTTGAAGGTAAGATGACTAAACGACCTTTTACTGGAAAAGGTTATAGAGCCAAGGAGCCTCTTGAGTTAGTACATTCTGACCTTTGTGGTCCTATAAATGTGCGAACCCGAGGTGGCTATGAGTATTTTATCAGTTTTACTGATGATTACTCCAGGTACGGGTATGTTTATCTTATGCAACGTAAGTTTAAATCCTTTGAAAAGTTCAAAGAGTCAATGCTGAAGTTGAAAACACATTGGATAGATGGATTAAAACACTTCGATCGGATCAAGGTGGAGAGTTTATGGACCCGACATTCTAGGACTATTTGATAGAACATGGAATCGTTTCCCAACTCTTAGCACCGGGTACACCTCAACAAAATGGTGTAGTGGAAAGGAGAAATAGGACCTTGTTGGACATGGTTCGCTCAATGATGAGTTATACTTCTTTACCAGACTCATTTTGAGGTTTCATAGTGGAGATTGCGGTATACATACTCAACTGTGTTCCCTCCAAGAGTGTTGCGAGAATACCTTTGGAGTTATGGAACGGGCGTAAAGCTAGTTTACGTCACTTCCGCCTTTGGGGTGGCCTTGCACATGTGCTTGAGGCTAAACCCAAGAAGTTGGAACCACGGTCGAGGTTATGCCTCTTTGTAGGCTACCCCAAAGGTACACAAAGGAGTTATTTTTATGATCCAATGGAAAATAGGGTGTTTGTTTCAACAAACGTGTTTCAAAAAACACTACTTTCCTTGAGAAGGATCATATAAGGGAGCATAGTCCACGAAGTAAAGTCGTGTTGCGTGAGCTTTCCAATGAAACTACTGAAACTTCAGCAAGAGTTGTTGAAGAGCCTGCTACATCAGCAAGAGTTGTTGATGGGAGTTTTGAAAGAGTTAAACAACATGCAGCAGAAGTATTAAGGATCCATAAGCATTCTAATTCACTAATTTTTGCAAAAACTAAAGCATGCTCTTCTTAAAAAGTGGGTTTTCAGAACATACCTTTGATGAACTCTCCAAGAAAACGTCTGTTTAGCTGTTGTCTTCACTTGTTATCGATGTGAACCACCTTAAAGCCTTCCCTACTATGCTCTTGGAGCTTTAGGCAGAGTTGTAGGACTCAGGAACAGCTTGAAGATGTGAAGAAACCAGAGAAATTTACAGCAAGACAATTGAAGAAGATGACTTCTTCTTCAGAAAAATTTCTCTCAAAATTATGTATTCTCTTCTTCTCCAACAACTCCAATCTTCTTTATATATAATAGATGAACATGCAAAGAGATGGAGTGCATGGCTTGCAACTCATGCTTAGAGAATCAAAGTAGAGAAGATAATGCATTTTGTGTGAGCATAAAGATGATGATAATGGAGAAAACCCATTTTCCATTTTTGTGCAACATGCAAACGAATTTCCATTTTCTTTTTTAAAACATAAAATGATTTTAAATCATTTTTCATTTAAAATCATTTTAATTCAAAAATTGATTTTCTTAAATTGATTTCATAAATTAATTTAATATCAAATATTAAATTAATTTGTGCACAATTATCATCTTTATATATTTAAATCATATTTAAATATTTAATATCTTGTTCCATTTAATTTGAACATTTTAAATTAATTTCTCAAGCTACCCTAAAGCTTATCCATTTACCAGCTAGTAGGGGGACCTGCGGACCTACAGATCATGAGCTCCAACGATTCGAGATTAATCGGCTAAACTCATTAGTTCGATCTAACCCCCATTCGTTAACTAATCGGACACTCCACTATAGTCCATAGTTGAACTCCCCTCACTGTAGATATATTATGTCCACATAATAACCATAATTAGTAATCACAGCTAGGTCAAAAATACCATTTTACCCCTGTGACTACATCTTGTTCCTTAAGTTCCTACTGATCCTCTATTGAACAATTTTGATTCATAATCTCTATGAATCAAATCTTTTCTCTATCATGAAAAGGCGGGGCCTCGATTGTTCAAGACCTGGAGTCAGTACTTAAGAGAAAAACCTATCTATTAACTCTAAATAGGGTAGGAGTGAATTCCATCTTGCAAGGCTATGTCTCCAGTTATTCATCCGGTCTAATCCCCAAAATGGTAAGCTTATTGAGCAGTGTTGTTGGACTACTCTCACTGTTTGCAGATCAAAGATAATCCCGAACAAACAGGAGTTCATAGCTAGCTCAGGATTAAGATCGAATTAACCTAGGTTATATAATACATGAAATAGTCAGTTTTAACAGTAAACGGTCGTTATAAAAAAAAGTGACAATTTTTGTGGTCCAGTCTATATTGCAAACTCATTGCATAGGATGCCCTCCCACTCTCATGTCTCAACATGAACGATTTGTGGATCACATCGTTTGTAGCACCTTACAACTTTTGTAACAACTACAGAGTGGGCCGCATCCTATAGTGTTACTACGATGAGATATCCAATTTCATCCATATACTTATTAGACCATTTAGGTTATATACTGTCAACTGATCTTGTTTATGTCACTACATAAAGTTACAACATTTAGACTATGACCAAGGATGTGTTTATTGGATTTTCATAATAAGATGCAAAATCAACAAGTCATTTTATTGATAAAATAGAATGTTTAACACAAATTGCGAGTTCTAAGACATTCCCAACCATCTCCCACTTGGACTAAAACTCTAGTGAGAACAAATATATACAATATAATGTTGAGATACATAATGGAAAAAATACAATAAACTATGGCCTCTACAATACCATAGACATTCTCTCACTTTCCCTAGATTACACTACTCGGAGTCCTAGTCCCACTAGGTGGCCCTCAAAAACTTTAGCCGAGAGGGCCTTGGTGAATGGATCAGCAGGTTGTCTTCAGAGGCTATCTTTGTGATGAGCACATCTCCTCTGTGTACAATCTCTCGGATGAGATGGTACTTTCGTTCAATGTGTTTTCCACGCTTGTGACTCCTGGGTTCCTTTGAGTTAGCAACAGCACCACTGTTGCCACAATACAGTGTGATAGGCAGGTGCATATTTGGAATGACTTCCAAATCAACTAAGAATTTTTGTAGCCATACTGCTTCCTTAGCAGCTTCGCATGCAGCCACGTATTCTGCTTCCATGGTGGAGTCAGCGATACAACTTTTCTTGATGCTTCTCCAAACTATAGCTCCTCCGTTAAGAGTGAAAACTGATCCTGAAGTAGATTTCCTGGAATCTACATCAATCTGAAAATCAAAATTAGTGAATCCTGTAAGGATCAAATCCTTAGGTCCATACACAAGCATATATTCCCTTGTTCTTCTAAGATACTTGAGGATATTTTTTACAGCGATCCAATGACCGTGTCCAGGATTAGATTGAAACCTGATGACGATTCCAACTGCAAAACATATGTTAGGACGTGTACACAACATAGCGTACATCAAATTCTCAACTGCATAAGCATATGGAATTCTATTCATCTTTTCAACCTCTTGAGGTGTCTTAGGACATTGTTCCTTCGACAAATGAATTCTATGCCTGAAAGGTAATAAACCTTTCTTGGAATTTTGCATATTATACCTTGACAACATCTTGTCAATATAAGATGCTTGAGACAGTGCTAATGTTCTATCCTTTCGATCTTGAAAGATCTGTATTTCTAGAACATACTGAGCATCACCCAAATCTTTCATTTGGAACTGTGATGCTAATCATCTCTTTACGTTAGCAAGAAAGCTTGTCTCTTTCCCAATGAGCAAGATATCATCAACATACAGAACTAAGAATGCTATAGTTTTGTTGACTATCTTCTTGTATACACAAGGTTCGTCAACGTTCTGTTCAAAGCCATAAGATTTGATCACAATGTCAAATCTTATATTCCAGGATCTGGATGCTTGTTTGAATCCATAAATGGATCGATTAAGCTTACAGACTTTTTGTTCCTGTCTTGTTTCGACAAACCCTCTAGTTGAGACATAAAAATACTTTCATCAAGATAGCTATTCAAAAAAGTTGTTTTGACATCCATTTGCCATATTTCATAGTCATAATATGTGGCAATGTAAAGAAGTATTCTTATTGATTTAATTATGGCAACAGGAGAAAAAGTTTCTTCATAATCAACTTCTTCTCTTTGGGTAAAACCCTTTGCCACGAGCCTGGCTTTATAGGCCTGTACCTTGCCAGTTTGGTCTCGTTTTCTTTTGTAGATCCACTTACAACCTATAGGTGTAACACCTTGTGGTTGATTTATAAGTTCCTAGACTAAGTTGAAGTACATAGACTCCATTTCATCGTCCATGGATTTTATCCATTGTTCCCTATCAACATCTTCCATTGACTTCTTAAAGGTTAATGGATCCTCTAAACCATCATCTTGTATGATGTTTTGAATTTTTTTTAAACCCATGTAGCATTCAGGTTGTTGAATAACCCTCCCACTACTAACTGTAGTTAAGAACTGGCTAGCGACCTAATTCCAAATGAAATATTTGGGAGAGGTTCAGTTTGTTCTAGGTATACAGATCTTTCGGGGTCGTAAGAACAAAGTGCTAGCACTGTCTTAGGCATCGTACATTGACAAGATCTTGCTCAAGTACTCGACGAAGGACTCCAAGAGGGGCTTACTGCCGTTTAGGCATGGAGTCACTTTGTCTAAGGATATGTGTCCTAAGATGCCTCAAGAGGTGAGGAGATGAGACAGGTCCCATATGCATCTGTCGTTGGTAGTTTGATATACGCGATGCTCTGTACTCATCCAGACAGTTGCTACACGGTGGGCATAATCAGTAGGTATCAGTCTAACCCAGGCTAGGGTCACTTGACCGCAGTTAAGAACATCCTCAAGTATCTTCGGAGAATGAGGGACTACATGCTCGTGTATGGATCTAGGGATTTGATCCTTACTGGATACATGGATTCTGACTTTCAGACTGATAAGGAATCTCGCAAGTCCACATCAGGGTTACTTTTAATGGAGGAGTTGTAGTGTGGCGAAACACTAAGCAGGGGTGCATCGCCGACTCTACAATTGAGGCGGAGTACGTAGCGACTTGCGAAGCTGCTAAGGAGGTCGTCTGGCTCAAGAAGTCCTTGACAGAACTGGAAGTTGTTCCGGATATATCAAGGCCCATTACCCTTTATTGTGATAATAGTGGGGTAGTGGTGAACTCTAAGGAGCTGAGGAGTCACAGGTGCGACAAACACATAGAACAAAAGTATCATCTGATCCGTAAGATAGTGCATTGAGGGGACGTGATCATCACGAAGATCGCTTCGGAGCACAATTTTTCTGACACATATACGATGGCTCTCATGGCTACACTATTTGAGAGTCACTTATAGAGCATGGGTCTATAGCATCGCCCGCGGTTGGACCAAGGCAAATGGGAGATTTTCTTGTACTGGGCTTTTATGCCTTAGTTTATTATTTTGTACTAGTTTTATGTACACCCCACTTTGCTTTAGAACAAGTGGGAGATTGTTGGGGTTGATGCCCTAAAGTCTCGTGTCCTGTAGTTTGTAAATTGTTTGTATGAATTCTTGTGTTGTATAATATATGATATTTACTTCACATCTTGTTTTTTCTCAGTTGTTTGTTTTATTTGCTTTACCACAAACCAATAAACATAAAATCCCTGGTTATCTGTATGTATCTTAAGCATGTATGTGGTGACATACAACTGGATCATGTCTTAAGTGATAACTAAAATGGTCTGTAATATATGGATATAGGAGGGAAACATTATCCTGGTAACGCTACAGATGCGACCCACTTTGTGGAATGGTCACAAGTGTTGTGACTTATCACTGATGGTCTGATCCTGATCATTCATGTAGGGGACATGTGAGTGAGGGCGTCCTATACAAAGAGTTTGTATAAGACCTAACCACGAAGTGTTAATGTCTCATTATATAACATCGTTCATGACAAAGACCTGACCAAACCTACCATTTTTGGGATTCGTTTTATTTGGGAGCTGGGAACTCAGCTACACAAGAAGGAATTCACTCCTTCTCCGAAGCAAGGGTAAGTAGATAGATAGCTCTCTTAAGATACATTATTTTAGAGGAAATTAGATATAAATATGATTTATATCAAGTGAAGGAGAAATTACTATAATAGATATGTGATATCAAACTATAGGGTAAGAATATAATATGATTATATTCGTTTATTATTAAATTGGTTAATTATGAGATAATTTGTCGTATTATTCTCCTCAATCGTGCGTTAGTTGAAGCAGTCACATTCGGTTTTTGGAACCAAAGAATAAAATGAAAATTTGTTTCATTTTGCAAAAGGTTCAAAAATTCGCAATCGATGTGGAAACGTAAACGATCGCCTAGCTTGAGAGCCTATACAATAGTATCTTATCGTCTAAACGATCAGACACCTTTCCCTAAACGATCGCTTAGCTTTCCTAAATGATCGCATAGTGTGCCGCATTTTCTAAACGATCGTCTACCTTTTATTAAACGATCGCTTAGTAAAACCTACACGATCGTGTAGCTTCATCTAAACGATAAGCATCCTTGCTATACGATAGCTCCGTCTCTCCCACTTGCTTATCGTCTACACGATCTGTCTTTCTCTTACCTTTACCAAATTCACCAAAGACCACACATTTGATTTTATACCAAGGGCTCCAACTGGTGGTATTGTCTTTGCTATTTACTTGTTCGTGATTGTTCATGTTGCTGCCGTTCGTGTAGACGATCGTGCTGCCACAACCGACTGATTTGCTGGGCGATACAGCATGTAGAGGTTCTTTCGCTGCTTTGAGTTTGACGTTTGACGAGATTCTTCAACTGGTATGAGAACTCTTTTCCTTGTTTTTCATTTAGAAAAGCATGCCGTTAATTAGTGTTAATTTGCGTAACTATTTGTTAGAATGTATGGGTTGTATTTTGGTCACAATGAAATCAGAAAGATTCGAACGCGCTCATGGATGCTTTTCGTTAAGGGTTCCTTCACACAACATTTATAAACCTCTACAAAGTGGACCGTATCTGTAGTGTCACCAGGAGTAGGTATCTCTCTTTAATCCTTATATTACATACCTTTTTAGGTTATCACTTAAGGCATGATCCACTTGTATATCTCATATACATGCTTAAGTTTATATACAATAACCATAGAGCTTTGTTTATTGTATATGAGTAAATGCAAAATAAAATAACTCTTATTTTATTCATAACAATGTGTACAGTTTACAACTACGAGACTCCGGAAGAATTAGGATACCAATCCCAACAGATAAGGTATCCCCCCTTTATCCTTATACTATAGACCATTTAAGTTATTACTTAAGGCATGATCCACTTATATGTCTCATATATATGCTTAAGTTTACATGAAATAACCATGGATCTTAGCTTATTGGATATGAGCAAATGCAAATAAAATAACTCTTATTTTATTAATAAACAATGTGCAAACTGTTTACAAACTACGAGACTCCGAAAGAACTAGGACACCAATCCCAACAGTCTCCACATGCATGTTTAAGTTACAACGGTAACCTTGGATGTTAGTTTATTGGTTTGTGGTTAATTCAACTAAAATATCTCATATCTTATAAATAAAGTGAATAAAATATCTTATATTATTAATCATATAAGAGTTTGTTCATACAAAGTTTATAAACTTAAGACCCTACGAGATTTAAGGCATTAACCCCAATACTACCAATAAACTAAGTTCCTCTCAGTCATAAAGAGGGTGGGGCCCCTTGTTCAAGAGTAGGTGTCAGTACTTACGGGAACAACCTATCTACTATCTGATGCGTCGTGAATGTGATGAAATAATGGTATGAAATTGCGGTGGTGAATTATATGTTGCACATGCAATTTTTCCTAGTAAAATCCAAGTATAAACCTTACTAGGTTTCCTGGTAAGTCTAGGGTCGAATACAGGGACTACTGAGATATTATGCGTTGGTAAATTTTGATTCCTTTGCAGTGACAAAAACAATAAGTTGGTTGGTGTGTTGTTTAAAGTATAAATTCTATGCGACGGAATTGAGTAAAGAGTTAATGACAGCAAAAGTTACAATGAGTATGCGGGAAATGGGTTGAGAAGGGATTTAGCTAACACTTCCTAAGATTGCGTTCAAACTATGCGATCATGTTATACACACACAAAAGCATGTCATCTCTCAATGCAAATGCCAGAGTTCCTATTTCTAGGACGCATGCGATGTATACGATAATGTCGATAGGACTTATGTCTAAGCCTCTATTCTTGTCTATGCGATGATGAATGATACACACATACATAAGGTGACCGCATACTATCATATCCTATTTCTAGGGTGCATGCAATGCATGATAGCAAACAGAACTTATCTCTAAGTTTTTATCTCTTGCTTATGCGGTTCTAATCTGACTTTCTCAAGCTTAGATTCTAACCTGACTTTCTTAAGTCTGACTCTCTCAAGTCTAGGTTCTTTCTTTAGACTACTCTCTCAAGTATCTCTAAAGGGTGAAGGACGTATACATAAGACAAGATGATCGCATAAAGTGAAGATCTTAGGTCATGCTAGCTAAGTGCTTCTCAACCCATTCAAAAATTTAGTTATCATGCGAAATGTGAAGAGATTGAACAGATGTTGAGATGCAAATTCCATTTTATAAATAAAGTCAGAATACAAAACAACAATGGAAAGTAGGGATAAGAAGCCTGGTAGCAATGTCTTGCTTCCCAAGGCTTTTACAGTCTTTTACTCTACTATGTCTAGAAGAATATCCTTGCTTTCGCAAGTGTCGGTCCTCTCTCCGTTTATAGCGCCTCTTAGCAGTCTTTCGAGCTATCCAGGAGTGATCTCTCGGCGTCTTCTTCTCTCCGCTCACCTCTGCCTCTAAGTATAAGAACAACTATAGACTAACAACTATCTATGATCTATCTTCTATCTATATGGTGAACTGTATATATTTCGAACTATGTCTAATTATTTGAACTCTTTTAGCAATGGTGGCCTTCGGTATTTATAGAGCTCAAGGTGAAGAAGCTTTTCTCTCAAATGATTGCAATGATGGGCGGTCATTAAATCTTCTGTCTGATGCGCCGATTAATGGTCACCGAAAAGTTGAGTGTACTTGCAACAGTGTGTTGTTAAAGCCTTGTCAACTAAATTTGGATTCGACCGTCATTAACTTTCCGTCCCATCATGATTTATTATGCTTTCACCTTGATGCGTCGTCTTTATGCAGCCACCTTCTTGAGAAAATCTTCACGAGCGCATACGATCGCATGACTTTGCGGTTGCAATCTTCTAATGCGCTCGAGCACCGAATTCCTTGGATCGCAATTTGTTTTGCACCAATGCATTTTCTTGCACAAAATAAGTAAATTAGTTGCTTTAATGCGATGGGCGCATGCGGTCGCAATATTCTTAACTTAATGTTTTTGGACACGATTTTGCATATTTTTACCGTCGCATTCCCACATTGTTTTATATTTTTGCATTGTAATAACGTGCATTTCTGCCCGTTATCATTATCCTTAAGGTGGGTAGGAGTAAATTCCATCTTGCAGGATTATGTCCCCAGCTATCTACCCGGTCTTACCCTTAAAATGGGAGGCTTATTAAGCAGCGATGTTGAGCCACTCTCACCTTTGCAGACTAAAGAATAATCACGAATAAACAGGTATTCATAGTTAGCCCAAGATTGAGATCGAGTTACCTTAAGTCATCAAATTGAAATAGTCAGTTTTAATAGTAAAAGATATTATAAATGAAAGTGACTATTTTGTGGGTCGGTCTTATGCAAACGTATTTTGCATAGGATTCCCCTATTCACATGTCTCTATATGAATTATTTCAGGATCACATCATTTGTATCAAATACAAAGTGGACCGTTTTAGCTATATACCCAAATCTGATCCTTTTTTATGTCTCTACATAAAGTTCAAATATTCATGCTATAGCCAATGGTTCATTAGTATATTGGATTTAGGCTCTTATAAGTGAAATTCATATATTCAATAACATCTTTACTAAATAAACCTCAATAACATCTTTATTTAAAATTGAATATGTTTATTGTTTACGAATTGTGAGTTTTAGGAGATATAATCCAACAAACTCCTATTTGGATTAAAACTCCAGTGGAGTACCATATATACAAATATAGACAATGTTGAGTATGAGAGAATTTTTCGTCCTTGATATTAGCGACTATAATTATTTTTCATGGGAACTTGATGCCGAAATCCACTTGGATGTTATGAATCTTGGGGAGACTATTAAAGAAGCAAAAACTATGATTTTCTTTCGTCATCATATCCACGAGGAATTGAAAATGGAGTATTTTACAATAAAAAATCCTCGTATCTTGTGGAAAAATTCAAAAGAGAGGAATGATCATAAAAAAATAGTTACTCTTCCTAAAGCTCATTATGAGTGGATGCACTTGAGGCTACAAGATTTTGAATCAATAAGTGATTACAACTGATGTTGATGTATTAGAGAAGACATTTTCTACATTTCATGTCTCGATTATGCTCTTGCAGCAGCAATATCGAGAGAAAGGTTTCAAACAGTATTCTAAATTAATTTCATGTCTTCTCATGGTCGAACAAAATAACGAGTTATTGATGAAGAATCATGAATCTCGACGAACCAGAACAACACCATTCCCTGAAGTGAATGCTGTAAATTTTAATAATAATCGTGGTCAAGGTCATGGTCGTGATCAAGGTCGTAACCGTGACAGAGAAAGAAATAATTATTATTTTCATGGTGGTCGTTCTAATCATTTAAATTTCAAAAGAACCACACAAAATGATGATCTCAAAGGAAAAGCTCCACAAGATAAAAGTTCAAAGAGTGTTGAAAATAAATGCTTCTGATGCGGAATGACTGGGCATTGGTCACGTACCTGTCGTAACTCAAAACACTTAGTTGACCTCTATCAAGCCTCCCTGAAGGAAAAAGAGAAAAATGTGGAAGCAAATTTTGTATACCAAGATAATGACATATTTGACCCATCCTATATGAAAAATTTGGTTGTGGTGGACTTCTTTGAATCTCCTGACGAGAAGATTGGCACAGTTGGTGGCACATCAGGTGTTTCTTTTGACTTTGAGAATATCTAGACTTAATGTTGTTGTTTTCTTTTATCTATCTTCATGTTTTTTTAGTAACTTTTGTATATTTTAAGTGTTTTTTTTCTTATTGTAATTATTTTTTTTTAATGAAGAAACGATGGATTATTTTCATATGTTGGGTGTTTAAAAAATGAGCAAAGATGGTCTATGTTTGGCAAACAGTGCAACTACACATACAATACTTACAAAAAACACGTTTCCAAATTGACAATGGCAAAAGTAAATACAATATCATGTTCTGCAAACTTTATCAAAAGTTTTGGAAAAGCAAATATTATTTTTCCTAGAGGAACAAAATTTATAATTAACAATACATTGTTCTCTAGTCAATCAAAGAGAAATCTTCTAAGTTTTAAAGATATACGTCGCAATGGTTATCATATTGAGACTAATAGTAAGAATTGTTGGGGATGATGCTCTAACCTCTCGTTGGGCCCTGTAGTTTGTAAACATTATATTGAACAAACGCTTGTGATGTAATAATATATGATATTTTTCTACACTTTTGTCTATGGAACATTGGATGTTTTAATTGCTTTACCACAAACCAATAAACTAAGATCCTTGGTTGTTGTAACTTGAACATGTATGTGGAGACATACAAGTGGATCATGTCTTAAGTGATAACCAAAATGATCTGTAGTATATTGATATACGAGGAAACCTTATCCTAGTAACACTATGGATGCGGCCTGCTTTGTAGAATAGTTACAAATGTTGTGACTTGTTACAAATGGTCTAATCCTGATCATTCATGTGGAGACATGCGGTGGAGGCATCCTATACAAAGGAGTTTGTATAAGACTGAACCACGAAGTGTTATATTGTTATATAACGTTATTATGACAGAGACTTCACTTCACTAGGATGACCATAGGTAACATGACCTCAATCCTGAGTGAGTTGGGAACTATTGCCTTTGAGGGTGATTCTTTGATTTGCATGGGTGCAAGTGGCTAGATAGCCGACTCAAACCTACCACTTTAAGGATTCGTCTGATTTGGGAGCTGGGAACTCAACTACACAAGATGAAATTCACTCCTTCCCCGAAGCAAGGATAAGTAGATAGATTCCTTCCTTAAGGGTTGATTCTGGGGCTTGAACAATATGGCACCACACACCTTTTCATGGTCCGAGAGGTGTTCACATATAGTAGGACTATCTTGATTCATTAGAGGGGCCAGTAGTACTTAAGGAGTTAGATGTAACTATAGGGGCAAAACGGTAAATTGGCCCAATTGTACTTACGAGCATCTGTGAATGGTTGTCGTACTGTTGATTGGTTATATCCGATGGACACAGAAATATATCTGTGGTGAGAAGAATGTAACTGTCGGTCTTTAGTGGAATGCATGACAGTTAACGAATGGTGGATCTCATGGCTAAAGAGTTTAGTCAGCTATATACGTACCGTTGGAGCTTCAAGCCATGGTTCATAAGGTCCCCTTGGTAGCTCAATGAATTCAAGTTGAGAATCCGTTTTTGGGTCAATTTGAAGTGTTCAAATTGACAAAAGGGAGTTCGATTATATATGATATGATTGAACCGGTCAATTATATATGATATAGTTGACATAATGTATGAGATACATTAATTGGAGGAAAATGATATAAATATGATTTATATCTAGTGGAGGAGAAAAGGACTATGGTTCATATGTTGCATAGGATGTAATATTAAACCATAGGTTATAAATATAGTAAGATTATATTTATTTTTTAATTTAATAATTATGGGATAATTGTGGCGGTTTTTTCTCCGTAGCCGAATGAGATTGTGAGAGGATGCATTTCAGTTTTTGTAACTGAAGGATAAAATGAAAATGGTTTTCATTTTGCAAAAAATCAGACATTCACTCACTGATTGTGTATACTGCCTATCACGGGCAAACCGAGAGCATAAACGACAACTCGGAGTTTACTAAACGATTGTGTACACGCGCGCGCCTTTTCCTAAACGATCACATAGAATTACTGAAATGATCGTCTAGCTCTTTCTAAGTGATCATGCGCCTGAGCGTTTTACTAAATGATCATCTATACGATCAAGCCCCTTTTACTACACGATCATGTACCTTTACCTAAATGATCAAGTATCAGTTTAAACGATAGACTCCCGATATCTCCCACTTGCTTGGTCGTGGTAAACGATCGTTTCTGCCTTCTTCCCACTACCAAATCCAATAGAGCCCACACCTCCTGGATTCTCACACTGAGAATACCGAGGGTTCTAAGTGGTGGTGTCTTCCTTGTTGCCAAGTTCGTGAGGAGTCCGTTCGTGGGTAGATGACAGTGATTTGGTGGATGATTGGTTTGGCTTCCACGGCGAGAGCGAGAGGTGCAGTCTTTGGACAAGAGAGAGATTTGAAAGGGTAAGAAGAGTTCTTCAACTGGTATGTATCTCGTTCTTTTGTTGTTTAAAGTTCAAAGCATGTTGTAATTTATTGATTAAATGCATAACTAACCTGTTTGATTGTAAATGCGGTAATACTGTCACAATGAGTTTGGAACAATCTTACTTTCGCTCGGAGGTACTTTTTGATAAGAGTTCCTTAAAAAATAATGTGGAATATCTATATATCATGTCCACTGTCTCAAATAAAAAACGTATATTAGTAGAGTTGCCTGCTTTATCTTCTGGATTGTATTATACTCATATACAAGTAATTGAAACATATGTAACAATGAACCTGAAGTTCATGAATCCAAACATATTTACAATTTGGCATGACCGATTGGGTCATCCAGGATCTATAATGATAAGAAGAATTATTGAAAATTCAAATGGACATCCATTGAAGAACCAGAAGATTTTTCAATCTAATGAAGTATCATGTAATACTTGCTCTCAAGGAAAATTGATAATTAGACCATCACCATCTAAAGTGAGGTTTGAATCACCTGCATTTTTAGAACGAATTCATGGTGATATATGTGAACCATTAACTAATCAAGTGAACCATTTAGATATTTTATGGTATTAATAGATGTGTCCAGTAGATGGTCACACATTTGCTTATTATCAAGTCGAAATCTTGCATTTGCAAGATTACTTGCTCAAATAATTAATTTAAGAGCACAATCTCCTAATTATACAATTAAGACCATTCGTCTTGATAATGCTGATGAATTTACATCTCAAGCTTTTGATAATTATTGTATGTCAATTGGGATAAGTGTTGAACATCTTGTAGCTCATGTTCATATACAAAATGGTTTAGCATAATCATTTATAAAAGGTTTGCAATTAATTGCAAGACCATTACTTATGAGAGCTAAGCTTTCTTCATCTGTATGAGGACATGCTATTTTGCATGCAGCATCACTTGTACGCATTAGGCCAGTAGCTTATCATAAGTACTCGTCATTACAATTAGCTAATGGTCACGAGCCAAATATTTCCCATTTGAGAATTTTTAGATGTGCAGTATATATTCCAATTGCTCCATCACAATGCACTAAGATGGGTCCTCAAAGGAGGTTAGAAATATATATTGTATATGATTCCCCGTCAATTATAAATATCTTGAGCCCTTGACAGGTGATGTATTTACTACATGATTTACTAATTGTCATTTTAATTAGACAAATTTTCCAACATTAGGGGGAGGAACTAAGAAGTTGGAAAAAGAAATTACATGGAATGCATCGCTATTGTCTCATTTAGATCTCCGTACATATCAATGTGAACTTGAAGTTCAGAAAATAATTCATTCGCAAAATATAGCAAATCAATTACCAGATGCATTTATAGATGCAAAGAAAGTAACTAAGTCACATATACCATCTACAAATATTCCAGAAAAAATTGATATCCCAACACAATAAGTTGTCACTAATGAGTTTGGAACACGCCAAAAGCGTCGTAGATCAGTGGGTTCCGAAGATAAAAATCCTCGAAAATGAAAAATAATTAATAGTGAAAAAGACTTGGTTGAGGATGTAAATATCCATAAAGAAACACTTGACATGACTAGTGAGGAAGGTGAAATACCTAAAGATAATAATGAGATTTCAATAAACTATGTCATGATAGGAAAATGATAAAATCGAACTAATGTAATTATTGACAACATTTTTTCATATAATATTGCTCTTGATATTATATCTAAAAATGATGATCTTGAACCAAAATATGTTGAAGAATGTCAACATAGAAAAGATTGGCTTCAGTAGAAAGAAGCAATCGAGGCAGAATTAAACTTACTTTCAAAACGTCAGGTTTTTGGATCTGTAGTTCGAACACCAGAAGGTGTTAAACTTGTGGGATACAAATGGGGATTTGTGAGGAAAAGAAATGAAAATAATGAGGTCACAAGATATAAAGCAAGACTAGTTGCACAAGGTTTTTCACAAAGACTTGGTATTGATTTTGAGTAGACGTATTCTCCGGTGGTGGATACAATTATATTAAGATATTTAATTGGCTTAACTGTGTATAAAAGTCTGGATATGCATCTTATGGGATGTAGTCACAACATATTTGTATGGATCTCTTGATAATGATATTTATATGAGAATCCCGGAAGGATTTAAGGTACCTAAAACATATACATCAAATTCCCGGGAATAGTATTCAATAAAGTTACAGAGATCACTATATGGATTGAAACAATCAAGATGGATATGGTACAATCGCCCAAGTGGATATTTATTGAAAGAATGATATCAAAATAATCCAATATGTCAGTGTATTTTTATAAAGAAATCACAATCAGGATTTGCTATTATAACTGTATATGTTGATGACTTGAGTATAATTGGAACTCCTGAAGAGCTTTCAAAAGCAATAGAATATCTTAAGAAAGAATTTGAAATGAAAGATCTCGGGAAATTTTTTTTTTGCCTTGGTTTGCAAATTGGGCATTTAGCGGATGGAATATTTATTCATCAGTCAACTTGTATAGGAAAAATTTTGAAAAGATTTTACATGGACAAAGCACATCCATTAAATATTCTAATGGAAGCCCGTTTATTGGATATAAAGAAAGATATATTTTTACCTCGAGAAGATAATGAAAAACTTCTTGGTCCTAAAGTATCATATCTTAGTGCAATTGGTGCATTTATGTATCTTACTAATAATACAATACCAGATATTGTATTTTCAATAAATTTATTAGCTAGATATAGTTCTACTCCTACAAAAAGACATCAGAACGAAATTAATCATATACTCCATTATCTCTAAGAAACAATCGATATGGGTTTGTTTTATTCAAATAAATCAAAATTTGATCTAGTTGGTTATGTAGATTCTGGATATTTATCTGATCCACACAAAGTTAGATCTCAAACAAATTATCTGTTCACATGTGGAGAAACTGCTATATCATGGCGATCGTTGAAACAAACTATAACGGCCACTTCCTCAAATCATGCTGAAATTCTTGCAATTCACGAGGCTAGTCGAGAATGTGTATGGCTAAGATCAATGACTCAACACATTCGTGAAACGTGTGACTTGTCCTCTAATAAAAACCTTCCAACAATATTATACGAAGACAACACAGCTTGCATAGCCCAAATAAAAGGAGGATATATTGAAGGAGATAGAACAAAGCATATTTCACCGAAATTGTTCTACACTCATGATCTTGAAGAAAATGGAGACATCACCGTACAACAAATTTGTTTGAGGATAACCTGGTAGACTTATTTACAAAAGCATTACCAACCATAACTTTTGAAACATTAGTTCACAATATTGAAATGCGGCAACTCAGAGATCTTAAGTAATATTTTCATTAGGGGGAGTAAATATATTGTATTTTTTAGGAATATGTATTATATGAAATATGTACTCTTTTTCCTTCACTAGGGTTTTTCCCATTGTGTTTTTCCTAGTAAGGTTTTAACAAGACATATTTCATATATATATATATATATATATAGGCATCCAAGGGGGAGTATTATGAATATTATAATAGAAAATAGATGACCATTGTTTAGTGTCCCAAAGGCCATGTGTCACCATTCCATGTGTCATGTAGTTATTCATGTTTGGTGTCCATGTAAGTCCACATCCTATTTGCCACTTTGCCTATAAATAGTGTCATCTGGTGGATCTTAAGAACACACCAACATTGGTGAGAATTCCACTTCCACTAATTTATATATTATCCAATTTCGTGATTTTGGTTATTTTATGTTTTAGTTATTTTATTTTATAATTTTAGTTTTTATTTATTTATTATTCTTATATAAAAAAATATTATTATATTATATTTTTCATATTGTATTACCATTGTGCTCCTCAATTTTCATATAAAAAACAATCTTTTAATTAATTAAAAAAGATACATTCTTAAGTTTTCAAAGATGAATCAAATATCCTAGTAAAAAATTATTTAAATTAAATCTCCATAAAACTTATTTGCAAACATCTTCTCAAACTATGTAAAAAAGTGTATAACCACTTACAAGGTATATTTGTTTACGTACAAGACATTTTATGGGTAAATATGGAAAACTACGATGAGTGGTGGATCCCTCCTCAAATACCAATACCCACATTTCAATATATTAAAAAATTATGACATTTCAAAATCACGTCCATAATGTGGTCATCTATCACAATTTCTCAAAAGAAAACTTTTTTTTTTTTTTTTTTTTTTTTGCAACATTTGGAATAGAAGCAATGTTTAATCTGAAAAGTTTTCAACTCTGAGGAATTATTTAGTCTTGCAGGATCTAAGGACGGATCTATGAAGGAGCTAGGATCTAAGGACGGATCTATGAAGGAGCTAGGGAGGCGCGTACTCCCTCACATCGTGTCAGTTTACATTTATATTTATTTGTTTATTTATATAATTTTTAATTCAATAGTAATGGGCTAGAAAAAATTAATTCTACTTTTTTTTATCATATATGTATACATATTTATATACAAATATTTTTTAGTGGTAACTATTTAGTTATTGATTTTTAGTTTATGAAGATTAAGGCATACAAACACCATTTTTACACATAATTTTTTTAGTTTTTATTTACTTTACCATTATTTTAAATTACATTTAAGTTAGTACAAGTTTAATCTTCAGTTTCTTAAATTATGGCTAATAAATATCTAAACTTTTAATTTTAACCCTAATAAATCCTTTAAAAACGGTATTAAAAAATCCATTTAAAATGTCTAACAAATATATAAACTTTCAATTTAGTATCTAAAAATCCCATAAAAAATAAACAACTTAAAAAGTAATCGTTGTATTAGAAAAAAATTATTTTTGTTTATAATTGGAGCTCAAATTTTCAAATTTGTAGCCATTGATTATATCATTTTTTATTAAAAAAAAGTCTGAAACTACGTGTAAAACACACAAATCGAAATTTCAATGATCTAGTATATATTTTTTAAAATTCAAGAATTATATTTGACACAAATTTAGAAGTGAATGTGCTAAAATTTTAACCTTATGTAAAGTTGTGTCTCTAACATGAAATTTTGGATGTCATTGTTCGTATGTCAAGTAGCTATGCTCATTCGATATTATATGACTTGAATATTATATCAATGCATCTAAAATTAAATTTATATATACTTGTGCCCGCAGATAAAATCCTGGATCCGCCAATGGCAAGATCCATAGTATAAGAAGTTAGTCATGAAATTGATGTTTTTAAATCGTGGTGCTCACAAACTTTTTGGATTAAACAACGAGTAGGATTGCTTTATCTTCTAGATTATATTATACTCATATACGAGTAATTGAAACATATGCAACAATAAACCTAAAGTTCATGAATCCAGACATATTTACAATTTGGCATGACTGATTGGGTCATCCAGGATCTATAATGATGAGAAGAATTATTGAGAATTCAAATGGACAGACATCGAAGAGCTAGAAGATTCTTCAATCTAATGAATTACCATGTGATGCTTTCTCTCAAGGCGAATTAATCATTAGACCACCACTAGTCAAAGTGGGGACTGGATCACTTGCATTTTTAGAATGAATTCATGATGATATATGTGGACCTATTAACCCACCGAGTGGACAATTTAGATATTTTGTGGTATTAATATACGCATTCAACAGATGGTCACATGTGTGCTTATTATCAAGTCGAAATCTTGCATATGCAAGATTACTTGCTCAAATAATTAAGTTAAGAGCACAATTTCCTAATTATACAATTAAGACCATTCATCTTGATAATGCTGATGAATTTACATCCCAAGCTTTTGATAATTATTGTATGTCAATTGGAATAAGTATTGAATATTCTATAGCTCATGTTCATACACAAAATGGTTTAGTAGAATCATTCATAAAATATATGTAGTTAATTGCTAGACCATTACTTATGAGAGATAAGTTTCCTACATCTATATGAGACATGCTATTTTGCATGCAGCATCACTTGTATACATTAGGCTAGTATCTTATCATAAATACTCGTCATTACAATTAGCTTATGACCATGAGCCAAATATTTTCCATATGAGAATTTTTTGATGTTCCAATTGCTCTACCACAATGTACTAGGATGGGTCCTCAAAGGAGGTTGAGAATATATATTGGATATGATTCCCCATCAATTATCAAATATCTTGAACCTCTGACGGATGGTGTATTTACTGCACGATTTGTTGATTGTTATTTTAGTAAGACAAATTTTCCAATATTAGGGGGAGAAGTTAAGAAATTGAAAAAAATAAATTACATGGAATGCAATGTTATTGTCTCATTTAGATCCCCATACATATCAATGTGAACTTGAAGTTCAGAAGATAATTCATTTGTAAAATATAACAAATCAGTTACCAAATGCATTTATAGATGCAAAGAAAGTAACTAAGTCACATATACCCGCTATAAATGTTCTATAAAAAATGGATATCCTATCACAACGAGTTGTCACTAATGAATCTAGAACACGCTAGAAGCATGGTAGACCAGTGGGTTCCAAAGATAAAAATCCCTGAAAAAGAAAATTAATTAATAGTAAAAAAGACTTGGTTGAGGATTAAATATCCATGAACAAATCATTGACATGACTAGCGAGGAAAGTAAAATACTTAAAGATAATAATGAGATTTCAATAAACTATGTCATGAGAGAAAAAAGATGGAATCGGACCCATGAAGTTATTGACAACATTTTTGTATATAATGTTGCTCTTGATATTATATTTGAAAATGAGTATTCTGAATCAAAGTCTGTTGAAGAATGTTGACATAGAAAAGACTGGCTTCAACGGAAAAAAGTAATTGAGGCAGAGTTTAACTCACTTCAAAACATCAAGTTTTTTTACCGGTAGTTCGAATACCAGAAGGTGACAAACATGTGGGATATAAATAGGTATTTGTGTGGAAAGAAATGAAAATAAGGAGGTCACAAGATATAAAGCAAGACTAGTTACACAAGATTTTTTACAAAGACCTGGTATTGATTATGAGGAGACGTACATTCCGACAATGAATGCAATTACACTAAGATATTTAATTGGTCTGACTGTGTTATAGGAATGTATCAGCAATAGCGGAAGCAATAAGGATCATTTAAGCACTCTAATTCATTAATTTTGACAAAATATAAAGCATGCTCTTGCAGAAAACAAGTGAGTTTCATGACATACCTTTGTAGATACTCTTCAAAGCTCGTTCTCCAGCTGTAATCTTCTCCGAATCTTGTTGCAGACCATCTCAAGATCTTCCCTACTATTCTCTTGGTGCTCTAGATTGAGTCGTGAGACTCAAAACAAACTTGAATCAAGGGATGATGGAGAATTGCTCACAACAGCAATCTTGTTGAAGAACACTTTCTTCAGCACGAATTTTCTCTAATATTCACTCTTGATTGCATGCTCGAAATTTACTTCAATCTCTTCACTATATTGCAGATCATCATGCATGGAAGAGAGCTACATGAGTTGCAGCTCATGCTTAGAGTAAATGAAGAAGAGCAAATAGAAAATGTGTGAGCATGAAGAAGATGGATAATGGAAAAAGTTGTTTTTTCATTTTGTGTATTGTTTTTCCAATTTTCCAATTTTATCTCAAAATCAAAACTTGATTTTTCCAAAATTCATTTATTATTTTATTTACTTTATTTATTTATTTATTTTATATATTTATATGTTATCTTAAATTTATATTAGTATTTATTTATTTTATTATATATTATTATTATATTATATTTTCTCCATATTCGTATTTTCATTATGCTCCGTTGCTCTTCAAATTCATAACATTATTAATATTTTCTTACTTCTTTAATATTTTTGTGGTTGGATGAAAATGTCATTTCAATCTTATAGATATATATCAAATTCATATTCATATATATATAAATATCGATTGAAATATTTGATTTTTCTCAAGTTATGGATGATTATAGATGTTCACGAGTTCTGGTCCCTGCAAAAAAATTTTAATTTCTGCAAGAACAGGTCTCGAGAACTTTCCACTTAAGTCCCATGTAAGGAATTATTCTTCCCTTATTATTATTATTTTGCCTGATTAAATAAAAAATATATATTTTGTTTTTGGAGAGTTTCTATTAAAATAATCCATTCTTTAATGGAAATTTTCATTTAAAAAGAAAATTATTGAATTTCCTAATTAAAAAATATATACATTTCATGAAAATTTAAATTTAGAGATCATTATATACATAGGTACATAGCCTTGTTCTTTCTTTTTTTTTTTTTTTTTTTTAATATTTGTAATACATAGTAGAATAAGAAAAAAAATTTAAAAATATATTACATCTAAAATATTTGCAAATATGTATGAGTTGACTAGTCAATCTTTGATTTTTTTTTTTTTTAATTTTCAATTTCGCCCTCTTGTCTTATCTTGTTGTACACCTTTTTTTTAGTCTTTTTATTTTCTTCGATTTTTACTTCTTTCTTCACTTTTTTTCATTTTTTTCATTTTATTTTCTTTCTCACTTCTTCTTCTTTTTTTTTTTTTTAATTTTATTTTGTTCTTTCTTTTATCCGATTTTTACTTCTTTTCTTTATTTTTTTATTTTTTTCTATTTCCTTCTTTTTCTCTTTCTTTTTCTTTCCTTTATTTTTTATTTTCTTCCATTTCCTTCTTTTTTCACTTTCTTTTTCTTTTCTTTTATTTCTTTATTTTTTCTTTATTTTTTTAATTTTTTTTCTTTCTTCCCTTTCTCCGATTTTTGCTTCTTCCCTTATCTTTTTTTATTATTTTCTTTTCTTTTCTTTCTCCGATTTTTTGCTTCTTTCCTTTCTTTTTCTTTTTTAGTTTTTCTTTCATTTGTCCGGTTTTTGCTTCTTTTTTTTTTTTCTATTTAATTTTTTTCTTTCTTTTTTTTTCCAGTTTTTGCTACCTCTCTTTCTCTTATTTTTAAAATTATTCTTTCCTTTATTTGAATTTTTTCTTCTTCCCTTTTTTTTCACAAGAATTATGAGGCCGAGTTCCATACGCATGACTTGAAAGTACTCAATTCATAAGTGACTTAACACCAACAAACCAATCATCAAGTTTGATTATTATAACAAACAATAAATATAAATAACAAATGAAAGTCTATCAGTGATAGTCACTAATATTTTCTATCATTGATAGCTTAATCTTTGATTATATTTTCATAGTTAATAGCCACTTATAGAAATCTATCATTGATAGCCATCTTAGTGAATTTAATTAATAAAGTTGAATCTCGAACTAAAATATAAGTGGAATGCCTAGAAGTTATCACTAATAGCATGTTTATTAGTGATAGAAGCTATCATCGAAAAGAAAAAGGAATTACAAATGTTTGGGAAGGACGAGAAAGGGGCAAAAAGGTGTTCGGTGGCTATGATTGATAGAAGCTACTACTGATAGCATGTTACCAATGATAGAAGCTAATACTAATAGCATGTTATTGATGATAGAAGCTAGCCGATAGCACGTTATCGGTGATAGAAGCTACCACTGATAGCACGTTATCGGTGATAAAGAACTATCATTGATAGCATGATATCAGTGAGATCATTGATAGCATCTTATTAGTGATGTTATCAGTGAAAGAAGCTATCACTAATAACCACAATATGAGTAATATTAGCGATATCAGTGATAAAACTTAGGTGATATCTATATATCGAGTTTCTTTCAAAGGTGATAACAAGTTATTAAAGTCTATCATTGATAGCCTTAAGTGTTAATATTTCAAGGTTGATTCTAATTGATGAAAGTCTATCGTGATAATGACTGATAGCTGCTATCGGTGATAGCCATGATAAAAGATTATTAGTGATAACTACTATGGTAATCAAAGTTGTTGGTCTTATTTCAAAGTTGATCACTATTTATAAATCTATCATTGATAGCTACTGATAGCCTTAAGTAGTAATATTTCAATGTTGATTCCAAATGATAAAAGTGAATCAATGATAGCTATTAATAATTGATAGCAAATTAAAAGCTAATATTTCAAGATTGTATTAATTTTTCTCAAATTGAAAGCTATCGCTGATAGCAACTATCATTGATAGCAATTGATAGAAGCTATCAGCAATAACAGATGATAGCAATTATCAGTGTTATCACTGATAGCTACTATCAGTATCAGTGGTTATCACTGATAGTTGCTATCAGTGATACCTTTTAATTTGAGAAAATCGGGAAGAAGCGAACAAAATGGTGACTAGGCATGAGTTTTTTAGTCTTTTACCAATTTTTGATTTATATATGCAATTATTTTATCCTTGTACTACATATTCTATTATTTTAGGCTTGAATTCTATTTATGCAACTTACCCTTTTTTTTTTATGTAAATTAGGACAAAGACGAGGATGGATTCAAAAGTCAGAGTTGAGGACAGAAACGCGTAGGAATGCATCGAAGTCGGGGATAAAGAATGTATGCTCCATTTTTGTTTCAAAAATTTTGTTCCGGTTTTCTCTCTCATTTTCACTTAAATATGATTTTGAATTTCCATTCCATAAGGTATGAGTCTCACGAGAAAGAAGAATATTTTTAATTACGTTTAAATTTGTAAATTTTTTTCCATATGTAAACCATAGTTGTGGTCACATGTTCTATTAGTAATTTTATTTTGCTTTTCCAAGTTTTTCACATTAAAATTTGTCATATTTTCTTTTACAATGGTAATATTAGACACTTTATAGGACTGACTATATTATTACTAAAGTTAAATGGACATTTTCATCCCAAAAATTAGTTGAGATGTGAGGTTTTTCTCACTCATAATGACATTAACATCAACTTCTTTCAAGATAGCCTAATTAATACAAAAATAATTATTTTTGTTTTCTTTTGGTTTTTTTCTTCCAATTTTTAAAAACAATTTGGTTCTTCCACTCTTAGGAGTTTCATGATTAAATTTTACCTTTTTCCTCTCTTAATTATTAGGCATGAGAAAAATCCAAATTAACAATTTTTTGTGGTAATTAATATGATAAATTATGGTGTGTCATTTTATTTTGACAAAATAGACATCCAACATGTCATATTCATTGAAAAACATATACAAATGCTAAGTTTTCAAACATTATGTTGATTTAAAGTGCAAGAAAAATGGAAAAATGGAAAAATGTTAGGTTTAATCTCATAGTATATTTGATATAATATCATGTAAGATATATACCACTTTTTTCAAGGATGGAATAAAAAATAACTTCATAAAATCAATATAAATTACGTTCATTTTTCCATTAAATAGAAAAAACGTAACCGATAGACGATAATAAAATTTTTAAAACTAAAGTTCAATTAAAGAAATTTGAACCTCAATATTAGAGGAAAGAAAAAACCAAAAAGATAAAACCATTACTTCAACTCCCTTTTTCTTCACTTTCCCATGTCTTGGTTTTTAGTGTTCACATGTGATGTGGTAAGGACATAACATTCATGTTACATTGTCTATATTAAAGTTCTTTAGGTCCTTACCATTGTTACAAAGTTAGTCCATGTGATATTATTATGAGTAAAAGAGGAGCATTTTTTATGAACAAGAATGTAGTCTTTTCTCCAACCTTTAATATATAATCAAATTAGAAACTTTTTATGCGTGAAAAGTTTTTATTATTATTATTATTATTATTCTTACACGAAAAATTGATCGTTTTTTGTTAAAAGAAAAATTTATAAGCTTGTGTCAATGTTTAATATATTAATGACTTTATAGAAGAATTCAATTGTTGATTCTAGCTAAATACACATGTTTTCAAGTTGTACTAGTTTAATAGTCTTTTAACTCGTGTTTTTTCTTTAAAAATTAATGTTTTTTTTTTCATTTTTTTGCTTTCGAGCGAAGGAGGTTTTTTATTTTATTCATTTTTTTTCTTTTAACGAGGAGGATGAGGTAGTTCGACAATTTTTGACTTGTATGTGTTTATGTTAGTTCTTTAACTCATGTTTTCTTTTACAAAAAAAAAATAAATTTTAATTTTTTATTTTTCGCTTTCGATAGAGAGGAGGTTCAACATCTTTAATTACTACATTTTTCAAGTGAATGATCAATAATGAGCTAAATGTGATATAATAATGATCAAAAACCTACTAAGAAAATGACAATTAAGTTCAAGTTGTACACTTTCACCAAGTATTGAAGTGAAAATAATTGAATGTAATATAATAGTTGGCATTTTGAAACAGCCATGCTCAAAATAGTTGTATGTAATGCATTTTACTATTCATTAGTATTCAATCTTTTGATAATACCACCAAGGCTGCAATAATATTGTTGAATATTTTAAAGATATTTGTATTATTTATTATTTTATTTACTATTTTTTAATTGGTCAATCCACTCTATCCATCAAATAAGAAGTGGCATTGATGGCCATTAATCGACTTGATAATAAGGTTATACTATTATAAAGTAGAATTTCTAAGAGTACTCTTTCAATCCCGCTTTCTTTTAAATTTCGTTTGATAATCATTTGATCTTTTATTTTAAATTTCGTTTGGTAGTTATTTAATTTTTGATTTCTTTTAAAAAACTTAAATTTATAGATATTATTTTCATCTTCTAAATTTCTTTTTTAGTTATCTACTTTTTATCAATAGTTTAAAAAACAAACGAAAATTTTGAAAACTAAAAAAATTATTTTTATTTTTGGAATTTAACGAAGAATTCAATCATTGTAGTTGATAAAGATGCAAGAAATGAAGAGGATAGACTTAATTTTCAAAAATTAAAATTAAAACAATTACCAAACGAGACCTTAATTATTGTGTATTTTGATTTGAACCTAAAGCAATCAAGGAGATTCGTAAAAAATTATAGCATCTACACAAAGCCTCTTGAAAGATTATTATTATTATTATTATTATTATTATTATTATTATTATTATTATTATTAGACTCTTCAAAGATTGTTGTATCATTGGAGTGGGATGCTAGACAGCTAGTGAGAACACATCTTCTTTATGACAACGCATTATTAGTGTGCTTTTCAATACAAAAACTACGAGCTTTTATTTTATTTTTTATTTTTTTTAATGTTACAAATGTAATTATATACTAATTATTTCAAAAATTAATTTTTGTTCGTGATGTACTTAGTTGAGTTATTAAATATGAAATTGTTTACTATAAAGAGTTAATTAGTATGTAAATTTAAAATAATCTATATTTTGGAATACAGAGTTTTTATTTAATTCGGATATTTATAGGAAGTCTATGTTTGAGGCAGAGAGTTGTTTAACATGAATTTCTGAAATTTCTAAGTTGATTTTATACTTTTTTTTTTTCTATTTGTATACTTTTTTTTTGCTACTTTTTTGCTACAATTATAGTTATATTACATCAAAATTTTCAATTATAACAAATTTGATTTCAAATTTTCCTATTGTTGTACCTTTTGGTTTCCAATATCACTCAAATTGATCTGATATTGAATGAACGTTATATGAATTTAACAAATTTTCTTAACTAATTTGATATAAACTCTTGAGAATTATACATTTTTTTAATATTTGAGATAAATTTTAGAATATGTCCAAATTTAATTCGAAGGTTAGATTCTATGAAATTTTGATTTAGATATGGAATGAAACTCTAAAATAGGCTTTGTGATATTTGACTTGAGATAAAAATTTGCTTATGCACAAATTCAAAATTTTATCTAACTTATATTTTCGTTTAAATTTTGACAAATTTGTAGATTATAATTTGAATCAAATTTTCTAATTTTATAAGATTCTAAATTGGTAAATTTGTTTAAAATATTGTTTTATTTAATATTTTTAATATTAATCTTTTTTTGATGTAATTGAAAATATCGGAAGGAGGAGAGAGAGAAATATTTGAAATTTTTTGATAAATGTGCAGACTTCAATAGTGATCACTATTAAAGTTGGTGGATTAGAGTTATTTAACTCTCAACTGATTATGTGGATCAAATAGTAAACTCAACTAAGTTATTTAACTCTCAATTGTTTACGTGGATCAAAGAGTAAACTCAACTAAGTTAAAAGCTCAAACAATCCTAAGATTTCATACAAATATAATATTGGGTAGGGAAAAGACATAAGACTAGAAAGATCTTGAAAATCTACCAAAACATCCACTTTGGTAGATTGTGTTATTTTATTAGGAAAAAGATGGAAAGATTACTAGAGCCTAAGAGTCCATAGAAGTGACCAAAATAAAAAAAAAAAAATTGGCACTCTCATGAATGGTCCTTCTATTAGAAATAAGGCAAAGGAGAGTAAGTAGAGAACAACTCTTGAATAATGATATTAATTGTTACTTGGATGGTTAGCCCTTTTGTTAAAAACAAGTCAAATGCAAGGAGTTGGTAGAAAAATTATTGAGATTCCTAACACTTTCATGGATGATTATTTTGCTAGGAGTATTGATTCTAATGTTATAAAAACACCACACTTTTTGTTATGTTGCTTAAAACTTGCTAAAATTTGTTTACAAGATCTCAGTTTTTATAAACTAGGGTACACTAGGAAATCTTCATGAGCTCTGTGATTTATAATAATTTTTAGTTCCACGTAATGATTTAACTTAATTTTATGAAACAAATTATCTCGATAAAAGTTGGGATTTGAACCAAAGTGAGCTTAGATCAGTAGTAATTGGCATGACCTTTTATTCTAAGGTGGGAGATTCGATCCCCCATCCACCAATTGTTGTGCTAAAAAAACATGGGATTTGAAATCCAAATTCCACACGTGATAGACCCCAACATTCTCCTACATTCCTTACGACCTGGTCATGCTTTTTACTAGTCTTGAATTAGTTTCGAGAGTGAAGATTATCTCCATAGAACACATCTTTTACCATGCTTTGTCCTCACATACATGCTTCCTAAGAAGTCACTCAACATTAAGATTGTTCCAAGCCAAGCATGTATAAGTTAAGAGTTTTTATGATTGAGCCACTAAAAACGAACGTGCACTTTGTTTGTATAGATAGAAATAATTAGCGCAAACAAAATATGTCATCCCTCGGCTTAAGTTATTGTTGATTATGGATAACTTATTTAAGTGGTTTCACATGCTTATTTGGTTAAATTAAATGATTAAAGGAATTTGGGCTAAACGATGATTTAAATGAAAAACTAAAATTAGTAACATATTTGGAGCCAAAAGAAGCCATTTAGAACATTTGAAGATCTGTTTGATAACATTTTTGTTTCCTGTTTCTGTTTCTTTTTTTCTATTTTTCATTTGTTAAGTAACTTATAATCATTTTCATTTCATGCTTTGTTTCTAATTTATTTAGGTTGAAAAAATTGGGCTTGGCCAGATGATAGATATTTCATAAATTAATTATTAAATAAAATTTAATTAATTTAATATCAAATATTAAATTAATTTTAACACATATACATCTTTATATATTTAATCATATTTAAATATATAACTTGTCCTATCCATTTAATTCTAAAATTAAAATATAATTATATCTCATATAATTACTAATTCCCTTAATTCTAATTTGAACGTTTCAAATTAACTTACCACGCTATTCTAGAGCTAGTCTATTACGAGCTAGTAGGGGGACCTTGCGGACCTACAGATCATGGGCTCCAACGATCCGAGATTAATTTGTTAAATACATTAGACCAAATTAGTCCCCATTCATTAACTAATGGGTCACTCTACTAAAACTCATAGTTGCACTCCCCTCACTATAGATATATTATGTCCACATGATTTAACCATAATCAGCAAGTCGACCCTTCACAGGTTGTTCATAATAATGGCTAGGTCAAATATCTGTTTTATCCCCCAAGATTATGTCTTATTTCTCAAGTCCCTACTAATCCTCTAATGAACAGCTGGTTTTTTATCCAATCACTAAACCAAACTCTCTCAGCCTAGTGAGAGGGTGGGGCCCCTTGTTCAAGACCTGGATTCAGTACTTGAGAGAACAACCTTTCTCTTATCCCTAAATCGAGTAGGCGTGAACTCCGTCTTGCACCCTATGTCCCCAACTATCTATCCGGTCTTACCCCTGAAATGGGAGTCTTATTGAGCTGGCGTTGTTGAGCCAATCCTCAGCTATGCAAATCTAAGGGCAATCTCGAATAAATAGGAGTTCATAGTTAGCTCAGGATTAAGATCGAGTTACCTAGGTCATCTAGGTGAAATAGTCAGTCTTAAACAGTAAATAGCGTTATAAAGTAAGAGTGACTTATTTCTTGGTCCTAATCTTATGCAAACTCATTGCATAGGACGCCCCCACTCCTCGTATCATAACATGTACGAATTAGGATCACATCATATGTAGCACTTTACAACTCTTTGTAACAATTATAGAGTAGACCGCATCCAATGGTGTTACCAGAATAAGGTACCCAACCTCATTCATGTACCATAAATCATTTTGACTATTTACTCAAACCCGATCCACTCTTATGTCTCCACATAAAGTTCGAGTACTCATACACTAGTCATGAGTCTTAGTTTATTGGATTTAGACTTTCACACAATTTATGAGATCAATAACAAGTATATTGATAATAGAAAATGTTTATTATTTTACAAACTGCGAGTTTTTAGCACATAAACCCAATAATACTCCTACTTGGACTAAAACTCTAATGGATCAATATATACAAATATATACAATGTTGAGATTACATGGAGAGAATAAAATGTACAAATACAATAAACTAGGGCATCACAATACCCATCAATTCTCCCACTTGCCTTAGTGATACAAAACTCGTAGACCTAGTCCTACTAGGTGACCCTCAAACACTTTAGCCGAGAGAACCTTAGTAAATGGATCAGCTAAGTTTTCTTGAGAAGCAATTTGGATGACGATAACATCTCTTCGGTGTACAATCTCCCTGATGAGATGGTACTTTCGTTCGATATGCTTTCCCCTTTTATGGCCTCGTGGTTCCTTTGAATTTGCAACTGCTCCACTGTTGTCACAATAGAGAGTGACAGGTAGGTGCATTTTACGAACTACTTCCAAATCTGTCAAGAACTTTCTAAGTCATACTGCTTCTTTTGCTACTTCACTTGCAGCTACATACTCAGCTTCCATTGTGGAGTCCGCAATACAACTTTGCTTGATGCTTCTCCACACAACTGCTCCTTCGTTAAGAGTAAATACTTATCTTAAAGTTGATTTCCTCGAATCAATATCAGTTTGAAAGTCAGAATCAATGTATCCAATAAGGATTAGATCCTTAGGACCATACACGAGCATATAATCACTCGTTCTCCGAAGATACTTGAAAACGTTTTTAACAACAGTCCAATGGTCATGACTAGGATGGGACTGAAATCTGCTAACTATTCCTACGGCAAAGCATATATCAGGACGAGTACACAGCATTGCATATATCAAACTCCCAACTGCAGATGTATATGGAATTCGATTCATCTCCTCAACTTCTTGAGGCGTCTTAGGACTCTGTTCCTTAGACAAGTGAATTCCATGCCTGAAAGGTAAAGATCCTTTCTTGAAATTTTGCATTTTATACCTAGACAACATCTTGTCTATATAAGATGCTTGAGGTAAAGCTAATGTTATGTTCTTGCGATTCCGAACTATTTGGATTCCAAGAACATACTGTGTTTCTCCCAAATCTTTCATTGGAATTATGAAGCCAACCATCTCTTAACGTCAGCTAGATATTCTACCCCATTCTCAATGAGTAGAATATCATCAACATACAACACCTAGAAAAGGGCCAGTTTTGTTGACGATCTTCTTGTATACACAGGGTTCATCAATATTTTGTTCAAATCTATAAGATTTGATCCCATCGTCAAATCTTATATTCCAGGAGCTAGAAGTTTATTTTAATCTATAAATGGATTGATTAAGCTTGCAAACTTTTTGCTCTTGACCCTGTTGTATAAACCCTTCTGGTTGAGACATATAAATACTCTATTCAAGATAGCCATTCAGAAAAGTTGTCTTGACATCCATTTGCCAATAATCATAAAATGTGGCTATGGACAAGAGTATTCTAATAGACTTTATCATGGCAACTGGAGAGAAGGTTTCTTCAAAATCTAACCCCTCTCTTTGGATAAACCCTTTTGCCACAAGTCTAGCTTTGCAAGTCTATACCTTACCAGCTTGGTCTCGTTTTCTTTTGTAGATCTATTTGCAACCGATGAGTTTTACCCCTTCAGATTGATCTACAAGATCTCAGACAGAATTAAAATACATAGATTCCATTTCAAGGTCTATGGCTTTAATCCATTGGTCTTTGTCCACATCGTTCATTGCTTGATTAAACAACAATGGATCCTCTAAACCATCATCTGCTATAATGACTTGAGTTTCAGTTAAACCCATGTATCGGTCAGCTATTGCACAACCCTCCCACTATGATGAGGCATTCTCAACTCTTGAGAAGGATGTGAAGTATCAGTTTCATCAACAACTCTTGTTGATGGACCTGCTCTATCAATAACTCTTGTTGAAGAACCTGCTCTATTAGCAACTCTTGTTGATACGTTTGTCGTTTCTCTAGACATTTCTTCTATTACCAGCTTACTGCGAGGTTGATGATTCTTTACATAGTCTTCCTCTAGGAAAATTGCATTTGTCGACACAAATACCTTATCTTCTTGAGGATCATAAAAGAGACCACCTTTTGTTTCTTTTGGGTAGCCTACAAATAGGCATACTTTTGAACAGTGTTCCAATTTTTTAGGATTTTGCACCAACACATGTGCCGGACAACCCCAAATTCTAAAGTGATATAAATTTCCTTTAAGTCCTCTCCAGAGTTTGTAAGGTGTTTTAGAAACACTTTTCGAGGGAACATGTTCAAAATATACACCGTAGTCCCAACTACGTGTCCCCAAAAAGAATTTTGTAACTGAGCGTAACTCATCATGGAACAAACCATGTCCAACAAGGTTCTGTTTCTCCTCTATACCACACGTTCTGCTGAGATGTGCCAGGGGCTGTGAGTTAAGACTGAATTTCATGTTCTATCAAATAGTTCTAGAATTCTATGTCCATATACTCACCACCTCGATCCGATCGAAGTGTTTTAATCTTTTTACCTAATTGGTTCAACCTCAACCTTATACTCTTTGAACTTTTCAAAAGTTTTAGACTTTTTGTGCATTAGGCAAACATGCCCATACCTGGAATAATCATCTATAAAACTAATGAAATATCCATACCCTCCTCTTGCTCTAACATTTAGAGGCCCACAAAGGTCTGAGTGAATCGGCTCTAGGGATTCTTTGGCTCTCAGACCTTTTTCAAAAAAAGATCTTTTTATCATTTTACCCTCAAGACAAGACTCACATGGTGGTAATGAACTGTTTTCTAACTTATTTAAAATACCGTTCTTAACCAATCTCTCAATCTTGTTGAGATTTATGTTCCCCAGTTTCAAGTGCCAAAGATAGGCATTTGGAGAAATCTTCCTTTTCTTATGAGTCCTAGCAGTTTTAAACATCTTTATGTTCAACACAGCTTTGACCTCAGTTGGTTTTAACATGTACAAGTTATTTTCTAATTTTGCATAGCAAATCTGTTTATTTCCCATATTAATGAACACTTCACCATTTTCGAAATAAACTTTATAATTTTGTTCTAGAAACAAGAGACAGATATTAGATTCCTTTTCATAAAAGAAATATAATATACATTTTTCAAATAAATGTACTTATCTCCTATAAATAACTTCATATCTTCCACTACTTTGGCTGAAACCATCCCCCTTGGTCCCTACCTTAAAAATTGTTTCACCTTCTATCAACCGTCTCCAGGAACTTGTTTCCTGTGAGATAGTACATACATGATTAGCGGCACCTAAATCAATTATCCAGATTTTATCGTTTTCCACTAAACATGCTTCGATACAAGTAAATCATATTTATCTTGTTGTTCGAATTCAACATTCTCATCTACATAATTCATAATTTCAGATGAGTTGGGAGATAGAGGACAATCCTTTGTTAAAACTCTTTTGGTGTAATCAACCACTAGTAATTTGTTTGTTGATTTGATTTTACTGTTATGTACATCATAAGTGAATATTACAGAAGAATTCGACATGCTGATTCAAACAAATTCTAATTAGCAAATTATAACTAAATCCAAAATCAAGTTTTAGCAAAAAAGTAATAATATACCTGTAACGACCCGACCCCCTAGGACTTAGGTTAAGCCGTTACTAAATACATGCATGCATGGAACTCAAAACGACACTCGGTTATGGCAAAATAAATGCTAATTAAATAAGGTAAGTTCAAAATACTTTCATTAAATTCAAATACTAAAACAATAGTAGGGTACCCATAAATCATAAAGGATAATAAATAAGTCTGAAAAACTATTCTTAAAAGTAAGTTTTAAACATCAAAACTAAAAGTTAAGAGAAACATGAAAAGAACTCTAAATCTCATGAGCGGAAGCGTAAAAATAGTCCCAATGGCTCGATCACGAATTTCGCTTGTCTATCGCTGGTGCATCTCTACCGTTACTTGACACAACAACATGAGAAAGAATGAGTATAAAATACTCAGTAAGTAACCCCACCATTGGGGTCAAGCTAGGCATCTATGTCCTCTAGATACCTACCTCTAGTGAAATATATAAACTGCTCTAGTCCTCATAGTACACATATACACATGAAACCAAAAGAAGACTGAGTTCTATCCTACTGTAGTTAAGTATGCCCACTACCTCTGGTGAATCCTATAGGAGACACAAAACTGGTGAATCCCAAAGAAAACAAAAACTGCTGAATCCCAAAGGAAACATAAACTGGTGAATCCTGAAGGAAACACAAACTGGTAAATCCCGAAGGAAATACAAAATCTAATGGGCATCTAACTAATCAGTAAGGACATTTGTACAGTCTCAACATCATAGTTATCACTATATGAATCTATGACATACATATATACTTCAACATCATGGCCCTATAACATACACATATACCTCAATATCATCAGATCCAATACAAGCATATGGAATCAAATACAATCTCATGCTAGCATTCAAGTGTCTATGTGCACAAATAAATCTTTCAGATCTTCTACCAGAGCATACATTGGTCATACTATACTATCAGTCTATCATGTTGTCATACTGCCATAACATTCATTTATCGTGTTAGAATACATCTAGTGCCTGGCCCGTGGGCAATTCCAGTAGTAAGATTACTTACCTTAAATTTGGTCACAATTTAATCCAAGTAATTAACCCTCTTATAACTCTTGGAAGGCTTTGAATCCACCCTATAACATATATTACAAATATTAATTTAGCACCTCTGGTCCAAAAATAACAAATCCAAAGTTCTAAACTCATCTTTGGGGTCTAAATCCAATTAACCAAATTATTTAAAGATCTTCAATTTAACTAAACCAAAATCGAAAATGTGCAGACAATCTCAGACAGCCAACAAAACCAGCAACTCCAAGTAAGACCCTGACATAAGAATGCAACCAAGTTTTAAAATTAAAACCAAGGCCTAATCACACATAATTCAAGTACTGCCAAAAATCCGGGTAAACTACCCAAGGTGTGATATAAGGTGCCCCAAATCTGCTAAACAACTCCAACTTCACCAAACAGCACCTTAATACCTTCAAGAACATGAATCCAAAATTGACACATAAAGGCCTCAATCGATTGGTGCCAACAGTAAATGGGCAGTCAAGAATCAATTGAAAACAACCCCAACCAGTAGAAATCTTACCCAAGTTGACAAATCTGATGACGGTACGAGCAACGTTGGCGGCAACAAGAAGAATCCGGCACAAATCCGGTCGATTGCGCCGCGGCGGCTCCGGTGCAGATGCGTCTGGAGCGACGTTGGTCGGTTTGGATGAAGCGGCTCGAACACGGGCGGCTTCGGCGTGGGAGACCGGAATCAGATCTGGGCTGCGCGAACGCAGGCAACTCGACGTGGGAGACCGGAATCAGATCTGGGCGGCGTGAACGGTTGAGGTGCAAAGAAGCCGAAGTCGAAACTGGGCTGTTAGCAGCTCAGATTTGTGCTGGCAGTCAAGGTCAGCGGCAAGCGGCAGAGAGATCGGAGCTGCTGGTCGAGGTCGGCGGCAGGGAGATCGGCTACTAGGTCCGTGTGGGAAAAAAGAAGGAATGAGGGAAGAAAAAGAAAAAAAATAGGAAAGAAAAGGAAAAAAAGTAAAATAAAATATATTTTATTTTATTTTATTTTATTCTTTTCTTAATCCACATAAATTCTTTAAACTCTCTTCCTTTCAAAAAGATTTAAATCCTGCCATTCAATTCCAACATAAATATTTTCCAACGTCCATAATTAAATTCCCGCAATTACACTTAAGGTCCAAAATTTCAAAAATGTCCTCAATTAATAAAAAAATTATTGATATTAATACTACTAAAAAAAAAGGGGGTGTTACAGTACCCATAACCATTATTTATTTGCAATGATATTTTAGTGAGTCAGAATATGTGCTACCGAGGGACAGTCAGATACTCCTTCACTAAAACAAACAATTTTGACCAAACACTATCTCTGGAATAATTCTTATTCCTATAGTCATTTAGTTATCGTTTTCGGTCAAGATCTTTACTAACAACTTAATAATTCTTGTAAGTGTGACCTGCCATTTTCAGATCCTATAGAACGGTATGAATTTGCCTTCGAAATAGAAAACAACATCCAATACGGAACTATAAGACCCTATTCATTTTACTGAAGCCTGTGTTGTTCCGAATCCTATGTTACAATCCTCCGAGGGGATAGCTCTCGCTAAGCGACTAGCAAAGAGCCGCCTAAAGCAAATTAGCAGGCACAACATAGGAATCTCACGAATGGAGGAGACCGTAGGATATATTAACACATATCCTTCACCCACTTACTATGAACTACTTCCTCCATTTACCTTGATATTGACTCATACAAAACACTTTCCAAATGGAGGCCACTTCCAAGGTGACAAGAAGCATCATATGAATCTTACCGTATAACTATGTGGAGACATGGCAGTTGAAATCTATATATCGAATAATAGACTTATGTTTGAAACAACTTCCCCTTATTCATCGAAATCTAGATTTAAGCTAAAAAAAAATACTTTCCGAATGGAGTTCACTTCCAGGGTAACACGAAGTACCGCTTAAATTTGGATTGTGAACTCTTAGAGACGTGAGAGCTAAAAAATAACGTATCATATATGTTATTAATCTCCCACTGAAGTTTTCTAATAACTCTATCATGTAGAAGTTATTAAACTGCCACTGAAGTGTACTATTTTGGGTAGATTTCTACTTATGTTCTTTCGATTAATAAAACAACCCTAAGTCTATGTGGTTTATCCAAGTATAACTCTTATAATTGAATTTTAACGCACGATGTCTAGGTGATAAACCATTTTATTACCTCACATTACTCACAGTTGCTCATAAAACCGGTTATCAACGCTTAATTATTCGGCCATAATCCCCAGGTAGGAGGTGTTCCGTAACCCATCAACTTAAGTACCTCCAGCCTTAGACAAGATTATATACCGGTGGAGTTGTAACCTAGGTTATAAGTTTTAATAATTAAAACAGGTGGTCAATTTATGTGAGCATGCAACTGTTATTTATGGATTTTAAATGCCTAACCCAATTTTATAACAACTTATAAAAACTTTAGACATGCTAAACATCCATAACATGCATGAGCATTCAACATTTAATATAACTTTTATATTAAATACAAGAAACCTTAACATGCATACTATATATTATAACAATTATAACATACTTTCAATGCATGTAACATGCTTCCTATGGTGGGATTTTAAATCTAAATGGCATACTATATGCACATACAAGATTTATTTAATTATAACATACATCAAATGCATAAATTATTAAACACAAACTGATATGGTTTTAGTTTTGACAAAATCAAGCAAATAAAAGCCTAACTATTACAAATCAGCTTCAAAACTGCCTTTGAACCGCTCCAACCGCTCCAAACCCCCGAACCCAAACATCTTGAACCAGACTGGATGAGTCTGAACCAGACCATCAAAGTCTGAACCGAACCAGCCAAAACATTTTAAGTCTGAACCGGATTGGACCTTGAGAAAACCGGTCGAACTGGCTACTCTTGATCCAACTCAAAATCTTGCAAAGGCCAATCATATAGCGCTGAAGATTATCGTCTTGTGTTGTGAAGAACTACATGATCGCTTAGTGTTTGCCTCAACTAAATCGTTTGGCTTTATCGTATAAACCTACATGATCGCTTAGTGTCTTCCGAAGCTAAACGATCACTTAGCTCTATCGTATAGAACTACACGATCGCTCAACTCCATCGCATAGTTATCGTTTAGCTATCCTATAGCTATCGCATAACTATCGCTTAGTTCTATCGTATAGAACCAAACGATCGCTTAACACCATCGTCTAACGCTTCATGTCATCATTTAGTATTCGCAGTAGCTAAAGATCGCTTAGCTTCATCATATAGAACATCATCCTGTCGCTTAACATTTCGTAGGTAAGCGATCGTTTACTTCCATCACATAGAAACTTCAACGCATCGCTTAGCATTTCGTTTGCACGATCGCTTAGCTCCGCTTCTTAACGGTCGCTCAGTGCTATCGCGTAGCACTTCATCTCATCGCTTAGAGTACATCGTTGCTAACGATCGCATAGTACCATTGTACAGTAAATTCAACGTATCATTTAGTTCCCAGCCAAAACTAAACAATCGCTTAATGCTATCGTATAGCAAATTGAACACATCGTTTATCTCCTACAGGTACACGATCATCTAGCGTTCAACATCACAACAACCAGCGCCCAATTCTATACAATCGTCTAGCTTTTCTTCACATCGTGTAGCGTCTGGAGCTGGACGATCGTTTAGCAACCGAAACCTCAACAACGATTCTGAGCAGAAGCTGAAAAACTAGAACAACAACTCGGCCATTTGTTTCTTCAATTACATCTTAATTTTGACTCTAATGACTCCAAATAAATTACAGACTCTTGCTAACACATAAAATCTCATCAAACAAGAGCCAATTATATATTTAAATGAGAAATTAAATAGAATTAAATAGCCAAAACTCAGAAAACCATATCAGTGCACCAGATTCATATTTCTCATACAAATCACCCACCAAACAAAAATTAAACCGAATTGAATGCTTATTTGATGCTCCGATACCAATTGTAGGATTGTATGAACAGCAGTGGAAGCACAAAGATCATCTAAGCACTCAAATTCACTAATTTTGGAAAAATATAAAGTATACTTTTGCAGAAAAAGTGAGTTTCAAGACATACCTCTTGTAAATCTTTTTCAAAGCTCCTTCAATAGCTACTATCTTCTCCAAATCTTGTTGTAGACTACCTCGAGATATTTCCCACTATTCTCAAGATGCTCTAGATTGAGTTGTGGGACTCAAAACAAGCTTGAATCAAGGGTAGAAGGAGAAATGCTTACTGTAGAAAATCAGCTGAAGAACTCTTTCTTCAAACCAAAATTTCTCTCAAAATCTCTATAGATTGCATGCCCGATTTTCATTCCAATCTTTTCATTATATTGCAGATCAACATGCAAAGAAAAGAGTTGCATGAGTTGCAGCTCATGCTTGGAGAAGACAAGCAAAGATATTTCTTCTTGTGTGAGCTACTTCAAAAGATAGATAATGGAAAATCTTCATCTTCCATTTAAGTGTTTTCTTTTCTTTTCCTTTTTCAGTTTTATCTCAAAAAAATCAAAATTTGATTTTATTCAATCTATTTTGATTTTAAAATGAAAAATGTAATTAATTTCATAAATTAATTATTAAATAAAACTTAATTAATTTAATATCAAATATTAAATTAATTTTAACACATATCCATCTTTATATATTTAAATCATATTTAAATATATAAATTCTCCTATTTCGTTTAATTCTAAAATTAAACATATAATTATATCTTATATAATTACTAATTCCCTTAATTCTAATTTGAACGTTTCAAATTAACTTACCACGCTATTATAGAGCTAGTCCGATACGAGCTAGTAGGGGGACATCGCAGACCTACAGATTATGGGCTCCAACGATCCGAGATTAATTGGCTAAACTCATTAGACCAAATTAATCCCCATTCGTTAACTAATGGGTCACTCCACTAAATCCCATAGTTGCACACCTCTCACTGTAGATATATTATGTCCACATGATTTAACCATAATCAGCAAGTCGACCCTTCACAGGTTGTTCATAATAACGGCTCGGTCAAATATCTGTTTTACCCGCCAAAGATTACGTCTTATTCCTCAAGTCTCTACTGATCCTCTAATGAACAACTGGTTTTATATCCAATCACTAAACCAAACTCTCTCAGTCCAGTGAAAGGGTGGGGCCCCTTGTTCAAGACCTAGATTCAGTACTTGAGAGAACAATGTTTCTCCTATCCCTAAATCAAGTAGGCGTGAACTCCGTCTTGCACCCTATGTCCCCAGCTATCTATCCAGTCTTACTCTTGAAATGGGAGTCTTATTGAGCCAATATTGTTGAGCCAACCCTCAACTATGTAAATCTAAGGGCAATCCCGAATAAACAAGAGTTCATAGTTAGCTTAGGATTAATATCGAGTTACCCAGGTCATCTAGGTGAAATAGTCAATTTTATACAGTAAACAACGTTATAAAGTAAGAGTGACTTATTTCTTGGTCCTAATCTTATGCAAACTCATTGCATAGGATGCCCCTACTTATCATGTCATAACATATACGAATTAGGATCACATCGTATGTAGCACTTTACAACTTTTTGTAATAACTACAGAGTAGGCCGTGTCCAATGGTATTACCAGAATAAGATACCCAACCTCATTCATATACCATAGATCATTTTGACTATTTACTTGAACCCGATCCACTCTTATGTCTCCACATAAAGTTCGAGTACTCATACAATAGTCATGGGTCTTAGTTTATTGGATTTAAACTTTCATACAATTTATGAGATCAATAACAAGTATATTGATAATAGAAAATGTTTATTATTTTACAAACTGCGAGTTTTTAAGACATAAAACCCAACAGATATAGGAGAGAAACATTATTCTGATAACGCTACAGACGCAGCCCGCTTTGTAGAATAGTTACAAGTGTTGTGACTTGCTACAAATGATCTGATCTTTATCATTCATGTGGGGACATGCGAGCGGGGGTGTCCTATACAAAGAGTTTGTATAATACCTGACCACAAAGTTTTAACATCTTGTTATATAACACCGTTAGTGACAGAGACTTCACTTCACTAGAATGACTATAGGTAACATGACCTCAATCTTGAGTGAGTTGGGAACTCCTGCCTTTGAGAGCAATCCTTTGATTTGTATGGGTGCAAGTGGCCAGGTCACCAACTCAAACCTACCACTTTGGGGATTCGTCTGATTTAGGAACTGGGAACTCAGCTACACAAAATGATATTCACTCCTTCCCCGAAGCAGGGGTAAGTAGATAGATTGCTCCCTTAAGGGTTGATCCCGGGGCTTGAACGATGTGGCGCCACACATCTTCTCATGTCTCGAGAGATGTCCACACATAGTAGGACTATGTTGTATTGTTCATTAGAGGGATAAGTGGTACTTAAGGAGTTAGATGTAACTATAGGGATAAAATGATAAATTGGCCCAGCTGTACTTACGAGCATCTGTGAAGGGTTACTATACTGTTGATTGGTTATATCTATTGGACATAGAAATATATCTGTGGTAAGGAGAGTTCAGTTGTCGGTCTTTAGTGGAATGCCTGGTAGTTAATGGATGGTGGATCTTGTGGCTAAAGAGTTTAGTCAACTATTCACGTACCGTTGGAGCTTCGAGCCATAAGTCCATAAGGTCCCCTTGGTAGCTCAATGGATTCAAGTTGAGAATCAGTTTTTGGGTTAGTTTGAAATGTTCAAATTGACTAAAGGGAGTTCAATTATATATGATATGATTGAACTGGTTAATTATATATGATATGATTAACTTTATGTATGAGATACATTAATTTGAGAAAATTGGATATAAGTATGATTTATATCTAGTGGAGGAGAAAACACTATGGTTGATATGATATTAAACCATAGGTTAATAAATATAATATGATTATATTTATTATTTTATTTTGAAAATTATGGGATAATTGTGCACGTCGTTTTCTCTGTAACTGTGCGTTAGTGGGAAGTTCCTATGGGTTTTCGAAACTGAAGAATAAAATGAAAGTTGTTTTCATTTTGCAAAGATCACGGTTAATTGCTCACAAAGGTGTTTGCTGCCCATCGCTTAGTAAATCAGAGACTATACGATAGCTTGAGTTTACTACACAATCGCTGACATATGCTCGCTTCTTTCTAAATGATCGCCTACCTTTTCCTAAACGATCGTCTAGCGCCCGAGCATTTATTAAACAATCATATAGACGATCACTGTCTTTTTCTTACACAATCGTATACTTCACTTAAACGATCAAGCATTTCGTCTATACGATAGACTCGCATTTCTCCCACTTTCTTGATCGTTATATACGACCTCTTTTCCTCCCCTTCCCCCCTCCCCCTCCTCCACCAAATCCGAACAAAGCTCACTTTTTGGATTCTCACACAGAGAATACTAAGGGTTCCAAGTGGTGGTGTCATCCCCATTCTTCATCTGTCTATGTGGAGGCCGTTCGTGGTAGATGATCGGACTTGTGGCGAATGATAGCTTGTCATTCTAGCGAGAGCGAGAGCATCCGTTCGTGGAGAGAGTGAGATTTGCCAAGGAGAAAAGTTCTTCAACTGGTAAGTTTCCTTGTTCTCTTGTTTGTTTATTGTTAAAGCATGCCGGTAATTTACAGTATGATGTATATCTATTTGTTTGAATATAAATGTGGTAGTTCTATCATAATGTCTTTGGAAAGATCCACTTTCGCTCAGAGGTACTCTTGTATAAGAGTTCCTTCAATTTGATCGTGTACCAAACTCCTTGCAATCACCTACACGAAAGAGTAAATGCTTTACTCAATCGTTTACTAACCCTTCCAGAGCTAAACGATCGTTTAGCAATGATCGTTTACCTTTACTATGTGATAAAGTATGAGGCACGCGATCGTGTAGTGCGCAACGTACAACGCAAGCCTTAAACGATCATCTAAACGACAACGATGTGGTGAAGCACAATCGTCTAAACGGTCATTGAGTAAGCACGAGGTATCGCATATCGAGTAATCGTGTAGTCAGTGACTATGCGATGAAGCGTGCTAACTTACGCGATCGTTTAGAGCAAGTCTCTATCATGAACAAAGTTATATAACGAGACTAAACACTATGTGGTCCGATCTCATACAAACTTTTTTGTATAGGACACCCCCACTGTCTCCACATGAATGATCAAGATTAAACCATCTATAGCACTTTACAACACTTGTAACATCTACAAAGTGGATCATATCTGTAGTGTCACCAGGATAAGGTTTTCCTCCTTTATCCATATGCTACAGACCATTTAGGTTATCACTTAAGGATTGATTCACTTGTATGTCTCCACATATATGCTTAAGTTACAACGACAACCAAGGATCTTAGTTTATTGGTTTGTGGTAAATGAAAATAAAATATCTCATATTTCATAGACAACAGTGAAGAAAATATCTCATAGACAAACTACAGAACCCTATGAGAGTTTAGGGCATCAACCCCAACAGTGACATACAGGGGTCTGTTGGGGTTGATGCCCTAAAGTCTCGTGTCCTGTAGTTTGCAAACAGTTTGTACGAACGTTTGTGTTGTATAATATATGATATTTACTTCACATATTGTATGTTGCTCAGTTGCTAGTTTTATTTACTTTACCACAACCAATAAACATAAAAATCCTGGTTATTTGTATGTGACTCAAGCATGTATGTGGTGACATACAAGTAGATCATATCTTGAGTGATAACCAAAATGGTCTGTAGTATATGGATATAGAAGGGAAACCTTATCCTGGTAACGCTACGGATGCGGCCCGTTTTGTGGAATGGTCACAAGTGTTGTGACTTGTCACAGATGGTCTGATCCTGATCATTCGTGTTGGAGACATACGAGCGGGGGCGTCCTATATAAATAGTTTGTATAAGACCTGACCACGAAGTTTTAACGTTTCGTTATATAACACCGTTCATGACAAAGACTTCACTTCACTAGAATGACCATAGGTAACATGACCTCAATCCTGAATGAGTTGAGAACTCCTGCCATTAAGGGTGGTCCTTTGATCTGTATGGATGCGAGTGGCCAGGTCCCCGATTCAAACCTACATTTTGGAGATTCGTCTGATTTGGGAGCTGGGAACTCAGCTACACAAGATGGAATTCACTCCTTCCCCGAGGCAAGGATAGCTATATAGATAGCTTCTCTAAGAACTGATTCCAGGGCTTGAACGATGTGGCGCTACACACCTTCTCTTGGCCCGAGAGGTATTCACACATAGTTGGACTATGTTGTATTGTTCATTAGAGGAATCAGTGGTACTTAAGGAGTGAGATGTAACTACAGGGGCAAAACGGTAATTTGGCCCAACTGTACTTACGAGCATCTGTGAAGGGTCATCGTACTCATGATTGGTTATATCCGATGGACACAGAAATATATCTGTGGTAAGAAGAGTTCAGCTGTTGGTCTTTAGTGGAATGTCTGACAGTTAACGGATGATGGATCTTGTGGCTAAAGAGTTTAGTCAGCTATTCACAGACCTGGACGATCGTCTACCTACGGTTTTACTACAAGATGAGGTTCTCCTGGCGGTTCAAGACCCGGTTCTCCTGGCTGTTCAAGACCCGGTTTGCTCGATGAAAAATGTAATAGATACGGTTTTTTCATTCTAGTTTTTATAAAGGCTCATCCCAATCCATTAATCCTTTATGTATTACATGCGATGTATATTTTTTATATGTCATATGGTATGCACATATAGTAAATCCCACCTTAGATTATGCGATGGTCATGCATCATCTCTTTATTGTAATTGTTATAACTTAGAGAAGCATGATTTAATTATGTAAGAGCATGCTCATGCATCATATAATATAAGAGTTATATTTATGCATGCATAAAAAGCATTGAAATGCATCATTTTTATATTATAATTGTTATATTATAAAGGTGAATGATAGCATGTTTGCTTGGTTGTTACACGTTTTATAAAAGTTATATATAGTAATGACTGGAAATTGCATGAAGCATGACACATAGGTTTCTGTATAAATGTTATAAACACCTCATTATGCGCAATGGTTTTAATTGTTTCGTTTTAAAAGTTAAAGAGAAATTAGAACTAAAAAAAATAGGAAAGACATGCATGCTCACTTAGGTTTAATTCATGGTTTTAAAGTGTTTAAAACTTGGATAACATAGATCTAAGATCATAGTTCTAATATGATTAGCAACCCTAAGGCTTTAATCTTTTAATCAGTTTAATAGGATTATTTTGGCTAATAAAAGGTTAAAGTGTAGCAAATCTATCTATAAGGGACCTTTTGACTAAGGTGGGTTTTGTCTAGGATGGGATATTTAAGTTGACAGAAACGTAACACCCCTACCTGGGAACTTACCTGGAATGGTGAATTAGATAGATTTGATGCATGCATGCAAGCTAAGGACAGTCCACTAAAGTGTTTAAATGTGACAACTTGAACTTGTTCATATTTCATAGACAAACATTGTTTATGAGCAGAGTTTAAAAAGACGACTTAGACTAAAATCAGTAGCTGGATTGCCTAGGTTAATGAACCCCTAGGTAGAACATTCAGTGGGAGGTACTTAGGGCATGAGATACTTCACTTAAACTTTTCACGTTTCTCCTAAATAGTCCACATCGTGAGATCTACCCTCGGCCTCGCAACACCTTTGGCATATCCCCCTAACGGATGGTGTTTGGGTAGGTCAATATCAAGGTGGATAGAGAGATTGTTCATAGTAAGTGGGAGTGGGAAGTGAGACAGCATATCCCTCGGTCTCCCTCGTTAGGTTGAATAAAGTTACTGCGCATCGCCTCGAGGCACCCTGGGAGTGTCCCCCTAAAGGATGGCAGTTTTGCGCATTTATTTATTTGATCTCCTGTGAGAGGATAAGGTAACTTAGTCTCTTGTCCTAATCTGCTTCTTCCTTACGGTGGGCTCATTAGGGCGAGACTCTGGCACCATAAGCGAGGGGCCACACTTACACAGAATTGTTAAAGGTTAACGATTCTGGACTGAAAAATGGTGGTTGTTAGGTTCAGTTCCAAGAGTTGGTTCTGCTTAATGGTTGAGAATGTAAGTCTTTTCCATCAACGCTGCTATATAATGAGACTAGTCGTTTCGTAGTCCGATCTTATACAAACTCTTTGTATAAATATCCCTGTTCACATGTCTCCACATGAATGATCAAGATCGAATCATTTATAGCACTTTACAACAATTATAACATCTATAAAGCAAGTCTTGTTCGTAGTATCACCAGTAAGATACCTAGTTTTATCCATCTAGTATAGACCGTTTAGGTTGTTTCTTAAACATGATCCACTTGTATGTCTCCACATACATGTTTAAGTTATAGAAGACAACCTTGGATCTTAGTTTATTGGTTTTGTAGGTTAATGCGACTAAATATCAAATAAAATACTACTTATTTTATTAAATAAATACATTTTTTGTGCATTACAATTATAAACTATAGAACCCACGAGATTTAGGGCATCAACATCAACACTAACTTGTTGTTATTGGTCTATATCCGTGGACGCTGAAATATATCTACTATAAGAAAAGTGCAGTTATAGGTCTTTTATGGAGTGTACTCACAGTTAACGAATATTGATTAATGTGGTTAATGAGTTTAGTCGATTAATTTCATATCGTTGGAACTTCTGATCTTTAGGTACTTGAGGTCATTTTCCTTGCTCGTAAAGGTAATTGAGGTAATTATGTCTTGAAATGAGTTTGAAATGTTCAAATTCACTTAGGGAAATAGTATAATGTATAATAATATAGAATAATATAAAGTTTATATTTTAATTAAATTTTATAATTAACTTAATTTTGAATATGATTCAAACTTAATTTATGGGAGAATTAAATATTTGAATGAGTTCAAATATTAATTTAATATGAATCTGATTTATATTAAAAATATAGGTTAAGATTAATACATATTAGATGCACATTAAAATTATAGCTTATGAGAGAAATACAATTGAATATGATTCAAATGTAGGCCAAAATAAATATTTTAATATTTAATTTGATAATTAATTAATTTAAGAACTAATTAAATATTAATTTAATTAATTGTTTCATTTAAATATGATTTAAATGAAATCATTAATTAAATTAGATTTAATTAATTAATTAAATTATTTTTTAATTTTATTTTTAAACTAAACAAATTTTAATTCCCACATAGGGAGTTACCAGATCCCTCCCACATTTCTCTCTCTCTCCATTGGATAAAAACCTAGAAAACAAATTGAAGAACAAAAGGGTGTGTGATATGTTGTGCAGAAAGGTTTTGTGAATAAAAACTATCTCAATTTTTCTCCTTTTCCTTCTTCCCAATTAACAGATTGGTTCCCACAAACCAATACCATAATTCTTAGAGAATAGGGAGGTTGTCCATTGGTAGTGTTCATGGAATCCCAAGGAGAACTAACCCTTTCGTCTGAGTCGTAAAAGACAGTAAGTTTTATTTCCCTTTCTTTATAGAATTGTTTTTTTAACATGCATAACCTAGAATTTACGGTAGGTTTAACTTTGATATTCTATCTATTTTCAGTTTATTAGAATTTCAGAATTTCTAAATTAATTTCAAGTAAAGTCCTGATAATTTCGCTACGCTAGGGCTTTTATCCCTACAATTAGTATCAGAGCCATCTCGTAGAATTAATTTAGAATTTTGACATCTGCACTGGGTTTGTTGGTTTGAATTGTGTTATAAATGTGGTTTACGAAGACTGTTTAAGGTAATTTTTTACAATAGATTTACATGTTTGATATGATCAATTTATAAAGGCCCCTAAGTTTTTTGGCATTTTTCATGTAATTTAAGTCTTTTGTAAGTCTGTGTCTAGAATTAGGGTTGTTAATAGTGAAGATCGACACCAAGTTTGGCCAAAAACGAAGAATAATCAACGAACTGCCCAGAATTGTGTTCTGGTGTCGCAGCATTACAACGCTACGACACATTCGATGCTAGGGTTTGCGTTGTGTGCGATTTAGGGTGGTCCAACCTAATACAGTCGGTTCAATGTGGTTTGGTCTGCTTTTGTATTGGGTTGGCTTGGTTCATGGTTTTCAGGTCCGGTTTGAAGCGGTCCGGGTCAGTTTGAGTTGGTCTGATTCTAGTTCTAGAGCGACAGAAGTAGTTTTAGGACAAGATTTCCAAAATTATTGTAATTTATTGCTTTATTTTATCCTATGGGCCAAATTATCGGTTCATTTGCTCTTTAAATGATTCATGGATGTCATTTAGATAAATCTCACTATAAGTTAAGCATGTTCATACATTTTAATATATTATAAGCGTTAAATGTATGATATTAATGCATGTTATATATATAATTTCATGAGCTATTTAATATATTTTGATATGTTAAATATATGAAATTGGAAAAGGATGATGCATGGCAATATTTAGGTAAATATAAAGAGTTATATTTATTTATATTTTGTGTATGCATGGTTGATTTTCATGAATTGTTTAATATAAGTGTTACATTAATAAAGTTGACAATCAATTTACATTGAGCATGACACATCCATAGTTTAATATAATTGTTATATTAAAGTTATGGAATGCACATAATGTAGTTTTCTTATTAATTAGAATTTGATTGTTAATTAATTAAACCATAGAAAGCATGATTATAAGGCTAATAATTAATTTTGTAATAGTTATAAAATTAATTTTTAGTAACCGTCAACCTAATAATAAATAGTTGCATGAAAACATTCGGATCTTAGCGAATTGGAATTAATTTTAAAATATTTAAAATTAATTTAGACCTTAGATCACTTTAATTCTAGTAAGATTAGAATTAAGTCCTATTCCTTTTGATAGATTTAAAATATGATTAATAAGACAAACAGCACTTTTAGGTTCTAGTCTTGTAGTCGGCCTGGAATGCCTTTGTAGTCTTTCTAATGCTAATGCCTTCTTCATTCATTTTCTTTTAGTTGTGGTAGCTCCCGTGCCAGCAAGACACAGACGGTGAAGTCAAAGCAATACTAAACGAGCAGCCACCCTAACGAGACTCTTAGTCTAGCCTCAATGTCCTTATTGAAAACTAAAGCGCTAACGAGCAAACTCTATCGGTGAAGTTTTATCTTGGTTGGGGGTACTTAAGATGATGGTTTACAGAACACCTTCTACCTAGGAACTGGCCCGAAGCTTGAGTTGAATTAACTTTAGTCTTGTTGGCATGCAATGTCACTAGGTTAATTAAATGGTTTAATTCACCTGGAACATTAGAGTAAATACCTTATTATAAGAGTTATAATAGGCATAGACTTAGATAGATGTAAGAGTTAGATAACATGCAGCAGAAGTATCAAGGATCCATAAGCATTCAAATTCACTAATTTTGACAGAAACTAAAGCATGCTCTTCTAAAAAGAGGGTTTTAAGATCATACCTTTGAAGAACTCTCCAAGAACTTGATTGTATAGCAGCAGTCTTCACCAAAGATCACCGTGAACCACCTTAAGATCTTCTCCACTATCCTCTTAGAGCTTTAGACTGAGTTGTGAGACTCAAGAATAGCTTGAATCGATGAAGAACAGTGAAGAACTCACATCAACTCACTTTGAAGAACACTTTCTTCTCACTGAAATTCTCTCAAAATTTCTGTATTAGCATCCCTTCAAATCACTCCAAACTTCTTTATTTATTGCAAATGAACAAACAAAGAAGTGAATTGCATGGCCTGCAGCTCATGCTTGAAGTATTAATGAAGAGAAAAAAATGGGCTTTGTGTGAGCATGAAGAAGATGATAATGGAAAATCAACATTTTCTATTTTAAGCATGCAAAAAAAAGTTTCTCAATTTTCTTTTTAAATCAAAATTTGATTTCAAAACCATTTCGATTTATAAAATTGAAAAAAAAATTTCAAAAATTAATTTAAAATATTAATTAATTTAATATCAAATATTAAATTAATTTTTGCACAATAATCATCTTCATATATTTAAATCATTTTTAAATATATATTCTCCTATTCCGTTTAATTTGAATGTTTCAAATTAATTTCTCAAGCTACTCTAAATTTGAACCATTTACGAGCTAGTGGGGGGACCTCACGGACCTACAGATCATGGGCTCCAACGATTTGAGATTAATCGGATAAACTATTCATTGCTATCGTGATTCGAGCTAGGAGTGTATTGTATAAAATAAATTGGAAGAATTTCTAAGTATGAATGATGTGTTGATGCTTTGATGCGTTTATGTATTTGTAACGCATTGGTAACATAACGCACAACAATCCACTATTGACGTTCAAGTTTTCCTAAATCAGACCAAAGTATAAATCCAATTTAGGTTCCTGGTAAGTCCAGGGTCGAGCTCAGGGATTCAGGTTAAGCTAACGCAGACCTTGCGTAGTAGCTATTGTAGGGTTTTTCTAAATGTATGAAGAGATGTGTTATTTACACTAAGGTGTTGTGCTTATGCAAGAAGATACAAAAGAGTTGAGTAGTGAGTGATTGATCATGCGAAAATAGATTTAATGTAAGTGGTATGCGTCGATCTAAGATGAATGTACACGAATTTGAATAATGCTTGTCCTCAAGCATTCCATAAATAATTCTTTGTTATCTCCCTTGTCTTTAGTGTGCAGAGTTCACCTCTCATCATATTCAATTATAAACTTGAGATAAGAGTTTGGAAAATATAATGCAGATTGACTCTTTTCTAAAAGGAATAATGTTTAGTTTCAAGTGCAGCAAGCCTTTTATCAACAACTCCTTTCGTTTCTCAAAACATTCCCATTTTTTCTAAACCAGTAATGCGTTAGATGCTCTTTTTAAGATAGATGTCAGATAAAAAGAAAAAATATGAATTCAATTACCCATGCATTGTTCCAGGCATCCCACTTTCGTTTTGGCTTGCACCCACGGGTGTCATGCGAGCATCCAACTATGAGTGAGAACCCTTCACAACTAAACTCTTATCTAATACTCATGCGTTTCAAGATACAACTTTCTTAAACTAGATAGAGGAGTTTTATGGGATGCATTGGTCTAGGAGACTTAACTTCGTTTTGGCTTGCCTCCACGAGTGTCATGCGAGCATCCAACTACGGTTAAGTACCTGTTCCAACTTTTTAACTCTTGTCACTTTGAGGTTTTTCTTTTAGAGTAATGACAGAGGAGTTGCGTTTAACATTTTTCTATTTTGTTCTCTTTCTTTTTGATGTATTCAGTTAATGCGTCTTAACCGGATTTCCCTCATCCCCAAATTTAGAGATGAGCTAAATCCACATTGTTAAAAGAGAAACAAAATTTCGAAAATGCTTTGAGAGTTCCGAAAGGAGTTTTGAATTAAAGCTTGCATGCGTTAGAAAGAAAACATGTAGTCTTTTTAGAGAAGTTCAGGCTTTGTTGATTTTCCTAACACCTACTCTATACTTATATATTTCATATAGTTTATATCATTGAGGTCAGATAAAGCACAAGACTAGAAAATAGCTAAAGAACAAAAAAGTATGCTAAGATCAAACACAAGGACAAAAAATGATAGAAATTTTTCATTCATTTTCATAGAATAACATGAAATAAACAAACAAGTCAAACAAATACAAAAGATCATCAAATAAATCAAAATATAAAATAACCAACACCCCAAAACTTCATTGTGCTGGCACGCCATCCCTGCGTTCTTCTGCAAGGTCCTCATCCATAAAGCGCAAAGGGTTTCTAAGATGAGCAAGTAGTTGAGGCAGGGCAAACATTCCAACCAAGACCTGATTAATGTACTGCATTGTATAAACAAATTGGTTTTGCATCCTTCTTGTTTGCTGCCTTAAATAATCTCTTAGAACCCTGTTTTTTTGCTGAAGACCTTCGATGGACGCGGCCAATGGTCTGAGTTGATCACTGATGAAAGTTTACAACTCTTCAAGGTCAATGTTGCGTTGAGGTGGTGCTGGCTCTTCACTTCTTCCAACTAGGTCTTCAAAATTTCCTGTGTTGCTCGATCCTAACCTAGTTGGTTCAAAAATGGTTGGAAGAGGCACAAAATTGGGAATTGGAATTGGTGAGGGCAAAGGAAGGGAACAAAGGATGTCTTGATCTATGTAAGTAGGCTCTTGGTGCGTTGGATTAAGACTCCCTTCTCGCGGGGCCATTGGTGAGTTTTGGAGAGTTAGGTCTAGGCTTGGCTGTGCTTCTTCATCCGTAAGTTCAAGCTCTGCTTCGTAATCTTCATGCTCTGAAGCTTCATCGTTGTGTTCAACTATCTGGATGCGTCTTCTTTTGGGGGCACGTTTAGATGATCGAGGTCTGGTTGCCACTTCTTTAGGAGGCAAGGCAGGCTGATGCGGCGAACCGCGAAATAAATGCCTGATTAGCTTGATGTCCATCAGACCGTCGATCTCTTCATGATCATCCCCCAGAGGGATGCCCCGCATTCACACAATGCACAGATCAGCCATGGAAAATACAGTTATCCTCTTGGTTTGGTTTTGATGGCCTTGATCTGATCCCTTATTATTCTTCCAACATCTAAAGGGATGCACTGCATGATACAGTAGGTAGCCAAGACACGTTCTTTCAACAATGTTTCATCATGCGTTGTAGGCATGATGCTTTTCTTGATCAGATAATACCATAGATTCATGTCTAGGTTTAGGTTTCTGGACGCTAGCATCTTTGTTCCATTTCTAGACTTTTGCCATTTGCTTTCAGGCTTGGCTACCACTCTTAATGCATCTTCAAGTTGGCTCGGTGTTGGTTGTTCCAAGATGCGGTTTCCTTCTGCGTTCGGATTACTCCTGATGTTGAACACTTCATTGATCTTATGTTGTATTCTTATCCATGTCGAACTCACTGCTGTAGAATTGGCAGACAAGGTTGGGCCAAATTCACTTCACTAGGATAAGAAACGCATCAATACCGTATCAACAAATGTTGTATTCTTATCCATGTCAAACTCACTGCTGTAGAATTGGCGAACAAGGTTGGGCCAATTTCTTGTGTGTAGAACTGACCCCAACCCATTGCGTCTATGGTTTCAGTTATGTATGCTGGCAATGGGTGGCATTCGGGAAAGAAGCCTTTCTCTACAAGAATATCATTGAACTGGCGCTTCCTTCCCGTGGTCTTTTTGGGTAACGCGTCGGTTACCTTACGCTTGCCCGCCACATGTTCCTTGGCTTCTAACGCTAGCTCTCTTAATTCGTTCTCCAATTCCCATTGGAGAGCTGACTTCCTTCGCCCCTGCCTTGCAGGCTGATAATCTTCCAATTCCTTTTCTAACGAGTTGTGCCTTGAGCAGCTCCCACGTGCTGCATCCTCAGAACCGGATACTAACTGCTCATCTTCTTCCTCCAAGATTAATTTTCTCTTTCTTATCACTCTCTTTGCTTTTGAAAGCCCTTCATTCGCGTCAGTTTGGCGTGATTGAGCCGCGTCTAGGCCAAATCCCCTTTCTTCTTCTTCTTTTTCTTCTTCTTCTTCTTCTAATTCTGCTTCGAGCATCATTGTGTAGCACTCCGCTTTGTCTAGGTCAAGTGATGCGTTAGGTGGGTCGAAATGCATCACTTGCTCTTCTTCTTGGCCTTGATTAAGGCTTGCCAAGAAAGCTCCAAACACTTCTTGCTCGTCTCGTCGAGCCAATTCTACCAATTCTTCAAGGTTAGCTCTGATGCAGAACTGTCAGAGCTGGGCCTAGGTGGAGTAAATGGTGGGGTGCCTGATGGGGTATGAGGCGACCCAACGGATGAGATGATGATGGGTGAACACGGTGGTTGGCTGGACGTGTATGCTTCAACTAGGTAGATGGTGGCCAAGGGTTGGATTGAAAGTGGAGGAGGTGGACTCATGGCTGGTGATGGGGCATTATGGAGGTAGGTTAGGATGGGGTCATGCGTCGCACCCACCGGTGTGATGTTTGGAATCAATGGTGGGGGGGCGGGTTTGGTATATGGCTTATTGGCAATCGTAGATGAAGAAGGGCGCTGCCTAGGTTTTGCAGGGGTTTTGGGTTTTGGTTGGGTGATTTTGGGCTATTGGGTGGTCTTAGAAGGAGGTTTTATGGATGTTTTAGTGGGCTTCGACCGAGACGGTCCCTGGGAGATGGAGGATGCCCCGCCATGGAGAGGTTTGGTTGGGACAAAGGTTTTTGAGGTTTTTCGAGGGCTTGGGGGAGGCGAAGTTGAAACAGACGAGGAAGAGAAAGAACTTACCGGTGAGATGTCCCCAAAACTCATGGATTGATTCTGACTATCAGACGCTGACGACATCGTGGTTGAAGAGTGGCCGGAGAGATGCTTGAGCGAATGGCGATAAGGGAAATAAGAGGGATAGGGCTTTTTTTTTCTTTTTCTTTCACAAAAGCTCGAAGGTAATGGAAGAAAAAAAGGAAAACGAAGGGTTTCGTCTTATATAGGCTGGGGAGAAAGAGTGGGGTGACGTCAGGCGGCGCCTGACGTCCGTAATTAATGTGAAGCCGAAGGGACGTGTCTCGGGCTTCCAAGTACTCGAGTGCTTTGCATTTTCAAGATGCATCCTTTCGACTTGGGCCATCCGTTAGACTTAAGTCTAACGCGTCCATTATTCCCATCCCGATTATACACAACTTTTTTTTTAAAAAAAAAAAAAAAGTAAATCTCTAACTATGAAGGAAATAACAATGAACAATAAATCTTAAAACGCATATAAACAAACTAACTAACTCAAACGCATCGGTAAAATACATAATGCAAAAAGAAGAAGGAAAGAGGAAGCGTCCCTGAAATATATGTCGATGCGAACGCAGGGATGCTTCGACGAGGGCCTCAGCTGGCTTCGCGTAGTGCGAGAGATGACTTTTTACGTTCTATGCCATCTTCAAAGTATGGCTTCACTCTTTGGCCATTTACTTTGAACGCGTTTGTGCCATCCTCCCACATTAATTCTACCGCTCCATGGGGAAAGACTGTTTTAATGATGAATGGACCTGACCACCTTGATTTTATTTCCAAGGAAACAAACGTAATCGTGAATTGAATAATAAAACTTTTTGGCCAACAACAAACTCTTTCTTACTAATGCGTTGGTCATGCCAACGCTTTGTCTTCTCCTTGTAGAGCTTGTTGTTCTCGTATGCGTTCAATCGCCACTCCTTAAGCTCATTGAGCTGAAGTTTGCATTGATCGCCTATGGAGTCCAAGTTCAAATTTAGCTTCTTAACTGCCCAAAAAGCCTTGTGCTCCAACTCTAAAGGTAAGTGACAAGCTTTTCCAAATACTAGAGAGTATAGAGACATACCTATGGGGGTCTTGTAGGTAGTCCTGTAGGCCCAAAGCACTTCATCCAGCCTCTGTGCCCAATCTTTCCGCGATGCGTTGACAACTTTCTCCAGGATAGATTTTATTTCCCGATTGGATACTTCAGCTTAACCATTCGTTTGTGGGTAGTAGGCGGTAACGATTTTATGCCTAACATTATATTTGGCAAGTAATTTAGAAATGATGCGATTAATGAAATGCGTACCTTCGTCACTTATCAGAGCTCTTAGCGTTCCAAAGCATGTGAAGATGTTCCTGGTAAGAAACTTAGAAACAGTGGACGCATCATTTCTGGCACAAGCTACTGCTTCTACCCACTTTAATACATAGTCTACTGCAAGCAGGATATATTGTTAGCCGCAGGATAGAAGAAAAGGTCCCATAAAGTCAATGCCCCAAACATTAAATAATTCAACTTCAAGAATATTGTTCAAAGGCATTGTGTCCCTTGATGAGATATTCCCGGTGCGTTGGCAGGGGTCACATTTACGAACATATTCCCTCGCGTCGTTGAAGAGGGTGGGTAGAAGTATACTCTTTGAAGGATCTTCGCAGCGGTTCTTTGCCCACCAAAATTCCCTCCGTCAGGTGATTCATGACACTCAGCCAAGATGCATTGTGTCTCTTCCTCCGGAACACATCGACGCATTATGGAGTCAGGGTCTTGTTTATAAAGAAACGGTTCATTCGAAAAGTAAAATTTGTTGTCATGTACTAACCGTTTCTTTTGCTGAGTGTTGAAGTGAATTGCTTGATAGTTAAGTAATTAACTATGTCTGCGTACCAAGGTTCCCTACCTTCAACTCTGAACAGGCTTTCATCAGGAAATGCGTCTTGGATTTCACTTTCTTGATCTTGCATTTCTTGATTTTCTAGCCTGGACAGGTGGTCAACCACCTGATTCTCAATTCCCTTTCTGTCCTGAATATCAATGTCAAATTCCTGTAACAGCAGCACCCATCTTATTAATCTTGGTTTCGCATCCTTTTTACTCATCAGGAACTTTATGGCTGAGTGATCCGTATAGATGGTGGCTGACGCACCAACTAAATAAGATCTAAACTTCTCGATGCCAAACACTACAACCAACATTTCATTTTCCGTGGTTGTGTAATGTTCCTAAGAGTCATTCAGTGTTTTGGACGCGTAAGATATGGGATGTATCAAATTTCCTTTCTTCTACCCCAGCATGGTACCTATTGCAGCATCACTTACGTCGCACATGAGAATAAAACGTTGCGTCCAATCCAGTGCTATTAGTATTGAAGCTGTAGTCAACGCATATTTCAATGTTTCAAACGCATCGCAGCAGTCTTCATTGAAATCGTAGGGTCGGTTTACTTCTAGTAATGCGCTCAGAGGTCGTGCAATTTGATAAAATCCTCTAATGAACCTTCGATAGAAGCCAGCATGTCCTAGAAAACTTCGTAGAGCTTTAACATTTGATGGTAGTGGAAGTTTAGCTATGACATCTATCTTGGCTTCATCAACTTCCAACCCAGCTTTAGATACTTTATGGCCTAAAACAATTCCTTTCATCACCATGAAGTGACATTTTTCCCAATTCAGCACAAGGTTTGTTTCCTCGTATCGAGCGAGGACAACCTCCAAATTATCTAGGCATGATTGGAATGAGTCTCCAAAGACTGAGAAATCGTCCATGAAGACTTCAACGATCTTTTCCAAGAAGTCAGAGAAGATTGCCATCATACACCTTTGGAATATTCCAGGTGCGTTGCATAGCCCATAGGGCATGCATCTAAACGCAAACGTTCCAAAGGGACAGGTGAATTTTGTCTTTTCCTGATCATCCGGGTCAATCAAAATCTAGTTATAACCAGAGTATCCATCAAGGAAACAATAAAATTCTTTGGCAGCAAGTCTGTCAAGCATTTGGTCAATGAAAGGAAGGGGGAAGTGGTCTTTCTTAGTTACCGCGTTGAGCTTCCTATAGTCCATACAGATGCACCAGCCCGTGACAGTCCTTGAAGGGATGAGTTCATTATTGCTATTGACTATCACAGTTGTTCCCTATTTCTTGGGAATGTATTGGACTAGGCTTACCCAGCTGCTGTCAGATATAAGATAGATCACTCCTAAGTCCAACCATTTTAGGATTTCTTTCTTGACCACTTCCTTCATTATGGGGTTCAGCCTTCTTTGAGGCTCAATCAATCCCGACTTTCATTCTTCCAGCCTGATTTTATGCATGCAATAAGATGGGCTGATGCCACGGATATCCGCTAGCATCCAACCTATTGCACGCATGTGCTTTTGCAGCATCTGCAAAAGAGAGTGTTCGTTAGGCTCAGTAAGATTCGCAAAAATAATTACAGGTAAAGTTTTATTTGCTCCAAGGAAGGCATATTTCAGGTGACTAGGTAACGGTTTCAACTCGAGTTCTGGTGTTTCCTCTATTGATGGACACGTCGGTTTCATCCGCCGCTCACTCAGACTTGGCGGCTCTAAATCTTTCATGTTTTCCTCCAACGCGAGGACCTTGCACACTTAGGTCACTTCTTCTTCAGGCAACTCTATACTGTTCAGTTGACATTCTTCACTGTTTGGGAATTTTAATGTGTTTAACACATTAAACTTCACCTCATGATTGCCTACACGCATAGTCAATTCTCCTTTATGCACGTCTATTAAAACTTTTCCAGTAGCTAGAAAGGAGCGTCCAAGGATAATTGGTACATTCCTATCTACTTCATAGTCCAAGATGATAAAATTTGCTGGGAATATGAAGTTGTCAACTTTTACCAGAACGTCTTTAATCTTTCCTTCAAGGTATTTGATTGTTCTGTCAGCGAGTTGAAGAGTAACAGAAGTGGGTTGTGCTTCATCAATTCCCAGTTTCTTAAAGATTAAGAGTGGCATGAGATTAATTCTTACTCCCAAATCGCACAACGCATGTCCCACATCCAACCCTCCTATCGAGCACGGAACTGTGAAGCTCCCAGGGTCCTTCTGTTTCTTGGGTAGACTGTTGCTTACTAACGCATTGCATTCCTGCGTTAGCACAATTACCTCCATCTCGCTGACTCTCCTTTTCTTCGTCAAAATGTTCTTAAAAAATTTGACATATTTTGGCATTTGATCCAAGGCCTCTATAAGTGGAATATTGATATGCAGTTGCCTTAGGAGTTCAAGAAAATGCTTAAATTGTTGTTCATCATTCCTCTTCATCAAGCGTCTAGGGAATGGTGCGTTCACCGCAGGTTTTCCCGCATTAGACATGCTTGGTTCTGAATGGCTTGTGGTTTTAGGTGTTCTTTCTTCTTAATCTTCTACTGCCATTGAATGTGTGTTGTGTTCTTTTGAAGGACTACTATTTCTTGGATTTATTCTTCTTTCTTCAAGAGCTTTTCTACTTCGCAATGTCACCACGTGACATTGCTCCTTCTATTATTGTTCCCAGGAGTTTCAATGTTGTTAGGCAAAACTCCAGGCTGCCTATTCTTTAACTCGCTCGCTATCTGCCCTATCTGTATCTCCAAGTTTCTGATAGACGACGTCTAGCTTTTCAGCAACGCGTCATTCTGGGCGATGTATTCCTTCAATAGGTTCTCAAGCGGAGATTCTGAACTCGATGCCTGATCTCCTCTATTAAAGGAATGTTGGTGTGGCTGATGCATTGGTTGGAATGCAGGCGACGGTCCTTGCCTTTGCTTTTGGTTCGCCCCTGGGTGGTGCTCCTGTTGGTTTCCTGTCCGAGAAAAATTTGGATGGTTCCTTCATCCGGGATTATATGTATTGGAAAATTGGTTGTTTTTAATGAAGCATACTGACTGCAAGTTTTATGGGCAATCAGTATAGGAATGAGAATCTCCACAGCCCATACAGCTAACCATGGGCTGCCTGAATGCCTCTATCTGATTCACCTTCTGCTGATTTGATGTGTTCCCTAGCGATATGTTCTGCAGAAGGTTGGTCATCATAGCCACTTGTGCAGATAGTGTGGCTATTGTGTTGGAATCAATAGAATTAACATTCTGAGATCTCTTCTTCCTGTCAGCTCTTGCGTCATACGAATCGTCCACCCATTCCATGTTGTGATTAGCAATGTAGTCTAATATCTCCTTAGCTTCGGTGTAAGATTTATCCATAATTCCACCAGCTACAACTGCATCGGCTGCCATCTGCGATGCTCTATTCAATCCACCATAAAAGTCTCCATCTGGATAGTTAGTGGTAGTCCATGATTCGGGCAATTTTTTACCAACCCCTTAAAACGCTCCCATGCGACGCTTAAGGTTTCAACTTCTTCTTGCTCAAAGTTCATAATCTTGCGACGCCTCCTCGCGTTGGTGGGAAGTATTTTTGCATAAATTTCACCACCAACTTCTCCTAGGTAGTGATTTCACCAGGCTTCAGTGAGCTTACCCATTGTTTTGCGTCATCACGCAAAAAATAGGGGAACAGAGATAGCCTGATCGCCTCTAGGGTGATTCCAGGAATCACAAATGAGTTACATGTTTCCAGGAAACGTTTCATGTGGGCGTGAGGATCTTCTCCACGACCACCCCCAAATTGTCCAGCAGTCTGGAGCATTTGAAGCATTACAGATTTCATCTCGAATCTCATCCAATCTGGCGTTGGGTATATGATTCCTGGAGAGAAATCATACAATACAGGGGATGTGAATTCCCTCATGGGACACGTGCTATTGTTCGCCATTAGGATCAGATTTTGCGCAGCTTGAACTAGTTGTTGAGCTAAGTTCTGATTTGCCTGGTTGTCCGCCATTGCTTGTTGCCTATTTTGTTGTCTGAGAAGTTACGGCCTCAACTTTCGACGACAATTAAATCGGTTTCTACGTCGAAAGGTCCTTTCAATCTCGGGGTCGTATACAAGTTCGGGAATGCTCTCCCTACTCATAAACATTCACAAGCTTAGGCTTAGCTCGTAATACTCCTTCGACTAAAGTGTTCCTACAAAAGATACAAACAAAATTTCTGGTTAGATTTGTTTCTGAATCCCCGGCAACGGCGCAAAAAACTTGTTCGTTGCTATCGTGATTCGAGCTAGGAGTGTATTGTATAAAATAAATTGGAAGAATTTCTAAGTATGAATGATGCGTTGATGCTTTGATGCTTTTATGTATTTGTAACGCGTTGGAACATTATAGATGTGCAACAGAACGCACGACACTCCACTATTGACATTCAAGTTTTCCTAAATCAGACCCCAAGTATAAATCCAATTTAGGTTCCTGGTAAGTCCAGGGTCGAACTCAGGGATTCAGGTTAAGCTAACGCAAACCTTGCGTAGTAGCTATTGTAGCGTTTTCCTAAATGTTTGAAGAGATGTGTTATTTACACTAAGGTGTTGTGCTTATACAAGAAGATACAAAAGAGTTGAGTAGTGAGTGATGGATCATGCGAAAATGGATTTTAATGTAAGTGGTATGCGTCGATCTAAGATGAATGTAAGTGGATTAGAGCAGTTCGATTTCTTTTTTCTTTTAGTGAAACGTTCATTATGAAAAATGGTGTGACTATTTGTTCAGCTAAATTAGAAAACAACTTGTATGTTTTAAAACCAACTAAAGCAAAAGCACCTTTGAATTATGAGATGTTTAAGACTGCTAATACTAAAAAAAAAAAAAGGCAAAGAATTTTTCCAAGTAACAATAATACATATCATTGGTATTTGAGATTAGGTCACATAAATCTCGATAGGACCGGGAGATTGGTAAAGAATGGACTTCTAAGCGAGTTAAAAGATGGTTCATTACCTCCATGTGAATTCTGTCTTGAAGGAAAAATGACTAAAATATCTTTTAGTGGAAAAGATTATAGAGCCAAAGAGCCCTTAAAGCTCATACATTCAGATTTTTATGGTCCAATGAATGTAAAAGCTTGAGGAGGGTATGAATACTTCATCTCTTTCATAGATGATTATTTGAGGTATGGTTACTTATACTTAATGAAATATAAGTCTAAAGCCCTTGAAAAGTTCAAGAAGTATAAGGTTGAAGTTGAAAACCTGTTAGGTAGAAAGATTAAAACACTTTTATCCGATCAGGGTGGAGAGTATATGGATTTAACATTCCAAGACTATATGATCGAACATGGAATTTAATCCTAATTTTTAGCACTTGATACATCTCAATAGAATGATGTATCAGAAAGGAGAAATGGAACCTTGTTGGTGTTCTATGATAAGCTATGCTCAATTATCTAGCTCATTTGGGGGGTATACAGTAGAGACTGCAGTTCACATCTTGAATAATGTTCCCTCGAAGAGTGTTTCTAAAACACCTTTCAATTTATGAAGGGGACGCAAACTAGTTTGCATTACTTCAAAATCTAGGGTTTTCCTGCACATGTGCTAGTGACAAATTCTAAGAAATTTGACTTCGTTCAACGTTATGTCAATTTGTTGGTCACCCTAAGGAAATGAGAGGTGGTTTGTTCTATGACCCTTAAGAAAACAAGGTGTCTATATCGAAAAATGCTACATTCTTTGAGGAAGGCCACATAAGAGATCATAAACCATGGGGGAAATTAATATTAAATGAAGCTACTGAAGAGTCAACAAGAGTTGTTATTGAATTTGGTCCATCATCAAGAGTTAATGAAAAAGCCAATAGTTCAGGTCAGTCTCGTCCTTCTCAATCGTTGAGAGTACCTCAATGCAGTGGGAGGGTTATATCACAACCTGATCATTACATGAGTTTAATTGAAACTCAGGCTGTCATACCAGATATAATGGCATTGAGGATCCATTGTCCTATAAGCAGGCAATGAACGACGTAAACAAGGACCAATGGGTCAAAGGCATGGACCTTGAAATAGAGTATATGTACTTCAATTAAGTATGGGAGCTTGTAGGTATACTTGAAGAAGTTAAAACTCATAGGGTGTAAATAGAACTATAGAAGAAAAAGAGATGTAGCTGGAAAGGTATAAACTTTCAAAGCTAGACTTTTAGCAAAGGGTTATACCTAGAGGGAATGGGTTGACTATGAGGAAACTTTTTTCCATATTGTTATGATTAAGTCTATGAGAATTCTTTTATCCATAGCCACATATTATGACTATGAGATATGACAAATGGATATCAAGACTGCCTTTCTTAATGGAAATCTTGAAGAGAGCATCTTTATATCTCAGCCCAAGGAGTTCGTAGCCTAAAGTCAAGAGCAAAAAGTTTGCAAGCTAAATCGATACATTTATAGGTTGAAGTAGGCCTGGTAATAGTCAGTAGGTACCAATCCAATCCAAGGTTAGACCATTGACTGTGGTTAAGAACATCCTCAAGTATCTTAGGAGAACGAGGGATTGGTGTAGCTAAGGATTTGATCCTTACGGGATATACCGATTCTGATTTCCAAACTGACAAGGATTCTAAGAAATCCATGTCATGATCAGTGTTCACACTGAATAGGGGAGTTATAGTATGGCGTAGCTTTAAACAATGATGCATTGCAGACTCCACTATGGAGGCTGAATATGTAGCTACTTGTGAAGCAGCAAAAGAAGTAGTTTGGCTTAGGAAGTTCCTAAGAGATTTGGAAGTCGTTCCAAACATAGACTTGTCTATCACCTTATACTATGACAACAGTGGAGAAATAGCCAATCTAAAGAGCTTCGTAGCCACAAACGAGGAAAACATATTAAGAGGAAGTATCACATGATATGGGAGACTGTAGAACGAAGAGATGTGATCATCACAAAGATCACTTTGGAGCACAACATCACTGATCTATTTACAAAGGTTGTCTCGGCTAAAGTGTTTGAGAGTCATCTAAAGAGTCTAGGTCTGTGAAACATTGACATTGTATAATCTAGAGCAAAAGGGAGATGTATAATGGGTATATGGATACCTAGTTTATTGTACTTATTTACCATTCCCGTTGTTTTGGGTTATTAATATTATGTACATCCCACTAACTAGAGTTTTAGTTCAAATTGGAGTTTGTTGGATTTTATGCTCTAGAACTCGTAGATAGTAAATGTAAATAATTGATTGTCATTAATAAAGAGTTATTAATGTTATTTCAATAAGTGTTATTGATTGTATTGTATTCATTTTTCTTAATAATTCTAAATCCAATAAACTAACATCCTAAGCTATCTTATGAGTCTTGAATTGTATGTGGAGACATATAGAGATCAATGTTCAAGATACAACCTAAAGGGTCTATAGTATAATGATAAGGCTGGGTATCTTATCTTGGTGACACAGTGATACAGCCTACTTTGTATGATACAAATGTAATGATTCAATGCATTCGTGTAAGTGACATGCGAGTAGGGGTATCTTATGCAATGAGTTTAAGTAAAATCAGATCGCAAAATAGTAACCACTAGATGTAACTTCATGAACTAGTTAGGTTCCTATTTCAATAAGATGGCCTAGGTAACTTAGTCTTAATCCTCAGTCTATTATAAACTCCTATTCACGAAGGATTATCCTTTGATTTTTATGGTTGAGACTATGTTGGAAATATCCTAAAACTCGCAATTCGTAAATAAACATATTCTATTTATCAATAAAAGTATTATTGAGTATTTCATTCAATAAATTGTTATTGATATTATATTCTGTTATGAAATCCAATAAACAAATCCATGGCTATAATATGAATACTTTAACTTTATGTGGAGACATAAAAGTGGATCAAGTTTTAGTATATAGCCAAAATGGTCTATAAGTATATGAATGAGATTGGGTACTGATGGAATGAAATATCATGCAACGGAAGACTATAGAATCAATAAGTACTTAAACTACATTTAATTTGAGTTTTGAGCATGTTGTACATATGATATTCAAAAGAGGGTTTGAAATACATATTATCTTTGAAGATTCCTCCACAAAATTAGTTGAAAAACACCAAGATCTCGCTTGAATCATCGAGAGGACTACCACCGAGATCTTCTCTATTATGCTCAAGCTAGAATATGTGGTGGAAACACTTGAATAAGTTGAGTTGATGAGGAACGAGAGTAAGGATATCAATGAAGAACTTTTCTTTTCTTTTTTTTTAAATCTCTCGTTGATCTTCATGCATGGAGCTTCAATGTATAGGTAAAAACCATGCAAATGTATTAGGTTGCATGTTGGGCAGCTCCAGCTTAGTGATTCTCCAATAAATATAATTAGTGGATTTTTCCCAAAATATGGAAAAATCTACTAACTACGAATGTTTTCAAAAAAAATTTTTATTTTAAATTAGTTTTATAAAAATCAATTCAAAATAATTAATTATATAAAACTAAAATTTTAATTTAAATATTAAATTAATACAATATCACAAATAAATCAATTTTGTATTTAAATTATAATTTAATTACTAATTGATTTTCCGATTTCGTTTAATTTCAATTAAAATAAATATTTATAATTGTATCATATATAATCAATTGAAAATCCAAAAATTCATATATCAATACTCAATTTGCTATTCTGATTTAATGGACTAGTAGAAGGACCTAATGGACCTATAGATCATGAGCTCCAACGATCTATAATTAATTCGTTAAAACTCTTTAATTGAATTAATCACTATTTGTTAACTATCAAGACACACCACTATAGCTCGATAGTTGTACTCTCCTCATTGTAGATATATTTCTATCTATATAAACTATGATCAGTAAGTCAATCCTCCACAAGTTATTCGTACTTACAACTAGGTCAAAATTACTGTTTTACCCCTGCAAATACATCTTGTTCCTTAAGTTTCCACTAACCCTCTAATTAACAATTCAATTCATAATTCTACTTATGAATCATGTCCTTCTTTATCATGAGAAGGCGGGGCCCCGATTGTTCAAGATCTGGAATCAGTACTTAGAGAACAACCTATCTGCTAACCCTAAAATGGATAGGAGTGCATTCCACCTTGCAGGGCTATGTCCCAAGTTATTCATCTGGTCTTATCCCAAAATGGAAGGCTTATTAAGCAGTGCTATTGGACTACCCTCACCCATGCAGATCAAAGGACAGTTTGAATAAACAGGAGTTCATAGCTAGCTCAGGATTAAGATCGACTTATCCTAGGTTACTTGAATATGAAATAATTAGTTTTAATAGTAACGGTTGTTATAAAGAAAAGTTACTATTTCGTGGTCTAGTCTATATGCAAACTCATTGCATAGGATGCCTCCACTCACATGTCTCTACATGAATGATTTGAGGATCACATCATTTGTATTAACTTTACAAAATGGGTCGCATCCAATAATGTTACCAAGATGAGATATCCAATTTCATCCATACTTATTAGACCATTTAGGCTATATACTATTAACTTGATCTTGTTTATGTCACCACATAAAGTTAAAGTATTCATACTATAGCCATGGATATGTTTATTGGATTTTCATAATAGAGTGCAAAATCAACAACTTTATTGAATAAAATACTCAATAATATTTTATTGATAAATAGAATATTTAACACAAACTGCGAGTTCTAGGACATTCCCAATAGGTACCTCATCTTGGTAGCACTACTGGATGCGGTTCACTTTGTATACTGATATAAATGATGTGACCCCAAAATCATTCATGTGGAGACATGCAAGTGGAGGCATCCTATGCAAATGATGTTTGTATAAGACCGGACCTCGAAATAGTCACTTTTCTTTATCACGACCATTTACTGTTAAAATTGACTATTTCAAAATTCAATGACCTGGGGTAACTCGATCTCAATCGTAAACACTCGATCTCAATCCTAAACTAACTATAAACTCTTGTTTATTCGAGATTATCCTTTAATCTGCATAGGTGAGAGTAGTCCAACAACACTGCTCAATAAGTCTCCCATTTTGGGGATAAGACCGGATAAGTAGCTGGGGAAATAGTCCTACAAGATAGAATTTACTCCTACCCGATTTAGGGTTAGCAGATAGGTTATTCTTTTAAGTATTGATTCCCGGTCTTGAACAACGAGGCCTCGCCCTCTCATGATCGATAGGATCATGGTTTATTAGTTGGACTATAAACCAATTGTTCAATAGAGGTTCAGTAGGAGCTTCAGGAGCAAGATGTATTTACAGGGGTAAAATGGTAATTTTGACCTAGCTGTATATACGAACAACCTGTGAAGGATCAACTTATTGATTATGGTTAAAGTGGACAGAAATATATCTAGAATGAGGAGAGTGCAACTATCAAGCTATAATGGTATATCTCGGTAGTTAACAAATATTGATTAATTTGGTCTAAAGAGTTTAGCCATTTAATCTAAAATCGTTGGAGCTCATGATCTGTAGGTCCATAAGATCCCTCTACTAGCTCGTAAAATTATATCTTGAATCAGTGAATTGAGCATTGAAATTATCAAATTCAAAAATTAGGGTTTTTGAATTTGAAGTTTCAAATTCAATTAAGGTTTTGATTAATTGTATTTGATACAATTAAAACGTTTACTTTTGTTAAAATTAAACGAAATCGAAGAGATTAATATATTTAAATATTGATTTAATATTAATTAACATGAATAGGATTCATGTATAAATTAGATGTTTAATTAATTCAATATTTAAATTATTTTTTGATTAGTTAATTAAATTTGTTTAATTAATTATTTAAATAAAACATTTTTTTTCATTTTTTTTAAATTGAAATTTAGATTTCATTGTTTGATTAAATTTAATTTTAGTGTAAATTAAATATTAAATTGAAAAAATGAAATTAAAAATTTGGAAAATAAGAGTTAGTGGATTAATCCAACATTATCCCTTAATAAACACCTAGCCCACTTATTATCAACTTCTTGAGGTGTCAATATGCTGAAGATTGAAGTGCTTGCATGATAAACCTGCTTAAATACATCAAATTTGATCAGATTTAAGGTTTATGCCAGTTGTAACTCCATAAATTCTGATATACTCTCTCAAACCCTTTTCACTCCCTTCACCTAATTGAGCTATTTTAGAGATTCCACCTCGCAATCCAAGTTAAAGGATAGTAGAGAAGATCCTTTTGGTGGTCTACTGTCAATTTGGAGGCTGAATTCGTGGAGAGAAGCAGAAATTTCAGAGTTTCAACAAAGGTATAACATTCTAAAACCTTTTCTCAGAAATTATTATCTTCCATGTTTTTTAAATTCAAATTAAGTGTAATTAGAGTGCTTATTCATTCTGATTTCTTCCACTGCATGTTAATTTACTCTATCAGAGTGGCCAGTACACCGACTCAATATACCTACCATTTTGGGGATAAGACTGAGTGGGGAGTTGGAGACATGATAAAACAAGATAGATTCCGCTTCTTCCTAACTATAAGGTAAGTAGATGAGTGTTCCTTAAGTGGTGTCTCTAAGACTTGAACAAAAGGCCCTAACCTCTCAATGGTCTAAGAGAGGTTTCTGTTTAATATAGACCATAAAAAGGTTGTTCATTAGAGGAGCACTGGGTTAAAGATAAAGAAGTAACCCAGGGGTAAAATGATAATTTTGACCCAGCTAGTGTTACGAACACTCGTGAAGGACTAACTTACTATCATTGGTTTATACCCGTGGACATAGAAATATATCCGCAGTGAGAAGAGTACCCATAGTTAACGAATATTGATTAATGTAGTTAATGAGTTTAGTCAATTAATCTCCTATCGTTGGAGTTTCTGATCTGTAGGTCCATGAGGTCCTCTTCCTAACTCGTAAAGGGAATTGAGGTAATTATGTCTTGAATTGAGTTCGAAATGTCCAAATTCACTTAGAAAAATAGTATAATGTATAATGATACATTATAATATAAAGTTTATATTTTAATTAAACTTTATAATATTAATTTAATTTAGGATATGATTCAAAATAATTTATGGGAGAATTAAATACTTGAACAAATTCAAATATTAATTTAATATGAATTTTATTCATATTACAACTATTGGTTAAGATTAATACATATTAGATGCACATTAAAACTATAGGTTATGAGAGAAATACAATTGAATATGATTCAAATGTAGACTAAATTAAATATTTGATATGTAATTTGGTAATTAATTAATTGGAGAATTAATTAATTATTAATTTAATTTAATTTAATTAATTTAATTAAATCAATAGGTTATGTGAGAGATATTTCATTTAAATATGATTTAAATGAAATTATTTATTAAATTATATTTAACTAATTATTAGTTTAATTAATTATTAATTATTTAAATTAAATTAAAATAAATTATTTATTTATTTGATTTTTAAATTAAATCAAATTTTAACTCCCATGTCGGGAGTTATCAGAAATGTGGGATTGCTCCCACGTTTCTCCCTCTCTCTCCATTGATTAAAAATTTGGAAAAAATTGAAGAACAAAAGGGTGTGTCTTGTTGTGCAGAAAGGTGCTGTGAACAAAACCCCTCCCAATTTTTCTCATTTTCCTTCTTCCCAATTAACATATTGGTTTCTGAAAACTGAAGGAACCCTAAGATAGGATCCTTGAGCGGAAGTGGGATCGACCCAAAATTCCCAATTTTACAGAATAACAGAAAATTATGCATTTACATAAAGAAACAGTAGTGTGCTTAAAGAAGAGGAAAAGAAAAAGGTCCAGAAGGACTTACCCATGAAGATCTCAACACTTCACATTAAAATCCCTTCTGTGAAAAAACACGTACAAATTGTAAGGCCAAATGGGCACAACCAATAGGTAACCTCAGTATTATCAGGTGAGAATCTAGGAGGTGTGGGCTCTGGTGAATTTGGATGAGAGGGAAAGGAAGAATTTTTCAGAAGAAGTGAGTAATAGGGAGTTTTCTCTAAACACTTTTGTGAGAGTTTTTACCGGAAGAAGAAGACTACCCCAAAACCACTCATCCCATTCACGTAAAAGTAGAGAGAAAAGAGGGGGGGAGTTACAACTCCCTCCCTTAATTAATTTAAATAAATTTTTAATTAATATAATTAGTTTATTTAATTTAATTTAATATATGTTAATATGATAACTAACTTATCATATAATATAAATAAACTATATATTATATCAAATATAACATATAACCTATAGTTTTAATATTGTACCATATACAGTATAACCTATAGCTTTTTTTTCCTCTCATTAATGGCATTAAATATAAATAACATTTAAATTAAAATTAATTATATGATTCTAATTAATATTTAAATCATATTCAAATATTTATTTCCTCTCATAAATACTTAATATTATAATGTAACAAATACATTATAGTAATCATATCATATATAATTAATTCTCTCAATTAATTTGAACTAATCCAAAAACTGATTCTCATTTAATCTCGTTGAGCTACCGAGGGGACCTCATGAACCTATAGCTTGAAGCTCCAACGATACGTAAATAATTAATTAAACTCTTTAATTAAATTATTTACCATCTGTTAACTGTCGAGCACTCCACTAAAGACCGACGGTTGCACTCTTCGTACTACAGATATTTTTTTGTCCATTGGATATAACCAATCAACAATACGATGACCCTTCACAAATTGCTCCAGAGTACAGTTTAGTCAAAATTACCATTTTGCCCATGTAGTTATATCTAACTCCTTAAGTACCACTGTTCCCTCTAATGAACAATAAATCATAGTCCAACTATGATCAAACCCCTCTCAGACCAGGAGAAAGTGTGGCGTCACATTGTTCAAGCCCCGAATCAGCCTTTAAAGGAGCAATTTATCTACTTACCTCGATATTAGGGAAGAAATGAATTCCATCTTTTGTAGTTGTGTTCCCAGCTCCCCAATCAGACGGATCTCCAAAATGGTAGGCTTGTTGAGTCGGTGATCTGATCACTTTCACCCATACAAATCAAAGGATTGCCCTCACAGGTAGGAGTTTACAACTTACTCAAGATTTATGTCATGTTACCTATGGTCATCTTGGTGAAATGTAAGTCTCTATTATGGATGGTATTATATAATGAGACAAAACATTTTGTGGTCCAGTCTTATACAAACTCCTTTATATAAAATATTCACGCTCACATGTCCTTACATGAATGATCAGGATTTGTAACACTTAACAACAATTGTAACACCTACAAAGCGGATCATACTCGTAGTGTCACCATGATAAGATATTCAGCTTTATCCATCTACTACAGACCATTTAGGTCATCACTTAAATATGATCCACCCGTATGTCTCTACATACATATTTAAGTTATAAAATAACCTTGGATGTTAGTTTACTAGTTTGTGGTTAATGCAACTAACTTCAAAATAAAATATCAAACATTTTATTACATAAATAAAAAGTTTGTACATTACAAATACAAACTATAGAACCCTACGAGATTTAGGGCATCAACCCCAACACAAACCAGTACCATAATTCTCAAAGAATAGGGAGGTTGCCCATTTGTAGTGTTCGTGGAATCTCAAGGAGAATTGGCTCTTTCGTCTGAGTCATCAACAAGAGCAAGTTTTGTTTACCTTTCTCTGTAGGATTTTTTTATTTTAAAGCATGCTTAACCTAGAATATAGTAGGTTTAACTTGTTTTAAGTTTATGTGATATCCTGTCTATTTCTAGTATATTGGTATTTCATAATTTCTAAATTAATTTTAAGTAAGGTCCTTATAATTCCACTGTGCTAAGGCTTTTATCTCTATAAAAATAATATATCTTGATTTTAGTTTTATATATGATGATTTTTATACTTTTATCATATAATTTAAAGAAATATAAACTATAATTTGTAATATAAACTATATAAACTATAAAATAATTAACTAATGAAATTCATATATTAGTTATCGACTCATACATATTGTGTAATATGTTAAATCATATAAATATAGTTTAAACTTACCAAATGTTGTTACCTACTTTTTATATTTAATTTTGAAATTTATCAAATACTAATCTATTTCATATAAAAGCTTTTTTTTATATATGCACAGTTGTCAACAATTATTTTAAAAGCTATAACAATCTCAAACGAAGCCTTAATGATGTATATTAGGTATCTGTTGTAAACATTACTGGTGGAATCTTATTTGTAAAGATTAGTTATATAGGTTGGTTTTAAGTGGTAATCGGCTGCCTAGGTTATCAAACCAAATTACTGGTTTAGCTGGTCACTTCTTTATGTATAAATAGGCTTACAGCCTTCCATTTAATGATATTCAGATTATTTTTCTTAAACTTGTGGTGTGTTGCATCAATTTGGTATCATATCGTTGTAATCCAAAACAAGCGTTCTCTTCATTGGATTGTTACCTCAATGAATGTGGAAGCTTCCTCATCAGCCAAAGCCTTGGAGAATAGAATGGCCTCGGTAGAATCGGCCATTGTGAACAAGAAGAATGAGATGAACGACCTTCGAGTTATGTTAGCCCAAATTCTACAACAATTGGACGTTCAAAACCCAGTAGAAGCTCAAGGACAGCAAGCTCATGGCAATCGAAAAAACAAGAATGTCATGCAAATCAATGAAAATCTTCAAAAAAGAGCACATATTGATGGAAATGGCCTAAACTTCAATAGAACAGAAGTCGGAACCCAAGAAAGAGTAAAGAACCTTTCAAGAACCAAGGAAGAACTAATCTGGGTGGACAAATTTGGGCTGACATACATAATTTCCCATAAAAAGACATAATTAGCAACAAAGATTGCGGGCCCCAGATGCTCAAATCCCAGGATACATGATGCAAGACTCAGACTCTTCATATGAGGATGATGAAAACTGCTACTTACCAATTCAAGAAAGGATAGGATTTCATAAGGCAGACCACAATACCTTCAAGAACATCAAGATTACAGGATGAAGGTGGATCTTCCTAGCTTTGATGGCAAAATGGATGTAGAAGCTTTCTTGGATTGGATCTAGAAGATTGAAATTTTTTTCAAATACGCCAATACCCTCGAAGACAAAAAGGTACAATTGATTACATTTAAGTTTCAAAGAGGAGCTTCAACTTGGTGGGATCAACTCCAAACCAACTGAAGATATTATGGCAAGCCACCAATCAAGCTTAGCCCAAACTTCTAAGACTAATGAAAAAAAGATTCCTCCCCCTCAATTATCAACAATTCATGTACAACCAATACCAACTTTGTAGGCAAGGGGACAGATCTATTGTTAATTACACCGAAGAATTTCATCGATTGGGGGCTAGAAACAATCTTCCCAAAATCGAGCAATAAATTATCTTGAGATTCATCCTTAGCTTACGAGAAGATATTAAAGAAGTTCTCAAATTATATCCAGTGGCCTATTTGGTTGACGCCATTACCTTAGCTACCACCATTGAGGAAAGTCAGGAGGCCAAATACCAAAAAACATACCAAAGAAGACAGAATTGAGAGCGGCAACAATCCTCCTTTTGTAGAACGGTAATGGAGCAATCTAAAGTAGTTGATCAAGTTTCTTCTTTAAGTCAACAAGTCAAGAAAGATGACACTACCTTCAAGCAATCGAAACCTAAACCTGTTGAGACCACTTCAAATAGGAAGAACGTAAATCTTTACAACCGGCCAACACTAGGAAAGTGCTTCCATTGTGGGCAACAAGACCATCTCTCGAAGGAGTGTACTCAACGAAGGACTTTAGCCATTCAAGAAGAAGATGATTTTGTAAGGGATGACTGTGTAAATGACAACGACAATGAATCTGCTTACATTGAACCTGAAGATGGAGATCAATTATCATGTGTTCTTCAATATGTTCTCCTCACACCTAAATCTAAAAGTTGCCTCCAATGTCACTCTCTATTCTGCACTCGTTGTACCATCAATAGTTGGGTGTACGAAGTAATTATTGACAGTGGGAGTAGTGAAAACATAGTGTCAAAAAAGTTGATTGTTGCTTTCAATCTAAAGGTAGAGATTCACTCGAATCCTAATAAAGTCAGTTGGATCAAAAAAGGGGGAGAGGCAACAGTTCAAGAAAGTTGCACAGTCCCTCTTTCAATAGGTAACATTTACCAAGATCAAATCACTTGTAATGTTTTGGAAATAGACGCCTGTCACTTGCTTTTGAGCAGACCATGGTAGTATGATAACAAGACCCTCCACACTGGCCGTGATAACACCTACGAATTTACATGGATGAGCAAGAAAGTGGTCCTCCTCCCTTTCGGTAAGAATGACAATAATAGAAAGGTATCTTCTAATCTTAAAAAGTAACTTTTTTTTCCTGAAAAATGGTAAAAAATCCATATAGAAGAATGATAATCATCCTATAGCTTATATTGTTAAGCATGATACTTTTGATACCCCCAATCCTTTCACTCTAGATCCTCGAATTTCCAAGCTTTTAAAAGACTTTCCTCCTCTAATAGAAGAACCTAAATCCTTCCCCTCCCTTTTACAATATACAACATCACATAAATCTTATTCCTAAAAGTTCATTAACAAATCTACCCCACTGCAGAATGAGCCCAAAAGAGTATGTAGCTTTATATGAACAATTTCAAACTCTTTTAGAAAAATGCCACATACAACCAAGTCTTAGTCCATGCGCCGTCCCCGCCCTTCTAGCACCAAAAAAGACGGATCTTGGAGACTATGTGTTGATAGCCGGGCCATTAATAAAATCACAATCAAATGTAGATTCCCTATACCCTATTTATCTGATCTATTAGACCAACTAGGAGGAGCTACACTTTTTTCTAAGATAGATCTTAAGAGTGGATATCATCAAATACGAATTCGGTCAGGAGATGAGTGGAATACGGCTTTTAAGACCAATAAAGGCATTTTTGAATGGTTAGTTATGTCTTTGGTCTTTTCAATGCATCTAGCACGTTTATTAGTCTTATGAATCAAATTTTGTTACCTTTTCTAAATAAGTTTGTTGTTTACTTTGATGACATCCTATTTATAGTTCTAATTATAAGGCACATTTAGAACACCTACATTCTCTTTTTATTGTTTTAAAGGAACATGTCTTATATGCTTAAAAAAAATACTCCTTTCTTCAAATTGGATTATAGATCCTAGGTTTCTTAATAAGTTTACAAGGTATTTGAGTAGATCCTAGGAAAATCTAAGCTATTGTTGATTGGCCACAACCTAAATCGATTAAAGAAATCCAAAGCTTCCTAGAATTAGCATCTTTTTACTGAAGGTTCATCAGAAATTCCAGTACACTTGCAACCCATTAACTGCTTGTTTAAAAAGTAATAAGCCTTTTACTTGGACTGATGATCAAACAAAATGTTTTTCTACAATCCCAAGCCTTGAATTTACATGGATAAGTGTTGTTTTAGGATTTCCAAACTTTATTAAATCCTTTGAAGTCATCTAGATGCATTAGGATTGGGATAGGTGTTGTTTTAAGCCAATGGGAACACTATCTTTTGGGTAGAGAATTTCATTAAATGGAACACTATCTTTTAAGTGGTAACTGGCTACCTAGGTCATCGAACCAAATTATTGGTTTAGCCAGCCACTTCTTTGTGTATAAATAGGCTTCCAGCCTTCCATTTAATGATATTCAAATTATCTCTTAAACTTGTGGTGTGTTGCATCACTAAACCCCCTTTAGTTCTCATCCAGATTTTTAAATTTCAAGGCTTGGGATTGTGACATATCATGATGAGAACAAGGATTGTATTTTGTATTTTTATTTTTCTCCTAGTTTTTTTATTTTTCTCTTAGTTTTGTATTTTGTATTTATTTAACTAGGGATTTTTTTGTATGCCTTCAATATGTTTTTAATGGTGTATTTAGCATATTTTTTCTTTTCTCCTACCCATTGCAGAGATTTATGATTTTAGTTTTGGCTTGAAAATGTTATCACTTTAATCTAGACTAGGATGCTATCACTACTTGTAAAATTTTGCATGCAAGTGAGAATTTTTTTTTTTTTTAGAAGTCTTTAATTTTTATTTTTTATTTTTTATTTCTTTTCTTGTTAATGTTTTATTATTGAGAAAATCTAAATGGATAAATCAGTTAATCTCTAATAGGAACAAAGAATTAATTGAACTTGGAATATTAGATTAATAACTTTGAAACCTCTTAGCTAATAATTTGTTGTATGTGGACTTACTTCACTAATTAATCAAAGTGGTATTTTTTTACGACAACATGGTCTAAACTCTAAAGAGAACGTATCCTCTGTTTGTTTCCATTTAGGTAGATTTTAGGTTTAGTTTAGATTATTTCATTTAAGTTTTAGGTTCTTTAGATAAAACTAGGTTTACTAACTTATTCATGCACTTCAATGAAAAGATTGATGGATAATAGCGAACTAGGCTCCACGATAAGAGGAGATACTCGTAATAGAATTGTTCATTATTCTTTGGTTAAATGGGCTTCTTCTATCGTTGAGGATAGGGGTGTGCATCGGCCGGTCGGTGTCGCCGATAACTAACCAAAAAAAGAGTGTAAAATCCGCCTGTACATCAGTTCAGTCGGTTTGGTCTATTTTCTTTCTTTCTTTTTTTTAAGAATAGTCAAGATGAATGAAAAAGAAAAATGAATTGATAATGTATCATTGTTAGGTTAATAAATTAGCAACCTTTTTAATTTTAAATCAGTCATTTTTTTATGAAAAAATTTAAATAAATCAAGTAATGGTTTGAAAATTAGGAACATAAAAAAAATAATAAATCAATATTAAAATAGTAGGCTTGGACTTGGGTTTGAGTTGGTGGTAATGGGCTTACTTTTATACTTATTTTTAAAAAAAATAGAAAAACAAATATATATATATACACATATACTATGAAGCATATATATTTCATGTGAGGCAAAGAATCCGTATCAGACACGTATCAGATACCGATATTTCCAGATATTTCTATCTGACGAGCAATTTGATGTATCTGTTTTTACGCTTACTTTTTTAAAGAAAAAGACAAACAACTCATCTAATCTTTTTCAATCTAAAACTAGACAACCTATCTTTTTAAGCAAGAGAAAATATACCTTCAATGTATCAGTATCTTCGTTTTTTAGAAATATATATTAAAATGATATAAAAAAAATGGCGTATCCTTCATCCTACCCATATCTTAGTTTTTTAGAAATCGACGAATAACCGTATCTAATCGTATCTGTATCATGTAACCGTATCCCTATATATATACGTCGGTCGGTTGGTTTTTAATTTTTTTCCAAAAAAATCGAAAACCAACCAACCAATCTTAATTCGATCAGTTTTGATCGATCGAATTGGTTTTCGGTGCTTTTATGTACACCCTAATTGTGGGATTGAATGGACCTTTAATTTACCCATGTGGCTGAGGCCGGTTATATGGCTAGCTACAAGATGTGTGCAACTCTTTAAAAAGAGGCCACAATTCACAGTTTCAAAATCAAGTCTTGAGAGTTTATTTGAAGGTAAGTGTTGAACCGAACCAAACTGTCAAATATATAAAATAATATTAAAAAAAATCAAACGAATTGCTACATACTCGGTGTCTATGTGTATACTTTTCAAGAAAAGTTGTATATAGTTCATGTATTTTTAAATATCCCATTTTAGTCAAATACTTTCTTAGTAAGTTTAGTTCTTGTATCTTCACAAATAATAAATTTAGTATTTCAAAATATTTCTTTTTTATCAAAATTGGTTAAATATAATTATAATTTTCATGCATAAAAAGATACTGTGTGAATATATTTTTTCAATTTATATAAGGATTGTTAATTATATTATGACTAGATTTAAAATTTATTGAAAATATCGGGATTAAAATTAGACATTAAAAAATAGAGAAATCAAAATGAAAGAAAAATTAAAATACATGGACCAAATTGATATTTCAACATAATCTTTTTCGTATATTGTAAAATTGATTTGAGAATGATTCACGCAAACATGTATAAGAGAATAAAACTAACATATTCAATATTGTAAAATAAAATTATAAAAACCTTTTTAATCTTTAGGTTTTGGATTTAGTTTCTATTTGATCCCTAGATTCTAAAATGTCACATTTTTAGTCACTGAATTTGAGTTTGATTTTAGTTTAGTTTCTAGGTTTCATGTTACAATTTTACCTAAGATTTGAATTTTGTTTCAATTTAGTTCCTACGTTTTAAGATTTTCACTTTTAAACTCGAATTTTTACTAAATATTCACTCTCAATCTCTAGTTCTAATGTCTATCAATTAATTTAAAAGAAGTATAATTTAGTTTCACTACTTTTTTCATCATTCATTAATTTTTAAAATTTCACTTTGTAAATATTTAAAATTAATTAATGGACATGAATGTAAAAGACTAAATAATTTTGTTGTAGCATTGAACATTTGAAAACTATACAATTCAAATCAAACTCAAATTTAAGGACTGAAAATATAACATTTTGAAGCTTATGAATCAAATAAAAACTAAACCTAAATTTTAAAGATTAAAATATAATTTTTTTTCTCTTTCTTTATTCCTGTTTTCTTATACTTATAATAGAACTACAAAATGCATTGTGTCATGGTCATGCTTGTCCAAGGCCTGTTGCCCATGGCCGCATGCCCGATCCAACTCCCTTCTAGCATACTTTCATATCATGTGTTGTATTAGCTTAGTTAGCTTGCTTTCTTTACATTTTCATTGTAAGTGACCACTCGCCCTTTTGCATATGCAAGAGTGCCAGTTGGCTTTTTGTTCAGAATGCACTATATGGGGATAAGACTAATCATCACTTCCCCATACCCGGAGTAGTACTCTATAAAGCTGTTGTTGTTGCTTATTGCTTTCTAGCCTACTACAATCTTTCTTTCTTTATTCACACTCACAAAAACTTCTTACAAAAACCTTTTCTCCAAACCCGTTTTCTAAAACCGTTTTCCCTAAAACGAGGGTGAAGGTTGAGAGAGGCACTCGGTGTGCCACCGGCAGTCCGTATTCGAGTTGGCTGACTTGTTCGTGAGCGGGAACAAGTGCCGCACAATCGCTAAGAGAAGCTTTCGAAAGAGCGATTGTGACAGTTGGTATCAAAACCAGGTTGGCTCATAGAGGGAAAGATCAGTGATCATGTCGGCGACGAAGAATCTGAACAAGTCCCATGTGGATAGGTTGGTAGAGATGGAAGAGCAAATGCTCTACCTGAGAGAGGTCCCGGATAATATCCATTTCCTAGAGACTCGGCTACAAGAAGTTGCTGAGAAAGGCGATGGAATTGATGCGGTAGTGGGCCGCCTAGACGGATTACCCGTCAGAGAATTGATGATGAGAGTAGAGACCCTCGAGACCAAAACAGCACGGTCCGGCAGCTTTGAACGCGGCGATAGCTCATCGGGCTCTGTTGCCCACATAGAGGAGCGCGTCGAAGAGCTAGACGGCTCCCAAAAAGCAATACTTCAGATGGTAACCGATTTGTCTGAAGACTTTCGGTCAGCCCTTGACGTCGTCAGAGCCGAGATAGCGGATGTGAGCGCAAGGGTGAATCTCACCATCCGAGCGGTAGGGAACCAAGCCCCATCTAGGGGAGCAATGGCAGTAAGCAAAATAAAAATCCCAGAACCGAAACCTTCTGTGGGGTGCGAGAAGCAAAAGCCCTGGAAAACTTTATCTTCGACCTTGAACAATACTTCAAGGCGACGAACACAGTGACTGAAGAGTCGAAAGTCACACTAGCAACGATGCATCTGGTTGAAGATGCAAAACTATGGTGGAGATCACGATTTACAGACATACAGGAAGGACGATGCACTATTGATACTTGGGATAGATTGAAACAAGAACTTCGCTCGCAGTTCTTCCCTGAAAATGTCGAGATCTTGGCTCGACGAAATCTTCGAGAGCTGAAGCAAACAGGTAATATCAGGGACTACGTAAAACAGTTTGCAGGACTCATGTTGGACATACGAGATATGTCCGAGAAAGACAAGGTTTTTTTCTTTGTCAAAGGGCTGAAACCATGGGCGAAATCAAAATTATATGAACAAAGAGTACATGATCTCCCCTCTACCTATGCGGCAGCTAAACGGCTATACGACCTTAGCACTGACTCACAAGATGTGAGGAAGTAGTCAACTTTCTCAAATGGGGGAAACAGAAACAGTCGTTCCAGTCCTCCTAGACCTGGGGGAGGAGACAAGAACACAGGGGGGGACCGTAAACCATCCCAACCGAGATCAGGAAACAACTGGCGGGGGTCGCCGCAACAGCATAACAATTACAATTGCCTCCTGTCTTGTTTCATATGTAGAAGGCCACACAGGGCGAGCAAATGTCCAAATCGGAACGCGTTCAATGCTTTTCAAGCCACATTAGCCTCTAGTTCCGAAGACAAGGCTGAACTGGAGGAGACAGTAATCGAGCCAGCTGTAGAAATTGAGAATCCTAGGATGGGGGCATTGAAATTCTTATCTGCCCTCCAGAAGAAAATGGGAAAGGCGACGGAGCCACTAGAGAGAGGACTCGTGTATGTGGATGCTTGGGTCAACCAAAGATCGGCCAAGAGCACTATGGTCGACTTTGGGGCCACCCATAACTTCATGATTGAAACGGAAGCCCGTCGCCTGAACTTGACCTGGGAAAGAGATGCAGGGAAGATGAAAGCTATGAATTCTGTAGCCCTACCGATTACGGGGATAGCGAAGAGAACTCCGGTGAAGTTAGGAGACTAGAAGGGCCTCATTGACTTCGTGATTGTCAAGATGGATGATTTCGACGTGGTATTGGGGATGGAGTTCCTACTTGAACATAAAGTTATACCAATGCCCCTCGCCAAATGTCTAGTCATTACCGGATCTACACCTACCGTAGTTCAAGCCAGTATCAAGCAGCCAAATGGGGTGAGAATGATCTCAGCCCTCCAATTGAAGAAAGGCCTGGCCCACGACGAACCCACGTTCATGGCCATCCCGATAGAATCAGTTGAAACCACTGAAGAGAAGATCCCCCAAGACGTTCTATTTGTCTTGGAAGAGTATCGAGATGTCATGCCTAAAAGTTTGCCCAAGTCCTTACCCCCATAAAGGGGGATTGACCATGAGATTGAGTTGTTACCAGGGGCAAAGCCGCCCGCCAAGAATGCATATCGGATGGCCCCGCCAGAATTGGCCGAACTTCGAAAACAATTAGACGAATTGTTAGATGCAGGATTTATCAGACCGGCAAAGGCCCCTTACGAAGCCTCAGTACTGTTTCAGAAGAAGAAGGATGGGAGCCTCCGGTTGTGCATCGACTATCGAGCCTTGAACAAGCTCACAGTCCGCAACAAATATCCCCTTCCTATCATTACTGATTTATTTGATCGGCTTCACGGTGCTAAGTATTTCTCGAAGCTGGACCTGCGGTCAGGATATTATCAGGTTCGAATTGCTGAATGAGACGAACCTAAGACGACTTATGTCACGAGATATGGAGCCTTCGAATTCCTCGTGATGCCCTTTGGCCTCACCAATGCTCCAGTAACTTTCTGTACCTTAATAAACCAAGTGTTTCACGAATACCTCGACAAATTCGTCGTAGTGTATCTTGATGACATTGTAGTCTATAGTGCATCGCTGGAGGACCATCGACATCACCTCCAACTAGTCTTCGAAAAGCTGAGGAAAAATCAGTTGTATGTAAAGAGAGAGAAGTGCTCCTTTGCCCAAGAACGCATAAATTTCCTCGGCCACGTGATTGAATGTGGTCGGATTGGTATGGAAGAGGGCAAGGTGGCCGCGATCAGAGACTGGAGGATACCATCATCCGTGACCGAACTACAATCCTTCCTTGGACTAGCCAACTACTATAGGCGGTTCGTAGAAGGATTCTCAAGAAGAACAGGGTCATTAACCGAACTGCTAAAGAAAGATAGCCAATGGAGCTGGACTCCTGAATGTCAAGCTGCCTTTGAGGGCTTGAAGAAAGTGATGATGGAGGGGCCGGTCCTCGGAATTTTCGACGTGACCAAGCCATTTGAAGTAGAGACTGATGCTTCTAACTTTGCATTGGGCGGTGTCCTCCTCCAAGACGAACACCCCATCGCGTATGAAAGTAGGAAACTAAATGATGCCGAACGGAGGTATGCCGCCTCCAAGAAAGAGATGTTAGCAGTAGTTCACTGCTTGAAGGCCTGGAGACAGTATCTCTTGGGGGCTAAGTTCGTGGTCAAGACCGACAACAACTCCATTTGCCACTTCTTCAACCAACTGAAGTTGTCGTCGAAACAGGCACGATGGCAGGAGTGTCTAGCGGAGTTCAACTTCCAATTCGAACATAGACCGGGGAAAAGTAACCAAGCGGCCGATGCTCTTAGTCGAAAGAGCGAACATGTGGCCCTGTGCATGTTCGCCCGCCTACAAGCAAGTACATTGAGTGCAACAGTACGAGAAACTGTCAAAACTCACTTGACAAATGACACAGCAGCGCAGGCCATCATACAGTTGGCCAAAGAGGGGAAGACACGCCAATTTTGGGTGGAAGACGGTCTACTATACACCAAAGGAAATCGCCTCTACATCCCCAGATCCGGGGAGTTACGAAGGTCGCTGATGAAGGAGTGTCACGACACACCGTGGGCAGGACATAATGGTTGATAAAGGACTTATGCCCTCCTAAAACAAGGCTACTACTGGCCAAGCCTTCGAGACGATGTCATGCAATTTACCAAGACTTGCCTTGTCTTCCAACAAGACAAGGTCGAAAGGGCGAAATTAGCGGGTCTGCTGGAACCCCTACCTGTGCCCTCTAGACCATGGGAGAGCATGTCTCTCGACTTCATCACCCATTTGCCCAAGGTGGGAGAGTTCGAATCAATCCTTGTTATCATCAACCGGTTCTCAAAATATGCCACTTTCATCCCAATGCCAAAAATGTGCACAGCCGTGATGACTGCCCAGCTATTCTTCAAACACATCGTGAAATTATGGGGCGTCCCCGCGAGCATTGTTAGTAATCGGGACAGAAGATTCACTGGGACATTTTGGACAGAATTGTTCAAAATATTGGGGTCAACACTGAACATCTCCTCTAGCTATCATCCCCAAACTGATGACCAGACGGAACGCTTCAATAGTATGCTCGAGGAATATCTGCTTCACTTTATCGACACTAGGCAGAAGAACTGGGTCCAGTTGTTAGATGTGGCTCAGTTCAGCTTCAATAGCCAACAGAGTTCCGCGACCGGAAAAACGCCCTTCGAAGTGGTGTGCGGTAGACAGCCACTCATGCCACACTTGGTGGACCACCCTTATGCAGGCAAAAGTCCTCAGGAACATAACTTCACTAAAGAGTGGAACAAAACCTCTAAGATAGCTCGCGCCTACCTAGAAAGAGCACGAAGAAGGATGAAGAAGTGGGCTGATAAGAAGCAAAGGGCCCTCGAGTTTCAAGCTGGGGACAAGGTCCTGATTAAGCTATGAACGGAACAGTTTCGTTTTCGAGGCCAGAGAGACCAACGGCTAGTAAGGAAATATGAAGGTCCAGTGGAGGTAATTGAGAAGGTCAGGAGAACCTCTTATAAGGTTCAGTTACCCTCATGGATGAAGATTCATCCTGTCATCCATGTGAGTATCCTGAAACCCTATCATCCCGATCCCGAGGATGAACAACGAAACATGCTAAGGCGCCCACCAGTCACGATGAAGAATTCCGCTGAGAAAGAAGTTGCACAAATCTTCAATAAACATACGCGTCGTATTGGAAGACCTAGACGAGAACTGACAGAGTTCTTAGTGAAATGGAAGGATCTCCCCGATGAAGAGATCAGTTGGGAGCGGGTCGAAGATTTGAAGAATGCAGCTCCAGCCATCGCAGATTTTGAACAAGGTCGGTTGACGGGGACGTCAACCAATTAAGTGGGGGAGAATGTCACGGTCATGCTTGTCCAGGGCCTGTTGCCCATAGCCGCATGCCTGATCCAACCTCCTTCTAGCATACCTTCATATCATGTGTTGTATTAGCTTAGTTAGCTTGCTTTCTTTACATTTTCATTGTAAGTGACCACTCGCCCTTTTGCATATGCAAGGGTGCCAGTTGGCTTTTTGTTCAGAATGCACTATATGGGGATAAGACTAATCATCACTTCCCCATACCCGGAGTAGTACTATATAAAGCTGTTGTTGTTGCTTATTGCTTTCTAGCCTACTACAATCTTTCTTTCTTTATTCACACTCACAAAAACTTCTTACGAAAACCTTTTCTCCAAACCCGTTTTCTAAAACCGTTTTCCCTAAAACGGGGGTGGAAGTTGCGAGAGGCACTCGGTGTGCCACCGGCAGTCCATATTCGAGTTGGCTGACTTGTTCGTGAGCGGGAACAAGTGTCGCACAATCGATAAGAAAAGCTTCCGAAAGAGCGATTGTGACACATTGCATGTACTTCTTACTAGTTTATTTCAAATATTCAAAAATCCAAATTGAATAATTTTGAAATTTAGATTAGAAGTAACATTTCAAGATTTAAAAACTAACCATTTGATTTTTTTTAGTTTTTAAAAATTAAGCCTATAAACACACATTTCACCTCATATTTTGTTTTGTTATTTATTGTTTATCCATGTTTTAAAAAACTCGGTCAAGTTTAAAAAACTAAAAAGAAAGTAGTTTTTAAAATTTTGTTTTCTAATTTTGAATTTGGCTAAGATTCAATTCTTTTACTTTGCATGAAATTGAGAGAAAATGGACTTAATTTAAAAAATTAAAAACAAAAATCAAAGAAAAATTACTTTTTTTAAGAATATATATATTTGGTTCATGTGTTTTCAAAATGTTCGTTTTTAGTCCATGAGGTTTTAAGAATATGTTTAAAAGGTTTTTGAAGTTATTTTTTAAATTTCTAATAAAATTATTATATAATGTTTTTTAAAAAATAATTTTAGATAGGAAGATAATTTTAAAAAAAAAAAAATTTAATTGAAAATGTCATATAATGATGATGATGATGTCAAAGACTAAAATAAAGAGTTAGCAAAAATCTTCATAAAACTAAATTAAATATTTTATTTTTAAGAGTTTAGAGATCAAAATAAAATAATATTCAAAGTTTAAAGACTAAAATAAATATTTCTAAAAGTTTAGAGATCAAAATATAATGTTATTGGAAGTCTAGGACCAAAATAAGATTTAAACCATAATAATAAGAATAATAATAATAATAAAAGAAAGAGAAAATGCAGAGAACGTGGGGGAAATGCTCGAGGAGGGACGTGGCCGATAACCGTCTCAACCGCCAAATCGCTTCAACAAAAACCAATTAAACAAATTAAAAAAAATGAACTCAAAATCTTCAAGCATAAATCTGCAAGAACAAACCCCTGCATGCTCAAACACTATCACAGTAACCATTTTTCTGCGAAAAGAAAAAGTTTGAAGATGGAGTCGGGGAAATTTAGTGCTCTGTGAGTGGAAAGCAACAATGGAAGAAAGAGGATCACATGAAGTTTTAAGAAAAGGGCCATGGAAACTTGAGGAAGATGAAGTACTTTTAAACCATGTTAACCGTTTCGGCCCCAGAGACTGGAGCTCCATTCGATCCAAAGGCCTTCTTCAGCGGACCGGCAAGTCTTGCCGTCTTCGTTGGGTTAATAAACTCAGACCCAACTTGAAAAAGTAACCAATTTTTGCTTGACCGCCATTAATTTCCTTTCGTTCATTTCTGCTTTAGGTTTTCTTGATGAATTTGAAGGTGTTTCATGTGGGTTGGGGGTTGAGGGTTTTCATGTTCAGTTTTTGTTGTTTGTTCTATCTCTTTTATGTACGAGTTTATTTGTGTCTGCAAACTGTTTGAGAAAATGACCGGTAGAGTAATTTCTGGATTATGCTTCTTCTGATTGTGGTATGGACCTTTTTTCGGCGAGACTCTGATTTATTTTCTTAGAATATGAACTTATGTGTTTTGTTATTCTGTGTTCCCCTAAATCCGGCAAGTGGGTTGTTTTTGTTGACTGTTTTATCTATGTGACTGCAAACTGTTTGTGAAAATGTCTAAAGAGATGTTGCAATTCATGGCTTTTTCTCACACGAGATTTGGAATTTAATTTCTTAGAATTTGCGCTTATGTGTTTGATTTTTTTGTGCTCCCTCATTTCCGGCAAGGGGGTGCAAGTTCACAGCAGAGGAGGAAAGAGTGGTGATAGAATTGCAGGCACAGTTGGGGAACAAATGGGCGAAGATAGCGACTTACTTGCCCGGCCGGACTGATAATGATGTGAAGAATTTTTGGAGTAGCAGGCAGAAGAGATTGGCTAGGCTTCTGCAGACATCAACTGCTCCATCCAAATTGCAGAGAAGCGCTAAAAAGGAAAAGCCAGTTCATTTTGATGTTCCCTCCATGGAGGTATTTTCTTTGTTAAATTAATATCTCGTTATGTCTTGGATCCAAAATTTCTTGTAGTTTTGTAGTTGGTTTTAATTTTCTCAGAGTTTTAGGACTTCTAGTTTTGATTAAGTTGCAAGAATAGTCCGGACTGAGATGCTTAATGGTCATTTCGAAGACGAAATATGAGCGCTGCTTTTTCTTGTGTTAAAATGGATTATGGTGATTAATGTTGTTGGTTTGATTTGATCTTTATCAATTTGCTAACAAGATCTTATGATCGAAGGGCATTATGACATGGCACTTCTTTTTGTTGAAGTTACTTTAGATTTTGGTGATTTGTTCAATTTCTATAACTGGTTTCTCCTACTTTCAAGGCACCAAAGCTAAGCTCTGCATCAGAGGGGGAGTCATCTTCAAGGCCAATGTCGTGTTCGTCTTCCTGTTGTGCCGACAATGCTGAAGCTGTTAATATGTTCTGCTCGTTGCCAGATCTGTACAGTCCCAAATTATTTGGTTTTGGACAAGACTTTCTTCAACCTGAATTCAACTCGTTTCAGACGACAATCAAATCCGAACCACAAACCAGTTACCCCTCAACCAATTTCCACAAACAACCACTGAGTTCAACATTCTCATCTCAAGGACTCCATGATCCCAACTTTGATGTGTTTCTTGAAGCTTTGGATGTTTCTCAATTAAATAACGAAGTTCAATTTCCATTCGGGCTACAGTTCTACGAACCGATGGGATGTTGCTCAAGTCATGATGTTGTAAGGGAGAACGTTGACAACCCAGAAAGCTTCTTCAGTGAGTTCCCTGCAGACATATTTGATCATATAGAACCACTTCCGAGCTCGCCAGATAACTGATACTTTGTCCCTTTCATTTCTGTAAAATGTTTGCAACTTTGATTTGCATCTGTATCTGTGAAATTCATGTGTAATGTTTTGTCTAATCAATTGGCCTATATTACAGAATGTGTTTGTTTTCTCATTTGAACTTGTAAAGTGAAAAGTATTCAGATTTCAGCATGTTTTTTCCTTTCAGTTGCAAGAATTTTTTAAGCAGTTAAATCTTAACAAGTATAATTATTATATCCTATTATTATTATAGTTTCTAATTTTCTCAATGGGAGAACTTGCCAAATTAATATAATGTTTAAAAGGGAGAAAAGCTTAATGTTTTATATCTAAACTTGTCAAAATTGTATTCATTTTCACCATAAACTTTCAATTTCATCCACTTAAGATCAGTATTGCAATTTTTAACATTTGTTAATTCAATTACTAGTTTTAACCAAAAAAAAAAAAAAACAAACAAACAAACAAAACAATACAAAAATCTTTATAATCTCACTAACATCAATAATATCAAGTTTTAGACAAATTTTAGTTTGATTTATCCGCATATTAACTATTTAACAACTTTACTAAAACCGTCACAACCCTACCCCAATTTACCCTACGCTGCAATTGCAAATAAAGTCTCATAAGTATATAAGTGAGAATATTTAATTGTTAAAATAAAACGCAACACTAACTAATCTAGAAAGTTCTTGAAATATATACAAAATGACGTGTAAATTAAGATTTTCTAGAATTATGTTTAGATATGTAATTGTAAATAAGTAACATAAAAATAAAGATCCAAAAATGTCCTAGGCTTCCTTTAGATTTAAGGAATTCTATAGATTTCTTTTAAGATAAGAATAAACCAAGAAATATCTAGAATATTTAAAATCCAATAATAACCTAGACAGATGCTTTTACTTGGGTTCTAAGGATCTCATGCCTATAATAAGAGGTGTGGCCCCATATGAAAGCTAGAGAGCTAGTGAAGAAAAGTGAGCGAGTGTCTTGAGAGTGAATAAGTAATTTTAAAAGGCACTAGAAGTACTTGTCGTAGAGGATTTTTCTTGGTGAAGCGGTTGCTTGTTTGAAAATACGATTGGAATGAGCTCGTATGAGTTTTGACCATTGGAAGATGAAGATCAAGGATTTCTTAACTTATGAGAAAGTCTGAAAAAGAAATTAAAAGGGATGTTAGATGAAGATTCGAATGCTCTAGATTAAAATGTAGTTGCAATCATCAGAATGTATCTATCATTGAACATGATTAGTCTTGAGACCAATGAGACTAGTATAATTAAGTTGATGGAAGTACTTACAATTATTGAAGATGAATTTTATATATGCTATTTAAATGTGCCTTTGCCTCATAGTCATAGTTGGATTACACACTCAATTTTTCAAGGGTTTGTGATTTGGCTATCATTGAGAAAATCTGTAAGAATGATAATAGTATGGAATCCTCTCTAGGATTAGTTTTAGTTATAACTTTTCTTTTTGACCAAGTAGAGGGATCAAATCTTAGACCTTGAGGTTGATAGTATAAATTAATACCAATTGAGCTATATGCTCCTTACTAAAGGTAAAAATAAACTCAATTCTGGGGGAATAGACCGAGTAGTAGTGAGGAAAATTAAAATAATAGGAATAAGGAGGTAGACTATTTTAATTGTGATTTCAAAAGTCATTTTTGGAAATTAGAAGAGGGTCAAAAAAGAGAATGGCAAATATTGTTAATATCTAACATTTTCTTCAATTCCCGAAAACTTTTGTTCAATAGAATGTTGATAATATCTAACTAACCCTAGAAAACTATTTTCCAAACTTTTTAAGATCGACACCTTTGATTTTAGAAATGTTTTCAAAATTTAAGCAAAGTTTTGAAAACTAAAAATAGTTACTTTTAAACCCTATTTGATAATTTTCAAAACTCTTAAAGAAACACTTGAATGAACTCCTCGATAAATTCTAAAAATAATAACTAAGTTTTGAAAACTACATTTTTTAGATTTCAAAACTTTACCTAGTTTTAAAAAAAATATTAGTAGCATGTAATAAAACATAGGAACTTTTAAATAAAAGTAGTGTTTTAGTTCATGTATTTTAAATTTAGTTGAGTATTCAATTATTTTCTTAGAAGAGGCGAAACCTGAGGGGGAAAACATATAATTTTCAAAAATCAAATTATTATCCAACAAAAACGTAGAAGCTTGTTAAACATGAAATAGGAGTTCACATGTCAGACACTTAAGTACAACTAAACTTGTAACCCTTTTTCTTTGTTTTAACATAAGAATAGCTTAGTGGTTGAGAAATTACTCCTCTTGAAGTCGAAAATTAAAATCTTCACTTTCCTATTGTTATACTAAACAAATAAAAAATTTTAAATTTAATATATATGTATATATATTATTAAAAAAAAGGAAAAAAAAAAAAGTCATTTTCACGTGAACAAGGATGACAGTACTGAGTCATTGGATGCAATTTGGGAATATTAATTGGCTTCCAAGGTATCCATTAGAACTAAATTTTCATATTTCAACATTTGCAACTTTATAACAAAAGAAATGAAGATCAAAGTCTAATTTTTTTTGGTGGGGGGGAAGCATTCATTATAGGAGGAGCGTCCTCAATATTTAAAGTGGGAATAACTTTATGATGACAGACTCTTTTAACAATAAACAAATCAATAAGAAGTCTTTCACCCTTCCCCGATCTAAGGTAGATCCAATTTGCAAAAATAAACTTTTCATCTTTATATCAACCACGATATCGTTCGAAGCATAGTATAGAGATATAAAACGAACACAAGAACGAGATTGATAAAACTCTAACTCAAGTTAAAATTCTTTATTGGCGAAAGTTGATAAGACCACGGGTACATTCTTTCTCATGCATTAGATCTCATATCTCATAGTTTAGATCCCAAAAAACAAAACAAAACAAAACAAACAAAAAATCATTATGATGTTTCACATTCACAAATCATCAGAGGAGGTCTTGTATGCAGAGCGAGAAATTAAAAGCTCATCCATCAAACTTAATTGCAAACAAGTCTCAACCTCAAATTCCGAGAAGAAACAAAGTGGGAAAAAAAAAAAGAAAAAAGAAAAAAAGAAAAAAGAAACCCACAATAAAGAAGAAAAAAAAGTGGAAGGAATGAAGACAGGGCTTCTCTTGGAAGAATTGAAGTGAGAATGGGTGGATATACTACTAGCCAAAGGAACAAAAGAGCAAGCCACTTGGAAAATGAAAATGGGGAAGAGACCAGAGAATAATCATGTACAAAAAAAAACACTAACTATTTAAAAGCTATGGGAGGGCGATACCGTAACTTGCTTTCTTTTTCTCACGAGCTATTTCCTTTAGAAAATGAGATGTTTGATTGTAGACGAACTATCGATTGAGAAGGCTGTATGAGGGCAGTTCTTCTAGTCTTGAAATGTCCTCGATTAGAAGCTCTTTTTCCAGCTGTCGTCGTGTCGCTTTCATTACCGTCTGTAAAATGGCAACAACAAAGGAAACACCTGCTGCTATTATAAGGGTGGAGAATTGAGTATCTAACTTCAAGGACGTCTATAATGACTTAACCAGTTCCACAATCCATGTCATGGGTGTGCATTCACACCTTAAAAAGAAGGTTTTAATTTTAAGGATCAAGATTCCCAACAATTGTATGAGCAGTGGCACAAGTTGTCAAGTTGAATGTTTCAAGGAAGTTTGATCAGATTTTATAAGTCTTAACCTATAGTTTGAGAGGATATTGATCGAATGTAATACGTAAAAACAGGGATCGAGTGCATGCATCAAACAGTGCTAAGAGAGTAAATTTGACAATTTCAAGGTTCAAGACTACATACATTAAAGTCCATATACGATGCATGCATGGCAAGCCATTCATGATCCATTAATTTGAACGTGATACAATAGAGTAGGTCAAATGCTGAATCGTTTTCTGTCAGCAAAAAGGAAATACTGGGATTAGTAAATTTAAAAAGGAGATGCTTGTTTCACATGTATAATCATCATATATCATGAAATCACCTAATAAGAAGATATATAATCAATAGCTACGCGTATTTTGTGCCATAGAAATAACAAGCAGAAAAAGCATTTCAATTGGCATATATGGCTTTCATATACTATTCGTGCAAATACTCAACAAATTAGTTGCACATTACCCGCGAGAAACTTCAAGAAAGTTGCTCCGACAAGTGTCCGTGGCTTGACTGCAAATATCATTTCATGCCATTAGTTGATAAGAGCTGTCACATTTCCGTAAGCTAGAATATCAACCCTAGAATTGAGTATAAGAGAACGCTGCTTTTCAAAAATCATGCTTAGAGGTAGAGGGTGTCTAGTTAGGTCCTCAAATCACATCGAATCAACCATGAAGCAAGTTCAGGAAGTATTTTCAGAGTGAAATGCAGGGCAAGTAAATTCGGAAAATCGAAATAAAAAACAATTGTCAACCACATCAGAAATATCATGGAATACTTTAAGGCATGCATTTGCCTCCACCCACACCCAAAAAATCATACGCGAGCGCACACAAACACAAGGAATCATGGTACATTCTAAATTGCAACGAAATTGAATTTGACGTCAAAGAGGCAGTTGAATTAAATGTGGCAATTGTACATTAAATTTCCGTTGAATACATTGATTCATAGAGACAGCAAACCTGCTTCAAGATCAAGCATTTGAATAAGCATGAATGTAATGTTCACCCCGGCTACAGCAAATGGGTATTCCCATAGAGACCGATCTCCTTCCTGCTTTCGAAGGAGATCCTGGAATGACTTCTGTAATGAATATCCAGAAACTTTAGGGTTAAAAGACAATAACTGGAAGCATATATGCATTTTCCAAGCTAAAGGTTCCTATGGTAAAATCAGTATGTTCAATTTTCATTTAATAACTTTAGCTTTTTTCTTTTTGCCAAAAGGAAACTAAATCAAGACTCCAAGGAGTTAAAAGCAAGGAAAGAGAAAGTTGCATACCGGGAAATTTCTGGCAAAGTACAACAAATTCTCCAGTGAAATAAAACCACCACCCCTAGAGATAGCACAATAAATAAGAATTAACGCAGGAATAACTTTAACGAGAAAATATAAAAGCAACTCATGTTAACTGTTAAGTATGAAGCAACAACGTAAATCTTAATTACCTAAAATCTGTTGATGGATCCTTTCCTTGCCAACCCATTTCCTTCCACTGTTCAGATATCAGACCACGAAGTTCTTCCTCTGGGAAGGCCACATTCCATAGAGTCCTTAGAGCCTCCTATCAAGAGTCCAAATCTTCATAAAGGAGAAAAACTAAACAAAAATAATCTCAGGTTCTCTCTCCACCAGACACAGAAAAAAAATGGCTTGGCAGGTTGGTAGTGAGATGTGTCCAAGCTTCATCTCCACCAGACACAGAATCTTTACATTTTACATTATATAGAAGGATAAAAACGTTGTACAGGAAACAAACCTGGTGCTCAAGGATTGAACTATCATAGGCAATATCTATGCGGTTCTGCAGTCTCAGCAAGCATTCTTCCTAGTAACAGAACCAACATGAGCTGTGATTATGAGATGCTGATTCTAACCTAAAACAGTTAAAAAAAAATAGTTTTTCTGTCGTTCTTCTAGAGATATGAAATTACAAAGGAATGCTGCAAAAGTGTCGATGACCAATCAAAGAACAATATTCCAAGTTAAAATCAATTAATAATTATCGAAGCACACTGCATATAAATTGTTAGCACCTCAAAGATTTAATTTTGCATGCACAAAAATATTTTATAGGTGAAGAACTAAGTTTAAAAAGCTGTGGATGAAGGCAATAAAGACTTTCTATGAAATTTCAAAAGTTGATCATGGGTATTCCAACTATGCAGAGAGAGAGAGAGATGTTTGTGGTTGAGGGCAAAAGCTAGTGTTAGAAATCAACTTGCAATTGCTCCACAGCATGAGAAAACATTATTCATGAAAAGGAATTCAATCGGCCTCCTCTATAAATGAAGGGATTGGTACTTGGCTATTTGACATCCATTGAAGTATGAAAATATTAAGAACATAAAGAATAGAACAGCCTTGGAGGATTTGTAGCAAATCACAGAAGAAAAGATGAAAAATGAGATGAAAACCATCAACTCAATTACACATCCATCAGGCTTTGACTTATCCAACTATGTCTACTAAAATGCTAGAATGAAGCCTTCTTAAAGTTAGTGGATGAGAGAATATAGAGGATGGTTGAAGAAAAATACTCCTCATGACATGTAAATGGATAAAACAAAATAAGGAACACGAGCTGACCAACAAAGACAAGGTCTCAATGCCATTTTCAGGCTATCTCACCCAAGGAATTCAAATGAATAGATACGTCCATATTGTAGATACAAAAATTCTAAATTTTGATGGCTCAGTTTCAAGACAAAAAAATGGAGATAGGTGAGAGGTCTCAGAAATTCTATGCTAGATTTAATAACATTGTAAACACCTCAACAAACTGGCTAGAGAATTTTAGTAAAAACAAGTGTGGATATGGAAGAAACTACTCAATGACTAAAATGTTTAAGAGTATGAAAAAAGCATTGGAAAGAGTATCAAAAGGTTACAAAATAGCTTCCATATGTTTTTACGTAATTGTACATGAAATTCAGTTATGATGTAATTTTATATTGTGCTTATATGTTTTTTTTTTTTTTTTAATAGAATTGTGAAAGAATACAAGGGCATACAAAAAAACAAGCTCACAAAAGTAACCCCCCTAAAGAAAGGGTTTCTAACTAAGTAAGATGTTACCTAGAGCATAATTACAAAAAACCTTCGAAACCGATGCCCAAAACGACATATGAAACCTCACTAAGCACCAAACCTCACAGGGTCCTTATCCAAACCTCTAAACACCCTATTGTGCTTATATGGTTGAAAATTTGAAAATTTGAGTCCAGTATCTAACATCGTGTAAATATTGCATGCCACTAACATCATGTAGATATTGCATGCCACAAAAATTTAACTTAGTATAAAATTTATCTACCTATATAATATATTATTAGCTCTAAAATTTAGCTTTGAGTCTATTACTTGAAGATATCTACATTAAAGTTTTATAAAACGCTCTTAACCTTTTTTTTTTTTTGTTCCAAAAATTGGTCAAGCTCTATTATTGATTATCATTATCTAATCTATTTCCCCAGTAGATTAGCTTTTAGGCACCTTAACATGTGAAGGGCGAGAAAAAGTTTGTTAAAATGACAATAATTACAGGGGAAGAAATAAGAGAGAGAGAGAGAGATCGAAGATTGAGCTTCGTACAGTTGGCCTCTTTCATAACAAAGTCTAGGACATGATGCATTGGGTTTTATTAAGTTGGAAAAAGGTCAAAGAATTTCTAACTTGAAGATCAAAGAAAATATAGAATGGATGTGTAGTCAAGCTGAAAACAGCAATAAAAAAAACGTATATCCAAAGTCAGCAAGAAAATTTTGAGAAAGGTGAAATGTGAGAATCCAGAATTTGTCCACTTGGAAGATTCTTCTTTTCACAAGCAAAATTAAGATCAAAATAAAGCAAAAGAAGGCAGTAAACGCATAGTGAGTTAAGAAGGAAATCTATAGGTCTCTTCCAAAACACTCTATACACAAAATATCCATGTGATCACTTTCTTAGTTGAGTTGTTCCTAGCATCTGTGGCTTGTCCCTAGTGTAAAACTTTTTTCTTTATAAGAAACGAGATATTTATAATAACAAAAAGAAAAAAGAAACAACCTAATGGCCATGGGTAAGAAAGCCAACCAACTTTATTTCGTATCTAAAGGTAGACTGAAACTTCAAATTCAATTCAAATAAGCATATGCCCACAAGCTCTAAAAACTATAATCAGACCTCCATCCCGATCATGGCAAACAATGAAAGAATAACCCATTACTCTACCATATAGACAGTTTTGTGAGACACTGAGACACTCTTGTTACTTCACAAACTACTCACAAAAGAACATGCAGCAGCACAAAGAACATGGTCATAAAGGGCTATCATTTGAATACTTAACAAAGGATGACAAATATGAGCATATAATTTGTCTTGTAAAAAAGAACAAAAGAAAAAAAAAAAAAAAAATTAAATAGTATTATTTTTCCTTTCCTTTCTACAAAACACACATTGCTAGACAGCTCCTTTAATAGTCCATCTAAGTGGTATGAGCTTTGAAAAAGCAAACAGCAAAATAAACCACTACCTCTTCGGCCCCCAAACACTTCAAATCAAAATAATAGTTAAAATAAGGCTCCTTCCCATTTAGCAAAATGGAAGTTAACAGTCATCAAACGCATGAAGTTACCTGTGCAGGGGTTAAGTCAAACGATGGGCGTGCATCACTTTCTCTTCTCTGTGCACAAACACAAGAAAGACCCCGGCCAAGCCATGCAGCTGATCCTGCCACAACCTCAGCTGAAATAGAACAAAAGCACATCAGCAACGAAAACTGAAGTTTTCGATCTATCAATTTCAAAGTCCCCTAATCCTGCAGACAGCTATTAAAGTGTATATGATAAAAAATATAACACACAACAATTCATGCATTCAGTATTAAACTTAATTTCCTAGCTAGTTGCTATACAACTTATTCATGGTTTCCCGAGCATGAATATACAGTAAAAGTAATGAGAAGTCCCATGAAAAGCCATAATTCATGAGAGGGCATCCAGTACAGGTTTCCGGCAACTGCCTAAGAGGATCCTAAAATTGCAAAGATATTAGATAACGATAAGGAAATGTCACTTCTACACAGCAAAGCAAAATTGAAAATGGAAACAAAAGAAAAGTAGAGAATATTGTCCTACTAACACAGGATAGGGTGGAAACATGAAGGAAGCTGTTTATGCAAAAAAGAACACGAGTTTGCAAAACAATTAATAGCACATAACACATACTGAAAGCACTAATAACAAAGGAGATTCGATCCTTACACTTCCTTTTTCCTTACTTGTGATTTGTTCATGAAATATTATTACTTTACTTCGCAATAATCTCTCTTTAGATCAGTCAAGTAAAAAACAGGGGTAAGTACTGAGTAAAAATGGGCAGAGATCTTAACTCATTCCAAACCACTAACTGTAATTGCAGAATATTTCTCCCACAAGCAAAAAATAATAATGAAATAAAATAATTTGGCACAATATAAAAGAAAAAGAATAGTATTTGCCAAATAGCACAGTAAATAATTAGACTATGCAGGAGAGTTAACGCTATCAACGAAGAAAAATACACACGCCTTCGAAGGTGTTTGAGTTATGTCAAGCAACTAAGGCAACCTTGAGTCCTGCCATCACGTTCATCCAACAATCTAACAGTGCATAGGAGAAAATAATAATCTAATCAGACTGAAACGTGGATAATTAATGAGTTTCATGATTTCTGCCAGAAAGATCTATAGTTCCCACAAATTTCAATGGACAACGTACAAATCAATAAATTTTAAAATATGTACATTATATATATAAAATGGAATCCGCAACGAACGTGAATATCAAAATCAAAAAACTTCCAGTACTTGATCACAAATATAACATAAACGAAGAGTAGAAGAGGAGATGAAAAAATAAAAAAATAGAAAATCCCACTGAGTAGACCCACCAAGACAGATTTGAATCTCAGCAAGCATGAAGCCAGTAAGAGCCTCAGTATAAGCAGAGCTTAGCGCACATTACTCAAGTTGAAGTCACAGATCTAAACTTCTAAACCAAAAAGTAAACCATAAATCAAGAATTAAGATAAAGAAAAGGAAGCAAGAGAGAAGAGAGAGAGAGAACTTTTCAGCGAAAGAAAAGCAAGGACGAAAATTCTAATTTTAATCTAAAGTAAAAGTAGTGTGAGAGAGAGACGGAGAGAGAGAAGCGGAAATTAAAGATAATATTCACCTGAAGTTGAATGGCAAGTATTTCCTCGCTCCAGACCTTGAGAAATCCTCCTCACAGCAACAAACGATCCACCACCTCTATCATCCATCTCCCCTCTCCTCTCCTCTCCTCTCCTCTCCTCACCGCTCTCTACCTTAATCCGCCATATCCCTCACCAACACCACAGCAAGTTCCCACTCCTTATCCTTACAACAAAACCTCTGGAAATTGAAATTCATCCACCACAATCCTGAAACGAAAAAACCGATCAGAATTACAGTATTAGAACGAAGCTAAATCCAAAATCGCTAAAACACTTCAAAACAGAGAAAATGCAGAACAAAAGAAACAACAAAAAAGGATCCAAAAGTAGTACATCAACAGAGCACAATTACGGCAATCAGAAACAACAAACGATACAAGTAGATGAAATCAAGGTGAGAATAGTAAAAAAAAAAAAAAAAAATTAAAAACGACAAAAAATAGAGGAATCGAATAGAATGAAAGGAAGAAGGAATTGAAACCTGGAAAGCGGCTAGGGTTGGAGCAAGATCTGAGAGTGAGAGTCCATGGAAGTTGGTTCAAAGATTGTTTGTTAATGCGAATGTGTATGGATTTGCAATTGTATTATCTTCTCCTTCTCCTTCTGCTTTTGAGAAAAGCGTTTTTTGTTTGTAGAACTGAAAGACTAAGAAGCGTTTTCTTTTTTTTTTCTTTCTTTTCTTTTTTTTTTTTTTTTTTGGGAGAAGGGAAGATTATTTTAAATGCGAAGCAACTCTCGAGTATTACAGAAATGTAAAGGCAATTTTCCTTTTTGCTTGCTGTAATTAAAAAAATAAATGAGTTACTTTTTATTTATTATTTATTAATTAAATTATTTTATATATATTAAAGTTTTTTTAGATATAAATGTTGATTAACGTCTAAATTATACGTTTTTGCAGCTACAACTTTTGAAATTGTACTTAATAAATAACTTTAAACAGTTATCTAATATGAGTCGGTTACAAATATAACATTTAGTTCAAAATATCAACAGATATAGTAACACAAATAAATTTAGAGATATAGTAAAATTTAAATTCAGTGTCTCGAAATCTAGGATACTATATCCATTGTTAATAGGATTCCATAATAATAGAGTCTATCATGGATAGATTTTACAATATTTATACTTCTTTAAAATTATTGCTATACACTAATTATTAGCTCTAGGAGTGTTATCAATTACAATTATCTTATCTATGATAAGGCCAATATGTTCGAGTTTATAGTCTTGATCAGTTAGAGTTTTGTATCTTGTCACTTTTACATATCGTTAAACTTTCGAAAAGGAGAAAACAAAAGTGAACATAGCTCAATTGATATAAAATTTGTATTATCTCAAAGTCAAATATTTGATTCCCCACCTAACATATTATCAAAAAAAAAAAAACTCAAAAAAATTTACTAATATGTTTCTAAAGTTAAATTTTGTGTTAATAGATTCCTTCTTTAACTATGTCAAATAAACCTTCCGAAAAAAAAATCAATTTTGAACTCTAAAATTATCGATTTCAGTTGAAATCCTAAACTTTGTCTATATCATTGGTTTACCACAAAATCTTTAAATATTTGTGTTCATGCACATCAAAATGTTTAAATATGAATTTAATGAGTGATATCTATGAAATTCAAAATTCAAAAGCTTGTTACAATTTTTATTAGTCGAAGAACTAAAAAGAATACGACCCTTAAAATTTTAGACATCTTAACATATTTTTTAAAAGTATTGGTAGCTATACGGACACCATTCTTAGGTGTTGTTTGGTGCTCTAATTTGGAATAGATTTAGTGGGCTACAATAGTCTACTCATGTTTGGGGCATGTATTAAGAAAATCCGAGTAAGAATTATATTAACCCCTGTTTTGCAACACTATTTATAACTCAAGTGGTTAAAGAAACCAATTATAACGCCCTCCAATGTTTTCAATGACTCCACCCTCCACGTAACCACCTTCGATGACCAGCTCTGGCGACTAACTCCGAAGACCACACTCCAGTAGTCAACTCCAACAAAGAATACCTCTAACGCCCAATTTAATAGTGTTTAATAATCTTCTTTTATAGTTTTTTTATATTAATAGAAACACTTTGAGTGTATAACAAATGCAACGAATTTGTATATAAAAATACTTTTGAAAAAATGTAAACTAAATATATGAGTATTTTTACTTTAATTTTTTTTAAAAGAAAAAGTATTTAAATGAAAATGACTTTATAGAAAAACACATTTTCTAATCAATCGAAACAAAATGTCCTAATATATAACTTGTTTTATGAACTTATCCAAATTTAAATCAAGAAAATTGTGTATATGTAAAGGAAAAAAAAGGTCATTAACTAAATCCAACTAGAGATTAAGATATGAAATCTCTCGAAGGCATTATTTTGTATGGTGAGATCAAAATGTCGGGTCTCATAGGAGAATCAATCTAGTCTTCTCATATCCTTTACCCTAAGTGGTTTCAAAATTTGGTCCAAAGACATTATTTTGTAGTTCTATTTTTATTGTTTTTCTCAAAAAAGAATAAAAAATAATATTTATCTTTTACAGCTATTTTCATTTTAATTCAAATGCATATAATATAATATCTCACTTTAGTATTGTGAGATCCTCCTCGAGAGCAGATTTGATGAATCCTTTTTCTTAAACTACTTTTGAATGAAAACCTAGCATCATCTAAAAAATTGTGTGTCGTGTGGTGGCCTATATTTGAAAACTATCACTCCTAGATATACTTTTGCAGTCTCCAAATCTGAAGCTTTTTTATTTAATCAATTATTTGAATGTTTAGTCTAATCTCAAGTACTTTTTACATCCCAAAATATCTAAATAGGCGAAAATAATGTAAGTTAAAATCTAAAACACATATTTAAATGTTGGTGGAATAAATCTTTTTATTTCTATTTATAAAATATGATATTTAAGATATCGGTTTTTTTATAGAATACAAAAAAAAAATTGAAAACAACCATAAACCCTAAACTCATACTTAATAATTCCGTACTAAACAAATAGTCATTCCAAACACGTGAACCTTACACTCAGTTTAAAATAATTTACATTCCAGACATATATTTCCTAAACCTACACTAAATTACTTTACAACCCAAACATAACTATCTAAACATTTATAGACTATCTGAAATCAGACTAAAGTAGTTTGTGCCCAAATTAAGCACACTATCTAAACTTATACTAAAATATTTTGCACTCCAACACACAAATTATTCGATAAATTTACAAACTATTATAACCCACGGATTATAATAAATACATATTATTATAATCAACTATATATTCCAAATTAACCCACAAAGTTTTTAAAAATAAAATTTATATAGTTGAATCCTATACTACACTTTTTCCACTTTTTACGTTAAAATACGAATTAATCTTTCGACTTTGACAATAATTGAGTTTATTTGTTTTTCAAACTTTAAAGATTGTTTTGGTCACGTCATCAATATGTGCAATTGTTATTACAACTAACACTAATAATTAAATGATTTGTATAAGTTGTTTGTCAATGTAAATATAATATCTCAATTGATTAAAATATATTTCATCTATCAAGAGATTAAAGATTCGAATCCACCAATTAAAAGTGCATATTCATTAATATGTTACATTAATTAAGAGATACACGTAACATATCTAAAGATCAACGTCATTTATTTTTTTTATTTTTTTGCTCTGTCCTTCCTCATCGTTTTGCAAAAACAATCTTTATTTTGGACACTTCGCAAGACTACCCAAATGAAGATAGGGTCGGCAAATTTACCGTAGGTCGAGCTCGAGCCGCCCAAATTCAATGCATTTTTATATTAGTTTAAAACAATGATATTTATCTTAGTTATCAAAGTGGCTATCCACGGTGGTATGATACTTTAACCTCCCTCAATACGTCCGTGTTAGACACATAATTAAAAATTCAGAGATCTATTAAACATTTTTAAAGTTCAATGACTTATAAGATACAAAATTAAAAGTTATGAACTAAATTTATAATTTAATTTTTTTTAGAAAAATTATTTTAAATGGTAAAACTATTGAAATATTTACAATATATAGCAAAATTTTAGAATTATCAATAATAGACATTGGTAGACTTCAATCCGTGTCTATCAGTGTTAGAAGCACTGATAGAAGTACTGATAGAGTACACGGATAAAAGTCTATCAGTATCTATCAGCATCTATTATTGATAGTGCTAAAATTTTGATATATTTTGTAAATATTCTTATTTATTTTTCTATATTCAAAAGCAGTCTTTTTTTATTTTATTTATTATTATTATTTTTTTTTTTGGCTAAACTTTAAACTCTCACTAAACAAAAATTCTCATCCGCCACATGATGGCCAAGAAAATGTTGTTTCTTTTCTTTCTTCCACTTCATAAAAATTTCAAAGTGCATGATCTCAACTATAGACTATATTTATAAAGTTACTAATGTTAAGTTTGAAACACTCTACATTAATTTTTTATACATCTCATAAATAAGTTAGTAACGATTCTATTTATGAATGGAGTATTAACATTATGATAACTCATTTGATTTTTTTTTTCAAGCTTTTTGAAATATGATGGAAGAATCTAATCTTGAAACATGGCATGTATCAAACTCAAACATGTGATCTATCTCGAACCATAAATGAATAAGATAAATAAAGATTCGAAATCTTTAAATTAAAAATAATATTCCATCTATTCTTTCGATGATCGAATAATAAAATTAACAACAATGTTCTTTTAAAATAGAAAGTGCTTTGTTGGAAATAGTTGCTTTTCATTAATTGCTAGGAGAAGGCTAGAAGTAAGTTTGAAGTTGGAGTGCAATGAAACACTAGAATTCAATGTGTTGTACTTGGATTTCTTTGATTCACACAACATGTTTGGTTGTGACATATTACTACTAACTTTTATTATCATCTCTATAATCTAATTTATTTAAATATTTTTGACTTTTTGTCATGGTTTATAAAAACGACCGTCACGATCACAATAATAAGTTGATAGTTAAATTATGATAATTGTTTCATAATGACATTGAGGTCTTTCATCAAAATAGTATATAACTCTTGAGACAAAATTGGATATAATTCTAAAACGTTAGAATAAAACTAATTAAAATAGCAAAGTAAAAATGAAAGGAGAAGGAAAAATATTAAATTAGAAGAAAAAATTAGGTGTACTAAGAAAAAAAAAAAACAAAAGGATTATTTTTAAATATAAGAAAATGAATCAAAATATTTGCAAATATAACAAAATTTTACTATTTATTCGCAAGATCGCGATAGACTACTATATGTATCTAAATGTGTCATGATAGGCACAGATAGTAGTCTATTGCAGTTTATCGCAGATAGATTGTGATATTTTACTATTATTTAGTATTGTTTTTAAATATAGAAAAACAAATCAAAATATTTACAAATATAACAAAATTTCACTGTCTATCGTACATAGACTGTGGTATTTTGTTATTATTTTTTAATATTTTCAATAGTTTTGTCATTTAATATAATTTATCTGAAACGCAAAAATTAGGTACTTTATTTAAGGAAGAAGATGATTAGATGGTTGATTGAGTTAGCTTCTAAATGAATGCACCTCTAAAACATTTTTCTTATCTCGATGACTTGGAATAATATGACGATATTTGGTCTCAATTTTTATTTTAAGACACATCTACATTGTTTTAGATCTTAATGTTGATCCAAACTTTTAATAGATTTCAATTCAAGTGAGAGTGGAAATGTTTGTGACCAAATAATAATATTGCGAATTCAAAGATAATAATAAGTAAACTTTTAAAAGATTATAGATAGTCTTGAAAAAGGCAAAGCTTTTATTATTTTTATATATATATAATTTAGTCTTATATAAGTAGTTTTATTTCAATGAATAATTAAATAAAAGTAGTAAGAAGAATTGTCGAGTAACCAAAACAATCAAATAAAAGTTTACATTCATTTTTTCATAATTTTTCTCTCTTTTCTAAGGTATATCTCAAAAGATCAAATTTATAAATACAACAATTTAGAGATATAAATTTTAAAAATCTATATAGCTCTAGATTAATATTTTCTATTTACTACGTATTATTATTTTAGAAAGAAACATTCTAGTCAATATTTTTTTGATTAAATTATAAATTTAGTCTCTATAGTTTAGAGAAATTAATTTAAAATTTAGCCATTAGAATTTAGTTTCTATAGTTGGTAGAATTATCATAAATAGTCCCTATTTACTACTTATGAGGTTATATCTAACCATATGGACTATATTCTAACTTTTAGAACTATAAGGACTAAATTTTAACTTTATCTAAAATATAGGGACTAAATTTATAATTTTATTTTTTTTCTTTAAACCTCACAATATTGGTATATTTTTTCTATAGCAACTTTTGTTTCTCTTTCTCTAACTAATTATTCTCTCTAATGTAGGCATATTATCCCTTAAAAAAAAGATGAAACTTTCATAAATTTGATTGATGAGGAAGTACTTGAGATAATTGTGAGTCAAATCAAATTAGACATATTGTTTTAATGAATAATCAAATTATAGATCAACTTTAGAAGGCAACTCAACACACAACATTGATTATTATTCTTGCCCATTTTCCTTATTTTATTTCTATAGGAGACTAGTTGGGTTGTTTACATTAGTATTAAAAAGAATAATTGCAATGAGTAATACTTTTAAGGATGATAATCTAGTGTATAATAACAATTTTTAAAAAATTGCAAATATAGCAAAGTCTATCAGCAATAAATTTCTATTACTTATAGACTCTTACCAATCCAGTAATATGGTCTATCGCTATCAAACTCCTACCAAAGAGATGGTCTATCGTTGATAGACCATCTAAATTTTGCCATATTTGTAATTTTTTTTACTTTATACTATATTTGTTGATACTTTAGGTCTGATGGCTATATTTACATATGTCCATGTTAAAAGGTTATCTTTGATTCATTATTCTTTAACATCTTTCTTTTGTTATATATCACTTAATTGATTAGTTAAAATAAATATAAAACATTTATCTTCCATCATTGGGAGAGTTACCTTTCATTTATTTTTAACCAACAATTAAATATGTTGGCATTGAATTTACGCTCTTGTTCTTAAAGAAAGAGTTGTATTCAAATATAAGAAAATTGACCAACTTATTTATAAATATAGCAAAATGTCACTATCTATCACACATTTTACTATATTTAAAAATATTTTCAACAATTTTGTTATTTAAAATAATTATCTTAAAGAATACGTTAGCCACAAATTAAAAAAAATTACCATCTTTCATTTTGACATATTTTTATCTATTTTGGTCCAATAATCCAGTAATGGACCAAAATTACTTAAGAAAACAACCCTAATTTAGGAGGTGATTTTTTGTCAGCTTGAAAATCATTATTTAAAATATACACTAATATTTTTCTTAATCATTTTAATCACTTTTTTTAATTATCACATTGACTTAATATTTTCAACCAAATTACCTTAGTTGGATCATTTTTTTTTTCTGAAATCACTTATTTAATAGTTATTTGATAATTTAATAAGTGATTTCAGAAAAAGTGACCAAATTACAAGTAATTTTATAGAAAATATGACCTAAGGCTATGTCTGAAATTTTTTATATATAATATCATGCATGCTATAAAAGAGACTTTATGTGCATTTTTTATTTATTTACTTTTATGCACATTTTTTTATTTATTTACTTTTATATTGTTCCTATATTTTGTCTTTATTTTTTAAGATGGAAAGATCATCTTTATTTTGAGACAGAAAAGTATTATATTTTAATAAACTATTTAATTATATCAATAACTCTTTTGGTTGTATATATTTTTATTTTTTAAAATCAAGCGAGCCTTTTAGTTGTTTTATTTGTACTTAAAAAAGAAGGGGGGAAAAAACGCCACCAATTAATTTCTGTTTTAAAGTAGTGTGATATATTATGATCATCCGTATTTGGTTTTTCTATCTTAAAATATGGCTCAATAAGCTGCTTTTTATTTATTTATTTATTTATTTTGTTTCTTTTGCCCATCCTTTAATATTTCATTTTGATTTTTTCAATTATCTAATGATTGTTTTAATTATTTTATTTTTCCAATATTTATTTAATTCATTTTATTAAACATTACTTCTAATTTAATGAAATCAATTTTATGTAAAACTTTTAAGGATATAACTATTAAAAGTTAACAATATAATTATAATATTTCTTATATTACTCTTTCTATGATTTTATTTATTACTTATTGTTATGGTTAATTTTGAATCCAAGAAAATGGTTGATATTAGACAAAGTTCAGAAGTAATTAGATCATGAAAGAGGCAAAACTAAAACTACCCCTTAGGACCAAATCAAGCTTAGAAAAACCCTCGGTATGGTTGAGGCCCTTGTTTTAGTAAATGGGACATGAATTATGCATGGCCAATCTATTCGACTCGAGAATTAACTCAATATGATTTTGAAACTCTAATAATTTAGATATCTTAAATTAAACTTTCCATATAAATACATATATCATTATAACTCTTAATAAAAGTGCGTCAAAATTTTCACCTTCAAACTCTAAAACTTCTTCACCAATTTACTGTCAAAAAGCATCACGGTGTATGATAACTACCACATCAGTGTGTATGTTTCTTTTTCTTCGTAGAACATATCCTTTCTTCTTCAAAAACACATTTATATTATTATCATGCAAATGTTAGATTCTCTGTCTAAATTTTAGCATCAATATTAATAATAGTGCAATTTTTTTTCTAATTGAAAAATATTATTTCAAAGGGAAATAATAAATTTTACTCGAAGATTAATTTTCAATAAAATGTCAAAATTATATTTACTTTCTATTTTAAAAAATTTCAATATATATATATATATAAAAGCTTATGGGGATTACAATTAATAAGCTTTTTAACAATTTTATATTTGCAATTATCTTCTATATAATGTTTTAGAATTGTAATTTATTATAGAAAATCTGAATTTGTAAATAGTTTAATAAAGAAAGTTACTCATTCAAAATCTTCTCTAAAATACTTAATATTACAAAGTCCAAAATAGAATAATACTATAGTTATGAAAATGCATACCATTATAAAAGAAAGAGATTAAATGTCTTCTAATTGTATCCTTTAGCTCCTCCGTCAAATATATATATATATATATGGTACTCTTAAAAATACGATCTTTTCTAAGGAAAAAAAAAAAAACAAAAGTACTTCTACGACCTTCTACAATTTCTAGCATTAAACACATTTGTTAAAAAATTTCGTACGGAGTAAAATCAACAATAGGTTAAAATAAATATATAAAAATATGTTTAAAAAATTCATATAATGATGAATAAAATCTATAGAGAAACAAATTCAATAAATAGAAAAAGAAATTGAAATTGAAATCATCTATAATAGAGAGTTCACTTAACGACGTACAATACATTAGAGAGAATAATTGAAGGGAGAAATATAAAGAAGACCTAAAGTCATAGTAGCACATGGGATGTTGGTAAACAAAGAAGTAAAGAAAATGGATGTATTTGAGAGTTTTTTTTCTTTCATTTAATTAAAATATTGGAAACTAAAAAAGAGAAAAGAGAGAGACCTAACAAATGATAATAATAAATAATAATAATATATAATTTTGCATAATTTGGTCCTTTTGAGCAAATAAAAGGCCCTTCTCTCTTGGAAAATGAATGGTCCACTCCACATCCCCAATTAGACATTCCCAATAAAGTTGTTTTCTTGTTGCCTCTTCTTTGCTTTTCTCTTTGCTTGCCTTTCAATATAATCTTTTTTTTAAGCATGGCAACTGTCTTGTAATACTTTACTTTTTCAGTTTCACTTGCATGTGCTTCTGCCCTCACCCATAATTCTCCCAAAAAAAAAAAAAAAACCTTCGGTGTTTCCTTAAATGCATCTATCTTGGTACATTTCAACTATTATCTAATAAAATAATGTCATGTGACATTTTTTTCCTAATTCTATTTTTATGTGATTAATAAGTGAGGAATATAACGACTAGGTGTAACCTCGTTGTTCTAATTATCTCTCTCACAAAGTTATATATGGTCCTTATTTTCAACTACGTGTTTTATTTTGTCACAAAGTAATGAAAATTTGAATGAGTAATTCATTTTCTTTAACTCTTTAATGATGAATTAACTTTAGCTTAAATATATGGTTTAAGAGTGTTCCGAATGTATTTTCAAGTTTTTAATTTAAAAAATAAATTATTTTAGAAAAAATTAGAGTGTTTGACAACTACTCAAAATACTTTTGAAAAGTATTTTCAACCATTTTTGTCAAAAATATTTAAATAAAAATTAATTTTTTGAAAAACACTTTTTTCCCATGTCAATCCAAACGGTTCTCAGTTGTTTTTGGTATTTGAGTGCATTTTTTTTATTCATGTTACTGATCTTTCGAAAATTTCAATTCTATATTATTTGAACTAAAAAAATTTAAGTATTTGTTATCGTTGATGCAAAGATGTGTATTATTAACAAGATACACAAATTCACTAGTTACACTAAGATGTGGTACTTCAGGATCAAGAAGTTCTTCATTATCATTTCGAGGTCAAAATATATCTTTCTTCACATCTAGAGAACAAACTTCCACTGAAATGTTCAATAGATGTGCTTTGTCTATATAGAACCTCTCCAAAACTTTTCATTCGTATAAGTTGACTGGTGAACAAATATTTCATATGCTAAATGCTCAATTTGCAAGTTAAGACAAAATTTTGCTCTTCCGAGATCTTCCATCTCAAATTCTTTCTTTGCCTTTGAAAGTTCTTTAGGAGTCCCAATTATATTTAAATCATCAACATATACAGTAATAAAAGCAAATCCTGATTGTGGTTTATTTATAAAAATACATGGACATATTGAATTGTTTTGGTATCATTCTTTCAATAAATATCTACTCAGGCGATTGTACCACATTCGTTCTGATTGTTTCAATCCATATAGCGATCTCTGTAACTTTGTTGAATACAATTCTTGGGAATTTGATTTATATGTTTCAGATACTTTAAATCCTTCTGGGATTCTCATATAAATATCATTATCAAGAAATCCATATAAATATGTATGACTACATCCATAAAATGTATGTCTTTATTTTCATACACAGTCAGACCAATTAAATATTGGGATTGGTGTCCTAATTCTCCCGAAATCTCGTAGTTTGTAATCTGTACACATTGTTATGAATAAAATAAGAGTTATTTTATTTGGCATTTACTCATATCCAATAAACAAAGCTTCATGGTTATTTTATGTAAACTTAAACATGTATATGAGATATACAAGTGGATCATGCTTTAAGTGATAACCTAAATAGATCTGTAGTATAAGGATTAAGGAGGGATACCTGATTCTAGTGATACTACGGATACGACCCGCTTTGTAGAGGTTTGCAAGTGTTATGAACTACTACAGATGGTAGATCCTAACCACTCATGTGGAGACATCCGAGCGGTGGTATCCTATACAAAGAGTTTGTATAAGACCGGACCACGAGATGATTCGTCTCTGTATATAACATCGTTGATACTTGAGACTTACATCTCACCTAAATGACCATAGGTGACATGACCTAAATCTTGAGTGTTTTAGGAACTCCTGCCTTTGAGGGCGGTCCTTTGATTAGTATGGGTGAGAGTGGCCAGATTGCCAACTCAACATGCCTACCTTTTTTAGGATCTGTCTGATTTAGGAGTTGGGAACTCAGTTACACAAGATGGAATTCACTCCTTCCCGGAAGCAGAGGTAAGTAGATAAATTGCTCCCTTAAAGGCTGATTCCAAATCTTGAACATAGTGGCCACAACTTCTCTTTGGAAGGACTCAGTCATAGTAGAACTATGACTTATGTTTATTAGAGGGATTAGTGGTACTTAAGCAGTTAGATGTAACTACAGGGGCATAACGGTTATTGACCCAGCTGTACTTACGAGTGATCTGTGAAGGGTTATCGCACTGTTGATTGGTTGATATAGACATATAATATATATATAATAAGGAGAGTTCAACTGTCGATCTTTAGTGAAGTGCCTGGCAGTTAACGGATTGTGGATCTCGTGACTAAAAAGTTTAGTTAGTTATTCACGTAACGTTGGAACTTCGAGCTACAGGTCCATAAGGTCCCCTTAGTAGCTTAATGGATTCAAGTTGAGAATCAGTTCTTTGTGTTGATTTGAAATGTTCAAATTGACAAGAGGTAATTTGATTATATATGATATGATCGGTGTGATATATGAGATACATCAAGTGGATGATTAATGTAAAGGAGATTTACATTAAGTACCATGAAATAGAAAAAGAACTATGGTTTATATGTTTCATGAGATGAAATATTAAAACTATAGGTTATAAATATAATATGGTAAGTTGGTTATCATATATATTTATAATAATATTAATTATCGGATAATTCTATCTTTTTCTCTAATAATCAATTGAGTGGGGGGTTACTGGTGGTTTCATGGTAACCGTGAGATAAAAGAAAAATGTTTTCCTAAATTTAGTATGAAAAAGTTTTTAGATTTTCTATTCTCAAAAAGACTCATGAAATCACTGTCAAATGAATAGGATTCACTAAATGATAGCTTGAGAGAAACTAAACGATCATGGAGTGACACTACATGATAGTTCACTTAGTTGGCCATTAGCTAAACAATCGCAGAACATTTGTTAAACGATTGGGCATTCGTCTATATGATAGACTTTTGTCATCTCCCACTTGCTCAATCGTTTACACGATTGTTTTTCCTTCGATCTCCTCCTCTAACCAAGTCCACACAGAGCCCACACTTCTGGATTCTCACACCGAGAATACCAAGGTAGCCATTGTGGTAGTGTCATACTTAACTCGATAGAGGTCGAGGTTTTTGGAGGCCGTTCGTTGAATTCATGGTGTTCGTGTGATGGTCGTTGTGATCGTGTTGTGTTGCGGTCGCTGTGTTCAAGCGTTCTTATGTTGCAGTCTTAGAGATTGAACGAGCATTCGTGATCGAGGGATTTTGAAGATAAGTCTTTAAAGGTATGATAATCTTTCCCTTGATCTTATTATAAAACATGTTGTAATTTCGTATTATTGCATGACCAGTTTGTTTCCGTTTCTTAGTTGTAATTGTTATTGTTCAAATACAAATGGAATTTGTAATGATTATTCCGCTGCTCATGGAATCATCATGTCTAATTTCCTTCATTAAATATCTTAATGTAATTGCACCACCACTGGAGAATACGCCTCCTCAAAATCAATATCAGGTCTTTGTGAAAAACCTTATGCAACTAGTCTTACTTTATATCTTGTGACCACATTATTTTCATTTTTTTTTCTCACAAATACCCATTTATATCCCACAGGTTTGACACTTTCTGGTGTTTAGACTACTGGTCTAAAAACCTGACGTTTTGAAAGTAGGTTTAATTTTGCCTCGATTTCTTCTTTCCACTGAATCCAATCTCTTCTATGTTAATATTCTTCAACAGATTTTGGTTTAGAATCCTCATTTTTAGATATAATATCAAGAGCAACATTATATGCAAAAATGTTGTCAATAATTACATGAGTTCAGTTCCATCTTTTTCCTGTCATGACATAGTTTATTGAAATCTCATTATTATCTTAGGTATTTCACCTTTCTCATTAGTCATGTCGAGGATTTCTTCATGGGTATTTATATCCCCAATCAAGTCTTTTTCACTATTAATTATTTTTTGTTTTCATTAATTTTTATCTTTGGAACACACTGGTTTACTATGCTTTTGACGTCTTCCAAACTCATTAGTGACAACTTGCTGTGTTGGGATATCAATTTTTTATGGAACATTTGCAGCTGGTATATGTGACTTAGTTACTTTCTTTGCATCTATAACTGCATCTGTTAATTGATTTGCTATATTTTGCAAATGAATTATTTTCTGAACTTCAAGTACACATTGATCTGTATGGGGATCTAAATGAGACAATAACGATGCATTCCATGTAATTTCCTTTTCCAACTTTTTAATTCCTCCCCCTAATGTTGGAAAATTTGTCTCATTAAAATGACAATCAATAAATCGTGCAGTAAATACATCACCCATCAGGGGTTCAAGATATTTAATAATTGAGGGGAATCATATCTAACATATATTCCTAACTTCCTTTAAGGACCCATTTTAGTACGTTGTGGTGAAGCAATTGGAACATATACTTGCACATCCAAAAATTCTCAGATGAAATATATTTGGCTCCTAGCTATAGGCTAATTGTAATGGCGAGTACTTACGATAAGATACTCAATGTGTACAAGTGACACTGCATACAAAATAGCATATCCCCATACAAATGTAGGAAGCTTAGCTCTCATAAGCAATGGTCTAGTAATTAACTGCAAACTTTTTATGAATGATTCTGCTAAACTATTTTGTTTATGAACATGAGCTATAAGATGTTCAATACTTATCCCATTTGACATACAATAATTATAAAAAATTTGGGATGTAAATTCATAGCATTATCAAAAAGAATGGTTTTAATTGTATAATCGATAGATTGTGCTCTTAACTTAATTATTTGAGTAAGTAATCTTGCAAATGCAAGATTTCGACTTGACAATAAGCACACGTGTGATCATTTGTTGGATGCATCTATTAGTTCCATAAAATATCTAAATTGTCCACTTGGTGGGTTAATAGATCCATATATATCACCATGAATTCCTTCTAAAAATGTAGATGATCCAATCCTCACTTTAGCTGGTGATGGTTTAATTATCAAATTTCCTTAAGAGCAAGCATCAAATGATAATTCATTAGATTGAAGAATTTCCTGACTCTTCAATGGATGTCCATTTGAATTCTCAATAATTCTTCTTATCATTATAGACCCTGGATGACCTAATATGTCATGTCAAATTGTAAATATGTATGTATTCATGAACTTCATGTTCATTGTTGCATATTTTTCAATTACTCATATATGAGTATAACAAAATCTAGAAGATAAAGCATGCAACTCTTCCAATATACTTTTTTCATTTGAGACAGTAGATATAATATATAGATATTCCACATTATTCTTACTATCAGTCTTAATATGATGACTATTACAACGTATATCTTTACAACTAAGTAGATTTCTCTTTGATGGGCTAAAGAACAATGCATTGTCAATTGTAAATTTTGTTCCTCTAGGCAAAATAATATTTGCTTTTCCAAAGCCTTCATTCAGGTTTGCAGAACCTGATATTGTATTGACTTTTGCTTCCAGTATTGTCAGTTTGGAAAAATATTTTCTACTTGTAAGTATTGTATATTTATATGTGTAGTTGCACTGTCTGCCAGACATTGATCTTCTTTATTCATTGTTTAGTCACCCAACATTGAAAATGATCAAGGTTTCTTTATCAAAAGAAAATAATTACAATAAGAAAAACAACATTTGGAATATACAAAGGTTAACATCTACTAAGAGAAGAACAAAACACATGGAAATGAATAAAAAAATCAACATTAAGTCTAGATATTTTCAAAGTCAAAAGAAACATTTGATCTTCCATCAATTCTGTCGATTTTCTCTTTAGGAGATTCAAAGAAATCCGCCACAACCAAATTTGTCATATAGGATCGGTCAAATATGTCATTATTTTAGTATGCAAAATTTGCTTCCACATTTTTCTCTTTTTCCTCCAGAGATGCTTGATAGAGATCAACAAAGTGTTTTGACGTACGATAGGTACGTGATCAATGCCCAGTCATTCTGCATCGGAAACATTTATTTTCAACACTTTTTGAACTCTTATCTTGTGGAGTTTTTCCTTTGTGATCATCATTTTGTGTAATTCTTTTGAAATTTGATTGATTAGAATGACCACCACGAAAATAATATTATTTATTCCTCTGCCACGGTCACAACTCAACCGCAACCACAATCTCGACCACTATTATTAACATTCACAATATTCACTTCAGGGAATAGTGTTGTTCCAATTGGTCGAGATTCATGATTTTTCATTGATAACTAGTTATTTTGTTTGGTCACGCGAAGACATGAAATTAGTTTAAAATACTATTTAAAATCTTTCTCTCGATATCCCTACTGCAAAAGCATATTTGAGACATAATATAGAAAATGTGTTCTCTAACATATCATCATCAGTAATTTTCTCTCCGCATAACAACAATTTCGAACTGATTTTAAATAATATAGAGTTGTAATCACTTACTGATTTGAAATCTTGTAGCCTCAAGTGCATCTACTCATAACGAGCTTGAATAACTGTTTTTTATGATCATACGTCTTTTTCAAATTTTTTCACAAGACACGGAGATCTTTTATTGAAAGATACTCCATTTTCAATCTCTAATGGAGATGATGATGAAGGAAAATCATAGTTTTTGCTTTGTCTTGACTGGATGTCGTATTTTCTTCTTTAATAGTCTTTCCAAGATTTATAGCATTCGGGTGGATTTTGGCATCAAGCATCCATGAAAAATAATTATTGACGTTAATATCAAGGACAACAAATTCTCATTTTATAAAATTTTTCATGGCAGCACTATCATAAAATTTGTATTTATATTAGAAATTTAATAGATATTAAATATACAAAATAACATTAAATTTTTTAATTATAACAAGGAGATAAAAACCAACATATCTTTAGGACCTACCTTTAGCGGAGAAAACGATAGGAGCTCGTGCTGATAACGTGATGTAAATTTGAGGAGCACAACGACACACAAAGATGGAGAAAATAATAATATTAAAATAAATAAAACATAATCTATGAATCAATTAATTAAATTAAATTAACAAAATATGAAATAAAAAAAAATCTCTAAAATCTCAACTTTTTCCAATTTTCATGGATTTTGCCCAATGTATGTGTTTCAAAACCCACCAAACACCATTATTTATAAACAATTTGGCGGTGGATTAAATGGATACTAATAATGTATAATATTGAAACACATGGTCAATAGACACTAAACATAAATATCTAATGGATATCTATTATCATAATATTTATAATAAGAAAATAAAACTTGAAACTATTTTTTTTTCCCTTGGTCGGTGGGGCTACAATGTCTCAAAAAATACGGAGTAATAAAAATATATTGTTTTGGGAATCATGGTTTCTCGTACAACTATTAATATTGCCTTTTCTTTTTTAAGATTTTCTTGAAAGGCAATCAATATTATCGGATATTTAAAGAGCTTATTCAATTATTAATCCGACAATGGTCTTGATTAACCAAAATCTAAATATAAGTAATTGGAAATTAATATTAAATCTCGTAGTTAGTCCAATGGTTTGACGATTACCTATAAGATATCAATATTTATAAACTAAAATATAAACTAATATCCAATTCCAAAAAGCAATGCAAATTTACGAGATCCAATGAGCTTTAATTTGTTATTAGAATCTTTTTTGGTCTTATATTGTATTTTAAAAATTTGTCCCTTTTAAAATTAATTAATTAAATTTAATATAGAGAAATTTTCTGTATAGTAAAAATGTCAAACTATTTATAAAAATAGCAAAAAAACATGGATGGATACTGATAGACTGATAGACTTGTTCTATCACGGGTAGTATCAATAATAGATTGTTATCAGTTTCTATCGTTAATAGACACTGATAGACTTCAATCAACCTCTATCAATTTCTATCACTGGTAAACGTTGGTAGACTTTTATTAGCATTTATCACAACTATAATTAAATTTTGTTATTTGTATAAATATTTTTCTTTATTTTTTATTTTTGAAATCCCTTTAATATAATATTTTAAACTATTTTTGAAGCGAGGGAATCAAACATTTGATCTCAAGACAAGTGTTATGTCAGGAAAACTAACTCCCTACTAAAGTTACAAAAACCACACCGCAATTAACCTTGCCGTCAATTCGTTATCGACCTGGGAGTCGGAGTTCTTTTAGACAACAAGTGATTATGAGAATTTGAACATCCAACTCTAAGAAAAGGACTACATGTTAATTACCACTAACTTATGCTTACTTCTTTATAACTTATTAGCAATCGAAGGTTTTTTAGTACAACATTTGCAGGAAAAGGGATCAAACTTTCGACCTCCAAGAGAAAGGTAATATCAATTACCGTTAAGCTAAGCTTACTTTGATTATTAGCAATTAAATTTAATTACGAAAATGTAGGAGTCGTTTGATAATCATTTTATTTTTTTATTTTTGTTTTTGAAAATTAAGTCTATATCATCCATTTTTTTTAATCATGTTTGCATCTTTCTTAAGGATAATGATTGTATTCTTAGTCAAATTCTAAAAAAAACAAAAATAACTTTTTGAAAGCTATTTTTTTTTTAGTTTTCAAAATTTGACTTGGTTTTTAAAATCATTGGTGAACAAGTGGATAATAAATGAAGAAATTTGAAGGTGAAAGTAGTGTTCATGGACTTAATTTTTAAAAACAAAAATAAAAAATAAAATAGTTACTAAACGGAATTTAATAATTTTTAATGGTATAATTATAAAAACTCTAGTTTACTAAGTTTAGGGCTAGTTTGAGATTTTGAATTCCTAATTTATTAGTTGCAAATTGTAAACTTTAGTTTTGCATTTTCAACTTGTTGGAATGACCATTTCTGTTTTTAGGTTTTGGTTTTTTCCTTAAATTTGTATTCTTTCAACCATACTTATTTCATAACTAATTTTAGTTCTTTTTATTTTCTTTCAAAAATTAGAAAGATAAAAGAGATGTGGTAGAAAGATATATATATATATATATATATATATATGGGAGAGAATTTTTTTGGGGAGAGAATTGATGAAAATTTTAGAGTAAATTTAGAGAGACAAAGGAAAGTGTTTAGAGAGACCGGTTAAAGAGCAAAGATACACGTGAGAGAATATTAACTAGAAAAGGAAAATTAACCTTTAAAGTTTTTTTCCTCTAAAGTTCAACCTTTGTCAGTTACAGAATTTAAACATCTGATTTTTTTGATCGAGAATATTCATTGTTGATGTGAAAATTCGAGCAAGAATATGCACTTGATTCACATGTTCTTCAATGGAAAGATTTGTAATTAGAAGGGGAGAGATGACTGGTAAAAAAGGAAAAACTAGACATCGATGTAGTACTTGCTACAAATACTTCGATGCTGAAGTCAGAGATTGAAAAAGTGCAATAAACTTAGAATTTTAGAGTGGACTTACTCACGATGGAGTCATAAAGATGTCTTTATATGAGAGAGTTGACTTGGGCACCCATTTTGGGTTTGAAAATTTGATCGGGATAACCCTCGAATCTCTTGTGTCGAGGGGCAAGCATTTAACATACCCATTTAGTGAAATGTTAGCAAATTGATTAGTCTCAGCCTGGTGAATCCATGCAAGTAGTGAAATTTGGGTTTTGATTCATTTGGGTTCTCGAGTGCAACTTGGATCCGAGTTACATAGGCTTTCTAATCAGGTAGTCTTTGACTGTGTTTAATCTTGATTATGCCCTTTTGACCCGAATCATCCCATAATAAGATATATTACACACAATTACCTAAAGAATTTCTTTTTTCGTTTGAAAAACATAGAGTTCAAATAACAATAAAATAAGTTCAAATATTTAAAAAATTCTTACGTTGATGCCAAAATCTAGACCCGACTTTCACATGACAACGACGGTAAATTTATTTGATAGGAGAAGAGAGTGACCTGCAGAATAGGAATACCTCATGCACACACACAAGCTTTGATGCTTAAGTTAGAGAGCAAATAAGTGCAACAAGTTAAAAGTGTGAATGGAGAATGGACTTGCCTTCGCTAGAGTTATAATAATTTATTTCTAAGAGTGGTTGATATTGGTTGTCCCAATAGGGTTTCGAAGTCGCTTTAGGATAATTTTTCATCTCACCAAGTTGAGGGGTGAGTCCCGTTTTCATGTTTAGCTAGGGTTGACAACTTGCGTTGACACCGAGTACCTTCCCGCAGACCCATTTTGACCCTAGGGTGATGCTTTGGGTCGGGCATAAACAAGACATGCCCTATTTGCTACTTTTTTAGGCTTGGCCTCGACCTAGGCCGAGACCAAGCACGTCAATTTGAGCTTCAACGAGTTAACCCTCTTCTCTAAGCTCAAAATGGGCTTCATGTGCTATTTTTGACCCGAACATTGTTATTGCTTCTATCCTTATTTTATACCACTTATACCTTTCAATTCAAAATCACCTCTAACATGTTGAGAAAAAATTTTAAACATTCAATATCATAGGTATATACCAAACGAAACCAAATCGTTTCTATATTACTTTTAAATTATAGATTAAGATTTAAACTACAAGACATTTGGTGAAAATATTGTGTGTTTTGTGAGAATTTTTTGAAAAGTACAATGCTATTTATATGATTTTAAAAAGTATCGGAAATATAAAATAATGATGATGATGATGCTTCCGAGGTGATGGGAGTTGAATTTTACAAAACACAAGCATCAATTTTATCAAAATTAGATACATTTTTAAGTTTTGTTTTCAATAAATAATATGCAAAAATAGCTTAAACATCATCTGGAAGATTTGGTAAAGATAAACCATGCTACAATCTCTAGATATCTTTCTGACTCTCTTGCTTCCCTCTCAACCTAACATCTACGTATGTAGTTAGGATAATTGTGGTGTATAGCTACAAAACTATACGAGTAATAAAAAATGTCTAAAAAATTACAATATTTACTATTTTGACTATCACGTTTTTAGGGTAGGTGAATGAATACGATTCGCACGAGGTTTTTGGAGAAACATATTGTTAAATTGAACTTGTGTTGATGTAGATGTTGATATTGAATCTTCAGGAAACTTGTGTCATCAAATGATGTGCACTTTCAGGAATTAGAGAATTCTCTCTAGGTTCTTTGGAGAGAGCTCATCTATTTATAGAATTCTCTAGTGGACTTCGTGGGTTTAGACTTGGTTGGTCTGAGCCTAGCCCTTGGGCTCAATTAACTGGATTTAGGTTTTCTTTTATAGTTGAGTCAAATTAAGCATATTGTTTATGCAATTTAACTTTAGTCCAAACTTTAATATTTAATTAGATCAAACTAATTAATTTGATCAAGATGAAAACATGGCGTCATTAGGATTTACCAATTTATGACTTAAATTTCAATTCATAATACATGTCAACTTTTAATTAGTCTCATATTCAATGAAATTTCGTCATTAATTTAATGAATAGTATGATAATTTATAATTGGTCCAAAATTTAGAGATTTCTTTCTACCGATACCTCCGATATATCAATATTTACAGCTACACCCCAACTGCAATATTTATGTAAGGCGTCATTTACCATTTTTGAAAATATAATTAAATGTGCATAAGGGGTCCAAACCTAATAATGAGTTTCTTTAAAATAATGGCAGCTAATGATTGAACTGACTTGACCTTTTCCCTCAATTAATGTAACAAAAAAAAAAGTGTTTTTCAAATCTTGTAATGCTGATCATTTGGGATTCACTGGTTAGGGTTATTAGATTTCATGTTAAATAATGAAGTTATATATTATGGGTATATACTTATATTTAAATTTACATTTATATAGTATACGTGTAATTCCCAATATATACACATATTGAAAATTTATTTAGGATATCATTTTAATTCGTAAACGAGATAAGCTCATATCTAAATTTTGTCCACATAATTGTATATGATGGGACTGAGAATGTCATTCCCTATCCCCATCCCTACTCTTCATTTTATTCCTCATGTCCGTGAAATTTTCCACGGAGATTGGGATGGGATTCCGGGTAGGAATTGAAAACTTTCTCGTTAATTAATTTAAATCACTAATATAGATCGATTTTAATTAAATAATTAACTCTATCACTAAATTATTTATTATGGTTAATTTGACGACAATTTAAATTTAAAGATAAATTCTCAAGTTGTGACCAAAAAGATTAATCAAGTTTTATAGTGGAAAGAAATAAATATAAATCAAATCATTTCAATATATAATTTAAAGTCTACATATTCAATTTAAACATATTAATTATCTTGACCAATAATCAATCAAATAATATTTATATAATAATAATAATAACATAACATTAAATAATTATACTAAACGAGCCTTAATAATTTATTAGAAACAAAAAGAATAAGAAACTTAATTAATATACTCAATTCAAAAAGTCTACCCGTGTTCATCTTTTTGTTAGCAATCTTCACGATGATATCTATGCTGGAAAAAAATTCATGAAAAGTTTCATGATTATTGCACAGAATAATCAATATTTAGATTTAAATATGAATGAAAATTTAAAATAAGATTATCTGAAACTTAGATTATAACCTAGAATCGTAATCTTTCTTAATTATGCAACTCAAATCGTAATAGACGAGTCCTCACTATGAGAATAGAAGATTGAAGAGTCATAGTATTTTTTAAGTTGATTATAGGGTTCTCATAATTCTTCAGAACCGACCTGCTTTGGTACTATTTAAATCATCAATTAATCCAAAAGTTCAAGTTAATAGATGAAAGTAAATTTAATATATCATATTGATTTATTTTCCTATTTTTTGAAAAAATGTAGCAAAATATTGACTAAAATATAAATATATTTGTTCTTTAATATATATATTCGAATTTTGCTCTTTATTTTACATTTATTCTTTCAAAAGTTTGAAAACTACCATGAGAGTAAAAAGCTTTTAGAACTTGAAACTAATTATTATTGCTTGAGATCAATGATTCAATAGGCTTATTAGTACGATAATGTATAGCAATAGTATACCAACTTTTTGAATGGCACATGGTGCCCATGTGACTACTAATATAATTATAGGCATTACGTTACTCTCAGCAACCAAACAATCTAATGCATATATGTTTTTATTCTATTGCAATCGAGTCAAATCAGAAAATATTTTGGTGCATTTCGAGTAACATTTATTGTTATCAGTATTTTCACAAACATATTTCTTTGGCCATCATAAAAGCTTGACGTGACTATATCCTCTATCCTTCACAATTCTTGTCTAGATAATATTACAAAAGAATCAAATTAAAAATTAGGCAAATATTAGTTTTATACTTCTAAACTTAAACTTTGACGATTGTTAACTAAAACTTCATATTAATAATTGTATATGGTATGAAATCCCGAAGGTTTGGATCTAACAGCCTTGCTAATAAACAAGACCGACCCAGAGAATTCAACTCGAAAACTTCAAAACTAGTTTGAAATCAACCCAAAGAAAGTAACAATTAATTGTAAGATCAGTATGACAACCCTAGAGGAGGGTGAATAGGGTTTATTTAACTTAATAAAAACCTTTTACTAATGTGAGCCCAATTTAAAAAACTAAGACTTTTTGCTAACAAGTAATTTGAACAATAATTTCATGCAAAATAATTCAACTCAAAATAATTAAGAAGTTAATAATACTACTTTAAAATACCCAAATTGGTTCTCATAATAAAATTGATAATGGATATAGAAATTCAAGAACAACCAATCAAAATAATCCAATATGAACAATTAATTTTAAGAAAAAAATTGCAATTAATTTCAAGCAATAAAATATAATAACAAATTAATTACAAAACTAAAGAGGAGAGGGATAGAGAAATTGGCACAAAGAATTTTATAGTGGTTCAGTACACAACTGGCCTACATCCACTTCCCAATCTTCTCTTGGATATTTCACTACGAACTTGACTTTTTCCACGACTTAAAGTCGAACCGCTACAACATTCTTTTTTCAGGAGCAAGAATGAACTCGATCCTTTCCATGCACTACTACAGAAATTGGATACTTGACGTTTTTCCAATGTCAAGTAAAGGGTATACCTGATGCTTATAAAAGCGTCGAGTATTCGACTGTCAAGTAGAGTGTGATAACTTGACTCCGAAAAAACATCAAGACAAAGGTTTCTTGATACAATTTTCGTGTCAAGATAAATAATACACTTGATATTGGTGATATGTTAAGTTTTTTTTATTCTCAACATTGATTACGTATCATATATGATAACTCTTGACGTTTTTTATTTGTCAAGTATATGTCTTTTTTTTTTCAAATTAAATGCCCCAATTGATATTCTCATTTTCTGTCTTGTATTCTAACAATACAATTACATCAACTAAATAAACATTATACATTTAAGATCTATCAACTCAATATATTCACTAAAAATTAGATATGTTCAACTATGACCTTTCATATGAACACTCCTCACAAATTACAACAATATTTCTCGTTCACATGTACATGCACAAAATAAAATCTCAACTATTGCTTTTGTATACAAAACTCAACATTCAACAAACACAAAGTGACAAATTGTTTAATAAATAACCTCTCTACAAAGTACATTATTTAATCTATACATTTAGCTTTGAAGTCTAAAGATCGAGAACTAAGGGTCAGACAAGCCATGTTTAAGCAAGTCAAGCTGCAAAATAGAATAAAGGGCGATAACATCAAATTTCAAAATATAGAAATAAGTGTTAAGATACAACAATGACAAAAAGTCACACAGAAGGAAAAATGTACATGATTTACTTACTTTATGCAATGAAAAAAAATATTATACTCGAGGCTTAAAAAATATCTACAACTTAAAGTTAATGACTTACTAGAATTTCATTCATTCTCTTTTGACCATATCCAGCTTTAGGAGGAACAATTACCTTGCGATGCAAAACAAAAGAATGTGGGAGAGATTTGAGAAAATATAATAAAGAGGAAGAAGAATATTAACAAATCAAGCATATGAAAAAAAAAAATAAAATAGAAGAATGCAGATACCTTTCCCCTAACTTTCACAAGTTACCTTATCTACAAACAATAAAAAAAAATAAAGAATATTGGAAGTCCAATCTTATCTACAAAATTTCATTCAAAACTACAAAATATTAGAAGCCCAATTCTTCAAAATTTCGTTCACCAAAATAACCGATTAACTCCAAATAGATTACCCAAAGTGTGGCTTGATTCGAATGTCACTTCAAAACTACAACAAAGTAAACCAACTAGGAAAAGTTCAATAATAATGGTTACAAAATGCAAATTCCAACAACTATGTAACAATTCCAAAAGAGTTTCAAGGCCTTAATACCTATCAAAACGTTCAAATATCGTTAATTTTTCTGGACAATAGCTCCAATCCCTTGAAATCTTTGAATTAAACATCAAAAATTAAAAATAACTCAATTATTAGATCAATACTTCAATGGGTAACAAAGAACTATTAATATTAACCTCCAAACTTACCAAAACCTTGCCAAGATCGGTCTCAAATCTATTGGATAACAACTCAACTCCTTCCAACACTTCAAAATCAATTTCATCATCAAATATTCAAACAAGCAAATCATTATAGAAGATGCTACATTATAACCCAAATCACAAATTCATTCCAATACATCCAAAACACTTATCCGAAGTGTTTGCTCAAATTGACACTTCACTCGAGCCTCGACCAACTTGCCTGAAAAGAAAAATAAAAGAGGAACAAGAACACTCATAAAACTCTAAGAAGCTCTTACTTAACAGGGGCAACGCAGCTGTACAACGAATCTCGTGGAGGATTGACCGAATCTGGTGGAGGACTGACCGGATCTGGCGCGAGGCTATGCTGGGCAACTAGCATAGATCTGGTGGAGGACTGACCGGTGGGCATTGTACGGTGGCTAACCGGTGGGCGTCTAGTGCGGATCCGATGGCGTCTGGCGCAGATTCAGTAGTGGACTAATCAAATCTGGCATGACTCCAAATGAGGTTGGGCGTCTGGTGCGAGGCTAGGTTAGGTGTCTGGCATAGATCCGGTGGAGGTTGTACGGTGGCTGACCAGTAGGCATCTGACGTGGATCTGGTGGTATTTGGTACGAATGTGGTGTTGGAAGGTACCAATGTGTAGCGGAAGAAACCAGGATCCATAAGCACTCTAATTCATTAATTGACAGAAAAGAAAACATGCTTCAACAGAAATTAAATGGGTTTCATGACATATCTTTGAAGAACTTCCTCTAAGCTTTGATTCAGCTACAAATCTCCACAGAATCTTATAGTAGACCACCCCAAGATCTTCCCTACTATCCTCTTGGAGCTCAAGATTGAGTAGTGGGACTCAAAATAAGCTGGAATTAAGGGAATTTGGAGAAGCTCATAGCAACAATGAAGTAGAAGAACAATATTCTTCTCTCAAATTTTTCTAAAAAATTTTGTTCGACTGCCATCCCCTTAAGACAATCCAATTTCTTCAATATATTGCAAACATTCATGCAAAGAAATTTGCTGCATGAGATGCAGCTCATGCTTAGAGTTAATGAAGAGTTAATGTGGGTTATTGGTGAGCTAGTAGAAGAAGACAAGGGAAAATCTATTTTTCAATTTTTTGTGTTTTTTTTTTTCTTTTTCAATTTTATCTAAATTGATTTCATAAATCAATTTTAATAAAATTGAAAATATTATTAATTTTACAAAATTAATTTTCTTAATAAAGTTAATAAATAATTATTTAAACAATTTAAATAATTCTAATTAATTTAATATCAAATATTAAATTAATTTTTAACACAATTCCATCTTCAAATATTTCAATCATATTTAAATATTATTTCTCCAAATTCATTTAATTCTAATTTGAACACTTCAAATTAACTTATCACGCTATTCTAGAGCTTATCCATTTACGAGCTAGTAGGGGACCTCACGGACCTACAGATCATAGGTTCCAATGATCCGAGATTAACCGGCTAAACTCATTAGACCGATCTAACCCACATTCATTAACTAATAGGTGATTCCACTAAAGCCCATAGCTGAACTCCCCTAATTGTAGATATATTATGTCCAGACGATATAACCATGATTAGTAAGTTAACCCTTCACAGGTTGCTTGTAATAACGACTGAGTCAAATCTCTGTTTTACCCCGAAATTACCTCTTGTTCCTTAAGTTCCACTGATCCCCTAAAGAACAATTGATTTCTGATCCAATCAAAAAATCAAATCTCTCTTAGGCAAATGAAAGGGTGAGGCTTCTTGTTCAAGACCCAGAATTAGTACTTAAAGAGAACAACACCAATCGGGTAGGAGTGAATTCCCTCTTGCACCCTATGTTCCCAGCTATTCATCTGGTCTTATCCCCAAAATGGTAAGTTTATTAAGTAGAGGCAATTGGTCTACTCTCACCATTTGCAGATCAAAGGATAATCCCGAACAAACAGAAGTTCATAGTTAGCTCAGGATTAAGGTCAAGTTACCTAGGTCATCACTTTGAAATAGTTAGTCTTAAACAGTAAACAGCGTTAGAAAGTAAGAGTGACTGGTTTTATGGTCCGATCTTGCACAAAACTCATTTGCACAGGACACCCACACTCCTCATGTCCCAACATGAACGAATTAGGATCACTTCGTTTGTAGCACTTTACAACTTTTTGTAACAACTACAGAGTAGGTCGCATCCAATAGTGTTACCAGAATAAGGTACCCAACCTTATTCATATACTATAGATCATTTTGACTATTTACTCAAACCTAATCCACTTGTATGTCTCCACATAAAGTTCAAGTACTCATATAATAGTCAAAGGACTTAGGTTTATTGGATTTCTAAAAAAACAATATATTCAATAACAACTTTATTGAATTCTCAGAATAAGTTTTAATGCCACGAGTTTTAGGACATAAAACCCAACATATGGTGGGCATCTAGCACGGATCCAGTGGAGGACTGATCGGTGGAGGCTGTACGGTGGCTGACCAGTGCTGCGAAGAGAGGGTTTCAGGGGAGTTTACGAGAGAGAAAACGAGAAAGGGGGAAGTTTTATTTGATAATTATATTTTACTTATTTAAAATAATAAATTAATTATTTTTTATATTTTATTTGATAATTTTGGTAAGAGGAAAAGCAAAGGGGGGAAATGAAAATGTGGGAGGGAGGGAAACAAAAAAATAAAGATTAAAAAAATATATTATTTTAAATATTTTACTTGACATGAAAAATATGTCAAGTAAGAGCTTCTTATACTTGATACAAAAAACGTGTCAAACAAAACCTTATATTACTTTACATGAAAGACGTGTCAAGTAATGGTTCGCGTGAGAATATCTTAAACATTCCATCAATCTCTGCTTTCTTAATCTTTTTACTTAACATTTTCTTTTCTAAAAGGTCATTACTTGACCTTTTTTTTTCAAAGAATCGTCAAGTAATTAAAAACTACAAGTGTCAAGTAATGTAGACTTTGTAGTAGTGACGGTTGAGGATCAAACCATCGCAACAACTTTTTTTTCGGGATCAAGAGCAACCTTTCCAAAATGTTTGTAAAAATAAAGGGCACAATTACAATTCCTTCAATAGAGTGGATTTACAAGTTGTAGCACTCAATGAATCAATCCTCACAACATAAAATATCTCTCTGAAGAAGAAGATGAAAAGAAGAAAATTGAAGCTTGGAGAGAGAGTAACAATGGTGGCTTAATGAGTTATGGAGGATTGACAATGATAAAAATTGTGACGTTAATTTAGAGAAGAAGGTATGTTTAAATAGAGAAGAAAAATGTTGAAAACCACATTTAATTTGGGTCATTAGATCTTGGAAAAGAAAAATCAATAGTGAAAATTTTAAACCCAACTAGCCATTAGACACAAACTAAAAATAATATAATAATATATATCCTTTAAAATCATTTCTTTTAAAACCAACAAAAACCACATGGCTACCACTTGTCCAAAACTAACCCTTAGAACAAACATAAAATAATATTAAATTCATTTTTCTTTTAAATTCATTTTGTTGGCTTTTGGCCCTTAATCTCAAATTAATTAATTAATCAATGTTTTGATGATAACAAACTCAATTTTTAATTACTAAAAATCTTAGTGTTTTAATATGTCCATAGCGTAGAGCTCGAAACAACGATTCCAACACCTCTTGAATCACTCAAATCGGAGCTAAAACGAAGACGATATGACCGAAACAAGTCTATAGCGAAAATACCGTGGTGAATGACGTGGCATAACCAGACCATTTGCATGTAGACATGTGGCAGCATATTGGTTGAATGGTGGATCATTAAGAGATTAACATATGATGAACTTTTGATTTTTGAATTGTTTTAAAATTAAAAAAAATTGAAATTTAAAAGAAATTTAAAAGGAAAATAAATTTAATATTATTTTATGTTTGTGTCTAACGGCTAGTTTTTTACGCATAGTATGTTTTTTATTTTCGGATTAACTTTAAAGAGAATGGATTTAAAAGGAAAATGAATTAAATATTATTTTATGTTTGTGGCTAACGGCTAGTTTTTTACCGGGTATGTTTTTTTATTTTTTAGATTAATTTTTTAAAAAATGAATTTCAAAAGAAAAGGAATTTAATATTATATTTTTGTTTGTATCTAATGACTAGTTTAGTTTAAAATCTCCACCATTGATTTTTCTTTTCCAAAATCCAATGGTCCAAATTAATTGTGGTTTCTAAAAATTTTTCCATCTCTATATAAATCATCTTCCTCTCCAAATTTTAAACCAACAAAATTCATAATCCTCCAAAACTTAAAAGTTCCATTGTTGCTCTTTAAGTTCCCAATTTTTTTTCTTTTCATCTTATTCTTGAGAGAGCGCTATTGTATTGTGAGGATAAACTTGTTAGAGTGCTTAAACTTGTAAATCCACTCTAGTGAGAGTTGTATTGTGTTATTCAAAAATTCCAACATTGTAACGGTTTGATCCTAAATCGTGGAAAGGATCGGGTTTGCTCTTGAACCCGTAAAAGGAGCGGTGGTGTAACGGTTGGCCTCTAATTCGTGAAAGAGTCGGAAAAATTTTATTCAAATTCCCAAAAGGCACTTGGGAAGTGGAGTAGGTCGAGTTTGACCGAACCAAGGTGTCTTCTTCTCTAACTCTTTCCTTTTTATTTTTGCAATTAATTTAAGCAATTTATTGTATGTTTTAGTTTGTTCTTATTTATTTGCTAAAATTTGATAGAATTAAATTATCACATTTTTCATCTTATTTGTTGCATAATTTGAATTTTTCTTATTATTTATAAAAAAAATATATAAATTAATTAGTTTAATTTGGTTAATTTAGAAAAAAAAAATTAATTAAACTCTATTCACCCCTCTAGGGTTGTCATATCGATCCAACACATTTTCCTTTTAAAACAATCCAAAGATCAAAAGCCTACCATGTGCCACTCATCCATTGCTCCAAATGGCACCTTTCAATTTATCCATTACGATGAGAAAACTTATGTCACGTCATTAGCTCGGGATTTTTCTGTTAAGTTTGTTTCGTCTATATCTTCTTCATTTGAGCTTCGATTTGGACTATTCAAGTTAGGTTGGAATCGTTTTCCGAGCTCTATGCAATAGACACTTCAAAACACTTAAAATTGTCAATAAATAAAAGCAGGTTTGTTATCATCAAAATATTAACTAATTAATTAATTTGAGGTTAAAGGCAAAAAAGCCAACATTAATCAAATACCTCATAGGTAAGGAAAATATTGTTTGTTGTTTGAGATTTTAATCACTCTACAAGCAAGATCGATTAAGTTAAATTTGAATGATTACAACCATACAACTTAAACTACAATAAAAGTGGGCAAATTACCAAAAAAAAAAAAAAAAAAGTTACCTCTAAGCTAAAAGAAAGCTCGAAAGCTCTTCTAATTACTTCAATCTCAATCTCAACTTAAGGGTTAGTAGCTCCCAATTACAACAAATGTTGTAACACCCACTATAGAACTCTAAAGTTATCTAAAAACGTAATAGAAGGTTTAAAACTAAAATTATACTAAAATCAATCATAAATCCGAGATTGAAGTTCACAACTCATTAACCAAAGGATTTGAATCCTCTTATGTCAATTCTTTAAAATCAGAAAAATTATACATAGTAGGAATAAACATTAAATTACATATAAGTATGCTTTTGTATACAAAGAAGAAGGGAATAAGAATTTGCATGCCCTTGTAGAATAACATTCTCCATGATGTTCTGTCCAATGTCACGATTACAGCCCTCTACGAACACAACAAGAAAAAACCTTTGAATACTACCACGAAGATCTTCTTTGCTATTCTCTAGATAAGAATCAGAAGGAGTTGTGGGCTCTTTAAAATTTTGGTGAGGGCATTCAGATAGTTTTTTTTTTTTTTTAAACAATTCTTGGGAGGTGGATTTTTTCAGAACAATTTCACGTTATCTGTAATCGGTAAAAACTCCCCTTTCTTTCTTTTTTTTTTTTTTTTTTCTTTTTATGTGAAAGAGATAAGGGGGCCTCCATCATCACATTGAATAACTCCAGAGATGTTCCACTTTTAAACCAATTTAAACACATAAATATAATTTAATGTAAATTAATTTTAATTTAACTATATATATTAAATCATATTTAATATATAATTAAATAAATAAAATAACAATTAATTAATTAAATATCACACATTTGAATCATATTCAAATAATATTCTCTCACATAACTTGTAATTTTTTAATATGAATCTTATTCATATTAATTTTAATTTATAATTTTATATGAATAACATTCATATAATTAATATTTGAATCCTATTTAAATATTTATTTTTCTCATCAAACTTTATATTGTAATGCATTCATATACATTATATTAATTGTTTCTCATACAATTAATTATCTTAATTAATTTTCACAATTCAAATTAATCCTAAATTAATTGATTCTTATTAACTCTAATGAGCTAGCAAGTGGACCTTATGTACCTACAGATTAGAAACTCCAATGATATGAGATTAATTAATTAAACTCTTTAATCAAATTAATCAATATTCATTAACTATCGGGTATTCCACTAAAAACCAACAGTTGCACTCTTCGCATCGTAGACATATTCCTATGTTTATGGATTTAACCAATCAACAGTAAGCTGACAATATTAGAAATTGTTCATAACAGCTAAGTCAAATTACTGTTTTACCCATGTAATTACATTTAACTTCTTAAGTGTCACCGATTTCTCTAATGAACAATTAGTTATAGTCTAATTATAAACTAGACCCCTCTCTGGCAACTAAGAAGGTGAGATGCCTCATTGTTCAAGACTTGGAATCAACCCTTAAGGGAGCAATTCATCTACTTTCAAAACGGGAATGGGTGAATTTCATCTTGTGAAGTTGTGTTCCCAACTCCTTGTTCAGACGAGTCCCTAAAATGATAGACATATTGAGTCAACGAATCTGGCTATTCTAACCCATACAGATCAAAGGACTGCCCTCATAAGTAGGAGTTCACAACTCACTTAGGATTAAAGTTAAGTTACTTATGGTCATCCTATTGAAATATAAGTCTCTTCAAGTAATGGTGTTATAAAGAGAGACTAATCATTTCACTGTCTGGTCTTATACAAATTCTTTACATGAGATATCCCACTCACAAGCCTCCACATCAACGATTAGGATCAGATCATTTATAACACTTTACAACTTTTATAACAATTACAAAATAGGTTACGTATCCATAGTGTTACCAACCTTATCCATATACTACAGACTATTCATGTTATTACTGATCCATTTGTATGTCAACTACATACATGTTTAAATTACATAAAATAACCTTGAATTTTAGTTTATTGAATTGGGTTAATACAAACTAAATGTCGAAATAAAATAATACTTTATTTTATTAAATAAATAAATTTTATACAGATAATTTACAAACTACGAAATCCACGAGATTTAGGGCATCAACCCCAACATTAACCAATAAAAACAACTTATGAAAAATCCTAACAAGAAAACTACAAGATTAAAAAAGGATAAAGAAAACTCTTGAAGGACACATGTCATACTCGCTTCTGACATGAAATCTACGATCTTGAGCCTTGAATTCCTTCTTTAGCTCTCAAGAATGCTCTCTTGACCTTTCAAAATTCAGCATGAATCGAATATGGACCTTTTCCTCTTTAATTTGTGTGGTATATTTGTAAATGTAACAACCAATTTCGCCACTAATAAGTCTCATTTATCAAACTTATTTAGCTCTAAAAACCTAATTTATTGAACTATTTTGATATATTTTTGGCTTAAATTAGGAAAGAAACTTGTGAAATTGAAAAGATTTCGTGTGAGCATGTTAAATATGGTTGATATACTTCGATTCTTTGAGTTTTTCCTTATAATTTATGTGTTTTTGTGAAGGGTATTGATGAAATTGCATGCAATTGCAATCTTGGACTTGCATAAAAGAAAAAAAGAAATATCAAATATCAAATATCAAATATCAGCCCCAAAACAAGACCTTGAAGAAACTGTAGCATGAAGGTTATAAATAGGACATGAAGGCCACAGTTTTGTTCTCCATTTATTTTTCTGCACTTTTTTTTTCCATGGTTCTTGTTATCGTCTTTTTCGGATCACCATTCTCGACAGAATTAGAGTGTTAAGACCCGACTCTCCTTTTCGGTTTACACTGTATCTTAATTCAATCTCTATTTTTCAGTTGTCTACACTTTTTCAATCAAATTCCATCACTATTTTGGTTTATTTATTTTGTGTTTAATTATCTTCATCTATCTTTACGGTTTTACTTAGTGTACAAGTTTTCTTCAATTTCTAGTTTTGTACTTTCATTCCTTTAGTTTAATATAAGTTTTTCATTAATATTTTCATCTTTTTTTTTCTTTTTCTTTTTTTATCTTTCTTCAATGTATTTTTCTTTTTATTTATTGCTGAGCTAAACCGTTTCTTAGGATTTAAATATGTAAATATCAACCTTTCATGCAGAAAAAAAAAAATTCTCATTCAATAGTATGGTTTCCTTTTATTGAGTTTATTTTTGTTTAGATTAATCACCTAGATTAGGTAAAACTTGGTTTTCAAAAGCAATTTAGGAAAAGAGTTTAGACATCAGCCTTTAATTTGTTTTTTTAACCTTTAGACATAAGGCGGAAATTTTAGAACCTCGGATTTTGTTCTTATTCATTTAAGTTCTTAATTATTAACCATAGATATAGTTTTAATGGTTTTAGACTCCTAAAGATACTTTATAGAAAGTCGAATAGGTTTTGAATCCGGTCCATCTTGTTTAAGCTTGAGTCAAAATTGCAACGGCATGACATGTGAAATTCTCTTTCAATTATGCGTATATGATCCAAGTTTAGAGACGAACAAAAACTTTAGAGAGAAACCTTTAAAGATAAAATAAATTTAAAATTTAGAGAAATAAAGCTCTGAAGGTAAGATACAATCAGAAATAAAAAAAAATTAGTAGAATTGATGAGATTGGATAAAAAAAAAAGTATTAAAATTTTCAAATATAAAAAAGGAACAAAAGTTTAAAAGAGACAATTTTAGAGAGAAACAAAGTTAGATGGAGAATGGAAGATTTTAGAGTGAAAAAAAACAAATATTAAAGAAAAACTTTTTTTTGAATAAAAAGATTAGAAAAGGGGAAAAATAGAGAAAAAAAGAATAACCTAGAGAAACGAACAAAATTGAGTTATTTTTATATGTACTGTTTTAATTTTCTTAATCGCATCAAATCCTACTTATAATATTCGACATTGATTATGGGTATATTTGAAATTTAGAATGCTTATAGTTATAGCATAAATAATTTATGAATTCGTTTTTGTTTTGATTATTACATTGTAATTTTGGAAAATAAGATATTTATATTTGTTATATCATATATTTGCACTAGAATTTTTTTTCTTTAGACAACTAAATACTACTTTAAAGCTTTAAATTAAAACTTTGTCATTTTCACATACATTACACGTATTTATTAGTAGTATATAAATGGACGATGTAGGAGAATCTTTTGTTTTCTCCTTACCACCTACTTTTTTTAATAAATTCGTGTTTTACCCTTTCTAGGTAGGGCACAATTTTTCGAGTGTAGGTGTGTGTTGAGTCTAATAGGTGCAATTGATGTGGACATGCTATACTTCTTCAAAATGGGACATGATTCATCGAATGTATGTGTCTGTTGAGTTCAATAGATACAATTGATATCAATAGTGTTGTCCTAGATGACAAGATCTTCACGTTCACAATCACAAAACACTCAGATATAACGGTCAATAACAATTCAAAAGTCAGGGGAGGTAGTATGCTGAGGCTTGAAAATCTTCTATCGTTTATCAAATGGCAGCTCTATCGTATAGACGATGCTTCAAGAACTAAACGATAGTTCAATTATGTAAACGATTGGATGAAGCGCTAGACGATCGTGTAGACGACAACTGAGGAGCTAAACGATCGTATAGATGATTGGACGTTGAGCTAAACGATTGAGTACACAATGCGATAGGAACTACACGATCGTGTAAATGATACTTTAGTAAATTCTAAACGAACGTAGAGTTAGGAAGAAAAGACATGGGAGTTTAAGTGGTTCAGCCAAAGGCCTACGTCCACTGTACAAATCGGGAGGTTCTCTTTTATTACTTCTTCAAAGTATTATAGAATGAATGCATTGCTCTCTCATTTTTTTTATTCACTCTTAATTAATCTCACATTCGTTTTCCTTTATATATGCAGATGTAATGGTCAACAATGAAGCCCTGGTGGTTACAACACATAACAGAAAGATGTCAACAACGATTCAACTGCCTGAAGTGATGTTCTTCTTGATTTCGAGTCTTTCTGTAATAATCTCCACCTTTATAAGCATCTAGAGTACCTTTAACTCTTTACTTTATTGAGCTGACTTGAGCTAACCTTTTTCAGGTAGCTCGAACCCGAGAAGATCCAAGCATCTGCCAAGCTTGTTTAATGGAATGGTTTTGATTAGCATATCAGCTGCATTATCTGAGGTATGAATCTTCACTACCTCGACTTCCCCTTTCTCAATATCTTGTCTGATGAAATGATATTTAATATTAATGTGTTTGGTTCTGTTGTGAAACTATTGGTTCTTAGATAGGTATATTGTGCTCTGGTTATCACAATAGATTCTGACCTTTGTTTGTGTTATGCCGAAATCGTTTAATAAACCTTTCAGCCACAAACCTTCCTTCACAGGTTCAGATAATGCGATGAACTCGGCCTCTGTTGTAGAAAGGACCACAACAAGCTACAAAGTAGCTTTCCAATTGATCAAATTGTTCCCCCATAGAAAAACATAGCATGATAGAGAACATCTTCTGTCCAAATCCCCTGCATAATATGCATCTACATAACCATATACTTCATAATTGGATGGCTTATTCTGTCTATATAAGACTCTTGCATCCTTGGATGAACATAGATACCTTAGTATTCACTTGACTGCCTCTCAATGTCTTCTACTAGGATTTGTCATGTACCTACTGACCATACTTGTTGCATAGGACAGGTCTGGTCTTGTAGAAGTTATAAGGTACATCAGTGATCCCACTGCTTGGGAATAAGGAACAGCCTTCATATGGTTCAAATACTCTTCATCTATGCTCTTTGGACTATTTGCAGCTAAAAGCTTGAAGTGAGGTGCAAGAGGAGTGTCAACTAGCTTAGCACTTTCCATTTTGAACCTTTAAAGTATCTTGTCACAATATTCAGATTGACTAACTAACAATCTGCCCTGTTTTCTATATCTTTCAATCTCAATGCCTAGAATCCTTCTTGACTCCCCTAGGTCTTTCATATCAAAGTCTCTCTTAAGAAGCATTTTCACTTGCTTCAATTCTTCTTTGGATCTCCCAACCAGCAGCATGTCATCTACATAAAAAAGTATATAGATCGGTTCCTTGAAGCTACTAGAGTTTGTGTAGACACATCAATCATATGAGCTTCTTTTGAACCTCATCTTGGTGACTGTTTGAGGCCATATATGGACTTGTTCAACAAACACACTAGGTCTTCTTCTCCCCTTTTCACATAACCTTGAGGTTGTCTCATGTAAATTTTCTCATTCAATAGCCCATGTAGAAAGGTTATTTTTACATTCAATTGGTCTAGCTCCAAATCATTTTGCACAACTAAGGAAATGAGCAGCCTAATAGAAGTATGCTTCAGTACTGGAGAAAAGTCCTCATTGTAGTTAATACCTTCTTTTTTAGTGACCCCTTAGCAACAAGCCTAGCTTGAACCTAGACTTCTGCATACCTAGAATCTCTTCTTTAAATTTATAAATCCATTTGCATGAGATAGGTTTGTACCCTTTAGGCAAAGACTGCAATGTCATTTTGGTTGAAGGACTTCATTTCATCGTTCATTGCCTCAATCAATTGTCTAGCATTCGGGTTATTTATTGCTTCTTCAAAGTTGGTAGGTTCATTATTACTCAAAGAAATGGTAGCACTTAATGCTACACTAGCAAAATCAGACTCTTGATATTTTGCGGGTGGCACGATAATTCTTTTAGGTTTGTCTCTTGCTAATGAATAGTTGTGTAAGTTTCCATGTGTCTCAACTTGTTCACTTGACACATGCTTACTGGTTTCAGCAACCTTATCACCTTCTAACTCTAGATTTTGAGATGAATGAAGGAAATCAGACATGAGGATTTCCATGAGCAGCGGAAGGATCATTCCAAATTTCATTCGATATTGAACATAACAATTACAGTTAAGAAACGAAAACTAACAGGTCATGCACAATACGAAATTACAGCATGCTTGCAGATGAGATCAAGGGATAAAGTATCATACCTTTGAAGACTCATTCTTCAAACTCCCTCGATCACAAACGCTCGTTCACTCTCCAAGACAGCAATACACGAACACTCGAACACAACAACTACAACACAGCACGATCCACAGAAACCACCACACGAGCAACACAAACACACAATGAACGGCCTCCAAAACCTCGAACTCAGTCGAGTTGAGTGAGAACACCACCATAATGATTACCTTGGTATTCTCGGTGTGAGAATCCAGAAGTGTGGGCTCTGTATGGACTTGGTTAGAGGAAGAGACTGAAGGAACAACAATCGTGTAAACGATTGAACAAGTGGGAGATGAACAGTATCTATCGTATAGACGAATGCTCAATCGTGTAGAAGAAGGTAGCCTATCGTATAGAAAATGCCCTGTGATCGTTTAGCTATGATCAGCTGAGTGAACTATCGTATAGTGACACTCCCCGATCATTTAGTCTCTCTATGAGCTATTGTTTAGTGAAACGATTTCACTTGATAGTCTTTCCGTGAATTCTTTTCGATTTTTCCTTTTATCTCAATTGATTATTAAAGAAAAATATATAATTATCCAATAACTAATATTATTATAAATAAATATGATAACCAACTTACCATATTATATTTATAACTTATAGTTTTAATATTTCATCTCATGAAACATACAAACCATAGTTCTTTTTCTATTTTATGGTATTTAATGTAAATCGTATTTACATTAATTCTCCACTTGATGTATCTCATACATCGCATTGATTATATCATATATAATCGAATTTCCTCTTGTCAATTTGAACATTTCAAATCAACATCAAGAACTGATTCTCAACTTGAATCCATTGAGCTACCAAGGGGACCTATGGACCTATAGCTTAAAGCTCTAACGGTACGTGAATAACTGACTAAACTCTTTAGTCACGAGATCCACCATCCGTTAACTGTCGGACACTCCACTAAAGACCGACATTTGTACTCTCCTTACTACAGATATATTTTATGTCCATACCAACCAATCAACAGTGCAATAACTCTTCACAGTTCACTCGTAAGTACAGTTGGGCCAATTTACCATTTTTCCCTTGTAGTCACATCTAACTCTTTAAGTACCACTGATCCCTCTAATGAACATAAGTCATAGTCCTACTATGACTGAGTCCTTTTTTCCAAAGAGAAGTTGTGGCCACTATGTTCAAGACTCGGAATCAGCCCTAAGATAACAATCTATCTACTTACCCCTGCTTCGGGGAAGGAGTGAATTCCATCTTGTGTAAATTCCATCTTGTGTAACTGAGTTCTCAGCTCCCAAATCAGATAAATCCCCCAAAAGGTAGGCATGTTGAGTTGGCAATCTGGCCACTCTTACCCATACTAATCAAAGGACCGCCCTCAAAGCTAGAAGTTCCCAAAACACTCAGGATTAAAGTCATGTCACCTATGGTCGTTTAGGTGAGATGTAAGTCTCAAGTATCAACGACATTATATAAAGAGACGAATCATCTCGTGGTTCGATCTTATACAAACTCTTTGTATAGAACACCCCTGCTCGCATGTCTCCACATGAATGGTCAAGATCAACCATCTGTAGTAGTTTTACAACACTTGTAAACCTCTACAAAACAGGTCTTATCTGTAGTGTCACTAGGATTAAGTACCCCTCCTTAATCCTTATACTACAGGCCTTTTTAGGTTATCACTTAAGGCATAATCCACTTGTATATCTCATATACATGCTTAAGTTTACATACAATAACCATGAAGCTTTGTTTATTGGATATGAGTAAATGCAAAATAAAATAACTCTTATTTTATTCATAACAATGTGTATAGTTTACAAACTACGAGATTTCGGGAGAATTAGAATACCATCCTAACAGTAGAAGCTCCATGATCATTTTGAAGCTGCACCTCAAATTTTGTGCTACTAGTCTTTGTAATTGAAGTAGATGGTTGTTCATACATCATAAACATCTCGTTTTCTCTGAAAAACACATCTCTACTATTCACACACCTCTTTTCAACTAGATGCCACAGCCTAAAGCCCTTTACTCCCGGTGGAAAGCTTAAGAACATGCACTTTACAGCCCTTGGTTTCAACTTCCCTTGGCTTTGATACACGTAGCATACATATCCAAACACTTTCAAGTTTTCCAGCTTAGATGACTGTCATGTCCACCTTTCTTCAGGAGTTTTCAGCTCTATGGATTGATGTGGGCATCTATTAGAAGTGGATATTGTGTAGGAGACAGCTTCAACCCAATATTTTTCAAGCAATAAGGCATTGGACAGCTAACATCTTACTCTTTCCAGCATTGTTCTATTCAACCTTTCAGCTACTTCATTTTGTTGAGTTGTGTACCTCACGGTTCTATGCTTTACTATACCATGCTCCCTACAAAACAAGTTGAACTCCTCTCCACAAAACTCTAAACTGTTATTAGTTCTTAAATGTTTAATTTGTTTAGAAGTATGTTTCTCAATCAATGTTTTCCATTCTTTAAATCTACTAAACACTTCATCTTTGGATTTTAAAAAGTAAACTCAACTCTTCCTTGAGTAATCATCTACAAATGAAAGACAGTACCTTGCTCCACTTAGAGATGGAGAGTGGGTTGGCTCCCACAAGTCTGAATGCACATATTCTAGGATTTCCTTTGAAGTGTGTTGTCCTTTAGGAAACCCTTGTCTTGTTGCTTTGCCTAATATGCAATGTTCACAAAATTTAAGGTTGTCTCCAACACCCCTTGGAAGAATCCCCTATTTAGAGAGCGCTTTCAACCTCCTCATATTAATATGAGAAAGCCTTTTGTGCCACAACTCATCTTCAGTAGGTTCTTCATCAGTTTCCAATAAGGCCGAGTGTGCCATTTGTACATCTTTGATGATATATAAACCATTCACCTTGATTGCCACCAAAACTACTTTAAAATCCTTAATAATTTCAAAGGTGCCTCTCATAATTCTATACTCACAGCCTATGGCATCGAACATCCCCAAAGATATGAGATTTCTCTTCAAAGTAGGAACATGTCTCATGTTCCTAATCAATTTCATTGAACCATTCTGAATTTTCAAGGACACAGACCTATTCCAACAGTCTGCAAGTGTTATTGTTTCCCATATAGATCAGCCCACCATCCTACTTCTTGTAGGTGCAAAACCATCCCTTGGATGGTGTCATGTGGACTGAGCAGCCAGAATCTAACACCCAATCCTGAGTCTCCATAGTATTTTGGTTTCCACCTTCTTCAGTAGCAGCTAATGCATCTGAATAGATAAGGGAATTCTCCCTTACAGCAGGCTCGGTCTGTTTACCCCCCTTGTTCTGTTGGTTCAATTTTCTCTTCAAGGCATAGCAGTCCTTTTTCATGTGCCCCATTTTGTGACAAAAATGGCACTTTATCTTGGACTATCACCATTGTTTTGTTTCCCCTTCCCGTTGTTCTTGTTCTTCCCCTTTGAGAACAAGCAATCACCTCCTTGTTGATCCTTCTTACTCATTTGCAACTCAAGTTCTCTGACTTTCACAGCTGATATGATTGCTTCTGTGGTTATTCTTTCTCTACCATATTTCATGGCAGTCTTGACATCTTTGAAAGATTCTAGTAGAGAATTTAGTAATATGAACGCCTCATTCTCTTCCCCAATATTATCTCTGATTGATCTGAATTCATAAGACAGTCTCTTTAACTCATTCAGATTATCCGTGAGGGACTTTGCTGCATGCATCTTATAGGTGAAGAATCTTTCCCTCAAGAAAGCTTTGTTGGGCAGGTCTTTGTTGAGATATATCTCATTCAATTTGTTCCACAGGGCATAAGCAGTAGGCTGATCTACAGTCTACCTCAAAACACAATCCGTGACATTTAAGAAAATGGTTCCATATGTGTTTACCTCAATTGTTTCTTTGTCTGCCTCAGAGAGTGTTTCAGGGTACTTTGCAGGGTCCGTAATGGCCAAGAGAGCCTTCAGCTGCCCTAAGACTGCTTTAATCTTCGCTTTCCATAGTTCAAAGTCTGTGTTGTCATCGAACTTCTCAATCTCATATCTGATAGTTTCTATTCTTGATCTTTAAGATTGACTATTCTGAATCAAGAATTCAAATCTTGGAGTTGTCTTGAACTGTTCACTGAGCTCTGATACCACTTGTTTTCTCAAATGACACGATTTTCACGTTCACAATCACAAAACACTCAGATATAACGGTCAATAATAATTCAAGAGTCAGGGGAGGTAGTATGTTGAGGCTTGAAAATCTTCTATCGTTTACCAAATGGCAGCTCTATCGTATAGACGATGCTTCAAGAACTAAACGATAGTTCAATTATGTAAATGATTGGATGAAGCGCTAGACGATCGTATAGACAACAGTTGACTGGAGCTAGACGATCGTGTAGACAACAGCTGAGGAGCTAAACAATCGTATAGACGATTGGACGCTAAGCTAAACGATCGAGTACACGATTCGATAGGAAGTACACGATCGTGTAAACTATACTTTAGTAAATTCTAAACAATCATAGAGTTAGGGAAAAAAGACACATGAGTTTAAGTGGTTCAGCCAAAGGCCTACGTCCATTGTGCAAATTAGGAGGTTCTTCTCTTTTATTACTTCTTCAAAGTATTATAGAACGAATGTCTTGCTCTCTTGTTTTTTTATTCACTCTTACATTAATCTCACGTTCGTTTTCCTTTAAATATGCAGGTGTAATGATCAATGATGAAACTTTGGTGGTTACAACACATAACAGAAAAATGTCGATAACGGTTCAACTGCCTGAAGTGATGTTCTTCTTAATTTCAAGCCTTTCTATAACAAATAGGTTGCAACTGTTCACTTTGAGGTGGCTATATATTGATTCTTTTACTTATAGATGAGATGTATGAATAATAATATAAAAAAATTACGCAGTTTGTTTACCATCTTAAAATTTGATTCATACCATCCAACTTTAGGGAAAAGAACAAACACTTAAGAGAGACAAAACTTTCAATATAAAATAAATTTAGAAATAAAAATTTAATAGAACACATAAGAATCGAGTTTTCAAATTCTTTTCTAAAATTGTAAATAAATTTAGAAAATGTTGACACACAAAAATTAGAGAGGAAAGTAAATATTTTGGAGATAAAAAAATTTATTAGAATTTTCGATTATAGAGGAGGGACAAAAGTTTGAAAGAAAAAAATTTAGAGAGAAAAATAAAGTTAGAAAGAGTAAGAAATATTTTAGAGGGAGAAAAAATACACATAACTAAAGAAAAACTTTGCGACAAAAAGATTAAAAAATGGAGAAAACTAGGAAAAAGTAAGAGAGATCAAAAGAATTAGTCTAGAGGAACGAATAAAATTAAGTTATTTGTATATGTATTATTTTAATCTTCTTATAACATAAAATCTTATTTATATTCCACTACATTTGAAATTTAGGATACTTATATTATAGCATAAATAATTTAATTTATCAATCTATTTTGTTTTGCTTATTACATTGTAGTTTTAGAAAAAGAAATATTTATATATGTTATATCATATATTTATTTAGGAGTTTGTATTTTTTGGGGCAAAGATGCGTTAAAGTCTTTGTTTTAGATAATTAAATATTGTTTTAAAACTTTAAATTAAAACATTGATGTACGTGTTAGTTACTAATTATATAGAATTCATGAAATCTATGACATTTATACTAACGTTGGTTCTAACATATATATATACAACTTCATTAGGATAAAATATTATAGCTTCAACTAAAATGTCAGAGATTCAAATTCCAACTCAGGTAACCTGCTAACAAAAAAAGTCTATTTTTACCATAATATTTTAGAAAATTCTAATCTTTACCTTCAATCCTTTAAATCTAAGTACTTTAACCACAATCGTTAACCTCAAGTTTTTTTATATCAACGAATTAAAATATTTTGTTTTTAGTACAATAATTACGAAAATGAGATATTAAACTTCTAACATTAAATAAGAGAATGCATGTCAATTACTATTCAACTATCTACACTTTGACAATGCTAAAATTAGCATAATTCAATTGACATAAGTCAGAGATTCAATTACTCCACCCAACGTATTATTAAAAAAAAAAAAAAAAAAAAAAAAAAAAAAAAAACACTCACTTTGACAACAAATTAAAATGTTGAAAACATTAAAGGAAAAGATTGAAATTGAAATAAACTACATTAAAGACATTGTTTTACAAAATTGAAAGTTGTGTTTTTTGAATTATGGAGAGATGAGAGGAAAAAGGAGAGAGGGGTGTTTGATTAGCAAAGCACAACAAAGAATGTGGGGGCAAAGATGTTGGGTGAGTGACTGAGTGGTGTAGAAGAAAAGAAAAAAGAAAAAAGAAAAAAGAAAGAAAGGTGTTTGGCTTTTCATCACAAAATCATCCACATTCAATTAAAGTGGATGAGAGGCCCATTTCATTTCTACCAAACACTCCCTCCAATTCCATTCATTCTCAAAATGCCATTTTATCACATTACTTTCTCCCTTTTCATTTTTTTAACTTTGTGCTTCTTGATGCTTTTTCCACCTGTCACACCACTCTTATGTTCTCTTTGCTTTGGAAAGGTTAAAAAAAAAAAAAAAAACATGATTTTGGTAATTGATTGGTCATTATTTAATGGAATGGGTCCTATACTTGTTTGTTTGATATGATTAATGAGTAAAGATGTAAAGATGTGTACATTGATATAAGATCAATCACTTCGTTAAAACTTTATTTAAAATAATTTAAACGAGATATTAAAAGTATGTATGTTTGATAAGTATCGTAAAGAGGTAAATGTAATTCTCACCTTAGTTATATTGAAACTTCGGCTCTTGTTTATTAGTAAACGTCTTGGAAGCTTGTTCGATTATGTGATAAGAAAAAACATAGTGAAAATTTGTAAATACTCTATTATATAAACTCTAGCTTATAAAACTACATTACCCTGTACTACCAACTAATATTTATACATTAAAAGTCAATAAAATTAAAGACGAGCTAAGCTACACAAACGAACAAACCCAAGCTTATTTAACTTTTGACTAAACATCCCTAGACATCTCTAAACCCTATAATAGAGATCAATTGTACAAAGGTGTTCGATTTTTTTGTTTAGGTTGAAATGTTTTTCCAAGTTTCTCTCAGAATCTCATATATAAAAAAAATAATAATAATAACAATAATTGAGTGGAACCTCTTCATGTATCCTTTTCAATTACATAGTCAAAAACGAGTTCAAAAATATATTTTTTTAAAAAAAAAAAGAGTTTGACATTGATTAGATAACTATGGACTACACAAGGATGGAGACAGGTTTGAGATACACACAAATATTTTTCTATAAAAACATCGACTTACATTATACTACAAAATGCTTGAACGCATCTCATGGACTAAAAAGAACTTGAAATAATTCTCTTTGGCAGTTTCTAAGATTGTGTGAATTATCCTAGAAAAAATTTGGATATTCTCTAATTGTGGTGTTTGAGAAGTTCCATAATTTATTGAGAGTTTGTGCATGTTTTTCTTTCTGTGAAGGCTATGGAAATTAATTATCACCCTTCCTTTTAGTAAATAAGAGTCTTAAACTAAAAGATGTAGAACAAACTACATTGCCTTGTACTTCCAAACCTCTTCTCAGCTAAGTCTTTTGACTGCCTTGTACTCTACATTTACCTGTGGCTCTCATTTTCTGCCTCTTAGATTCTCTTTTTTCACCCATTGAAAAAAAGCCTTCCTTTCCAAACTTTTTCTTTCACCCCAAGAAAAACTATCCTCTTATTCTATCCATTTTGAGAAGGCATTCTTAAATAATGGTCCAGAATACCCTGTATTCAAAACGGCAATCTAATTGAATAACAGAGGGCGCTCAATCTGACCAATGGACTCTTACATTGTCTTTTTTAAGTTCTTATTTCTATAATTTACAAACCTCATAAAAACTTAGAAAAACACCTTATTGACAACAAATCAATCAAAATCGATAGAAATTAGACCATGTTAACCCAGATAAAATGTAATCCATCAATGATAATCTGAAAAGTGTGTCCCAGTTGATTACCTTGATTGTTGTTTACTTGTGTTTCGTAATTTGTAATGAACAGTGGGACTCACTTCCAACTCGGTAGTCAAAATGCACAATCTAATTAAAAAACAAAGTCCTCAATTTGATTTTATTTGAAAATTACATAAAACCTACTACCATTACCATTATTATTATATTTACAAAAATGGTTACTTTAACACTATAAAAATTATGAATATGTCCCATTTACTATTATCTTTACTATAAACATTACATAAGGGTCAAACAATAACAATAATAGTAAATGTGACATATTCATAATTCTAAATAAATGCAATAAAAAACAATCCAATTACTTTGTGATTTAAACTCATTACAATTGATTCAGTAATGAAATTCCATTACTTTTGCACTAATTTTCATTGCAGATTGATAAATGTGACCTTAGATTTTATGGTTCTTAAACAAGCTACTTCATAATAATAATAATAATAACGTGGACATTGAAATGAGTAATCACAAACTTGTATTTTTTTTCCCCCAAAAAAAGGTGTGATCCATACTCTATGCTCAACCCATAGAATTGGACACTACATAGAAATAAATTACTTGAGAAACAGGGTTATTTCTACTGCTGCTGTGGCTATAGGATTAACTCGTTCAAAAATATATATACATATTGCTTCCTTCATTATATCTTTTGTTACAAGTTAACATAATGACATGAACATACATTCAATATCATCTAAAGACATGTACAATTTCAGAGGGGCATTGAATATCAAATCCATGAAAATTGTGTACTCATCTTGAAAGCTTAATTGACTGTCCTAGAACGGCTTCGCATTCACTCAGGACATCAGTAGTGTTCGAGCTAGAACCTCGTCGGAGCATCCTCTGCTTCCGAAGCCTCTCGTAGCATGGGTTGAAGAATTCATGCTTTAGAGCTTCCTCTGCAGTAATCCTTTGCCTTGGATTAACTGTTAGGCACTTATCCACCAGATCGAACAGTGATCTCGGGATGAGCTTGACGAAATCTGGCCGCTTTGTGTGAGCCTTAACCCAACTTTGTAAATCCATAGGTGGGAAGGATTTTATGTTAAACAGCTCCTGCAACATTAAGAACATCCTCACTAATGACCCAAGATAAGCTCACAAGCAGTTTGTATTTATCAAAACTCTATCTCATCAGCAGACTTCTTAAGAAAATGAAACAAGTGAATATCTGAAAAATCAGACTAATGGTCAGCTAGACACGGCCATGTTTACAGGGGTGGTTAGATGCCATGAACTAGCAAATCAAGTCGTCGACCCACCAAAAGATCACTGGCTTACTAATCCAATCATGATTATTGGTCTGTACAATCAATTCATAAAATGAGGCATACAGAGGTCAGACATAGCTTGAAAGCTCTTTGGAACATAGGGCAAGGTGGAAGGTGCAGTTTTTAAGCATAATAACATAGTTACAAAAGAGTCAAAGACAACAAACTGACATATAGCATTTTTTTTTCTTTTTTTTAAAAGAAACAAAACTTTTCATTGATTGACGCTCAAAAATCTAAATCTCAAAGTATATAAGAAAATGATTGTACAAGCCAAAAAGATGAAAAAGAACTTGGAGAGAGCACGCTATAAAGAAGCCAGGCAAGTCAAACCAAAAAAAAAAAAGCCAACAGAACGAAGGACCAAAACAAAAAATTGACACGAGAGATTTCGCTGCAGCAGGCCAAAAATCTCCAAAAATGACACCAGGAGAAGAGATGCAAAAAAGGAGCAGAGGAAGGCCACTTGTTTATAAGAGAATGAATAATGAGAGGATTTGTGTTGAAAGGAAAAGAAAATGCAGATCTCAATGAGGTGCATGCATCAAGAGTCGAGACAAGTAACTGGGAGGGGTCTCCTTGCCACCAACTACCAAAGCATCCAAGATTCACCTGGGCTATAGACAAGCCTTTTAATGATACTCAATCACAGCAATTATCGTTATGTTTCTTCATGCTTGAGGGCTTCTCAATACAAAAACAGTCGGGATAGATTTAAATTTTGAAAAGCTAAATTTTAGATATATTTATTAGCAAATGAATAATCAAGACTCTTTTCAAGGCATTTAATAAAAACAGTGATTTCTTGCGTAAGATTGAATGAAGGTTTGCAGATGTTAGAAGATATACCCCTGGAAATGCAGATTCACGATCATGTAATTTGGCCACCTCCCATAAATCTTCACTGCCCCTCAATTTAGCAATGTCTTTTATGTTCCTGCCATGATTTATACAAGTCAGAAATACCACTGGACACCAACAAAATGTGAGGGAAAAAAAATAACTTCCGGTTCAGATTTGGAATATTACTGTTCAGGGTCTCCTGTAAAAGGACTTTTTCCAACCATTAGATAGAGAAGAGTAACACCAGCAGACCAGACATCAACCTGAGGACCTTGATGTAGGGACCTGAATAGAACCTACACGATGGGATGCATTGATGGTGAATGCCCAAACACAATAGTAATCGAATGTAGGTCACATTGACCAAAAACTTCACAAAACTACATAGGAGAAATCTAAAATTTGCTTCAAGGTTACAGTGACTAGGTCACCTCTGGAGCTCGAAACCCCTTTGTCCCAGCACAAGAACCCTCTCTTTTACGTCTTGCATCTCCTGGAAGTATCTTGCCATTAGAAATTGACCATAGCATTCAAATACTTCAAAAGTAGAGCATTCATCTACAAACCTTTAGTTCTTAGCACCCTGGAACCAGCTAAAGAAATGCCAGTGCAATGGACCAGCATTGGGCTCGGATGTATAATGTTATTGTCTTCCTTGTCCGGAGGAGCAGCTATCCTTTTCCTTCGTAGATCGGAACTATTTTGGGGGGCATGGTCTGCATTTCGTAATGCATTTTGCACCAAACTTAGCAGTTCCTTTCTTCCTTGACATGGAAGAGGCTCCCTCATATTCTCTGTGGAAAACGTCCTAGCACTTGTTACATCCTTTGCAGAGGTTATACCAGATCCATCTGCACCCTGGCTTCGTACTGCACTCCCACCATGCATATCTGGATATTTTTTCAAGGGTACATAAACTCTCTTTTTCAAGTTCTTTTTGAGTTCGCCAGGCTGCTTAGATTTTCCTGTTTCTCCCCTGCTGACGGATACAAAACCTCTTAAATTCTTCTTTTCTTTAACTGCTGAACCAGACACAGAATGAGGGACAGGAACGTGATCCAAAAATGCATGATGACTTGAATTTGATTTACCTAAATGGAATAGGTCAATCGATCATATTATAAATCATACAACAAATAAATGAAAACAAGACAGTAAATATCAAAAAGAGATTTACTATCAGTTCATACTATTCTGTCAAAATGCAATTTTTTTTTTTTTTTTTTTTTGCCTTAGCAAGTGGACTTTGAAAATTAACTAAAAAACAACGCAGGGTGTCTCAAAGAAGCTTACTTGCTATGGAGTATTTCTGCTGTAAATCCTGAAAAAGAAAATAGTGGACAAAAAAAACATCACAGGATATTAGAATTTTAATTAATGCTCTGTCAATGGAGGTGAAATTTTAATAGATGTAAAATAGCAAAGGAAACACAGGGACCAACCATGGCAAGGTTAAAATCAATGAGGTAACCTTTGTTCTGTTTTCTAGAGAACAGAAAGTTACCAGGCTTAACGTCTCTGTGCATGACCCCCTAAGAGTGTCAAAGAGAAACTGGTTAGACATAGACAGAGTACTCTCTAAAATTTTTCATTTCCTTTCTATCATGCACACAGCCACTCACAGCAATGTCTCACCTGCTTATGCAGACATGCCAAAGCCCTAAACAAGCAGAAACCATACCACTGTAGCCGAACTATATCAATTTCTTTCTTCAGAACCTACATGTTAACATAAGATAAAAACAACATCTTGAATAAAGTTTACAAATTTTGAGAAAATTTAGAGGGTGTAAATACTTTCCATGCTACCATTCCTCCAAAACTAAAATTAATCACATGAAACTACAAAACAATGTTTACTTTCCATATTATTAACCAAGTAGCCCAAAACAGTAACGTCAGAAATATTTCATAATATATTATATTTTCATTTCAAACAAATTACCTCAGGTCTGTCATGTTCGACGTGTTCCAGAATTAAGCACTCGCTGTTGCCACTACTAATGGATCCTTCATACTTGATTATGAAGTTCCTTCCCCTGCATGAAAAGAGATGTATCGATACCACATTGCAATTTGTAAAAGCTTACGTGAATCAAAGAGAATGTTATGATATGTCTTCCCAATATACATACCCAAATCGCTCGAGCATTTTTAGCTCATTGTTTACATTGTGCTTGTGAGCATTAACATGGGGACCTGAAAATGTGAGAATAGAACATTTGTCATATATTTTCCATTATTCAGTAAAGTATTGCTTCCTTAGCATTAGAGTTAAATTATAATTTATCAAATAAGACTCTAACTTGAGAATAAATATAGAACTATTCAAGGAATTGTTAAAAATTTGACAAACATGAATCGATAAACATGTTACAATAAAATTTTTCTCTTTACCAGTAAACACCCACATTCCCATCTAGATGGAAAACTATCATATCAACTAAACAATTACCAAAACGTAAATTAATTCTATCAATTCCAACACAGTAATTTAATCCAGTAAAAACAATAGAGGATTTATCCTCTTGACTTGCAGACTCGTAAACAATTACATTACTTGAATCCTAACTACTTATGGGACAGCACCAAATTAGAGAGTAAAATTTTGCTAAAGTATCGGCGTCCAAAAGACCTGAATTCTGGTTCAAATTAAATCTGTTTACCCATTTTAAGTTACATGCATGTAGTTGGAATTTCCTTCCTTTTTTACCTTTTCGCCTGCATGTAGGTGAATTTTCTGAAGATAATTAAAGGGAAGTTTCCTTTGGCCCTCGTGTTTCCAAGTTCCAATTTCCTATTGAGCCTTACATGTTTTTCCATTAATCAATTATTCAATGAGTTATCGAAAAACCAACAAGTCATGCATGTAATAACCCCCTCTCACCCTATTAAAAAAAATAAACGAAGACATACAACTAGTCATATTTAGAGAATTCTAGACAGTCTTCATCTCTTAAGGAGTGGTGGCTCTCATTGTTTCAAGCTTCCAATGAACTTCTTGACAAGAGAGAGACAACAGAACTTTCAATGTAAAAGAGAAGAACTACAATTTATTGTTTGATGATTATTTGTATACAAGCAGCCACCTGGTACAAGTTAGAAAAGTCTTTTGAAACTTCTCTCTGTAACATTTGTGCTTATTGGAGGGGATGTGTTAACCTCCATTAGCCTTTAGTACACTTTATATTAATGAAATATCTATTCCTTTCCTTTGATGTACGTACGTATGTACGTATGTATGTATGTATATGCATGTGTATAAACCATTCCAAAACTGATTAAAAGAGCAGCATAAAAGTAAACCAGGTTTACATTTGATAGCTATCCGTTTCCCATCATTTTTTCTTCGAGCCCTGTAAACAGTTCCATAGCCACCTGAATAAGTTTTGAACATCATTAGCACCAGAGGAAATGGGAAGAAATAGGAATCTGCCACTCGGAGATGTAAGCAAAGGAAGTTGCATACCAGAACCTTCTTCTTCCTCGATGATGAAAGACTCGAACTGAGGAAATGATGTTTTCTCCAACTGTTTCAACAGATCAATAATTAGGCAATTGTTTTGCAACTTCAAACCACATATGCCCAATAGCACATTTAGCTCAAGCATTCATTATCGCTCAAGGACCTCAAAAATAAAAGTAGATAGCTTCAAAGGTAGTGCAAAAGGGGTGTTAGATAAACATACCTTCATAGATGGACTGGTAGGATCCAAAGGATTTTCCTTAATGTGCACATTCCCATTTGAATTCTTCTTGACCTTCTTCACCTTGGACATCAATTTATTAACATTGTTATAACAGTTTTGCTGCTTGACAGGATGAGAAACCTCCTTATAAACTGCAGACTCCATGAGAACTTCCTCAGGAGATGGAGTACATTTTTGTGATCCATCTACTTCCCCCAAGGTCTTGACAGATGGCTCCTCGTTACACGGTTGGTCAGGTATGGAACAGGGAATCTGAGTTTCGCCCTTCCTGGATATATCCTCTCCATCCATGTATGTAGTTACTGGATTTCTCAAGTCTAGAAAGTTTCTTTCTGCTTCACCAATTACTATATGCCCTTCCAAGTGAGCACGGTTTTCTGTTGTTCTAGTGTACTCAGAGCAATTTTGCGTTTCACAGATCTTGTTTTTCTCATCTTCAAGCTTCCATTCCAAAATATTAGGAAGATGCCTAGTGCAAATCCCATTGTCAACCTCGAGAGGTTGAACATAAGGTTGCATATCATCTCCATGACACAATGCAGATATGTTTCCTAACTTATAAGCCAATTTGCAGTTTTTGTCATAAACAAGTGTGTTTGTGGAGCTACACGATGCACCCAGAGAAAAATCGAAGTTACATGACATTTCTCTGTCTGTGTGCCTTAAATTAGGCATGCTCGAGTCTTTTTGGACTTCATGCATGTGGCAATCATGTCCATTCTCACTTAAAGGCCCAGCATCATCTTTAATCATAGTTTTACTAGCTTGAACAGAAATATCAGCTCCCATTTGTCCAGCGTGACTCATTAAAAAATATGGAGAATCAGGATAATCAAGGGAGCAGGGCATTTCATCAAATTTTACATCCAAATGTCCCATACTGAGTTTTTCAAAAAGCAAATCAACTGTAAACGAGTTTAAACTGGTGAGAGTCACATAGTCAGCAGGTACCTTTACGCAGAAATACGAAAAAAAGTCAGATGTGTCTTGCATTTAACAAACTAAACAAGCATGTCAAAGTCATTAGTTCTAGAACATAAAGCAAAATAGAAATAAACTAAAGACCAACTTCATCAGAAAACTAAGAGATTTCTTAAACTATTGCATTACCATGTAACTATAGAAGAATGAAACTGGAAGCAATTCCAAGATAACAAGCTCAATATAAATATAATTTACATTTGTTTCATTGGATCAACGACCCCAACTCAATAAAAAAGTTAATGTTTATTATCAGAATAAAAATAATAAATAACGATAGGAAATATAGCCATCAACCAGATCGAATTAATTGAATGTGTGAGTAAAACTATGAGAAGTACAAAACATTCCATCCAAACTTAAAAGGAACAAAGAAATATTGTGTGTAGCTAAGAAGACATTTTTTAATCACTCATAAAAATGTTATAGTTTCATAGTTGCAAAAGAGAGCATCTCGATCCTTAAGTAGAATAATGCATCTAAACAATATGGGTCATCCAAATTCTTAGAGGTTACACAGTAAAAACATAACTGGAAAATGAATTGAAGGAGCAAAGTTGAAAAAGTACCTCAGCATAATTATGAGAAATCCTTCTTGTTATTGACAGACAACTTTCATTCCCTACAACAGCCATAAATCATCTTTGGTCGGACTATGAAAATAGTAACTAAGATGATAAATCAAGTAAACACTGCTGGAAATAGCAAATAAAGAAAACAAAAAACAAACCCTAAACTCATACCAATTCCAGAAGTTGAAGTTAACATCCTTTTTCCATCAAAACGTCCTCCAGAATCTAAGACCGATCTTCTCCGTTTCCGACAGTACGTTTTAATATCTCTACCACAAAACCTATCCGGCTCTGTAACTCCAAAACCCCGTCTAAGAAAATCCCATCCACTAGTAGTCTTCGTAAAATACCGCCCCACAGCAGAGATCGCAACAATGGAAATGTAAACAAGACCATCATCCCCTAAACAAATAGGAGAGCCAGGATTTTCGCATAGATACCGAACAATATATGGTGTAACACTGAACAATTCGCATCTCACAGCAAGTTCTTCCACAGAAGCAGGACGACCGATATCCAACAATATCGTGAACAGATACCAAGATTTTTGCAGTTCAACAGTGCTATGTAGACTATACTCAGCCGAGTTAAAACGAAAATAATCAGCCATAACTTGCAAAGAGTCAAATCAATTACACAACAAACCGTAGTTCCAAGATCTCATATCTATGCGCGTTGTTGACTGAAGCACCTTCCTCAAGTTGAACCCCAACTCCTCAGATCTGCAACAACTAAAATTATCTTTCCCTTCGCGCTGAAGATTTTAACTACAGTTATACGAAAGAATTAACTATCAAACGATGAGTAGATAACCGATTGAACCTTGAATTGATTGGTTGAAGATCTGGAAGGGGATAAAGAAAAGAGAGTATGAGATTAGGGCTAGAGAGAAAGGGAAGAGAGTAGAAGCGGGAAAAGATGAATGTGAAGAAATTTGGAGGGCTTCGGAGTTAAAGAAGGGAATTCCCGCCTTTTCTGTTTGGCTACGGGAATTACCAAGACCCCATTCCGGATAAAACTAGATTAAAGATTTTCTCGCTAAGCTAAAATGGTAGGGATTAATTTACCTTTTTAGCCCTTGAGTTTTCCGTCATTGATGTGTTTTATATCTAAGAGTCGTTTGGTTTAAGATTTTAAAGATGTCCAGAAATTGAAATAAAAGGTTTGTGAATAAAACAGTTAATTTTGTACATGGGAATGATTGTATTTGGTTGTACATGGGAATATTATCAGATTTTTATACTAACCAATTAATTTTGTATTTTATTTATAAAATTAATCACGAACATCTCTATAAAATTTTGATAGATTAATTGATAAAAAATAAACTCAATTCAAAGTTTTGAGCAAAATTAATTATTTAACTATCAAATAATAATATTAATTCAATTATTAATTACAAATATTTGTAAAATGAGTCGTTTATAATTAAAGTTACTTAATTATCTGATTTGATGTATCAATTTGATGAATTTATATAAATATGATGTATTAATTAATAAAACAGTTAGAGATTAATTTTTTTAAAAAAAATACCACATTTTGTGATTAAAAAATAATGAATCATAATTAATCGATAATAAACTAATTATAATTATTAACAAATAATCTCATCAGATATTAAGTCATAATGATAATTAATTAACTACATATATAATTTATTAATGAATTAATAATATTAATGCATCAGATTTATTATATAATTAATTGCATAATTAATTAATTTGAAGTATTTAAATTCAAATATTATAATTTAAAATTTAATATAATTTTCTAAATTATAAATTTAATATTCATATATTAATGAATTTTAATAATATAAAATAAAATAATAAATTCATGTATTAAAATGGGAGGGAGTGTAGGCATCAAGAAATCCAACACTTTTGGATGGGTTTAAGAAATGCATGGGAATAGCGCCTAAAGCTTCAAAACTTGTACCAAACAAGAGGATTTGTATCCCTTAATTAACTCTTCAATTAATAAAACTACAAAAAAAATAATAATAATAATAAATTAACTACCAATATTTTTTAATAAAAACTGATAATATAAATGTGCTATATAAAAAGAATGAATTGATAATAAATGTATTAAACTGAAGAGTGGTGGGTAAATTTAGTCAAATTTTAATGGCTTAAAATTGATCTAATAACTTAATGTAATACAAATAAATTAACCGAAAGTTAATTATTGAAACTAATTTTTTATTAATTTTATACTTTATAATTGCATAAAAAAAATGTATAACATATTCTCAAACATAACAAAACACAGTCATCTTTAATTCTCATACATTATTTATGTTATAACGAAAGGTAGTTGCGCAAGGTAGTTGCGCCATGGAGAAACTATTGTCCTGAAAGCAATTAGGGCGTGGATCTTGGTGCTAATCGTTATGCGTGCACTCGTCAGAAAATGGAACTAATGAGAAGAATGCTCGAAACACAAGAATAATTTACCAAACCCGACCAATCAATCGAACAGTAATGGTGCATGCATGTGGTGAACATATTATATTTCCACCATCAATACACTTTGGATTCTCATCTAGAATGCCTTGGTATTTATACCCTCTAGGCAATTCTAAATCTATCCATGTGGGACAAAACTGCTCACTCCCCTCAACTTTTCCCATGGACCTAAACCCAAAAGTCATTTCCAACAATCCCCAGCAAATTACTATTACAAAAAAAGTTAATAAGTGAACAATATAAAAGATTATTTGAAAAAAAAATGTTCTGAGCAAATAAAAGAGATCAAACTTAAACATCAATATCTAACGATTTGAATTGATGCATGATGAAGTAAGGCAATAACCTTGTTAGAGAGAGTTACCTCTTTTCAATAACACTGGTTGAGACCCCCACAACACGTTTTACTCCTAATCATTCTCTCACTCATGCGATATTAAGTGTGCTTATTAGGCCATACATATAAATCTCGAGTCACCGTGAAAGCTCTAGAAAGATACCTTTAAACTCTTTCATAGAAGGTGGCCACACCTTTACTATCACGTTAGATGCTTCGTCAAGTTTGTTAGAGACAAACCACTCAAACTGAGCAATGAAAACTTAGTCATTTAGTCCGTGTCAGGACCATCTTCATCAAGTATGTCAAAGACAAATCATTCAAATATTGAGCTATAAGGATTTCATCATATCCATCAAGTCCATATAAGGATCACCCAACGAAGGGCTATGGATCATTAAGAGATTTTACTATTATATGTCAGGTCCATCCTAGGACTACCCACATAACAGACTATGGACCATTAAGTCTATCGCAACAGACCACCCAAACAAATGACTACGAACCATCAAGTCTATCATAATATACCACCCAGACAAAGGGCTATAGAATCTTATAATGGTTTAAGCCTCATGTTTACCAATGATCCTAAAAAAAAATTATTTGCTAGTCATTTGGTCAAAGGATTAGCCAAAATTTTCTCATAAATCACGAATTTCAAGAAAATAATTCCTCCCTTTAATAATTATTTCATGGCTCCATGTTTAAGACATATATGTCTCCTTTTACCATTATATATACTATTCTTGGCAATACCTATGACAATGTGTGAATCAAGTGCACAGAGACTGATACTGATGCCCCCCACAATGGTACATCCTCTAGTCTAAGCCATTCAGCCTTCTGTCTTGCTAGTTTTAGAGTAATAAATTCAGAGTTCATAGTGGATCTAACTGTGCAAGTCTGTTTTGCAGACTTCCATGATATTGCTCATCCTTAGAGTAAAAATGCATATCCACTTGTAGAACTGACCTCGTCATTATCAGATACCCAGTTTGCATCACAATAACCTTCTAATACAACATGAAATTTGTTAAAATGCAAACAATAGTCCATGGTACCCTTAAGATGTCTCAACAGACGACGAAGAGCACTCCAATGATCCTTATCAAGATTATGTATATATTTACTCAATTGACAGGCTCGAAACTTACGTCGTTAATAAGCTTCAAACTTGATCAAAAGAAAATTTGTAAAAATTGAACTACTCCTATCACTACAAAGACGTATCAATAGTGGTAAGTCCAAGTTGATCCGTTGGGAAGCGCGATTTGTTTCGTTAAGTTAATTTTCTGACTAAAGCAATGAATGGGGGTTTTGGTGTGAAAAAAAAAAATAAAACGTGCGAAATTAAAATAAAACGGTAATTGTAATATAGAATAGGACTCTATCTAATTTCTAGAGCAAGAGAGAGTTTCTTATACAATTTCTTTCATTAGGCACCAATTAATTACACTGGATCCGTCAACCCCTCGACCTATTAGAAAATCTAATAGCTAAATTAGCCAAATTTGATATTAAACTAAATTAGCCCTAATTCAATTCACAACTCTTCCTTCTTGGCGACATATAAGTTAAAATTGAATTGCATTTTGAAAGGGTTTAAATGTTGAGACATACTATAAGCAGGAAAAGCCATAACTTATAACATGATTATTTGGAAAAGATTATATTAGGGTATACATGTATTTGGTTAGAAAAAGTCTAGACTTTACACATGCGATCCTAATATGCGCAACTAAATCAATCAATATATGCATAGGCTATGACGATTTTGAAAACAATAATTTCAATAAACTAATTTGTCAGATCAATTTATAAAAGTTTCATTAATATTCAATAAAATCATCCCAAAAAGTTCATAACAATTCGGTTAAATTAACTAGAAATCCTTCAAAAAATTAAACATAGGGCTCTTTGCTTAAATAAATTAGATAGGAGTTTCCTCTTAATTCATAGACAAATCCGAGATACACGTCCAATCCGTCAATTACAACCCAAAATAAAAATAAAAACTAACCTAAAGATACTAAGATTTTAAGGAAAAGAAAGAAGATTGAAGTTTAACTTTGGCCTCCATCAATTCAACCCCGAAAAGTTAGCATGTTTTGACCTAAAGACGAATGGAGGTATTTATAGAAATCATCACAACATCACAATGCTAGAAGCAATGTTACAGCCAACTCGAAGCGTTGCAACGCTCCTCTGCACACTAGGCTACTGTCTTTCAGCATCAGGCGAGCGTCGGGGCTTCGTATAAGATGAGTGTTGCGACGCTAAAACAGGGGCGTTTTGGTCTTTTTGACTCATCTGAAGCCTAGATGCTCAAATCACCTTCAAATTGCTTCAAATTAACATCGTTCTTCACCAAATCGTCAATTCTACCTCTTGATTGCTCGATACCTACAAAATAGGAAAATAAACACATAAAATCTAATAACGAGCCCAAATTAAGCTATTAATAATAGCTCTTTTTTAGAGCTATCATCAATCTACTCACAACATATGCAATATAATGTCTAGTATAGATCATTAAAAACGTAATACTACCTATATTTTTTGAATATTCAGACTGAGATACACATTCACCTTTATTTTTCTTAAAAATTATACTAACATCATAAGGAGTTTTTGCAGGAGGATCATCAAAACAGTCAAACTTCTTTAGTAATTTTCCAATGTAGTGTGATTGACACAGAGAAAAAACCATTTTCAGTTTTTCTTATCTTAACACCAAGTATTACGTCAACTTCCCCCAAATCTTTCATTTCGAAATTGGAAGATAATAACAATTTGGTATTACATATCGTCTCTATGTTTCTTCCAAATATGAGCATATCATCAACATACAAACATATAATCACACACTCAACTCTAAACAACTTCAAAAGACACATATCTGAGGAGTTTACTTTAAACCCATTATTTATCAAAGTATCAATGATTTTTTCATACAATTTTTTGGGAGCTTGTTTAAGACCATAAAGAGATTTTTTTAGTTTACATATTTGTTTTCCTGACCGACTACTGTAAAGCCTTCAGACTGTACCATATAGATTTATTCTTCTAGATCACCATTGAGGAATGTTGTTTTTACATCCATTTGATGAATTAGAAAGTCTGTGGATAGCAACTAGTGCAATAAAGGCTCTGATAGTAGCTATTTTTGTTACAGGAGAATACGTGTCAAAGTAGTCAATACCTTGTTTTTGTTATACCCTACTACTACCAATCTAGCCTTGTATCTTTCAATTAAACCATATGGCCTTATTTTCCTTTTGAAAATCCACTTGCACTTAATAGGTTTACTTCATTTTGGAAGATCTACTAAGTTTCTAAGTTTGATTCATGATTATAGAATATCCAGTTCACTCTTAATATCTTCTATCCATAAGCTAAAGTCTATAGAACTTAAGGTTCCTTGGTAAGTTTTAGGATCCTAATTTATTAGACACATATATGCAAACTGATAATCTATATCATCTGGCTTCTCAACTAAAAAAGTAGTTAAAAATTTAGGACCAACATTTTTCTCAATTCTGTCTCTTACTTCTTCTAGGTTCCATATCATGCATTATATCTATGGTGCTAACATCTACAATGTCAGACATACTACTAGAAGTTACATTATTTCTTGTTTCATGCATACTATTAGACAAGAAGACATGGAAACAAAATCATTCTCACAATTAGTCGTTCAACCAGATTCAGTGTTTCCCTTTTTTCAATGGAAAAACATGCTAAAAAAATTATGCATCCCTATATTCACATACGGATCTATCATTCAAACACATAAATCTGTATGCAACACTATCTTGTGCATAACCAACAAACACACGATCAAAAGTTTTAGATCCTACCATAGGTTTCTTGAACATAAGATATGGTACCTTAGCCAAACATCCCCACACCCCTAGGTAAGAAAGATTAGGTGCATATCATTTACAAAGTTCGTAAGGTGTCTTATCTAGTTTCTTGTGGGTACTATGTTAAGAATAAAATAGGCAGAAAGCACAATTTCCCCTCACATGTTATCAGACAATCCAGAACTTAACAACATAGCATTCGTCATCTCCTTAAGAGTTATATTTTTACGTTTTGCTAGACCATTTTGTTGTGGTGAATAAGGTGTAGTAAATTCATGAATAATGTCATTTGATTCACAAAATTCTTTAAGTGTATTACTATTGTATTCACCACATTTATATGATCTTAACCTCGTAAACTACTTATCTAATTGATTCTCTACTCTTGCTTTATATTTCAAAAACATACTATTAACTTCATCTCTTGTCTCTAAAAGATAGATTTTAGTATATATAGAAAAATCATCAACAAAATAAATGTAGTAATTTTTTTCATCTTTACTTGTGCCGTTTTTAAAATTAGCTAAATCAAAGTGAATCAGTTCTAGTAATTCTGTACTTTTAGATGTGATGAGTTTAAAAGGTTTCTTGATAAACTCCATTTCTACACAAACAGGACATTTACTAGTTTCATGTATTTCATATGCATTAATCAATTTTAAATCATTCACATGACCTAGTCTACCATGCCACATATCAAGAGACTCAACTATGTAAGTAAAATTAGAAGCACTTGCATTCATCATATTTGTAACAAAGACAGTGTTCAGTACAAAAAGACCATTAGCAAGATATCTCTTACTAACAAAGTCTCAATTTTTTTGGAGGACAACCTTGTCAGCTTCTACGACAATCTTAAGCCCAGCCCGATTCAACAGACTCCCATACACCAAGTTCCTACGTAAGGAAGATACATGCAATACATTACTTAAGGATAAAGTTTTTTCAGAGGTTAATTTTAAAAGAATGTTCCATTTTTCAAGCATTCTTGTTGTGGCCGAGTTATCCATGAACACACGTTATCTGCCAGTAGTGTTCTCGTAGTCATGGAAGAGCTCTCGGTTTGAACATAAATGTCTCGAAGCTCCTGTGTCAAGTATCCAGTCAATTTTGTTTTCCACCAGGTTTGCTTCTACAACAATAGCGATTACGTCATCTTGTTCAGTAAGATTAGCTTGTGGTGCGAGTTGATGATTTGACCTTCCTTCCCTTTGATTGCATTGGTAGGTTTTGTGCCCAGGTTTCCCGAGACAACAAATCAATTTTTTCTCTTCAATCTTCCTACCAGTATTTTTGTGATGACCATTCTTCTGAGAATAATTACTCTTTTCAGATTACTTCTTATGATTTTTGGATCTGTCTTTGTAGCATTAACTGAATTTATATTTCCAGAAATTAGTTTATCTTTTAGCCTATTGGCTTCTTCCATACACATGTGACTGATCAACTCCTGGAGTGTCAGATCATTCTTTTTGTGTTTCAGATGATTTCTATAGTCGTTCCAGGATGGGGGAAAATTTTCAAGCAGTACACATTCTTTTTGTGTTTCATATGATTTCTATAGTCGTTCCAGGATGGGGGAAAATTTTCAAGCAGTACATTTGCTTGGAGAACCTCATACATTTTTATTCCCTTGGCCAGAACATTGGCCACCAAATTTTCATATTCATGTATCTACTCCACTATTGGTTTCTCGTCCGTTATTTAACTTGTAGCCATTTACCAACAATGTACTTTATGCAACCAGCATCATCTCCTTCATATAGGGACTCCAACGTACTCCAAATTACCCTTGCTAACTTTTGGACCACAAAAAAATCGAACATCGAATATGTCATATGATTCAGCAGATGACCACATACTATTTTGTTGTCTTTCTCGTACTTATCAGGATCAATCGCAGATGATTGCTTTGATTGATTAGAAACATCAAAAGGTTGTTTGAAGGATTTTAAATCAGAGACAGTGGTCACCTTCTTGGTATCAGTAGGCACTTTTGTGGCGAGGATATAATCAATCTCCAGATGCTAAAAGAAGATCAATAATTTATGAGACCAACGGTGATAATTTGCTCCGTCCAGTGATTCGAGCTTGGACAAATCGAGGAGAACCTTACCATTATTGATAGATATTTGGTTAATTGCTTTCATATTGTTAAAACAGATGTCACAAAAGGTAGCTACATTGTGGAAAAACCATTGTCCTGAAAGCAATTACGATGCGACCTCGGTGTTAATCGCTATACCGGTTGCTCCGCGAGGTTAACGTAGTCTCCAAATTTAGACGTGCACTCGTCGAAAAATGGACTGTAACCAATGAGAAAAATGCTCAGAACAGAAGAAGAATTTAGAAGAAAACAGAAGAAAAAAGCAATGGAGGGGAGGACACGAACAGTTACAAATCGAACGGTCCGTTAACGGTAAAAAAAAAATGAATAGTCAAGGAAATATTAATAAAAAATGTATTAAAAATAATTAAAAAGGTAAGTAATGAAAATTTAATTATTTTCCGTGCAAGTGCAATACCCGAACCAGTCCAAAAGAACAACAACCATGCATGCATGTGTTGAAAAGGTTATACTTCTACCACCAACACAATTTGGATTCTATATAGAATGTCTTGGTACCCTCTAGGCAATTCTAAATCTATCCATGTGAGACAAAACTTCTCACTCCTTTTTAACTTTTCCTATGGGCCTAAGCCCAAAAGTCATTTTCAACAAATGACTCCTTAAGGTTTGGGTTTAAATTTTATTTGGTCCTTAAGTTTCAAAATGTTTTGTTTTTAATCATTTGAGTCTTCCATTTGATTTCAATTTAGTCTCTAAGTTTTAAAATATTACCATTTTACTATTGAAACTTGAATTTTGTTTCAATTTGGTTCTTAAGTTTCAAATTTTACACTTTTAACCTTGATTTTAACTAAATATTCACTTTCTTTCTTTGGTATTAATGTCTATTAATTAATTAAAATAATTATGAGGTTATATTTTAAATTTAATATTAATAACGATGAAAATTAGTGAAACCTAATTTGTCATCATTTTTTAAATTAATTAATAAACATTAACGTTAAAAACAAATAGTAAGTAATAAATCAAATAGTTTAGAGAATGTTAAAATTTAGTCCGCATGTTTTTCTTTTCCTTTTTAAAAGAAGTCCATATCTATACTACATTAATAGAGGTGATAATGAGAGAATTTTTCTCTTTCCTTTTTGCCCCTAAAGTTTTTGAAAATTCCTATTTTACTCTCACAACCTTCATAATATTTGTAATAATTCCTTAAACGAAACACCTCCCGTGAAAAAGACATCACATATTTTCGGCCTAATGCATCACTTCACATAATAATTAAGTTTTATATAGACACATTCCTTCACTTTATGACTACAAATTTTATAGACATATCCATTCACGTTGTAATTACTAACTTTTCATGGTATAAATACTAACTTGTTTGTTATTCTTTGCCCTATTTTCATTTTCAAAATGAACTATGATAGAAATAAATTTAGAATGATTGTATTGAAATTTTCATTCTCCATTTCAAGATGGTCGTAATCCTCCCCCATAATCTTTAATTTATTTGTTTTTCAGTAGATTTTTGTTGCTACTACCGTCCAGTGCTCTAACAAGACGGTGAAGTTTCTACGTAATAAAAACTGGTGAGTCTATTCTCTCTGTTTTTTTTAAAGAAAGAGAATAAAAGATGTTAAGTACAAAAGATTAAGAAGAATGAAAGGTTTAAGGAGACATTTTCTGTATAATATTCCATCGAAATTGAAGATGACTAATATAAAGAAGCATAGGTACAAAGATCTAAAATACAAAAGAAAAGATACACGTGTGAAAATGACACTGGACAATGATAAACAATCAAACAAAAGAAATAAAATATTACATAGTTAACCACGAAATAGAGTAGAAATGCAACTTTAATACTATGGTTTAATATTTAGTTTGGATTGATAAGATACGTAAGGTTGGGGGGTTAAAATAAATTTCAACAGTTTTTTTTCTTTTTATATAGTTATATACTAATATAAAAGAGGTTAGGAGAAATCAAGGAGAATCTTTATCTTCCTACTTTGTTATTTATATATATATATATATATATATATATATATATATTATATCCTCAATTTTAATTGTTTGTACCTTTTCTTCTTATAATTGGATATTATTTTATTTTTACATGTATTCTCTTTAGGAAGAAAAGAGAACAAAAGAGCATCCTTGGGTAGCAAAGAAAGGAGAGAAAATAAAGGACAGTGGCACCCACATATAGTTAAAAACAACCACATGTGTACTTTTTTGTTTTTGTAGAAGAGTGCACACCTTTTCACTTTATTATTTATTATGTTTTTTTTTTTAATTTTTTTAAATTTTCAAATAACAATAATTTTAGACCTTTCAAGTCAACATAGTAAACTATGAATTTTTTTTATTCAAGATTAATAAATTTAATTGTTAACTCATAGACACTTTTTTAATCAAAACTTAATAAAATATATATTTTTTTTCTCTTCTCTTTAGAAATCACTCTATTTCGAGATGTATGTGATACTTTATGATGCGGCGATGAGTATATTTCGTCAGGACAAATGTTATATAAAAATATCTTTGGTGAAGAAACTTTACAAAACTTAACATTGCATTTACATGGCTTTGAAGTAAAATTAGAATGCACACAACATACGGTTGTACTTTATTACCAATCCTAATTTTCTTATAAGTGTGATCGCATACTTTATGCACCATTTAATTTATATATACATTTATAAGTCACATTTTTAAAATATAAAATAGAAAAAGAAATATAGAGAACATAGAAACAAATGCGATTAATGTAAACAAACAAGATTAAATAATAAGTTATCTTATTCTGTCTATTTTTCTTATCAATTTTATTTTACAAAGTTCATTTCAATTACATGTATTTTAATTTTATTCATCTCATCTACTTTATAATCTTTTTCTCTTTCTTTACTTTTATTATCAGCAAATACTTAAAATTTAAATTCAATATTCATTCAAAAATCTTATTTCTTCATTAACAATTATGTCTAAAAAATCTATACCACAAGTTTGTTTATATTTTGATTTACATGGAGAATAAATAGATATTTAATTTTCACAATTTTAATCTTTATTTTAAAATGTAGAATCATTATCAAAACACAATGGTCATACAAATTGGATTGTTTTGATTGTTTTCACCTTTCAATTTTACTAAACCAATGATTCAAAATTATTTAATTTCCAAGTTAAAATAAAATTCTTGAAAAATCTAAAATTATATGATATGATTTTTAATAAATATATTATACAATAAATAACAAATATATAGTTCTATATTCATAATAAATACATATTTTTGGTACTTTCTTTTTTACTTATTGAACTCAAAAAAAAAATAAATTCTCAATCAAAATTTAAATTTTATCGTAAATATTATGTCAAAAACATTATAAATATTTTATGTTATAAATATTATAAACATTTTAAGCCACATGCATCACATGTGCTTCTAACTAATGATTTTAAATGTTAGAATTTTGTCCTAATAATTTCATAAAACTTTATGAATTTGATAAAATATTCCCAAACAATCCCAAGGTTTTTTTTAAGCATCACTAGTTTATTAATCTTTATAGTTTTAAAGGTTGGATCAAATTCAAATAATTGAGCCAAAATGTTCTCCAATTTAGAAAACATGCTCAATGTTGGGAAAAACAAGTTTGTTATTTTTATTTTTATCTGTATTTTGACTTATAATGAAAGTTCTTTTTGTACAAGGAAAATTGACAAAAATGATGTTTTTGGAGTTTTATTTTGTATTTTTGACGTATTTTTTAAAAACAATTTTTTTTGACCCATTTATGATGAAAATGATGTAAATATGATAAAATTTTGGTTGTACAATTACTTTTATGCCCTTTATTAAATTCTTACTTCTAATTTCAACAACCAACCAACCAAATTAACCCACAAGAAATTATCCACCACAAACATTTATTCACAAAAAATTAATTAATCCAAAATTAACTGACAAAAAAATTATTCACATTCCAATATAAAAAATTATCAACCAAAACTGATTTTCTATGTTATAATTCATTTGCTTGTATTTATGCTTTTTTTTTTTAAAAAAAATAATTTAGTTAAAAAAAATCATTAAAAAGATAGATTTTTTTTTCCCGAAGATACATGGCCGGGCTTCACCGGGTACAAAGAAAATGTTAAAATTTTCGACTGGTCTTCACCGGGTACAAAATAGGTTAAGATACCCGGTCGGGCTTCAACGAGATTAAGGAAATTGATTGAAATCACTCGACCGGGCTTCACCGGGTCTTCGTCGGGTATCAAAGAAATTGATTGAACATATTTTGCATAAGCCCGACCGAGAATTGGCGCCTACTTTGCATGAACCCGACTGAGAATTAGTGTACTTTGAACATATTTTGCATGCGCCCTGCCGGAAATTGGTGCATACTTGCATGGGCTCACTCGGGAATTAGTGTACTTTGAACATATTTTGTATGAACCCGAGCAAAAATTAGTGTACTTTGAACATATTTTGCATGCGCCTGACTGGGAATTGGTGCATACTTACATGGGCCCGGTCGGGAATAAGTGTACTTTAAACATATTTTGCATGCACCCCACGGGGAATTGGTGCATACGTGCATGGGCCTGACCGGGAGTGTACTTTGAACATATTTTGCATGAGCCCGACCGGGAATTGGTGCATACTTGCATAGGCCCTGTCGGGAATTAGTGTACTTCAAACATATTTTGCATAAACCTGCCCATAAATTGGCACCTACCTACATGGGCCCAGTCGGAAATTAGTGTACTTTGAACATATTTTGCATGTGCCCGACTGGGAGTTGGTTTATACTTACATGAGCCCGGTCGGGAATTAGTGTACTTTGAACATATTTTGCGAGCCCGCTCGGGAATTGGCGTCTACTTGCATGGGCCTGACGGCCTGACGGGGAATTAGTGTACTTTGAACATATTTTACATGAGCCCACCCAGGAACTGACGCATACTTACATAGGCCCGACCGGAAGTTAGTGTACTTTGAACATATTTTGCATGAATTTGATTGAAAATTAGCGTCTACTTGCATGAGCTCGACTGAGAATTAATGTACTTTGAACATATTTTCTATGCGCCCCAGCGAGAATTGGTGCATACTTGCATGAGCCCAACCAAGAATTAGTATACTTTGAACATACTGTTTTTTGGCTCGATCCCATACCCAGGTTGAAGACCGGGCCAAAAAATAATATATAATGTTCCCAGTTTCCACCTTAGCCTCACCCAATCACATACCCAATCAACCTCATATGAAACCCGATCGAGTGGAGACCAATTTTTCAGAAAAAATGACCCGATTTTTATAGAAAAATTAACTTAACTCCAAATTGTTCAGAAAATGCCAAAAATGATGTTCTAAGGAAAATAAATTAATATTAAAAACAGGTGGAATTTTGAGAGAGGGTTTGTGATTTTTGAAATGTTCAAGGACATTATAGTAATTTTACATTGTGCAAAATTGTGAGGTAGAAAAACAGTGTTTTTAAAAAAAGTCTAAATTTCAAAAACAAAACTTCAAATAGACCATTTTTGTCGATTATCCTTTGTACAAACAGAGATATTTTACTTTTGACCTGTCGACAAATGTCCTATAAGGGTCATTCATTGCAAATCAAAGGACTAAAGACCCATTTGGATTGACTTACAAATAAATATTTTATAAAAAAATTCATTTTTATTTTAATATTTTTTATAAAAATAAATTAAAATACACTTCAAAAGTTATTTTGAATAGTTGCCAAACACTTCAATTTCTTTAAAAAATGACTTTACTTTTTAAATTAAAAAATAAAAAATGTATTCAAAACTCAAAACAATTTACTACTTCAGGCAAAACATTTGCAATGAACAAGTCCAGTTTTGGAAATAGAGAATGTGGTACAAGCTAAAATGGCATAAATAAATAGTTTGATCTGGTAAGTCAGTTGAAAAACACATAATAGAAAAGTGTGACGAGAAAATACATGGCTTTGACAATTTACATTCAAACAAATAAAATTTGCAACTCTTTTTAATACAGGGAAGGAAAAACTATATTATTCTAGTTAACTTCTTGCCCTGCCCCACATAAAAGAGACCGCCCCAAAACCATATACACAGTTTTGAGTGCAATTTATTCAGATTATTCATTTCGCACCTAAGGTTGGGAACTGCCCCGGATCCTCAATCGACGGGGCTGGAACATTGCTGCTCGCCGAGCTGCCAACATAACCTCCCCTTCCACCACGGCCCCGGCCCCTACCTCGACCGCCTGGAGTGTAGTGTCTCTCCCCTTCTGCTGGCTTCAAGAACTCATTAATACTCAAAGACTACAAAAACAGAAGAAAGCAACAGAAAGATCAGTACTTTGTTAACCATGTCGCAGGGCCTATTTCTTCTAAGATATGGAAAACGTTAATCTATTTAGTATGCTCAGAATTTAGGTTACAATAACGGAAATATAGTTTTATTAGAACCAAGTTGTGCAAAACCTTCTAAACAAACTCATTTAGTTCAAGTTCAAAGGAGTGTTTGGCCAATAACTTCATGAGCCGGTGTTAAATAACTTAGTTCCATCATTATTGAAGTTTGCATATTTATCGAGAAACTTCATCTTCCCACATTTCTCTTTTGCACATTTATCAAGAAACTCCATATTCACAACTTTGCACTCCAAACTCGGACTTTCTAACTCAAATACATTAACTCCAAACTTGAACTCAATTTAGTGCCCCAAACAACCCCTGAATTTTTTAGGCATTTGGGGGCGTGAGTTTGGCTTCCTAACTCATGTTGGGGTGGAATCACCAAACCCGAGTTTCCCCGGAGAACCCAACAGGCTCGAGAATAGTAACCCATTCTTTGAACCCCCAACACCCAGTGCCCCTTATCGCAAACTTCACCAACTAAACCTAAGTTAAGATGTTGAATCGATGCCCCAAAATCCCTCTTTTAAGCTTTGTTCCAAATAGGAGCGTGGATCCGATAGAAGTAATACAAATAAATTATATGAAGTACACACATTACGATTTCTTCATTCAATTGGTTACAAATAGACGCAGTAAAAGGCATCACAATAGAACATTTTTCCCCAGTTACGAACTAAAATTTGGAAAACGATGTAATGGGCAATAAATTATGTAATAAACAAGAGGAAATACCTTCTTAGTTCTCTCCTCTTTATCTGCAGTTTCTTTTCGCTTATCCTTATCAGATCCCTTCAAATTGAACAAATGAAGATTAAGCGGCCAAGTTCAAGTCCATACCAATATACCAAGGGAGTCGAGGGTCATCAGAACAATAGATAATTTTAACTCCAAGAGAAGATTAAATAAGTGTACCAATTTAATAAAGACGTCCTGGTTTTCCTTTTTGCTTGAAAGCTGTTGCAAGGATGCAAATTCCTTAGGATCCACCTTCCTCTCCTCAGTTTTTAGTGCCAGAAGGGTCTTCCTTTTCTCCTCCAGCAATTTTTCATACTCCTCCAGAGTCATTTCCTGCATCAGGGGAGAATAAAGATTACAAGTTAGATTCAAAATCATGTTGAACATAAAGTGAAGTTCATAATCCAACCCCACCAAGCCTATTGCTACAACTTCGGTTATTAATGCCCATTCAATTTGTTTGATAAGCAAGCAAAACTACAAATCACTTTTCAGTCAACAACGAAAACCAACAACAAGTGATATGGTCGGTTGCGGGATTAAGTGAAGTCTACCAAAAAAATCCTGACGACACAAACCTTGTCTTCTGGTTCTTTTTCCTCCGATTCTTTTGCAGAGTTCTCTGTGTTGACACCTGCAGTATCAACCTCATGAACGGGCTTCTCATCACCTAACTTCTTCTCAGATTCATTGACTCCCTCTGCAACCCTGTATCAAAACAAACCAGCCTCTCAGCATACAAGAGTTTAAAACATGCATGAAAACTTCCAATACCGTCCGTCTCTTGGCCTTCCCTATGCCAGCCAAACATTATAGGAGGAAAAAAGAAAAGGAAAACCAAACCACATACGGTCTAAAACGTAGACATGTACTTACTCAGGAAATTCGTCAGTTGGCTTTCCCCAGTTCCCACGCCCAGACCCTTCACGCTTGAATTCATTTCTAAGGCATAAAACAGGGTGAAAATATCATAACAGAGCAGAAGATACAGAAGAATTGTGTATGCTGGTGTTTTTCTTTTCTTTTTTTCTCCCCTAAAAAAATAACACTCACCCACGGCCAGTTCCGCTGTGGCGTTCAAATAGACCATGAGAGTGTTCACCATCAACAGCATCTCCATTATTAAAACCACCACGACGGCCACCACGACCACGAGGTCCACCATATCCACCACGTCTTTCTGTTGTCCTTCCAGTCTCTCCATCTTCAGGGTTACTACTAAATGAGTACTCGTTATTGGCAGACTCACGATTGAAGCCACCACTGCCACGCCCTCGCCCATATCCACGTCCACCTCCACCACGCCCACTACCACGACCTCCACGACCACCTTCATTCTTTGCTTCCCTTACTATTCAAAGTATAAAAAAAGCATTCTTTCAGTTTCCCAATGGATAATTCATACCAATTGGGTGGGACACTCATAAGAACCCTATAGAATAAGGAATAGACAGTTGATAAATTATAATGTAATATGGACAATATGATGAAAGGCAAAGCTACGCTTAAGATAGAATAAAAAATTGATTGCAGACTTCCAAGTTCTACATTAAGAACCAGGAATATTCAAGAATGCAATAGATAGACCAACCAGTTCTGTACAACAGCCAACGATCTGGATATATATGCAAATATTTGTTCATGGATTGCTAAAATGTGTTCCTCCAAAACATGACTTCTTTAGAAAACATGGAATTTTCCACCAATAAATTACACGAAGAAATATACTACATCAATTCCTCTTCAAGGTAAATATTGAAAACAACGACCTTTCATCAAGAAAATAATGCAAAAGGCACAAATCAAGAACCTACCAAAACAATGCAACTCAACTTGTGCATAAACTATAGCAATTGGATCTCATCAATATATATATAACAATTGAATAATTCCTTTACAAATCTTAATGGTTTCTTGTCCTTCTTTGAGTCGAACGCTCTGTAGCATTGGGTTATTCTGAGCAAGTATAGACAATAGCCTTCTAAGTGGATTTCAAGTTGTAGGTTTAAAGGTTCTAGCAAACACCACTAGACTGTTATTGCTTCGGGCTTCCCTTTGTTATCTCAGTTTATTAACTATTTGGTGGCAGATGGCTCAAATACTTAATTTTTTAGGATACTTCGGAGGGGAAAAAACCCATTTGCGCTCTCTGCTCTATTGCCACAATTATTATCATTTATCAGATAAGAGAATGCATTCAATAGCCTCTTTCTTGCTCTCACCTGATTATCCCTCCACACTTTCCCTTGTTTTGTCATCCCCTTACTGAACCAAAACATAATTGAGTTTGTCAGCCTTCTTTCTGTTGTTTTTTACTAGATGATCTGTCCAGGGATAAGGGATTCCAAGTTTTGGGCTAGTTTTGGCCCCCAAGTCGTTTGAGGGTTTCTTTAGTACCTCTTTTATCCTTGTTCTTCACTCCCCATCTCCCTCCCACAGTGCCTCTGCACACCCGTGTTCTCCTCTCTCTATAAGGTTAAAATTTCTTAAAAAAAGTGAACTTCTTTGTCTAGCAGTTCTGCATGAGTTAGTGAGCATGCAGGACCATCTACCGAGACACTCCTCTTAGTGTTGCACCTGCAATGGTGCATTCTTTACCGGAAGCAAGAGAACCTCAACCATTTATGTTGGACTTCCCCTTTAGAACTTTTTCCCCCAACTTTTAGGGATGACCGAGGAAGTGCTTATGAACCCTCCTTTTCGTGATAAAGGAATAGTTATGTGGCAGCTTGGCAGGCCAGCATTTTTTGCCATTTTGTGAAGTACTTGGCACGAGAGGAATAATAGGGAGTTGATTATAGATTAGTCTCATTCTTTGATTGGGTCTTTCTCACTATTAGGGTTGGGGGCTTTTCTTGGTGGTTTTGTTTTTTGTATGCCCTTGTATATTCTTTCATATTTATCAATAAAAACTTGGTTCCTTATTAAAAGACTTGTAAATAAATAATCAAAACATTCAAATTCTTTTGATTACAATGGACAAAAGGAAAATAGCATTATAAGAAAACGGAAAAGAACAACTAAACAATGTACAGAGAAATTTCACAAACTAGTACGTTATAAAATCACACCACCATTGCTGACACTCAGATTTCTTCAAAAAAAAAAAAAAAAAACAAAAAAAAACAAAACAAAACAAAGTATCGATAATTTAATTTCATTTATGTTCCAAACATACAAGTCATAGGATATTATCTGAATTACAAATAATTTTGGAATGCAGGGCCTTGAATTGTGGGAATACACAATACATCCCAGCCGGCTATTACCTACAACAACCCTATCGCAGAAAGTAATTATAGCTTATAACATTTTGACTGAATTTAAAATCACTCACTCCTACGTATACGTGTATATATATATAACATCAATGGGCGCAAACAATGTAACCATGCAAACAAACGGACAAACAACATGAATAAAACTACAACCAAAATCAGGAAATGCAAAACCAATCAACCTAGACATGACGGCAAAAGGAACAAAAAGATCAATCATCAAAATCAAACCCTGATATTTACACAATCATTAACTTCCAGTTAAAAAAAAAACGAAAAATACTAACCAGCCTGAGCAGGTGGAAGAGGCTTGGAAGGAAGATTAGCAGGTTTGTTCAGTTTAGCTGCCGCAGCCGCCTGTTTAGCCTGAGGATGATCAGAACCTTTCTTAGGCGCCGCAACCGCCGCATGCTTGGCGGCAATTAGCTGCGATGGGTCCTCAGCGTCGTCATCACCCAACAAATCAAATGGATTTGTGGTCGCCATTCGAACTATCTTCAAATCAATACCGGAAAAGCTAAAAAGAAATTGCACTCCGCGAAAGGCGACCACGAAATCCTACCTTAACAACAAGAACTCCATGAATCTATGAATGAGAGATTGAAAGAGATCTGTAAAAGGGAAAAAAAAACGAATCGTAAAACGGTAGAAACCGGGAGAAAACCCTAGCCGCAATGGCTGAGTGAGTAATGCGAGTGAAGTGCAAAGAAAGGGCCAACTCAATCTAAAACGCCTAGTTTATTTGTGTTCTCCCACCGTTTCTTTATATCCTCACTCGTGTGGTGTGGCATCATAATAATATTATGTTTTTTAGGTTTATTTTGTTAAATATGGTGTGAAATAGATGAGTACGACCGAAATACGAATATGAAATAAATATTATATAATAATATATAAATTTCGACTTTTACAGTTTTCAATTTTTCACCAACTGTTTATCCCTAAATAATATTTATATATAATAATAAATAAATAAGATAAGATAACTAAAATTATGAAAATAGGATAATATGAAAAATTGGGTAAAATTTTGACGTAGATTTTTCACCTATGTGTTATTTCAAGATCCACCAAATACCACTATTTATAGGTAAAACGAGGTATACTTTGGACACTATGCATAAGTGGTTGACACTTGGATAAATGTGTTAATGGAAAAATGACATTTGGCATTGGATACTAAGCATGGGCATCTAGCATCTATTTATAATACTTCAACTTAGATGCCCCTTATAAATATATGAAATATGTCTCGTTAAAACTCTACTAGAAAAAAACCTAATGGGTAAAAAATCCTAATGAAGGAAAAATAGTACATATTTCATATAATCTAATAATCCTAAAACAATATAATATATTTGTTTCCCCTCATGGAAACATTACTTGAGATTTCTGAATCAATTTCTTAAAGATTACGGTAGGGAACGCCTTTGTAAATAAGTCAGCCAGGTTATTTTTCGAAAAAATTTGTTGTACAGTGATATTAGCATTTTCTTCAAGATCATTGATATAGAAAAGTTTCGATAAAATATGTTTTGTTCTATCTCTTTTAATGTATCCTCCTTTGATTTGGAATATGCATGATGTGTTGTCTTTGTATAATATTGTTGGAAGAATTTTATTAGAAGAAAAACTACACGTTTCACAAATGTGCCGAGTCATTGATCTTAGCCATATACATTATCGACTAGCTTCGTGAATTGCAAGAATTTCAGCATGATTTGAGGAAGTAGTTGTTATGGTCTGTTTCACTGACCGCCACGATACAATAGTTCCTCTACATGTGAATAGATAACCTGTTTGAGATATAGATTTGTGTGAATCAAATAAATATCTCAAATCTACATAACCAACTAGATCAAAATTTGATTCGTGTGAATAAAACAAACCCTTATCGATCGTTCATTTGAGATAAATGAGTATATGCTTAATTTTCATTCCAATGTCTTTTTGTTAGAGAATAACTATATCTTACTAATAAATTTATTGAAAATGTAATATTTGATATTGTATTATTAGCAAGATACATAAGTGCACCAATTGCACTTCAGGACCAAGAAATTATTCATTATCGTCTTGAGGATGGAATATATTTTTCTTCACATCTAGTGAACGAACTTCCATTGGAATGTTCAACATATATGCTTTGTCCATATAGAACATTTTCAAAAAAATTAATGTATAAGTTGACTGATGAACAAATACTCATATGCTAAATATTCAATTTGTAAGCCAAGACAATTTTTATTTTTCTCGAGATCTTTCATATCAAATTCTTTCTTAAGATATTTTATTGCCTTTGAAAGCTCTTTAGGAGTTTCAATTATATTTAAATCATCGACAAATACAGTTATAATAGCAAATCCTAACTGTGATTTCTTTATAAAAACATATTGACATATTGGATTGTTTTGATATTATTCTTTCGACAAATATCCATTCAAGCGATTGTACCACATTCGTCCTAATTGATTCGATCCATATAGTGATATCTGTAACTTTATTGAATACAATTATTGAAAATTTGATTTATATGTTTCAAGTACCTTAAATCCTTCTATGATTCTCGTATAAATATCATTAATAGGAAATCCATATAGGTATGTTGTAACTACATCCATAAGATGTATATCTAGACTTTCATACATAATCAAATCAATTAAAAATCTCAGTGTAATTGCATCTACCACCAGAGAATACGTCTCCTCATAATCAATATAAAATCTTTGTGAAAAAACTTATGTAACTAGTCTTGCTTTATATCTTGTGACCTCATTATTTTCATTTATTTTTCTCACAAATACCCATTTGTATCCTAAAGGTTTGACACCTTATGGTGTTCAAACTACTAGTCCAGAAACCTGACGTTTTGAAAGTGAGTTTAATTCTGTCTCGATTGCTTCTTTCTATTGAAGCCAACCTTTTCTATGTTGATATGCTTCAACAGATTTTGGTTCAGAATCCTCATTTTCAGATATAATGTCAAGAACAACGTTATACACAAAAATGTTGTTAAAAATTACATGAGTTTGGTTTTATCTTTTTCCTGTAATGACATAGTTTATTGAAATCTCATTATTATCTTTAGGTATTTCACCTTCCTCACTAGTCATGTAAAATAATTTTTTATGGGTATTTTGATGGAACGAACACATGCGCAACTGAAGAAAACGGATCTAAAGTACTTTAATTAAGTTAATTACAAAGGATAAACATGCAAATAAATAAAGTAAAAGGGGAAGAAGAAATATAAACTTTGTAGTCCCAAAGCTCCTCCAAATTAGCTTCAATCTTCTCACGAACAGTTTGTAAACTACCACAAGAGTCTTCCCGACTATTCTCCAGCCTTAGAACGGGATGGTGGAATCTGGTAAGTGACTAATTTGGAGAGAAGAATGTCAAGTCTTTGAGAGAAAACATTTGTGAGATTATCAGATAATTCTCATAAATTTCCAATTTGGCCAATAATTCTAAAAAAAACAAAAAACTCTTCCTTTTAAAGGTCATTACATGCAAAACATGCAACTTTAAGTTTGATGGGAATTTGACACTAAAAAATCCACTAACTCAAAGTGGAATTTAGTGGGACAAGTATCTTCAAATGAAGACAAGACTTAGCCATACAAAAGTTGACATTTTTCACTCTTGGATCTTTCCATTAACTTGGTAAAAGTTTGACTCTCAAAGTTCAAAGTCAACAAATTTGACCTTTTGACTTTCAGAAGTCAAAAGTCAACAATTTGACTTTTAATGCAATTTTGACCAATTCCATTTAATTTCAAAATTAATTATAATAATCAATTTTAAATTTAAATTAATATTAAATAATTAATTTAATTTAATATTAAATCAACAATAATCTCAATAAATATGAATCCCTATACATAATCTTGATATTTAAATCTTATTTAAATATCTCGCATTTTCTCTCTCTTTATGTTTAATTCACAATTAAACATTAGGTTAAATATATCGTATAATTTACCGCTTTGCTCCAAAAATCGAATTTGAACACTTCAAATTCGTTCGTCACACTGTTCTAAGGTTTAGTCTGATATGAGTTAGTAGGGGGACCTCATGGACCTACAAATCACGGGCTCAAACGATCTGTTATTAATTGGCTAAACTCTTTAACCTAATTAACCGCCATTCGTTAACTATAGGGTCACTCCACTAAAGCCTATTAGTTGCATTCCCCTGAATTAAGATATATTATGTCTACTCGATACAACCATGATTAGTAAATTAACCCTTCATGGGTTGTTCGTAATAACGGCTGGGTCAAAAGTTGTTTTACCCCCGAGATTACATCTTGCTCTTTAAGTCCCATTGATCATCTAATGAACAATTGATTTGTGATCCAATCATTAAACTGAGTCTCTCTCAGACCATTGAGAGGGTGGGGCCCTTTATTCAAGACCCGGAGGCAACACTTAAGAGAACAACCTTTCTACTATCCCAAAGTGGGTAGGAGTGAATTTCGTCTTGCACCCTATGTCCCCAGCTATCTACCCGGTCTTACTCCTGAAATGGGAGGTTTATTGAGCCGGTGCTGTTGAGCCAACTCTCACCATGCAAATCTAAGGATAATCCCGAATAAACAGGAGTTCATAGTTAGCTCAGAATTAAGATCAAATTAATTAGGTCATCACTTTGAAACTCATTATAAAGTAAGAGCGACTTAATTCTTGGTCCAATCTTATGCAAACTCATTGCATAAGATGCTCCTGCTCCTCATGTCAATACATGAACAAATTAGGATCACTTCGTTTGTAGAACTTTACAGCAAATTGTAACAAGTACAAAGTGAGCTACATTTAATAGTGTTACCAGAATAAGGTACCCAACCTTATTCGTATACTATAGACCAATTTGGCTATTTATTGAACTTGGTCCACTCTTATATCTCCACATAAAGTTAATGTATTCATATAATAGCCATGGATCTTTAGTTTATTGAATTTAGACTTTACATGTGCAATTCACATATTCAATAATAGTATTATTGAATAAACGTCAATTACATCTTTATTGATAATAGATATGTTTAACATTACAAACTGCGAGTTTTAAGACATACAACCTAACATATTTATATAGAGATGTCCTCGGGGCGGGGCGGAGCCGGGGATGCCATTCTCCATCCCAGTCTCCGCTCCCCATTTCATTCCCCATCCTCTGAAATTCCCCACGGGGATCGGGGCGGGGATTCCCTGCAGGGAATTTTTTTCCGTTACTTTTTTATTTTTTATTTATAAAAAATCAATTAATTTAAATCACAAATGTGAGCAAATTTTAATTAAATAATTAACTTTATCACTAAATTGTTTATTATGGTTAGTTTTATATGACAATTTGAATTTAAAGATAAATTACTCAAATTTTGGTCTAAAAAAGCTAATTAATTTTTTTAGTAGAAAGAAATAAATATAAATTAAATTATTTACATATATAATCTAAAATTAAAGATTCAATTTAAACATATTCATTATGTTCCCCAATAAATAATCAAATTTGAAATTTAAATGTAATATTTATATAATAATAATAATAACATGACATTAGATAACTATACTAAATAAATATGTAAAACCTAATCGGGGCAGGACGGGGAACGGGGTAAGGCCGGGGCCGGGGCCGGGGATGGAGAATGCGTTCCCCGTCCCCGTCCCTGTCTCTGTTTAGCTCACGGAATTTTTTTCCCCACTCCCTTCCCCATTTCCCACCTCGGGGAATGCCCGCCCCGTTCGGGGCGGGGCCCTTGGGGAAATTAGACATCTCTATATTTATATCCTTAACCAAGTCTTATTGACTAATTATTTTTATTTTTTGAAGATTTTATCTTTGGAACTCATTGGTCTACCACGCTTCTAGTGTATTCCAAATTCATCAGTGACAAACTTGTTGTGTTGGATTATCAATTTTCGATGAAAAATTTGAGCTGGTATATGTGACTTAGTTACTTTCTTTGCATCTATAAATGCATCTGGTAACTGATTTGCTATATTTTGTAAATGAATTATCTTTTGAACTTCAAGTTCACATTGATATGTACGGGGTTCTAAATGAGATAATAACGATGTATTCCATGTAATTTCTTTTTTCAACTTTTTAATTCTCCCCTCCCCCCTAATATTGAAAAATTTGTCTCAATAAAATAACAATCGACAAATCATGCAGTAAATACATCACCTGTCAGTGGTCCAAGATATTTAATAATTGATGAGGAATCATATCCAATATATATTCCTAACATTCTTTTAGGACCCATCTTAGTATGTTGTGGTGGAGCAATTGGAACATATACTGCACATAAAAAAAAAAAAAAAAATCTCATATAGGAAATATTTGGCTCATAGCCATAAGCTAATTGTAATAGTGAGTATTTATGATAACTAATGACCTAATGCGTACATGTGACACCACATGCAAAATAGCATGTCCCCATATAGATGTAGAAAGCTTGGCTCTCATAAGCAATGATCTTTCAATTAATTGCAGACGTTTTATAAATGATTTTGCTAAACCATTTTGTGTATGAACATGAGCTACAAGATGTTCGACACTTATTCTAGTTGACATACAATAATTATCAAAAGTTTGGGATGTAAATTCACCAGCATTATCAATACAAATGATCTTAATCGTATAATCAGGAAACCGTGCTCTTAACTTAATTATTTGAGCAACTAATCCTGCAAATACAAGATTTTGACTTGATAACAAGCATACGTGTAACCATCTACTAGATACGTCTATTAATACTATATTATATTTAAATGGTCCACTTGGTGGGTTAATAGGTTCACATATATCACTATGAATTAGTTCTAAAAATGCAGGTGATTTAGTCCCCGGTTTGACTGGTGATGGTCTAATGATTAATTTTCCTTGGGAACAAGCATCACATGATAATTCATTAGATTGAAGAATCTTCTTGCTCGTCAATGGGTGTCCATTTGAATTCTCAATAATTATTCTCATAATTATATACCCTAGATGACCTAATCTGTCATACCAAATTGTAAATATGTTTGAATTCGTGAACTTCAGGTTCATTGTTGCATATGTTTCAATTACTCAGTATAATATAATCTAGAAGATAAAGTAGGCAACTCTTCCAGTATACTTTTTCATATGAGATAGTAGATATGACATAAAGATACTCCATATTATTTTTTCTATCAGTCTCAATATGATAACCATTACGACATATGTCTTTAAAACTTAGAATATTTCTCTTTGATTAACTAAAGAACAACACATTGTCAATTGTAAATTTTGTTCTTCTGGGCAAAATAAAATTTGTTTTTTTGGGCAAAATAATATATATTTTTTTCAAATCATTCAATTAGGTTTGCAGAACCTGATATTGTATTGACTTTTGCTTCCATCTTTGTCAGTTTGGAAAAATATTTTCTACTTGTAAGTATTGTATGTATAGTTGCATTGTCTGTCAAACACATATCCTCTTTAGTCATTTCTAAGTCACCTAACATATGGAAATGATCCAAGTTTATTCATTAAAAGAAAACAATTACAATAAGAAAAATAATATTTGGAATATACAAAGGTTAACACCTACTAAGAGGAAAAAACATGGAGATAAATTTTTTTTTTAAAAAAACAACATTAAGTCTAGATATTTTTAAAGTCAAAGGAAACACTTGATGATCCATCAATTATGACGATTTTCTCTTAAGGAGATTTAAAGAAGTCCACCACATCTAAATTTTTCATATGGGATGGGTCAAATATGTCATTATCTTGGTATGAAAAATTTATTTCCACATTTTTCTCTTTTACCTTTAGAGATACTTGATAGAGATCAACTAATGTTTTGACATACGACAGGTACGTGACCAATGCCCAGTCATTTTGCGTCGGAAGCATTTATTTTCAACACTTTTTGAACTCTTGTCTTGTGGAGCTTTTCCTTTGTGATCATTATTTTGCATGATTCTTTTGAAATTTAAATGATTAGAACGACCACCATGAAAATAATAATTATTTCTTCCTTGACCACGACCACGACCTCGACCAAGATTATTATCATTCACAACATTCACTTCAGGGAATGGTGTTATTCCAGCTGGTCGAGATTTGTGGTTCTTCATCAATAACTTGTTATATTGTAAGGCCACAATAAGACATGAAATTAGCTTAGAATATTATTTAAAACATTTCTCTTGATATTATTGCTGCAGGAGCATATTCGAGACATGAGATGTAGAAAATGTCTTCTCTAACATATCAACATCAGTTTTCTCTCTACATACTAACAAATTTGAACTGATTTTAAATAATAAGGAATTGTAATCACTTGCTAATTTAAAATCTTGTAACCTCAAGTGTATCTACTCATAACGAGCTTTAAGAAGAATATCTACTTTTTTTTTTAATGATCATACCTTTTCTTAAAAAAATTTCACAAGATATAGGGATCTTTTATTGTAAGATACTCTATTTTCAATCCCTCTGGAGATGACGACAAAGGAAAATCATAGCTTTTATTTTGTTTTGACTAGATGTCGTATTTTCTTCTTTAATAGTGTCTTCAAGATTCATAGTATCCAGGTGGATTTCAGTATCAAGCACCCATGACAAATAATTATTTTCGTTAATATCAAGGGTGGAAAACTCAAATTTTGTGACGTTTGTCTCGCAACACTTCAGAACCTACCTTTAATGGGAAAAACAATAGGAGCTCGTGCTGAGGAGCACAATAGAAACATAGATATGGAGAAAATATTATATAATAGTATATAAATATAATAATAAATAAATAAATAAAATATGAAAGAAAATAAAATAACTAAAATTATGAAAATTGGATAATATGAAAAACCGAGTGAAATTTTGAAGTGGATTTCTCACCAGTGTGTTATTTTAAGATCCACCAAATGTCATTATTTATAGGCAAAGTGGCTAGTAGGATGTGGTACACTTTGGACACTATGCGTAAATGGTTGAATGACACATGAGCAACATAGTGGTAATGGAAAAATGGCAATTGACATTGAATACTAAGCATGGGCATCTAACACCTATTTATAAAATTTAAAATAAAAAACAAATTATAGTATTAAATTTTCCTCTGACACGTGGATATTTCTATGGTATTTTTTTGTTTTTATGTATTGGTATCGATACGAGGGATGAATTGATATTTTCATCATGTTGTAGAAAAACCACGAAACATAAAAAAAATAAGGAACAAAATGTTAATATTATAAATGTTATATAAATAATAAACGTGTTACCTTGTTTAAAAATCCAAAATAGTTTATTTACTAATTTATTTTTTTTTAACTTTATGATTTCTAATTTTTTTGGAATTATCTATTGACATCAACATTTTATTGATATTTTCACTGACATTTCTGTAAAATTAAGATCTCAATATTTTCGTTGACATCAATATTTTAAACTTTGTACAAAAACACTTTCATTATTTGAAGTTTTAAAATGAACACTCTTAATTCTTGGTTGATAATTATTTGATTTTAGCTTTTGAATTTTAAAAATTAAGTTTATGAATATTATTTTCACCTATTGACTTGTTTGTTTTGGTATCTACTTTTTAGGAATGTTTTCAAAAGCCAAAATACGTTTTAAAAACTAAAAATAAAAGTTTTTAAGAACTTATTTTTGTGTTTATAATTTGACTAAGTATTCAATCATTTATTTAGGATTTATGAATTATGGTAAGACAAAATTATAAGAAAACAAGAAAACTTTTCAAGAACAAAAAACAAAATAATTATCAAATGAGATCTTAGTTCCTGAAACTTGACAAACCGTTCCAAATGGTCGCTAAGAATCCTAGACCATGGTGGGGAAAAATTGGCATATTTTGCCAAATTTAACCACCACATCTTTTACTATTAGTTGACCAACGATTAACGGATCCTCAATGACTATTTATAATAACTTCTTAAACCTTAGGAACTATAGTATTTATTTGAAACACTAACCAAATAAACATCAACTTTAAACCTCGAGGACAGAAAAATGTGTGCTTGCCCCTTTCATTATATCTTTTGGTTTCACTATATAATTTTTTTTAGTCATACAATATTTGGGGTCAAAATTCAAACATCTAAATCTCTTGGTCGAGGATATATGTCTATACATATTTGGATTATGTTCATGTTAAAATTGAAGGGATTGAATCCCAAGCGGAAGTGCATAAACGCCATGCAATTCAATTTTCAATTTGAAAAAAAAAAATAGAGAAGAACGCAAAACCATATTCACAGGATAAACATTCTAAAAGACAACATGCTTAAAGAGGAGAAAAGAAAGAGAATTCTACTCACCCTTGAAGAATTATGTTCTTCTCACTTCCTCTCTCGATCCACAGCACGAGATTGATCCTTCCTCGATCTCACAAACACAAAAACGCAGTAGCAACAAAGAACCCAAACGCCACCACAAAGACTTCCTCATTATTCTCTAGGACGAGAAGCAAAGTGGAGTTGTGGGCTCGTTATAGATTAAATTTGGGAAAAGAGAGATGGAAATAATTTTTTATCAGAGAATCACAGTCTTCGCAGAGAGTCGAAGTCCCCGCCACCCTGTAGCACACTCAAGGTTAAACGTAGGAGGAAGAAGATGAATCAAAACCACTATGTGAACAAAAAGCGTGGAACTCCTTTCACGTCTCTTAGATTGAGAGATTAAAGGGGGAAGTTATAAAATAACTCCCTCTCAATTTTAAAATTCAAAATAAATTAAAAACCATAATTTGAATTTTAAATAAAATATATAATAACCAACTTTATTATATATTAATATTCAATCATATGTTATATCATATATAACATATAACCTATAGTTTATATTATATCACATATAAAATAACCTATGGTTTATTAATCTCCCAATTAACCTATGGTTTTAATATGAGTCACATTCATATTAATTTTAACCTATAGTTTTTATATGAATCGTATTCATATAATTAATATTTGAATCATATTTAAATATTTATTTCTCTATTTAAAACTTTATATTATAATGTATCATATATATTATGTTAATTATATCCCATAAAATTAATTTCCTTCAATTAATTTGAACAATTCAAATTAATCCAAAATTAATTCGATTCTCGTTAATCCTAATTGAGCTAACGAGAGGACCTTATGAACCTATAGATTGAAGCTCCAATGATACTTGATTAATTAATTAAACTCTTTAATTAAATTAATCAACCTTCATTAACTGTCGGTCACTCCCTAAAGACCCATAGCAGCACTCTTCGCACTATAGATATATTTTTGTGTCCATTGGATATAACAAATCAACAATACGTTGATCCTTCACAAATTGCTCGTAAGTACAACTGGGTCAAAATTACCTTATTGCCCCTGTAATTACATCTAACTCCCTAAGTACCACTGATCCTTCTAATGAACAATTATTATAGTATCAAATACAATATAACCTATAGTTTCCATTCTCTCAACAATGCATGATATTTAATATAAATCCTATTTAGATTAAACTTAATTATATGAATCCAATTCACATAATTAATATTTAACTCAAATTCAAATATTTATTTCCCCTCAAATAATGTATCAAATATATTATAGTAATTATATCATATATAACTAAGTAAAATTAATTATATCACATATAATAAATTTCCTAAATTAATTTGAACAATTTAAATTAATCCAAAATTGATTCTCATTTAAGCCATGTTGAGCTATAAATGGGACCTCGTGGACCTGTAGATCGAAGCTTCAATGGTACTTGAATAATTAATTAAACTCTTTAATTGAATTATTCAACATCAATTAATTGTTAGGCACTCCACTAAAGACCGACAACTACACTCTTCGCACTATATATATATTTTTATGTTCATTAGATATAACCAGTCAACAATTTGATGACTCTTCACAAATTGCTCGTAAGTACATCTAGGCCAAAATCACCGTTTTGCCCCTATAGCTGCATCTAACTCTTTAAGTACCATTGATCCCTATAACGAATAATAAATCACAGTCCAACTATGACTAAATCCCTATCGGGCCAGGAAAGAGTGTGGCGCCACATTGTTCAAGCCTTGGAATCAACCCTTAAATGAGCAATTTATCTATTTACCTCGACATAGTGGAACGAGTGAATTCTGTCTTGTGTAGCCGTGTTCTCAGCTCCCCAATCAGATGAATTCCCAAAAAGGTAGGCTTGTTGAGTCGGTGATCTGACAACTCTCACCTATACAAATCAAAGGACTGCCCTCATAGGCAAGAGTTCACAACTCACTCAGGATTCAGGTCATGTCACCTATGGTCATCCTAGTGAAATGTAAATCTCTATTATCAACGGTGTTATATAATGAAACTAGTCATTTCGTGGTTCGATTTTATACAAACTCCTTTGTATAGAATACTCCCGCTCACATGTCTCCACATGAATGATCATGATCAGATCATTTGTAGCACTTTACAATAATTGTAGTATCTACAAAGCGGGTTGTACTCATAATGTCACCAGGATAAGGTATTCAACCTTGGCCTTATCCATCTACTACAGACCATTTAGGTTATCACTTAAATATGATCTACGTGTATGTCTCTACATACATGTTTAAGCTACAGAAGAAAGCCTTGGATGTTAGTTTATTGGTTTGAGGGTTTAATGCTACTAAATGTCAAATAAAATATCTCATATTTTATTAAATAAAAAAATATTTGTACAATACAATTAAAAACTATAGAACCCTAAGAGATTTGGGGCATCAAGCCCAACAATCTCTCACTTGTCCTAAAGCTAGTGAAGTGTACAATATATACAAGTCATACTAATATACAAGTACACAAAGCAATAAACTAGGGCATAGTACGCGCCTAGTACAAAATATCCCACTTGCCCTAGACTAGATGTGGCCTGCCCCGTAGACCCATACTCTACAGGTGACCCTCAAATACCTTAGCCGTGAGGGCCTTTGTAAATAGATCAACAACTTTGTGCTTCAAAGCTATTTGCGTGACGATCATGTCCCCTCGATGCACAATCTCTTCGATGAGATTATATTCTGCTCTATGTGCTTCCCGCGTTTATAACTCTTAGGCTCTCGATAATTACCACATCACTATTATCACAATAAAGAGTGATGGGCTTTGACATGTCTGGAACCACTTCCAGATCAGTCAGGAATTTCCTGAGTCATACAACTTCTTTAGCAACTTCATAAGCCGCTACGTACTCAACCTCCATGGTGGAGTCAGCAATGCACCTCTGCTTGGTGCTCCTCTAGACTACTACTTCTCTGTTAAGATGAACACCGATCTTGATGTGAATTTCCTAGAATCTTTATTAGTCTGGAAACTAGAGTTCGTGTATTCTATAAGGATCAAATCCTTAAAACCATACACAAGCATGTAGTCCCTCGTTCTTCATAGATACTTGAGGTTGTTTTTAACGGTGGTCCAGTGATCAAATCCTAGATTAGACTGATACTACTGACTATCCCCATAACATAGCAGATGTCAGGTCTAGTACATTGATACTGGGGTATGCCCTAGTTTATTGTATATTGTACACTATACCTTAGTTTATTGTATATTTTACATTTTTATATTGTATTGTACATTAGTCTCCCAAGTCATTAGGACAAGTAAGAGATTTTTGGGATTGGTGTCCTAATTCTCCTCGAGTCTTGCTGTTTTGTAAAGATACACATTGTTCATTGAATAAAATAAATGTTATTTAATTCTGGCATTTACTCATATCCAATAAACAAAGCTCTTTGGTTATCTTATGTGAACTTAAGCATGTATATGTGATATACAAGTGGATCATGCCTTAAGTGATAACCTAAATAGGTCTGTAGTATAAGGATTAAGGTGGGATACCTGATCATGGTGACACTATAGATACGACCCACTTTGTAGAGGTTTACAAGTGTTGTAAACTACTACAGATGGTAGACCCTGACCATTCATGTGGAGACGTGCGAGCGGGGGTGTCCTATACAAAGAGTTTGTATAAGACCTGGACCACGAGATGACTAGACTCTGTATATAACACCGTTGATACTAGAGACTTACATCTCACCTAAACGACCATAGGTGACACGACCTCAATCCTGAGTATTTTGGAAACTCCTGCCTTTGAGGATAGTCCTTTTATTAGTATGGGTGAGAGTGGCCAGACTGCCAACTCAACATGCCTACCTTTTTGGGAACTTGTCTGATCTGGGAGCTGGGAACTCAATCCACAAGATGAAATTCACTCCTTTCTCGAAACAGGGATAAGTAGAGAGATTGCTCCCTTAAGGACTGATTCCGGGGCTTGAACATAGTGACCACATCTTCTCTTAATTAATGACAGAGACCATAGGACGTGTTAACACACACCCTTCACCCACTTACTATAAATACTCTCTCCGTTCACCTTGATATTGACTCATGCAAACACCATCCAAAGGGAGATGCATCCTGGGCACCATGAGGCCAAGCATGAATCTCACGGTGTGAACATATAGGGAGAAACGTGAGTGGAATCATAGATATATCTGATACACCTCTTCTTCCCCCTGAGTATTTTGTAACCTAGGGTTTAGCTTACTTAGAAAAAACATGGCTAAGGATTTTAACTAAGTGACTTTTAGGTTTGCCCAAGAGTAACATTTACCTTAGATAGTTGAACAACTTTTGATCATCATCCATTAAAGGATAGTTGAACAACTTTTGATCGTCATCCATTAAACTCTTTAACGAAATCTTTGACCAAAACGTCGCATACTTGTTGAAAATCTATCTAATTCACCTTTCTAGGTAGGTTCCCAGGTAGGGGTGTTATGTTTCCGTCAACTTAAGAACCCCAGCCTAGCCAAAACCCGCCTTAGACAAAAGGTCCCTTATAGATAGGTTTACAACAAATTTAATATTTTATTTCAACCATTTTAGTTCTATTAAACCGATTTTAAAAGATTAATCTAGGTTACTAAACTCTTTAGAACCATTTGAACTTAGGTCTATCTCAATCCAATTTTAAAATCCTTTTAAAAAACTTGAGTTCACCCTATGTCCGCATGCAACTCTGAATTATTGATTTTAGGTCTAATGTTAACACTTATAAATGGAAACAACCACAATGCTAAGCTAACACATGCAAGACATTTATAACACTTATAAAGAGCCTAAGTGTCATGCTCAATGTGTTGTCCATTCATTGCTACTTCTTTTTATATAACACTTATACAAAACCGCAATGAAACAAGCAAAACACCATTCACCCTTAGACTATAACATTTATAATAAAATGATGATGCATGATAATGCTCAATGCATGCAAAATAAAACTCTTATATTTCATGATGCATGCACATGCTTTCAAGTAATTTCTTCATGCTAGATTATAACATTTATAATACATGATGCATGAATAATTGCACAACCTAAGGTGGGTCTTAACTATATGACAAACACTTTGACATATAAGTAGCATACATCACATGTATAAACAACCAAAAATTGATGAACAGGGTAAAATTGCCTTAAAACATAAAAAGGAAAGTTAACTATTACAAAGACAAGGAGTCTCTGGTTCAAACAGGCGAACTGGGTCTTGAACCGCTCGGGCAAAGCATCGCTTCTCCAACCAACCATCGTGTACTAAGCACCCCACGATCGTCTACATGATAAAACAAATTTTTTGCTCTATCGCTTACCAGCGCTCCCAAAGCTAAACGATCGTTTAGCATTTACAATACGATCATCTAGAAAAATCAAAACAATTGTTTACTTATTACTATACGATCACGTACCTTTACTAAGAGATGAAGCTTGGAGTACACAATCGCTTAGCGTGCTTTGCACAATGCCCGCCTTCCGCAATCGTCTAAGCGACTATGATGCCGTGAAACACCATCGCCTAAGCGATCGCTTAGCTAGCGCCTCAGTATCGCATACGTGCGATCGCATAGGTAGTAATAAAGCGATGAAGCTTGCTAACTACACGATCGTCTAGCGTGTGCCTTCTACTAAACGACGAGCATCGTATGCTCCCACTACGATCGTCTATCTCCAGCACCTACGCGATCGGGCAACCAACGCTATGCGATATGGTAAACAATTTACACCATCGCTTAGCATTAGCTAAACGATCTATTAGAAAATAATACACGATCGTCTAGAAAAAACTACTAAACGATAGCTTAGTAAAATTCCAACGATCGTTTACCTGTGGCTACACGATCCGACCAACACTTGGTATTCTTCTTCGCTGAGAACCGCATCACTATGCGCCGAAGCTTCATCATAAACGACTCGATGAACTCAAACGTTTTGAATTACAGACTCGATTGCGATGTTAATTTTGCCCAAAAACATAGGGACCCTTACAATTAACACTTTGTAATAACTAAAGCTTTAACAAAAAGGCAATTTAAATCTGAAACGTTCATCATATTCATCCATAAATGCAGAAAATGGTTAACCACAAATGCAGAAACCCACCGCGACTGAAAAATCCGTTCAATTCAGATCTGTAATTTAGAATTTCAGAGAACCTGGCTCTGATATCAATTGAAGGAAATCGGATCTGAGATTTCTATGAGCAGCGGAAGAAAGATTATTCCAAATCATAATCATGAATGAACATAACATTTACAGTCACCTTCAAACAAACTGCTATACAAACAATACAGAAATTACAACATGAAAAACTACAAATACACAAAGGAAAAACTCTACAAACATTTGCATATGTGTCTCCACGCTCCTTTGTGTATGACCGCTCGAACAATAGCAACTTCGAACGCTCGATCTACACGACCGCAACACTACATGAACACTTAGCGCTCGTCCTCAATGATCTCATCGGCCACGAACTCCTCAGCAACATGAACGGCCTCCACAGCACCACGAACAACCTCCAAAAAACCTCGACGGTGTCGAGTTGAGTATAACACCACCAACAAGGCTACCTTGGTATTCTCGGTATGAGAATCCAGAGGGTGGGCTCTGTTCGGACTTGGTATGAGGCAGATGAAAGAGGAAACACCGATCGTGTACACGATTGGGCAAGTGGGAGATGGTGAAGACCATCGCATAGGTCGATGCCCAATCGTTTTGATAAAGCTAAGCGATCTTCTAGCAAAAGCTATGTGATCGTTTAGCTCATCGTTTAGCTCGGCCTATCGCCTACAGACTCTACACGATCGTTTACTTAGGGCAAGCGATCATCTAGCAAAACTATGTGATCATTTAGTAAATACCCCATGATCATTTAGCTTGCCAATGCACGTTCGTTTAGCTCGCCACTGCACGATCGTTTAGCTCGCCCAGCCGTCGTTTAATAAATCCGTATTTACTTGATGACTATCGTGAGATCCTTTGCACCGAGAGAGAAAACTCAAAACTTTTTTTTTAATCGTATGTAAAAACTCCTTTCAAAATAAGAAAACCACTTTCCTTTTATACTCACGCTTACCATGAATCCAATAAGCACCCACTACTTTGGTTATTAAGAAAAATAATTAATTATCCAATAATTAATATTATTATATATATAAATGATAACCAACTTATCATACTATCTTTATAACCTATAGTTTTAATATTTCATCTCATGAAACATATAAACCATAGTTCTTTTTCTATTCCATGGTACTTAATATAAATCTCATTTACATCAATCCTCTACTAGATGTATCTCATACATCATACTGATTATATTATATATAATCAAAATACCTTTTGTCAATTTGAACATTTCGAATCAACACCAAGAACTGATCCTCAACTGAATCCATTGAGTTACCAAGGGGACCTCATGGACTTGTAGTTGGAAGCTCCAATGGTACGTGAATAACTGACTAAACTCTTTAGTCGCGGGATCCACCATCCGCAGGCACTTCACTAAAGACTGACAGCTGAACTCTTCTTATTACAGATATATTTTGTGTCCATCTTAACCAATCAGCAGTGCGACAACCCTTCACAGATCGCTCGTAAGTACAGCTGGGGCCAATAACCGTTATGCCCCTGTAGTTACATCTGTCTCCTTAAGTACCACTGATCCCTCTAATGAACATAAGTCATAGTCCTACTATGATTGAGTCTTCTCTTCCAAAGAGAAGATGTGACCACTATGTTCAAGCCCCGGAATCACCCCTTAAGAGAGCAATCTCTCTACTTATCCCTACTTCGGGAAAGGAGTGAATTCCATCTTGTGGATTGAGTTCCCAGCTCCCAGATCAGACAAGTCCCTAAAAAAGTAGGCATGTTGAGTTGGCAATCTGGCCACTCTCACCCATACTAATCAAAGGACCGCCCTCAAAGGCAGGAGTTCCCAAAACACTCAGGATTGAGGTCGTGTCACCTATGGTCGGTTAGGTGAGATGTAAGTCTCTAGTATCAACGGTGTTATATACAAAGTCTAGTCATCTCGTGGTCCAGATCTTATATAAACTCTTGGTATAGGACACCCCCGCTCGCACGTCTCCACATGAATGGTCAGGGTTTACCATCTGTAGTAGTTTACAACACTCGTAAACCTCTACAAAGCGGGCCATATCTGTAGTGTCACCAGGATCAGGTATCCCACCTTGATCCTTATACTACAGACCTATTTAGGTTATCACTTAAGGCATGATCCACTTGTATATCACATATACATGCTTAAGTTCACATAAGATAACCAGGGAGCTTTATTTGTTGGATATGAATAAATGTCAGAATTAAATAACACTTATTTTATTCAATGAACAATGTGTATCTTTACAAAATAGTGAGACTTAGGGAGAATTAGGACACCAATCCCAACATCGCATACATTAGGCTGCCAACAACCAATGCATAGGGGATCCGTCTCATTTCCTCAACCTCTTGAGGTGTCTTAGGATACTGTTCCTTAGACAATATAAATCCATACCTAAAATGGAGTAAACCTCTTTTAGAGTTCTGCATCGAAAACTTGACAAGTATTTTGTTAATGTATGATGCCTGAGATAGGGTTAGCGTTTTATTCTTTCGATCTCTAAAGATCTGAATGCCTAGAACAAACTGCTCCTCTCCCGAATCTTTCATTTGGAATTGTGTCGCGAGCCAATTCTTAATTTCTGTCAGTAGACCTACATCATCCCCAATAAGTAGGATAAGGTCTGTATACAACACTAGAAAAGCTACTAAACTGTTGATGATTCTCTTGTAAACACAAGGCTCATCAACATTTTGATCAAAGCCATAAGATTTGATAGCAATATCAAATCTTATATTCCATGATTGAGAAGCTTACTTCAAGCCATAAATGGATCAATTAAGCTTGAAAACCTTTTGCTTTTGACCTTGGGTTACGAATCCCTCAAGTTGTTCTATATAAATGGTCTCTTTAAGATTGCCATTCAGAAAGTCAGTCTCGACGTCCATTTGCTAGATTTTATATTCATAATATGATGCAATGGATAGAAGAATCCAGATAGAATTTAACATAGCAATAGGTGAGAAAATCTCCTCATAGTCGACTCCTTGAACTTGGGTATAACCCTTTGCCACAAGTCTAGTCTTGAAGGTTTGCACTTTCCCATCAGCATCTCGTTTTTTCTTGTAGATCCATTTGCAATCTATAGGTTTTACCCCATTATATTGATCTACAAGATCCCGAATAGAATTGAAATACATAGATTCCATTTCTAGATCCATAACTTTGATCCATCCATCTTTGTCAACATCCTTCATTGCCTTTTTGTAAGACAATGGATCCTTAACATCTCTGTCAGCTACCATAGCTCGGATTTCTATTAAACCCATATAATGGACATACATGTTCGCAACCCTTCCACTACGTCGAGGTTCCCTCAACATTTGAGATGGACATGTCCTACTAGATAAACCAACTTCAATAACTCTTGTGGAGGTGTTGGATTCTTCAATAACTCTTGTTGAAGGTTCGATAGTTTCTTTGGAAATTTCATTCAACACGACCTTACTACGGGGTCTATGCTCCCTAATGTGGTCTTTTTCTAGAAATGTAGCGTTTGTCGACATAAACACTTTATTTTATTTAGGATCATAAAAGTAACCAACTTCCGTTCCTTTAGGGTAACCTACAAATAAGCACAATTTTGAATGAGGTTCCAGTTTATCAGGATTTGCCTCAAGCACATGTGCCGAGCAACCCCATATCCTGAAATGGCGTAAACTCCCTTTACGACCATTCCATAATTCCAAAGTTGTTTTGGTAACACTCTTGGATGGAACAAAGTTCAAAATATATGTTGCAGTCTGTACTGCATAACCCTAAAACAAGTCCGGTAGGGATGCATAACTCATCATATATTGAATCATGTCCAACAGGGTTCAATTTCTCCTTTCCGATACGCCATTTTGCTGAGATGTACCAGGTGCTGAGAGTTGGGATACAATTCCATGTTTCTATCAAATAGTTCTAGAATGTAAGATCCAAAAACTCTCAACCTCAATCAGATCGAAATGTTTTAATCGTTTTATTTAATGCATTTTCGATTTCAGCCTTAAACTCTTTGAACTTTTTAAAAGCTTCAGATTTCTATTGCATTAAATAAACATACCCATATCTAGAATAATCATCAGTGAAAGTGATAAAATATTCAAACCCTTCTCATGCTTTAACATTCATAGGACCACAGAGGTTTGAACGCATAAGCTCTAAGAGTTCTTTGGCCCTATGACTTTTTCTAATAAAAGATCTTTTAGTCATTTTACCTTCAAGGCATGACTCCCACATAGGTAAAGAATTTTCTTCTAACTTTTTTTGAAGTCTATCCTTTACCAATCTCTCAATCCTATTATGATCGATGTATCCTAACCTTAGTCCCAAAGACGGGCATTTTCATTAGGAGAAATGTTAAAGTCTTTTATTTTGAGTTACCACAGTTTTAAACATTTTAGTGTTAAGGAGGGCTTTAGTTGCTAATGGTCTTAGCACATATAAATTATCTTTAAGATTAACACAACAAATTAATACTCCATTCTTGTAAACAAACACTTTATTTACTTTAAAAATAAGAGAATATTGTTGTTTAAGAAGACATTTTACAGAAATCAAATTCCTTTTCAAGCCTGAAACAATATACATTATCTAATAAAATACAAGATTTCTGTAAGTACAGTCTAAGTCCTCCCACTGCCATAGCTGAGACGACATGCTCAATTCAACATTCATCATCATCTCCCCAGCTTTCAGTTTCCGCTAGGTACTAATTCCCTTAAATGAAGAACAAACATGGTTAGTGGCGCTTGAATCAATTATCCAAGCTGAATCATCATTCTCTACTAAACAAGTCTCCAATACAGTAAATAAGATTTATCTTGCTTGGCCTTCTTCTTTTCTGCCAAGTATTTGTGACAGTTCCTCTTCCAATATCCCCTTGTAGTTGTAATAGAAACAGATTCTCTTTGCACCCTTGGCCTTCTTGCCCTTTTGGGCAGCAACTGATAGGTTAGTTTTCCCTTTTTCACCTTTCTTATTCTTCCATTTTTGGTACTAGAAGAAGAATACACATACTTAGTTCTAGAGGACGATCTTCTATTGAGTTTATTTGAGGATGAGGCAACATTTGGCTCTCCCTTTTGTTCCTTACTTTTCATCAAAGGCTAAAAAGTTGAAGCTTATTGAGTAAGGTGATCAGGTTATAGTTGTCACACCCCACTCCAGATTACCCTCCTAACCTGGATGAAATGGTGATTGCAGCAGTTACCAACCCTTTTGCTAGCACTTACTGTCTATCCTACCTGTTAAATTTTGCTCAAACCCTGAATACATACATATTAACTCAGAATTTAACACATTTACATTACAGGGTTTGGCAACATTGTTTATACATGGATATTACAACTTAGTGAGCCCCATCAAGAATACTAGTCTCTAGACAGACACATGTGTACTAACTAATACAGGTATTCAATTACGCTTCCTTTAACCTGATTCTTTGAGTGGCAGAGCAGCAGCAGAAAAGTCTTTTGGGAACTGATTGCTACCTGAAAGGAAAACATTTGAAAACATGAGCTAGAAGCCCAGTGAGTGACTTAATAAAACATAAATCCCATGCTTAAACTGAAAGCTCGAAAACATAATACTGGAACTAAAATATACCAAGCAAACGTGTACATAAAACCTTTAAAACCATTGTATTTGAAACCTGAATCTTAGCTGAGAATGAACATTCGTCGCTCTAATTCCCAGTGCCAAACCATGGCCAAATGAGACCTTGACTTCGATCTCTTCATATTGAACTATGGCTAGGAGAGATCCCTACATCGATTTCTTTAAATATACCGATGGGCATCTCAAGCAGCTTCCTCTACACATTAACATTGATGACTACTTTTAAACATCATTAAACATCAATATTCCTTGGTTGTGAACGAGCATACACTGCTCTAGTTCCCAACGTCTGTTATCGGCCATGAGACCCATGCTTCGGCCTCTCTTTGCTGGTTTATGGCCTAGAAGACCCATACTTCGGTCTCTCCTTCAGAACTACCTACATGCACGTGGAGGTTTCTATGTACCGTCAACACCTTAGGTATATTTATTCAAATACCTTTATTACCTTCAGTATTCCTTTTCATTGTGTTTAGGAATACTAACGCATGTACTTTAGCAATCTTAGGTATTTAAATATAGTATATCAAGCTTCACTCAACCTTAGCTTTAACCCTAACGCATGCTTCATACTTTGTGAAAGAAGTTGGCTTAAGACACATTGAACTAGCTTGTAAAAACCACTAGCATGCGTTAGACATGGAAAACATACTTGAAAAACTCATACATTAGTAAATATCATGCGTTGATCACGCTTTCAATCATAGAAATAAATTGCTTGGAATCACATAAAATTTAGCATGAGAATGAGCTTGCTCAATCCCTCGACGTCGTATTACTTACATGCACGTGCTCATAACTGAGTACCGTCATACCTTAGGTACTTAACTAGGATACTTTCTCATTGTCCTTCAGTATCTTTAGGATACCTTCTCATTGTCCTTCAGTATCCGTCATATAACTAGTCATAAATATTTAGTTGAACACTAAGGCTTAGTGCTCAAATCATCATACTAGTTCATCATGAAAATGGAGTTACTAAAGCATGCTGAAGGTATTTGGACAAGATAACATATTTAAATCATGCCAATTTCCATGGAAAACATATTTTACTTAGTATGAGAAAATAGCTTCAAACATATGTTGCTTGGCACTTCATTTAAACACTTTGCATGAGAAATAACTTCAAAGAAATCATAGTTTCTAAATCATTAAAACATTAAATCATCACATAGTCACTCACAGCTCGTCGAGGCTCTTAATGGGTTATATGCCTCTCCTAGCTCTTCTTGGCCTGAAAGGACATAATTCCCGGTTAAATTCCTTAGAATTCTTGGCAGAATACCCCAAATAGTTCATTTACTAATAGAACTTTCCTCTACAAAACCACATTGCTAGCGAGACAACCATTATGAGTGAATTCATCCTCATGAGCGAGATCCTCATGAGTGGGATCAAGCATTTCTTTAACAAGCTTCAACCTAGCGATACTCACCATACCAACGAGATTCAGCTCAATTTCTAGCGAGATTTTCTTCTTGAGTGAGATCCTCATCACAAAATTAGTGAGATTATCATCCTTAGCGAGATCCTCATGCCCTTTATCTTGCTCTCGCTCTTCACGGTGAGCTGTTTGCTTGTTCTTCCCAAGCAGCTGTCTGCTTCTGCACAGATTCTCTGTTTCAACTTCAAAAATTTATAACTAAAAATCCATAACTCTTTTTAAGAAACTTCCTTCTACAAACTTGTTTAGAATTGAGTTAAATTTCTTATCTCAAAATTTCAGAAGAAAAATTCTTATGATTTGGCCTAGAGCTTCAAATATTCACCTCAAGTCTTGATTAATCTGAGATTCTGCCTCTTCTACAAATTTCTCATTTTTTGTTCTTCTTCTCCTGTAATCTTTCTCCAGTAAGACAACCTCGAAAACTAGATTCTCTCAGCTTTCGAATGGCACCAATTTCACTAAATTTGCTCATGTAGATTGCCAAAACAAAGCTTTCGAAGTTTCTCTACCTTTTAATCTTCCTGCCGCCTTCTGAGTTCAAGGATTAACCGCCACGTCACCCCATATTTAGTGCCTCCAGTCAAATCCAATAAGTGAGCTTCCCACTTTAATATGTTTTTCTTTTCCTTTCTTCACAACTCCTATAAATAATATGGATTTTTATTTATTAAATATTTAATATATCATTCCTTTGGCTAAACATACTTGTCTAGGAAATTTAGAATTCGGGGTTTACAGTAGTCAATTCTGTTCATAATAGCATTGCTATGGAACTGCAGGAAGCTTTCAGGTAAAGATTCGAAATGAAGCTAACCTGATTGGCTTCATCGATGATAGACCTATTTATCTCTGCCACATTGAAACGGACCACCATGTTGAGAACATGTTCTCTAACAGATGCCCCTTCTTGCATACGGGCATGGAAGATATGTTTAAGAGTATCATGCTTGAGTTGTGCGGATGGTTGTCCAAACAGCCCCTACAGGGTCTCCATGATCCCACGAGCAGTGATCATGGGCTCCTGCTTATTGGCCAAGACTTCTGAAAGGCTTCCCAAGATATACACTCGAGCCTTCTCGTTTGCCCATGTCTAGCGGTCATATGCCTCTCAAACATTTCAAATGGCATTTGGAGCAGGAATAGAAGGACAATCCTCCATAACTACAAAATAGAGGTAATCGATGATTAAAATCGTGTTGATTGTGTTTTTCCAGGTTGTATAATTTTCGGCCGTTAGTTTATCGACGACGAACAAATTAAGTGTCACGGAAGTCATAGTTAATAAGTCGCTGAAATCATACAAATTATTTATATGAGTAATCTTTGCATAAACCAATCAAATTTAGCAAAATAATCAAATGCACCCTAAGCGACATCTATTTTGCAATGATATTTCAATGAGATAGGAAAAAAGCGACCTTAGGGTGATCAGGTGACCTTTCACTAAAATGAGACTATCTCAACCAATAGACAGAACAACTCCTTGTTATTGTAACTATCAGTCATCATTGTTCGGTCCAGAAATTGTTAAACGCACTTAACATTTCTTGTAATTGTAATCACTCATTTTAGATTCAGAGTTTTGCCCCAATGAGCCAATCTAGGGAAAAACTGATTGGGGCAAAAACTAAAGTAATCCTATCCGTTACTGGAGTTAGAGGTAAAGAATCATGCAAATGTCATCCCTAGGGGGACACAAACAAAGGTGCCTCGAGGCCGAGCATGAAACTTTACTACCAACTAATGAGAGAGACCATGGGATATGTTGACATAAATCCCGCTCCCACTTACTATAAACACTCTCTCCATTCACCTTGATATTGTTCTATACAAATACCATCCATAGGGGGACACAAGCAAAGGTGTCTCAAGGCCGAGTATAGATCTCATGATGTGAACTTTTAGGGAGAAACATGAAAAGGTAAAATGAAGGATCATATATCCAATTTTCCTCCCACTGAGTGTTATACTTAGGGTTATTTAACTTAGGAAAATCCGGCTATTGATTTTTAACTAAGTGTTTTGTTTAATTTGCCCAAAAGTAACGCTTACTTGGACGGTTAAAATTTTTTTAGTAATATTTATTAAACACTTTAATAAACCTTAATCAACCATTGCATGCTTGTAACGGATCTATCTAATTCACCTTTTTAGGTAAGCTCCCAGGTAGGGGTGTTACGTTTCCGTCAACTTAAATACTCCAGCCTAGACAGAACTAACCTTAGACAAAAGGTCTTTTATATATACATTTGTTACAAATTTAATATTTTAATTAAGAATCAATTTAATCATATTAAACTGATTAAAAAAAATTAAACTTAATTTCTATTCTTATTAGAAAAGTGAACTTAAGTCTATGTGAATCATATTTTAAAACTATTTTAAAAAATGATTTTAACCTAAGGTACGCATGCAATTATGAATTATTGATTTTAATTTCTAATTTTATTTAATTATAACTTTTATAAAAAATGAAATAAATTAAAATCAGTCAATTGCATTTAATTGACATACTTAGTAAATTACAACAATTATAAACTACCTAAGGTAATGTCATGCTTCATGTAATTTCATTTCATTACTAACTATATATAACAACTATATAATAATGTAATGAAATAATTAATAACATTCATCCATACATATATGAAACTATATATTATAACACTTAAAATATAAATGATGCATGACAATGTTATTAATGCATGCAAACATAGAGTATAACTTTTATATTATATGATACATAAACATGCTATAAAATAAAATCATGCAACTATATTATAACATTTATAATATAAATGATGCATGAATTAAAATGCATAACATATGGTGGGATTTTTATTATATGGCATACAATTATGACATGTAATAATAAATATAAATCATACATCAAATGCATAATTAAAAAAATTATTAGACCGGGATTGGACACCTAAACAATTAGTTAAATTAATATAACACTTATATTAATTTAATTTAATTATAAAAAAACCAACTATTAAAAAAAAAGTCAATCAGTTTGAAATAAGTGAACCAGACCTTGAACCGCTCAAACTGAACTGCTCACCAATGTTCTCTCAGCAGTGATCTCTTAGCAAACGCTGAGTGATCTCTTAGCAAATGTTGAACAATCTCTTAGCAAACACTATACGATCTCTTTGCAACGATTTCTTTCTCATCGTAGCGTTGCTTTGTTTTTCCTTCAAAACTCACCGGGAACATCAGGGGCGACTCAAAACTTTAAATTACAGACTCGATCGCAAACAATTATGCCCAAAACAGGGGCCCTTATAAACCAATTTGTAAGTTGAAAGCGATAAATCTAAACTGACCAATCCCGAAAATATCCAATAATCACAAACCATTCATAAAAAAACAATCATCACATGAAGAAATTGACAGAATGGAAAATCCCACCAATAAACTATAAAAGTAACTCCAAAAAATTAGAAAAATTTGGGCAAAACCCCCCCACTCTGATACCAATTAAAGTTACCTTGAAAGGTCCTTGAGCTGAAATGGGGATCGGTCTCAAATCCCAATTTTTACAACACACGAATTTTACAGAAACGAAACAGAAACATTATGCATAATCATAAATTTTATAGCATGCTAACAAAAAACGAAATGAGAGAATTAGGGTGAGAGAAAACTTAACCTTGAAGAACCCTTCTTCACGTATTTCTTTTCTCTGAATCTGTCACGAACAAACTCGATCCGAATGGTCACCACCACAAAAAGAGCCTCCTGTATTCTCTAATGGGATAAGAATCACTAAGGAGTCGTGGGCTCTTAGGTTTTTGGAAGAGAGGAAGTGATTGAGAGGAAAAACTGTTTTTCCAGAGAAAAACTCCTTTCTCTTTTTGGAATTGTGTAAACCTATCGAGCATTGCCTCAACACATGCACTAAATAGAGAGAAATAGGGGGAAGGGAGTTATAACTCCCTCTAAAACCATTTTCAAAATAAATTAAAATAATTTAATATATAAATATATGATAACTGATAATGGGCAGAAATGCATGTTATTTACAATACAAAGATATAAAACAATGTAAGATTGTGACGGTAAAAATATATAAAATCGTGTCCAAAAGCATTAAGTTTAGAATATTGCGATCGCATGCATCCATCGCATTAAAGCAGCTAATTTATGTATTTTGTGCAGGAAAATGCATTGGCGCAAGGCAGAGTTGCAATCCAAGGAATTCAGTGTCCGAGTGCATTAAAAGATTGCGATCGCGAGGCTATGCGATCGCATGCGTTCGAAAAGATTTGCTCAAGAAGGTGGCCGCATAGAGACGGCGCATTGAGATGAAAGCTTAATAAATCATGATGGGACAGAAAGCTGATGATAGTCGAATCCGAATTTAGTTGACAAGCCGTTAATGACACACTGTAGCAAGTACACTCAACTTTTCGGTGACAATTAATCGTCGCATCAGACAGAGATTTAATGACATTCCATCAGTGCAATCATTTAAAAGAAAAGCTTATTCACCTTGATCTCTATAAATACTAAAGGCCACCACCGAAAAATGAGCTTAGCCATATAGAGAGTTCACCATACAGAAGATAGTTAGCCTTTGTTCATAGTTTTCATACACTTAGAAGGCGGAGGCGAGAGAAGAGAGAAGACGCTGGAAGATCATTCCTCGTCAGCTCGAGAGAGAGTGTCGGGAAGCGTTGAGAATGGAAAGAGGTACGACTCTTGCGAAAGCAAGAATATTCTTTTGGGCAGAGTAGAGAAAAACAGTGTAAAAGCCTTGGGAAGCAATAAATTTCTACCAGGCCCCCTATTTTTACTTTCCATTGTCATCTTGTATTTTGATTTCATTTATAAAATGGAATTTGTATCTCTACATATGTTCACTCTGTTTACATTACGCATGAGTAACTAAGCTTCCGAATGGGTTGAGAAGCACTTAGCTAACATGACCTAAGATCTTCATTTTATACGATCATCTTGTCTTATGTATGCGTCCCTCACCCCTTTAGAGCTACTCGAGAGAGAGTCTAAAGAAAGAACCTGGACTTAAGAGAGCTAGGTTAGAATCTAGGCTTGAGAAAGTTAGATTAGAACCGCATAAGCAAGAGATAGAGACTTAGAGATAAGTTCTGTTTGTTAACATGCATCGCATGCACCCTAGAAATAGGTTATGGTAGTATGCGGTCGCCTTGTGTATGTGTGTGTCATTCGTCATTGCATAGACAAGAATAGAGGCTTAGGCGTAAGTCCTATAGACATCATCGCATACATCGTATGCGTCCTAAAACTAGAAGCTATAACATTTGCATTGAGAGATGACTTACTGTTGTATGTGTATAGCGTGATCGCATAACGTGAATGCAATCCTAGGAAGTGTTAGCTAAATCTCTTCTCAACCCGTTCCCTCGCATACTCATCATAACTTTCGTGTTATTAACTTTTTTCTCAATTCCACTGCATAGAATATATACCTTAAACAAACATACCAACCAACGCATTGTTTTATTCATCACCGCAAAGAATTCTTCATCATATTCACAATGCATCAAGTTTTTGGAACCATTGCCAGGGACTACGACAATACAGATTGTGCTAATGGTAACTTTTTGATTTTCTTTGCAGCTTTCCATCTCTGTGCACTGCCTCTCCTTAGGTAAGGGAATAAGCGGGCGTCGTATGAGCGAAGGACAAAATCTTGAGCCCAATTGCGACCCAGAGATTGAGAGAACTTTTCGAAGAAGAAGAAGAAACAGCCGCCAATGACAACAAGAGAAAGATCCAATTCACATAATTAATATTTGAATTAAATTCAAATATTTATTTCCTCTCAAATAATGTATCAAATACATTATAGTAATTATATCATATATAACTAAGTAAAATTAATTATATCACATATAATTAATTCCCTAAATTAATTTGAACAATTTAAATTAATCCAAAATTGATTATCATTTAAGCCTTGTTGAGCTATAGAGAGGACCTCATGGACCTGTAGATTGAAGCTCCAATGGTACTTGAATAATTAATTAAACTCTTTAATCAAATTATTCAACATCCATTCACTATTAGGCACTCCACTAAAGACCGACAACTGTACTTTTCGCACTATAAATATATTTATGTATCCATTAGATATAGCCAGTCAATAATTTAATGACTCTTCACAAATTACTCGTAGGTACAGTTGGGCCAAAATTACCCTTTTGCCCCTATAGCTGCATCTAACTCCTTAAGTACCATTGATCCCTCTAATGAACAATAAATCATAATCCAACTATGACTAGATCCCTTTCGGGCCAAAAGATGGTATGACACCACATTGTTCACGCCCTGGAATCAGCCCTTAAGGGAGCAATTTATCTACTTACCTCGACATTGGGGAACGAGTGAATTCTGTCTTATGTAGCTATGTTCCCAGCTCCCCAATCAGACTAATCCCCAAAATGGTTGGCTTGTTGAGCCGGCGATCTGGCCACTCTTACCCATACAAATTAAAGGACCACCTTTATAGATAGGAGTTCACAACTCACTCAAGATTCAGGTCATGTCACCATGGTCATCCTAGTGAAATGTAAGTCTCTATTATGAACGATGTTATATAATGAAACTAGTCATTTTGTGGTCCGGTCTTATACAAACTCCTTTGTATAGAATACCCCCGCTCACATGTCTCTACATGAATAATCAGGTTCATATCATTTGTAGCTTTTTACAACAATTGGAACATCTACAAAACGGGTTATACTCGTAGTGTCACCAGGATAAGGTATCCGACCTTGGCCTTATCCATCTACTACAGACCATTTAGGTTATCACTTAAACATGATGCACCTGTATGTCTCTACATACATGTCTTAGCTATAGAAGATAACCTTAGATGTTAGCTTATTAGTTTGTGGGTTTAATGCTACTAAATGTCAAATAAAATATCTCTTATTTTATTAAAGAAATAAAACTTTTGTACAATACAATTACTGTTGAGTTTTATGTCTTAAAACTTACAGTTTGTAAAAGTTAAACATATTTTATTATCAATAAAAGATGTTATTCAACATTTCTTCAATGAAAGTCTAAATCCAATAAACTAAGATTTATGGCCATTACATGAATACTTGAACTTTATGTAGAGGCATAAAGATGGATCAAGTTCGAGTAAATAGCCAAAACAATTTATAGTACATGATTAAGGTTGGGTACCTTATTCTGGTAACACTATTGGATGTGGCCTACTTTGTAGCTGTTACAAGTTGTTGTAAGGATACTACAAACGAAGTGACCTAGATTCGTTTATGTATTGACATGAGGAGTGGGGGCGTCCTATGCAGTGAGTTTTCATAAGATCGGATCAAGAAATAAGTTACTCTTACTTTGTAGCTGTTACAAGTTGTTGTAAAGATACTACAAACGAAGTGACCTAGATTCGTTTATGTATTGACATGAGGAGTGGGGGCGTCCTATGCAGTGAGTTTTCATAAGATCGGATCAAGAAATACGTTACTCTTACTTTATAACGCTGTTTATTGTTTAAGACTGACTATTTCACTTAGATGACCTAGGTAACTCGATCTTAATCCTAAGCTAACTATGAACTCCTGTTTATTCAGGATTATCCTTGGATTTGCATAGGTGAGGGTTGGCTCAACAGCGTCGGCTCAATAAGTCTCTCATTTTAGGGGTAAGACTGGGTAGATAGCTAGGAACATAGGGTGCAAGACGGAATTCACACCTACCCGATTTAGGGATAGGAGAAAAGTTATTCTCTTAAGTACTGAAACCAGGTCTCAAGGAGCCCCACCCTCTCACTGGCTCGAGAGAGATCCGGTTTAGTGATTGGATCATAAACCAATTGTTCATTAGAGGACCAGTTAAAAGTTAAGGAACAAGACATAATATCAAGGGTAAAATAACACATTAACCTAGTTGGTATTACAAATAACCTGTGAATGACTTACTAGTTATGGTTATATCGTGTAGACACAAATATATCTACAGTGAGGAGAGTGCAACTATCGAGTTATAGTGGTGTGACTCGATAGTTAACAAATATTGATTAATTCGGTCTAAAAAGTTTAGCCAATTAATCTTAATCGTTGGTGCAGGGGTTGATGCCCTAAATCTCGTAGGGTCCTGTAGTTTGTAAACACCTGTATGAACAAATGCTTGTGATGTAATAATATGAGATATTTTCTTCGTTGTTGTCTATAAAATATAGGATATTTTAATTGCATTTACCACAAACTAATAAACTAAGATCCCTGGTTATCGTTGTAACTTAAGCATGCATGTGGAGACATACAAGTGGATCATGCCTTAAGTGATAACCTAAATGGCCTGTAGTATATGGATAAAGGAGGGAAACCTTATCCTTGTAACACTATGGATACAATCCGCTTTGTAAATGTTACAAGTGCTGTAAAGTGCTACAAATGGTCTGATCCTGATCATTCATGTGGAGACATACGAGCGGGGGTGTCCTATACAAAGGAGTTTGTATAAGACCGGACCACAAAATTTAGTCTCGTTATATAACGCCGTTCATGACAGAGACTTTCATTTCACTCGGATGACCATAGGTAACATGACCTTAATCCTGAGTGAGTTAGAAACTCCTGCCTATGAGGGCAGTCCTTTGATTTGCATGGGTGGGAGTGGCCAGATTACCGACTCAAACCTACCACTTTGGGGATTCGTCTGATTGGGGAGTTGGGAACTCAGCTACACAAGATGGAATTCATTCCTTTCCTGAAATAAGGATAAGTAGATAGATTGCTCCCTTAAAGGCCGATTCTGGGGCTTGAACGATGTGGTGTCACATACTTTCTTATGCCTCGAGAGGTGTCACTCATAGTAGGACTATGATGTATTGTTCACTAGAGGAATCAGTGGTACTTAAGGAGTTAGATGTAACTATAGGGGCAAAACGGTAAATTGGCCCAGCTGTACTTACGAGCGATCTGTGAAGGGTTATTATACTGTTGATTGGTTGTATCCAATGGACACAAAAATATATCCATAGTGAGAAGAGTGCAATCATCGGTCTTTAGTGGAGTGCCCGACAGTTAACGGATGGTAGATTTCGTGATTAAAGAGTTTAGTCAATTATTCACGTACTGTTGGAGCTTCAGGCTACAGGTCCATAAGGTCCCCTTGCTAACTTAATGGATTCAAGTTGAGAATCAGTTTTTGGGTTAGTTTGAAGTGTTCAAATTAACAAGAGGGAATTTGATTATATGTGATATAATTAAATTGGTTCAATTATATGTGACATAATTGATATGATGTATGAGATACATTAATTGGAAGAATTGATATAAATATGATTTATATTAGATAAAGGAGAAAGGAACTATGGTTTAAATATTACATATGATGTGATACTAAAACTATAGATTATAAATATAATATAATAAGTTAGTTATTATATTTATTTATAATTTAAACAATTATATGATAATTGTGGTTGATTATTTTCTCCATTAACCGTGAAAGTGAGAGGTTATTTTCAGTTTTGAATAACTGAAGGATAAAATGAAAAGTGTTTTCATTTTGTCATTCCCAACAAAAATAATCTTGGATTTTTCTTAAATGGATAATTGCAAATATTAAATAATCGACCATTTTTTCAAATAACATATTAACTAGGAGACTTTAGGGCATATATTCTAACCTGAACAATTCCAACATGAACAAGAAAAGGTTAAAGATGGTGAAAGGGAAAGGGGGTGTAGGGGGAGAAATCCACCGCTTACTTTTAGTTTAGAAATCTAAGAAATTAAACACACATGAGGGCTAATCGAACTATGGTAAAGAAATAAACAACTTTTAAAAGTACCCAAAAGAAACTCACAACATTATTCATAACAAGAAAGAAAAAAAAAAAAAACTAGATTGAGAAACCTTTCAAGCATAACTTAAACTAGATCAAGAAACCTTTCAAGCGTAACTTAATTGGTTGACAAAAATAAAGATTAGAAGTCCAAATTCCCACACCTTGAAGTAAAATTGAAATACATTTTACGATGATATGTATAAATAAAAAAAAATAAGAAAGACAACAATTTTAATTCAATCTTGCGTGCAATAAATTAGTAGACATTTTCTTAAAACTCACAAATTTATAAAAAAAAAATTCAAAGAATTAAACTTATGATATACCCTCAATTTAATTGGTTTTATTGATTTTTCAAGGATGAAAATATCATCATTGTGTAAATATCGATAACTCAGATTTATAGATATATCAATGGATATTTAAATATCAACAAATATTCTAGAAAAAATTAGGATATCACGAAAAATTATAAAAATATTGTGAACTCTAGTTAAAATTTAGGACAAACATATTTAAGTAATAAATTATGACTTTAAGCATATAAATCAATCATTAGAAGCCAAATATGATTAGTAATGGAGTAATAGATAATAGTAAAGACTGAAAATGATTATGAACTGAATATTTCATTAATGAAGTTTAGGTCATATGAATAGAAGGTCAAATATAAGATTCAATAGCAAAAAGATGATTAAGGAAGTATTAGCCCAACATTAGCAAAATTTATTCAATTATGATAATATTGCTCCCAAGTCATAATGTGTTGAAAATTCTACTAATAAGAGTATAGGTTGGATCAAACCATGTTCCATTTGAAGGGAATTGTATTACCGCAAAGGCGTATAATCGCGTTCTTTGATTTCTTGAAAGAATTAAAAATACATAAACTATAAGAAAATGTTAAGCACCATAACTTTGTTGATCCACAATTGCAGCAAAATCTTCCCCTCGAATTGATAATCTTCTCCTTGAAGTCTTCCTTTTCCATGGGATCTTCCTTACTATGACTCTGTTAAGGATCTGACTTGTGGAAATCACTCTTGAAAGATGAAAAAGAATGATGGAGAAGAATTTTTAAAGAACCATTCTTTAAAAATTTGGGAGAATTTTCTTTGGAGAGAGATCTCTACAAAATAGTTGTAGAGATTATGATCTAAAGTGTAGAGAGTGTAAGTTCCATAAGGGCTCCTATTTATAGATATCTATCGGGTCACTCCTAATCCTATTAGGAGAATCTCTCTGGGGATATTTTCAATTAATAATTCAATAATATCTCATAAAAATATCTTTCCATTTAATATCTCATATTAAATTATTTAAAATATTTAAATCATATTTAAATATTTATCTTCTACATCTCTTTAATTTGAATCTTATTCAAATTAATTAATTAATATCTTGAATCATATTCAAATAACTTAGAGAATGTTTGGTAAGAAATTCAATTTCTATTTCTATTTTTCAAGTTCACCGAGTTCAGCAAATGTATGTTTGACAGACAATTTGAATTTGGTTTTTGAAAATTGTTTTTGGATTTTGTGATTCAAATCGTGCAAATTCTGAAAATACCATGTCTATGTTTCCTTTGTATTCAAATTTTGAAGTGCATAATTAATTAAATAAAGAAAAGAACAATTAGAAGCACAGTATGTCATGTTATAAACTCAATTCATTTTTTGAAAAGTAAAGTATGTATTATTTAATGTATTATAAATTATATAATATTACAAAATAATAATTGTACAAAAAAAATTAATATAAAACATGTTTATAAATAAATCAATAATAGGTTATTATGAACTAATATTTAGTGGATAATTACAACAAGCTTTTTGATTTATAAATATAATAGAAATCATATTTTAAATAATTATTTAAATGTAAATTCAATTTTTGAATCTGCCACCAAACACATATATGAAAACATAAAATAAACTTTGTTTTTATTAAATTCTTGTTGTCAAATTTCTGTTTTCAAATTCCCTACCAAACAAGTCTTTAATTCTCCCATTATCTATTTAATTAGAATTTTATTCAAATTAAAAATCTTATTTATTTATATGGACCTCTTCTAAATAAATAATTAATTATTTGCATCATATTCAAATAAATTAATTCTCTGTATTATAAAGTTATAATTTAAATCTCATTCAAATAAACTTTATAATAAAGCATGCAATTAGTTGTATCCAATACAATTAATATTTTCCCTCATAAATTTGAACATTTCAAACTTTCTTTCAACATATTTGATCCTTGTTGGTCTGAGGTGAGCCAGTAAGTAGACCTTATAATCCTACAAATTATGAGCTTCAATGATCCAAAATTAATTAATTAAACTCTTTAATTAAATTAACCTTCATTGATTAACTATAAGGTAAACCACTATAGACTTATAGTTGAACTCTTATAATCAGTATAAGTCACTCGATCCTTCACGAGTTGTTCATAATCAGTTGGGTAATGTCCATTTACTCTTGTAATTACCTATTTTTCTTAAGTACAACTAATCCCTTTAATGAACAATTTGAGAGGGTAGGGCCCCTTGTTCAAGACTCAAAATCATCACTTAAGGAAATTACTCATCTACTTACCCCATACGAGATTGAGTGAATTTCATATTGTGAAGTTGAATTCCATATTGTGAAGTTATATTTCTAACTCCCCATTTAGTCAAGTCCCTAAAATGGTAAGCTTATTGAATTGACAACTCTGGCCACTCTCATCCATGTAAATCAAAGAACTAATCTCATAGACAGGATTTCGTAAATCACTCAGGATTAAGATTGAGTCACACATGATCACCCTATGAAATATTAATCTCTTCAATTAATGGATTTATAAAGAGAGATTAAATATTCCCCAATCTGGTCTTATATGAACTCTTTGTATAAGATACCCCACTCACATGTCTCCACATGAACAATTTGGATCAAACAATTTGTAATTATTATATAGTTTCGATAGTGTCACTAGTAAATGAACTCTTATTCAAGAGTACCTACGAGTGGAAGCGGATCTTTCCAATTCACTGTGACAAAATTACCACATATATATTCAGACATACTAATATGTATTCATAACACTAAAGAGATCAAGAGATCATACCAGATGAAGATTTCTTCTTCACAGCGAGTCTAAAACCCAATCGTCTACCTCGAACAATCACCACTTGAACAGAAGGAAATGAAGATGACACCACCACTCGAAGCCCATAGTATTCTTGGAGTGAGAATCCAAAGTGTGGGCTTTGTTCGGATTTGGTGGAGGGAAGGAGGAAGAGAGACCGTACACAACAATCAAGCAACTGGGAGATGAGGTCGATCGCATAGACAAGATGTTTGATCGTTTATGTGAATTATACAATCGTGTAGGAAAAAGTAAGCGATCGTCTAAAGGATCGTGTAGGAAAAGGGTGAGCAGTCGTCTAAACGATCGCTTAGGAAAAACTAAGCTATCGTCTATACGATCGTTTAGTAAATACCGGGAGCTAAACGATCGCTTAGGAAAAGGTAAAAAGTCGTTTAGTTAATAGCGCGTGAATGTGTAATCGGTAAGCGATCATTTAGCAATATCGTATATGTAAGCGATCGTGCAGGCACTAATTTTCTAAGCGATGACACACTCTTTTTCACAATGTCCACGCATCTCATGCTTAACACACTATCAGTTATTTATGCATCTCAAAGTGATCTTTCAATGCACTAATCCATTATTAGAACAGAAGAGATGTCGTTCCATTTCCTTTATAACCGTCCAATGAATGTGATCTCATCATATTCATAACATATAAATTAATATCATATATTAATTATAATATTTTCCTCTACTAAATATAAATCATATTCATATCCAATTTCCTCTAAATTAATGTATCTCGTACATAATGTTAATTATATCATATTTAATTAACTTGTTCAATTATAGCATATATTAATTATAATATTTTCCTCTACTAAATATAAATCATATTCATATCCAATTTCCTCTAAATTAATGTATCTCGTACATAAAGTTAATTATATCATATTTAATTAACTTGTTCAATTATAGCATATATAATCGAACTCCAGCATATATAATCGAACTCCCTTTTGTCAATTTGAACATTTCAAATTGACCTAAAAACTGACTTTCAACTTGTATCCAAGCTACCAAGGGAACCTTATGGACCTATGGCTCGAACCTCCAACGGTACGTGAATAGCTGACTAAACTCTTTAGTCACGATATCCACCATCCGTTAACTGCCAAACATTCCATTAAAGACCGATAGTTGAACTCTTCTTGCCATAGATATATTTTTTTTGTCCTTTGGATATAACCAATCATTAGTACGATGACCCTTTACAGATGCTCGTAATTACAACAGTCAATTTATTGTTTTGCCCTTGTATTTACATCTTCCTCCTCAAGTACCATTGATCCCTTTAATAAACAATACAACATAGTCCTACTATGTGTGAACACCTCTCGGGCTATAAGAAAGTGTGTGGCGCCACATCGTTCAAGCCCCGGGATCAATCCTTAAGAGAGCAATCTATCTACTTACCCCTACTTTGGGGAAGGAGTGAACTTCATCTTGTAAAGCTGAGTTCCAAGCTTCTAAATCAGACGAACCCCTAAAATGGTAGGTTTGAGTCGGCTCTCTTGCCACTCGTACCCATGCAAATCAAAGGACCATCCTCAATGGTAGGAGTTCCCAACTCACTCAGAATTGAGGTCATGTTACCTATGGTCATCCTAGTGAAGTGAAGTCTCAGTCATGAACGAAGTTATATGACAAGAGAATAACACTTAGAGGTCAGGTCTTATATAAACTCTTTGTATAGGACGCCTCCGTTCACATGTCCACTACATGAATGATCAGGATCAGACCATCTGTGATAAATCACAACATTTGTAACTATTCCACAAAGCGGGTCGCATCCGTAGTGTTATCAGAATAAGGTTTCCCTCCTATATCCATATACTACAAACTATTTTGGATGTCATTTAAGACATGATCCACTTGTATGTCACTATATACATGCTTAAGTTACATAAAGACAACAAGAGATATTAAGTTTATTGGTTTGTGGTAAAATAAAAAAACATCTAAATGTGCAAAGTCAATAAGTGAAGTAAATATCATATATATTATACGTCAGAAGTGTTCGTACAAAATTGTTTACAAACTACAGGACACGAGACTTCAGGGCACAAATCCCAACAATATCCCACTTTTCCTAAAGCGAAGTGAGAAGTACAAGTAAACAGGTATAAATCAATAAACTAGGGCACAAAAACCTAGTGCAACAAAATCTCCCACTTGCTCTAGTCCAGCCGCGGGCGGTCCTGTAGACCCATGCTCTGAAGGTGAACCTCAAACACTGTAGCCGTGAGAGCCATCGTAAACGGATTAGCAACATTTTTCTTTGAGGCGATCTTCGTGACGATCACGTCTCCAGATCAGATGATACTTCCGCTTTATGTGTTTTCCACGCCTATGACTCCTGGGCTTCTTGGAGTTTTCCACAGCACCACTATTGTCACGATAAATGGTGATGGGCCTAGACATATCTAAAATAACTTCAGCCTCTGTCAAGAACTTTTTGAGCCAGACGGCCTCTTTAGTAGCTTCACAAGCCACTACGTACTCAACCTCCATCGTGGAGTCGGCGATTCACCCTTGCTTAGTACTCCGCCACACTACAACTCCTCCATTAAGAGTAAATACTGACCCTGAAGTGGACTTTTGAGAGTCCTTATCAGTCTGAAAGTCAGAAACCATGTATTTAATAAGGATCAAATCCCTAGACCCATACATGAGCATGTAGTCCCTCGTTCTCCGAAGATACTTGAGGATGTTCTTAACTGCAGTCTAATGACCCTGACCTGGGTTATACTGATACCTATTGACTATTTCCACAACATAGTAGATGTCTAGCCTAGTGCAGAGCATTACATACATTAAACTACCAACGACAGATGCATATGAGACCCGTCTCATGTCCTCAACCTCTTGAGGCGTCTTAGGACACATGTTCTTAAACAAAGTGACTCCATGCCTGAATGGTAGTGGGCCCTTTTTGGAGTTCTGCATCGAGTACTTGAGCAAGATTTTGTCAATATACGATGCCTGAGACAGTGCTAGCACGTTCTTACGATCCCGAAATATCCGTATACCCATAACAAACTGAGCTTCTTCCAAATCCTTCATTTAGAATTGGGTCGCTAGCCAGTTCTTAACTGCAGTCAGTAGACCTACATCATTCCCAATGAGTAGTATATCGTCTAGATACAATACTAAGAAAGCTACTGAACTGTTGACTATTTTCTTGTAAACACAAGGTTCATCAATATTTTGGTCAAAGCCATACGATTTGATCGTAGCATCAAACTGAATATTCGAAGATCGAGATGCCTGCTTCGGCCCGTAAATGGACCGATTCAGTTTGCAAACATTTTGCTCTTGACCTTGGGCAATGAATCCTTCGGGTTGCACCATGTAAATGATCTCCTCAAGATTGCCATTTAGAAAAGTCGTCTTGATGTCCATTTTTCAAATCTCATAATTATAATAAGCTGCAATAGACAAGAGGATGCAGATCAACTTTAACATGGCAACAAGTGAGAAAGTCTCCTCATAGTCGACTCCCTCCACTTGGGTATAACCCTTTGCCACAAGTCGAGCCTTGAAGGTTTATACCTTCCCATCAGCACCTCGTTTGCGCTTGTAGATCCATTTACAACCTATAGGTCTTATCCCATCAGGCTGATCTACGAGATCCCATACCGAGTTGAAGTACATCGACTCCATCTCGAGATTCATGGCTTTGTCCCATTCATCTCGGTCAACATCCGCCATTGCCTTTTATAGGACAGTGGATCCTCAACGTCGCCATCTGTTACCATAGCTAGGATTTTCGTGAAACCCAGATAGTGATCAGGCGGGTTCGTAACCCTCCCACTGCGTCGAGGTTCCTTCAACTCTTGAGGTGGAGCCGACCTACCAGATGAACTATCATAAATAATTATGGTTGATGAAGCAGATCCTTCAACAACTCTTGTTGAAGTTTCAGTAGTTTCTTTGGAAAGGTCACTTAACACGACTTTACTACGTAGACTGTACTCCTTGATATGATCATTCTCTAAGAAAGTAGCGTTCATGGAAACAAACACCTTGTTTTCGGATGGATCATAAAAGTAACCTCCTCGTGTACCTTTGGGGTAGCCTACAAAGAGGCACAACCTCGATCGTGATTCCAACTTCTTGGGATTTGCCTCAAACACATGTGCTGGGCAACCCTAAATGCGGAAGTGACGTAAACTAGCTTCACGCCCGTTCCACAACTCCAGAGGTGTTCTTGCAACACTCTTAGAAGGAACAAAGTTGAGAATGTATACCACAGTTTGATAACGGGCAGAAATGCACGTTATTACAGTACTAAATTATTCAACAATGAAGGTTTGTGTTGATGAAATATGTTAGATTGCGTCTAAAAAGCATTAAGTTCATGACATTGTGGTCGCATGCGTCCATCGCATAGAACCAATTAACTTTTGTATTTTTATGCAGAATATGCGTTGACGCAAGGCGGAAAGCTCGATCATAAGAAATCAATGATCGAGCGCAGCATTACCACAAGGCTTTGCGGTGATTTTTGCTCGCAAACATCTGTTCAAGAAGGATTGTTGCATAGAGCCGATGCAACTTGGTGGGCGTATCTGGGTGAAAAGCATAATTAATCATGATGGGACAGAAAGCTGATGACGATCGAATCCGAATTAAGTTGACAAGCCGCTAATGATAACAAGTACACTCAGGTTTTAGGTGACAAATATTCGACGCATCAATCAGAAAATTAAAGACATACCATCTGTGCAATCTTAAGAGAGAAGCCGCCTTTCACTCCGAAGCACTATAAATACCGAAGGCAACCTTCAGAAAAGGGGTTCAGCTGGTTTAGTTGTTCAGCTAGTTCAACAAGTTCAGATACTTAGATAATTTTCTCCATAGTTAGAATAGCCTTGTTCTTAGATTTTCTTTTATTTTAATGCGGAAGCGAGAAAAGCGAGAATGTGCTGACAGATCGTTACGGTGAACTTGGGAGAGTGCGGAAGCTTCAAGATCAGAGAGAGGACCAGCTCCTGCGGAAGCAGGAATATCTTTTGAACCAAATAGAGTTGATAGTGTAAAAGCCTTGGGAAGTAAAGGATTGCTACCAGGCTCTCTATCCTTATCTTTCATTGTTATTTTGTACTCAAACTCATCTATAGAAATGGAATTTAATCTCTATATCTGTTCACTCTCTGTTTATTACGCATGAGTAGCTAACTCTGTCGAATGGGTTGAGAAGCATTTAGCTAGCATAATTAGGGATCTTCATTCTATGCGATTATCTTGTATTATGTATGCTTCATTCGTCCATTAGAGATACTCGGGAGGGTAGTCTAAGGACAGGATCTAGGCTTGGAAAAGTCAGGTTAGAATCTAGGCTTGGGAGAGTCAGATTAGAACGCATAATCAAGAGATAAGAGCTTAGGAATAAGCATTGTTTGCTATTAATGCATCGCATGCATCCTAGAGATAGGATATGATTGTGTGTTGTCACCTTGTCTTTGTGTGCATCTTGCATCATCGCATAGGAAAAGAGTAGAGACTTAGAGATAAGCTTTATGGACACTTTTGCATTCAACACATGCGTCCTAGACTTAGGAGCATCGCATTTGCATTGGAAAATGATTTATTGTTGCATGAGTGTAGCATGATCGCATAGTCTGACACATTCCCAGGTAACGCTAGTTAAAGACCTTCTCAACCCGTTCCTCCGCATACTTAGTGCATCTATCGCATAATCAAACTTTTCTCAAATCTGTCGCATTTATTTATTCTATTACTGCAACCAACAACACCAAACAACTATTTGAGTTACCGGTTACCGCAAAGTCTTCCTGAAAATTACCACCGCATACTGTTTTTCCAAGTCCCTGAGTTCGATCCTGGACTTATCAGGAAACTCAGTGGGGTTTATACTTGGATTCCACTGGGAAAACTTGTTGCTTAATGTAATTCCATCACCACATTTCATTCCATATTTTCACCTCATAAAATAACGCATCATGTTTTTGGCGTTGTTGCCGGGGACTTCGACAAATCAGTGTTCAAACGGTAATTTTTCTGATTTCTTTACAGCTTTCAATCTCTGGCGAATTACGACCCGAAGATTGAAAGGAAATTTCGATGAAGACTGAGAGATAACTACCAACAACAAGAGAGAACCCTAAGAATGGCAGAACAACCGGAAGAAAAAGCCACAAACGTGATCAATATAATAGCCAACCCCATCCTTCTGGCAAATGACTGCAATAGACTCAGTCGGGACTATGCGTCGCCCAACCTCTATGATTTATCTTCAGGAATGATGAAGCCAGTGTTAGATGGTTCGAGGTTTGAAATGAAACCGATAATGCTGCAGATGAATCAGGCTGCTAGGTAGTTTGGAGGGAGACGTGGCGAAAACCCGCACGCCCACCTCCAGAGCTTCATAGAAATCTGCAACACTTTTGTGTTCTCGAATATCTCCACCGAGGAAGTTCGACTTACTTTGTTCCCATTTTTCTTATGCGATCAAGCTAGAAAATGGTGGGAACAAGTGGTGGAAAAGTTTATGAAGAAGTATTTCCCACCAACCGATAATGCTAGGAGAAGGAAATTAATAACAAATTTTGAACAAGAAACTGACGTATCGCTCAGCGATGCCTGGGCGAGTTTCAAGATGGTAAGAGACTGTCCACATAACGGCTTACCAGACTGCTTGCAGATGGAGATTTTTTACCAAGGACTGAACCCTGCTTCGCAGACCACTGCTAATGCGGCAGCAACTGGTGGTCTGCTTGACAAAACATATGAGGAGGCCAAAATTATACTTGATCGTATTTCCAAAAATCACGAGGATTTGCGAGAAAGCGATCAAAGATTAAGAATTAAAGACAATGACGCAAAAAACGGGGCCATCGCATCCCTTCAAAATCAAATGACTGCGATGATGAGTTTGATACAAGGCATCGCAATTAACAGCAAGGGAGTGAAGAAAGAGCAGGTCAACGTAATTGCTCAAACGACCGCAAGTTGTGTCATTTGTGGAGACACTCATTCGATGGAAGAATGCCCAGGAAATCCGCAGTCAGTATGCTTCATAAAGAATAATCCCTATTCCGATACATACAACCCTGGGTGGAGAAACCACCCAAATTTTGCGTGGAAAAATCAACAACAAAACTTCCAACCAATGGCGCAAAAAGGAGGGCCACCCAGATTTTTTCCGCAAACAAACGATCCAACGCATAACCAAGCTAACAACTCACAAACACCACAATCTTCGTCCTTAGAGAACTTGTTGAAGAAGTACATTGAGAAGAACGAATCAGTGCTTCAGAATCAAGCAACGTCCATTCAAAATCTCGAAATTCAGCTGGGATAAATTGCAGGCGAGCTAAAAAATAGACCACAAGGAGCTTTGCCGAGCTCAACTGAGCTTCCACGCAACGTTGAGGGTACAGGGAAGAAACAATGCTTAGCAGTCTCCTTGCTAAGCAACAAAATGACTGCGGAAGTAAGGGTGGAACCCATCACGACCAACTTGAATGCGGTGACAACCGAGGACTCGTTGACTTGTAATTCAGAAGAGCCTGAGCAAATGAAACCAAAAGTTGCGTTCATTCTCAAGCCTCTAGATCATGAGACAAAAGAAGTCCAACTACCACCAGCTCCGCAAAGATTGAAAGAGAAACAAAATGATGAAGACAAGATCACAAAAGTGGCAATAACGCAAAATGCTATGATCCCACAAAAAAAAGTGCGACCCAGGAATCTTCACGATACCATGCTCCATTGGGGAGGACTACAGTGGCCAAGCACTATGTGATCTTGGGGCGAGTATAAACATAATGCCGCTATCAATCTTCAAACGATTGAGTATTGGCACACTTACATCTACGACAGAGACTCTCCTACTTGCGGACAGATCCCGAATACATCTTGAAGGAGAGCTGAAAAATGCCGCAATCTCAATTGATAAATTCATCTTGCCGGCAGAGTTCTTCATTTTGGATTACAAAGGGGACGAAGATGTGCTCATCATATTGGGACGACCATTCCTTTCGATCAGTCACGCTCAAATTGACGTGCGCAAGGGGGAGATTGTAATGAACATTCATGGGGAAAAGCTCCAGATTAAGGCAGTCAAGATCCCAGAGGACAAAGAAAAGAAGAAAAAGCCGTCGTGGACGTGAAAAGCCCAGCTTGGAATAAGCAGTCCCTGAATTGCTATCTGGCTCAACCTCACCAGGGACGCAATTCTTTGAATATCCTTTTTCCTGCATCAATATTTCATGAATTTCATCATCCTGTTATTATCTATTATCGCATTTCTACTTCTGTTACTTCAAAAAAAAAAAAAAGGTAAGAAAAATTTTGGAACTTTTTTTTATCATTTGACCCTCTCGATGTTTTCTTTACAAACGATCAAGGTACACGATTGCTGAGGCACTGATTACGGAGGCGCTGCACGAAGACGAAACTACTTTATTCCGTCACCGCAATCCAAAAGAAGAAGATTGCTACAAAGCATGATGCATCAATAAACAATGCGGGCGACAACGCAAATTTGAGGTTGTATTCTTCCTTGACTTTATTCCAAATTTTGCACTATCGCATCGCATTTTAATTTTGAAAGTTTTATCACCGCATCCTCTTTGATTACCACAATCATTTAACATTGATAAATTTAGTAAGTCACCGCATGCTATCTCTTTGCCAATTATGATTTCAATGATGAAACACATGCTTCTATTTTTTTGTATATACTAGAGTCAACTTAATTTTAGGACAGTCACCTTATGAAATATTTCTAGAAGTTAGTGGTCTACTAGCTTTCTTTCAAACTGACTCTTTAACAAACTTCCTAAGAACATTGCATGACTTCTTTCAATCTTTTGGCAATGAAGACATTGTCGCATTTTAAATGTGGGGGTGAGGTATTTATTTTCAACCTTGCTATTTTTAGCTCTATAAAAAGAAAAAAAAAAAAAGGAAAACTTTGAGAATAACAACTCCACTATCAACACAATGGGGAAACCCATGTTGATAAGAGTTAAGTTGTGAAGGACACTTACCCGTAGTTAGATGTCCGCATGACACACGTGGGGGCAAGCCAAAACGAAAGCAAATTGCCAGGATCAACGCATAAATAAATGACCACAACTCCGCTGCCAAGTAGGTATGAGTTTAGTTTGAGAAAGAGCGCCTTGCTCGTAGTTGGATGTTCGCATGACACACGTGGGGGCAAGCCAAAACGAAGGCAAGACACTTGGATCAGCGCAAGATCAGAGAAAAATAATAATGTAAAAAATATGCAAGGATAAAAATCATTTCACACCCTAGTGAAAAAAGTTCCTTTTGAAATAAATCATGTGATGTCCTAGAATCTAGTAAAGTTCTTTTGAAGGTTAAACTTGCAGTCCCTAGGTCTTAGAAATATTTTAAGAAGAGACTTGAATAAGACTTAAGGAAATTTCGGTATATAGGATTTGAATGAAGTATCCTTGAGAAATCTAGGAAAAGAGATTGCGACAGACTTTCTAAAGAAAATCTTTAGCTTATGCTTGAGGACAAGCATTGTTTAAATTTGGGGGTGTGATAACGGGCAGAAATGCACGTTATTATAGTGCTAAGTTATTAAACAATGAAGGTTTGCGTTGATGAAATATGTTAGATTGCGTCCAAAAAGCATTAAGTTCATGACATTGCTGTCATATGCGTCCATCGCATAGAATCAGTTAACTTTTGTATTTTTATCCAGAATATGCGTTAACGCAAGGTGGAAAGCGCGATCATAAGAAATCAATGGTCGAGCGAAACATTACCGTAAGGCTTTGCGGTGATTTGTGCTCGCAAACATCTGCTCAAGAAGGATTGCCGCATAGAGCCGCGCAACTTGATGGGCGCATCTGGGTGAAAAGCATAATTAATCACGATGGGATAGAAAGTTGATGACGGTCGGATCCAAATTAACTTGACAAGCCACTAACGATAACAAGTACACTCAGCTTTTCGATGACAAATATTCGGTGCATCAGTCAGAGAATTAAAGACATCTCATCTGTGCAATCATAAGAGAGAAGCCGCCTTTCACCCCGAAGCTCTATAAATACCAAAGGCAACCATTAGAAAAAGAGTTCAGCTGGTTCAGTTGTTCAGCTAGTTCAGCAAGTTCGGATACTTAGATAATTTTCTCCATAGTTAGAATAGCCTTGTTCTTAGATTTTCTTTTATTTTAAGGCGGAAGCGAGAGAAGTGAGATTGTGCCGACAGATCGTTCCGATGAACTTGGAAGAGTGCCGAAAGCTTCAAGATCAGAAAGAGGGCTAGCTCTTGCGGAAGCAAGAATATCTTTTGAACCGAATAGAGTTGACAGTGTAAAAGCCTTGGGAAGCAAGGGATTGCTACCAGACTCTCTATCCTTATCTTCTATTGTTATTTTGTACTCAAACTCATCTATAGAAATGGAATTTACTTCTCTATATCTGTTCACTCTCTGTTTATTACGCATAAGCAGCTAAATCTGTCGAATGGGTTGAGAAGCATTTAGCTAGCATAACTGGGAATCTTCATTCTATGCGATTATCTTATATTATGTATGCTTCATTCCTTCATTAGAAATACTCGGGAAGGTAGTCTAAGGACAGGATCTAGGCTTGAAAAAGTCAGGTTAGAATCTAGGCTCCAATGCATAATCAAGAGATAGGAGCTTAGAAATAAACACTGTTTGTTATTAACGCATCGCATGCATCCTAGAGATAGGATATGATTGTGTGCTGTCACCTTGTCTTTGTGTGCATCTTGCATCATCGCATAGGAAAAGAGTAGAGACTTAGAGATAAGCTCTATGGACACTTTTGCATTCAACACATGCATCCTAGACTTAGGAGCACTGCATATGCATTGGAAAATGATTTGTTGTTGCATGAGTGTAGCATGATCGCATAGTCTGACACATTCCCAGGTAACGCTAGTTAAAGACCTTCTCAACCCGTTCCTCCGCATACTTAGTGCATCTATCGTATAATCAAACTTTTCTCAAATCTGTCGCATTTATTTATTCTATTACCGCAACCAACAAACCAAACAACTATTTGAGTTACCGGTTACCGCAAAGTCTTCCTGAAAATTACCACCGCATACTGTTTTTCCAAGTCCCTGAGTTCGATCCTGAACTTATCAGGAAACTCAGTGGGGTTTATACTTAGATTCCACTGGGAAAACTTGTTGCTTAATGCAATTCCATCACCGCATTTCATTCCATATTTTCACCTCATATTTTCAGCCTTCTTTTCCTTCAGATAACGAGGACAATTCTTTTTCCAGTGTCTGTTCTGGTTACAGTGGAAACATTTTCCTTTTTCAACCGGTGGTGAGTTAGCAGGCGCACTCCTTTTTCCTTTACTACCCTTCTTCTTCTTCCCCTTTCCAGAGTTAGAAGTGGAAGGTGTAAACTTTGTTCCTAAAGTCGAACCTCGATAGAACCTTTTAAAGGACGAGACAACCTCCCTTTTTTTTCCTTACTTTTCAGCAAGGATTGGTAAGTCTATAACTCGTTGAGAAGAATGGTAAGGGAGTAGTCCACTTTGTTAAGAATCGTATTGCTAACAAAGTGGAGGAAGCTCTCTGACAATGTATGCAGGATAATGTTAACCTGATTGCCCTCATCGATTTTAGACCCATTTATCTCCGCCACGTTAAAGTGGACCATCATATTTAGCACGTGTTCACGAACAGAGGTGTCTTTCTCTATTTTGGAGATGAAGATGTGTTTTAGAGCCCCATGCTTGAGCTGCCCAGACGGTTGTCCGAACATTCCCCACAGGGACTCCATGATTTCATGAGTTGATACCATGGACTCGTGTTTCTTGGCCAACACGTCACCAAGACTAGCCAGAATATAGGCTCGGGCCTTCTCGTTTGCTCGTGTTCAACGCTCGTATGTCGTCCGAACATTTTTAGTAGCGTCTTGAGGTGGAATAGAAGGACATTCCTCCGTAAGAACAAACTTCAGATCCTCGATGATGAGTATCGTCGTGAGCATATGTTTACAACTTGAATAGTTTTGGCTATTCAGTTTTTCGGTGCTAAGTAAATTGATAGTGGTAGAAGCCATTAAAAACCGTTGCTAAAAAAACGAATAACCTTTTATAAGACTTTGCAAAAAAAAAAAAAAAAATCACATTTTTTTAACCAATTAGTTTTAACAAAACAGATTCCAAGTACCCTAAGTGAAAAGACTTCTATTTTGTAATGATGCCCTACCGGGGCAGGACAAACGTCACTGGTGGGGTGATCAGATGTCCCTTCACTGGGATGAGACATTCTCAATCATTAGGTAGAACCAACTCTTGGAACTAAACCTACTAGCCACAATTTATTTGGTCTAAGACAGTTAACCCTTACCAATCCCGCGTAAGTGTAACCCCTCATTTTCGGCCCCAGAGTCCTGCTCTAATGCGCCCACCATAGGGAAAAAGCATATTAGGATAAGAGACTAAGTAACTTTATCCTCTTACAGGAGATCAAACAAAGAAACGCGCAAAACAACCATCCTATAGGGGGACACACCCAAGGTGCCACGAGGCGATGCACAGAAACTTTATTCAATCCAACGAGGGAGACCAGGGATATGCTATCGCACTTCCCGCTCCCACTTACTATGAACACTCTCTCCATCCACCTTGATATTAATCTACCCAAACACCATCCGTTAGGGGGACACGCCAAAGGTGCCTTGAGGCCGAGGGTAGATCTCACGGTGTGGACTATGAGGGAGAAACGCGAGATGTGAAAATGAAGCATCAAATGCCCTAAGTACCTCCCACTGAATGTTTTACATAGGAGTTTATTAACCTAGACTATCCGACTACTAATAATGATCTAAGTCATTTATTAAGTTTGCTCAAAAACAACTTTTGTCTTTGAAATTAAAAAACAAATCCAAGTAGTCACATTAAACTCTTTAATGGACTAGCCTTAATTTGCATGCATGCATCAAATTTATCTAAATTACCTTTCCTGGTAGATTCCCAGGTAGGGGTGTTTCGTTACCTTCATCTTAAATAACCTAGCCTAGACAGAATCCGCCTTAGACAAAAGGTCTATTATAGATAGATTTGCTACATATTAATCTTTTACTAATTATTTTAGTTCTAATTTCATTTTATAACCATTTATAAAATAAACAACTAAAACACTCATGTCACATAACAAAGTGTTTATAACGCTTATAAATATTACGTTAAATAAATAAAGCATACATAAATATAACTCTTATATTATATGATGCATGAGCATGCCCTTATGAAAATTAAATCATGCTTCACTAAATCATAACACTTATAATAAAGAGAATATGCATGACCTAAGGTGGGATTTATCTATATGTTCATACCATATGAAAAACAAAAACAAAAATATATATATATATATATATATACACATCACATGTATAAAACCATAGATTAATGAACCGGGATGAACCAAAACAAAACCGGAATGAGAAAACAATCTATTTACATAATTCAGCTGAGCAAACCGGTTCACAAGCGAACTGGGTCTTGAACTACCGGGTGAAGCTCCTATCGTTTAGTAAACGCCTCTAGGTAAACGATCGTGTAGTGCACACTAGACGATAGCATAACAGCTAAACGATTGCATAGACAACAATGAGGTTGTGAAGCCTGATCGTTTAGACGGTCGCTTAGCACGCGAAAGGTAAACGATTTACCATGCAATTACTCCGTGATCGTATAGTCAGTAACTAAGCAATGAGGCTTGCTGAGCTATACGATCGTCTAGTGCGCGTGTGCATTAAATGAAAGTCGAGCACCCAATACTCAGCGATCGTCTACATGACACGACCAACACTTGATTGTCTTCTTCCACAAAGAACAGCAACCCTTGCTCCGAACTTCATCACGAGCGACTCAAGACTCAAACTAACTTTGAATTTACAGACTCGAAAGCAATTAATTGTGCCCAAAAAACGCAGGGGCCTTTACAATTAACTAGAGAATTCAACAAACCGAGGTTACATCCCAGCAATTTCCATTAATCCACACATCCACAAACAAATTACACTTAAAACAGAGAGTAGACATGCTGCACCCACCGTGAATGTAAATGCAATTCTTTTACGGCAATGAATTGGAATATCAGAAACCTGGCTCTGATACCAATTGAAGGAACTCTTATTCAAGAGTACCTAGAGCGGAAGCGAATCTTTCCAATTCATTGTGACAGAATTACCACACGTACATTCAAACATACTAATATGTATTCATAACACTAAAGAGATCAAGAGATCATACTAGATGAAGATTTCTTCTTCACAATGAGTCTAAAACCCAATCGTCTACCTCGAACAATCACCAATCGAACAAACGAAAACGGAGATGTCACTACTACTCAGAGCCCTTAGTATTCTTGGAGTGAGAATCCAAAGTGTGGGCTTTGTTCGGATTTGGTGGAGGGAAGGAGGAAGAGAGACCGTACACAACGATCAAGCAAGTGGGAGATGAGGTCGTCTATCGCATAGACAAAATGCTTGATCGTTTAGGTGAAGTATATGATCGTGTAGGAAAAAGTAAACAATCGTCTAAATAATCGTGTAGGAAAGGGTAAGTGATCGTCTAAACGATCATGTAGAAAAACTAAGCAATCGTTTATACAATCGTTTAGTAAATACCGGGAGCTAAACAATCACTTAGGAAAAGGTAAACGATCGTTTAGCTAATAGCACGCGAAGGTGTAATCGGTAAGTGATCGCTTAGCAATATTGTATATGTAAGCGATCGTGTAGGCACTATCGTATAGGCACTGATTTTCTAAGCGATGACACACTCTTTTTCACAATATCCACGCATCTCATGCTTAACACACCGTCAACTATTTATGCATCTCGAAGTGATCTTTCAATGCACTCATCCGTTATTAGAACAGAAGAGATGCCGTTCCATTTCCTTTATAACCGTCTAATGAATGTGATCTCATCATATTCATATCATATAAATTAATATCATATATTAATTATAATATTTTCCTTTACTAGATATAAATCATATTTATATCCATTTTCCTCCAAATTAATGCATTTCATACATAAAATTAATTATATCATATTTAATTAACTCGTTCAATTATAGCATATATAATCGAACTCCCTCTTATCAATTTGAACATTTCAAACTGACCCAAAAATTGACTCTCAACTTGTATCCAAGCTACCAAGGGGACCTTATGGACCTATGGCTCGAACCTCCAACAGTACGTGAATAGCTGACTAAACTCTTTAGTCACGATATTCACCATCCGTTAACTGCCAGACATTCCACTAAAGACCAATAGTTGAACTCTTCTTGCCACAGATATATTTTCTATATCCATTGGATATAACCAATCATTAGTACGATGACCCTTCACAGATGCTCGTAATTACAGCAGGCCAATTTATCGTCTTGCCCTTGTAATTACATCTTCCTCCTTAAGTACCATTGATCCTACAAATACAACATAGTCCTACTATATGTGAACACCTCTCAGGTCATGAGAAGGTGCGTGGCGCCACATCGTTCAAGCCTCGGGATCAGCCCTTAAGAGAGCAATCTATCTACTTACCCCTACTTTGGGGAAGGAATGAACTCAGCTATCTTGTGAAGCTGAGTTCCCAGCTCTCAAATCAGACGAATCCTCAAAATGGTAGATTTGAGTTGGCGCTCTGGCCACTAGCACCCATGCCAATCAAAGGACCGCCCTCAATTGTAGGAGTTCCCAACTCACTCAGGATTGAGGTCATGTTATCTATGGTCATCCTAGTGAAGTGAAGTCTCAGTCAAAAATGAATTTATATGACAAGAGAATAACACTTCGAGGTCAGGTCTTATACAAACTCTTTGTATAGGACGCTACTGCTCACATGTCCACTACACGAATGATCAGGATTAGACTATCTGTGACAAGTCACAACATTTGTAACTATTCCACAAAGCAGGTCGTGTCCGTAGTGTTACCAGGATAAGGTTTCCCTCTTATATTCATATACTACAGATTATTTTGTTTGTCACTTAAGACATGATCCACTTGTATATCATTACATACATGCTTAAGTTACATAAATACAACCAGAGATATTAAGTTTATTGGTTTGTGGTAAAATAAAAAATATCTAAATGTGCAAAGTCAAAAAGTGAAGTAAATATCATATATATTATACATCAAAAGTATTCGTACAAAGTTGTTTACAAACTACAGGACACGAGACTTTAGGACACAAACCCCAACAACTAGAATAAGGTATCCAACTTTACCCATATACTATAGACCTTTAGGTTATTTCTTAAACTTGATCCACATGTATGTCAACTACATACTATTGAAGACCACCTATAATAACATTGAATTTTTTCGATTAATGGATAAATTATTGTATAACTAATAATTAATCAATTAATTAATTATGAGGTTTTAGGACACAAATCCCAACACTATCCAAATGAGGATGCTCTGAAAAACGTAGGTAAAATAGAGGCTCTAAGTCTGAGTCTTCATCACTTTTATGAGGAAGTTGTGATTCTGTGTATAGATCGATGTGTTACACCCATCACTATAACCATAGAAACCCTAATCACTTGAATAACTATAGTTACTATAAGATAGCCATAATTCAATTTTGAGGTGAAATGAGTTTGAATGGGGTCAAAAATTAATAAATGTTTCCTTTTCAAACTATTTTTCTTGGAAATTAAATTATTGGATGGTTAAAAAAGCAAAACTCGGTGAAATGATGTGAAATCCAATGAAAAAAGTTTGAATGAGATTAAAAATAAATATATATATTATTGTTTCAATTTTGTTTAGATAATTGTAGACACTCGTAGACGTCTATCAGTGATAGGTACTAATAGATGTCTATCAATGTTCGTAAAATTTTGTTATATTTAATAAAAAAATTATCAGTTTTTTATATTTTAAAAACCTCCATTTCTTTTTTTGAAAATGAAAATTTTGGATGGTAAAAAAAACAAAAGTCAAGTAAAATGATGTGAAAATTCAATTAAGAAATCTGAATAAGGTAAAAAATATATGTGTGTGTGTTCTTTTTTTTTCTAAATTCATTTTATTGAAAATGAAATTTTTGGAAGGTAAAAAAAATCAAAATTCACATAATTCAATTTTGAAATGAAATGAAAGTTCGATGAAAAAGTTTGAATGAAAAAATAATATATATTCTTTTTTGTATTTTTTTTTTTAGGAATTGGAATGTATGTCAAAATTTAAGGTTTCATTCTGAAAAATGGAAAAACCGCCCAAAAATAAAATTTATAGCAACTCACGTGACATGCACATGACCACAAATTTCTGAATCCTTGATTTGCCCTTGTTTGGTTCGTAATAGTTTTTGTTGATGAAACTACAAATACTAGGTAATTGTATAATAAAAAACAAAGCCGAGTTATGTATACAAAGTAATTGTTTATATTTCTCAAATAACAGCTGCCCACCTAATTTTGCTCATGTAGTTAACATAATCTCCATATTTGATTATTATTTTATATTATGTTTAACCACTTTTCGAATTAATCTCACCTTGATTAAATATCCAGATTTTTCTACCAAATTATATTTTAAATATCCATATATAATTAACTTCTATTTTATCGGTACATTTTATTCAAATATTTGAATGATTTTTCATTACTTTATACGTAGTCAATTTTACTCAAATCTTTGAATTGTTTTTTATAATATTTTATATACATTCTTAATAAATTATTGTATATTTTTCATTTAATAAATTAGTTTTATATACTATTTTTGCTATTATTTTAACGATTTGGAAAAAAGAAATATCACTTCGTAAAAAAATAGTCATAACTTTTGTTACTCATACAAAGTGTTCATCAATTTAGGTTTTGTTATGGTTTCTTTACCAAACTTCTGTTTTTTCTATGACTTTACAACGGATTAGACTCTTGATGGGAAAAGAATTCTCGCTACCATGATTTTCGAAATTTTGAGGTGCATATTCCATCAAATTTATCGTTCCAACAATTTGTGGAATATATCAAAGGTAAAAAATTTTCTCGTTCGACAATGTACTGGATTGGTTCTGCCAATTCGAATATTGTTCAAAGATATTTTGTGGTTAATGTCAGTTTTATCAAGAGTCCCCCAAATTAGTGATACTACAAATACTAGGTAATTGTAGAATAAAAAACAGGATCAAGTTATGTATACAAGTCAATTGCTGATGTTCCTTAACAACAACTGCCCTCTTAATTTATTAAGGTTGTTGAAAATAAAGATATTTTGTAGTTCCAAACAAGACACTGATCATTCTTCCCAAACTCTTAAGGGATTTTTCAGTCGTGTTCCCACTAAAGTAGGTTGACTTTTTAGGAGCAAGTCTCTATTGAAAAAAGCAGTTTATTTGTTATATACATGAATTAGACACTTTATCAGAATGCATTGTTTAATGTGTGATAGTTGTCTAAGTAGATCATATTTGTTGTTTTCAAATAGTTTTGAAACTCACCTTTAGAATTCCATGTGGAGTAGTTTTGACGATTGTTAATCATTATTTTCTAATTTTAGATTCCATTTTGCTATTTTTACAATTAATTTTTTTTTTTTGCTATTTATCCAAATGAAAACTTTAATTTTACTATTTATCTAGTCGACCCTCTTTTTTTCAAATTCAATTTCTTTCCAAATGAAAGTTTTGGATTAAAAATTAAAAAAATTTAAAAGACAGCATACCAAAAAAACTTGATATTGAAAAAAAAACATAAACAAATATTAAAACGACATAATCAATAGAATATCCACGATTTGCTTGAACTAAGAATAACATTTCCATGACAATATATCATCAACAAATCATTAAATTTTGAGAAAAACAATCTTACCCCAATCTCTCTATCGGGTACGTGATTTTATGGATATTCTGGCGAGATGCAATTTTTTTTATCCTTGATTTAATCGATCTTTGTGTTTCATGCGTACAATTTTCAATAAAGTGAATTTGAACATCAATTTTTATCATCATCAAGTGACCATTTACACCTATCGGTTAGATAGACCTCTTTCAGAAGGAGAATTCATTCCCTGTACTGGAAACAACAAATCAAATTCCCCAGAACAATGAAGGGCAGCAAAAATGAAAAACAAAATGCTCTATTCAGTCTGTCTAAATAAACAGTATGCTATGCTGAGGGGAAGAAAGAAAAGTCATAAATAAATAGTTTGATCTGGCAAAAAGTCATAACCAACAGTTGAAACACACACAAAGGGAAATGGACAAGGAAAAATAGAAGACTTTGACAATTTACACCTAAACAAATATTAAACTTAAAAATCATTTTTGATACAGGAGAGAGTAGAGACTATATTATTCTAGTCAATTTCCTGCCCCAGATCAAAAACCCACAGTTTTCTAAGGGAAAATTTATAGAGAGATCACTTCGCACCTAAGGTCGGGAACTGCCCCGGGTCTTCAATGGATGGGGCTGCAACATTGCTCATTGAGCTACCACTGTATCCTCCCCTTAAACCACGGCCACGACCCCTTCCTCGGCCACCAGGGGCGTAGTGTCGCTCTCCTTCCGCAGGCCTCAAAAACTCATTAATACTCAAAGACTAACAAGTGGACAAAAAAAACCAGTCAATTTAATTTAACCTTTTAAAAGGTCTATTTTTCAAATTTTCAGGATTTTTTAAAAACCAAATGCCCAATTTACATAGCAATGTACGTAAAACATTTTATCAATGAAATATGAGACTGCTTCTCATTATAGAAAAAAGAAGGGGAAAAAAAAAAGACATGGAGAACATTTCTGTGTTATGAAGGGCTAAAAAACAATGTCCTAGGGCAAGCAAAATAAATGAAATTTTCATTGATGTTATAAAAAGAGTCTAATGCCTAACATACAATGATATGTAACGGAACACAAAATGAATTTAGAACCATAGCTTTGTATAAAAATGTATTTGGAAGCAAATTCTATCATCTGGAATAAACATACTTAAACGAATTAAATTCATTCTTTAGGAATCTAGTGTAATCAAATTGAAGATCATTGCAATTTAAAGCTGGCATTTTTAATGAAGATCAAGAAAGTTGGAAGATAAAGGTCAAATAAAATACTTCAAAGCACAATTTTATAATAAACTTCTTTTCCTCTAATAATGGTTCTAAATAATCAAAAGGGAAAAATACCTTTTTAGTCCCCGAGTTTTCAAGAATATGTGCATTCGGTCTATGAGGTTTCAATTTGGCCATTTTAGTTCAAGTTTTACAAAATAGGTCTAAAAGGTTCTTATTCTTATTTTCTAAATTAATTAGATATTTTTTTAATATTCTTTTAAATTTTGATATGACATTTTTAAATAAAAAATATATTTTCTCTCTCCTCTCTCTTCCCATTCACTAACTCTTCTCTCTTCTCTCTACTCCCTTCTCCACGATTCTTCTCTCTCTCTCCCTCTTCCCCTGCCTTCACCATTCTTCCTTCTTTACTGATCCATTTTCTTCAATAGCAAAGCGTACTACAATTGAATTCGACACCACCATCTTGGCGAGAACTTGTTTTTTTTTTCAGTACCATTGGCATCGATAGAAAAAAAAATAAAATCATAAGTTTTTATATGAACATTTCAAAGAATTTGTACAATTTCATAATCTCCATTTGTGTCAAGCTTTACTCATTTTTAAATTACAGAGTGCAAATCTGCTAGTTGAAATAATTAATATCGGCACATTCTCATGAAACTTAAAAATTGTTAGAAGTTTAATCTTTCTCTACTTGACAACATGGCCTATCGCATGAAAGTTTAGAAGGTTTGAAGAATAAAAGAAAATAAGAGGCCAAAGGGAATGTGTCCATTGGAGGAAGGAGAGAAGAGATGGAACTGGAAAGTGGGAACGATGATGGAAGAAGGGGAGGGGAGGAGAGAGAAGTGGAGAGTGGATGGGAAGAGGGAGGAGAGAGAATATATTTTTTTATTAATGTCATATCAAAATTTAAAAGAATATAAAAAATATCTAATTAATTTAGAAAATGAGAATAAGGACCTTTTAAAAACCTATTTTGTAAAACTGAAGGACTAAAATGACTAAATTGAAACCATAGGAACCAAATGCACATATTCTTGAAAATTTGGGGAACCTAAAAAGGTATTTTCAATTTCTTCTGGTCAACCTGAGCATAGGCTCACCAAGTAGGTCACCTCCCTCTACCTACTCTAATAGGTCATTAGTGCAAATTTCAACCATATGTAAATAATACTCTTCAAGAAAAACAAATTCAACTAAATTTCTTTTGGTAGGTTCCAGATAAACCCAATAAAGAGCATCCTATGTGCTTGCAGGACAACGTTGTTTCAAAATATAAGGCTTGAGGAAAGGAAGATGTGAGGTTAGACTACGATGGAACAGAAGAAGTTGCCTCTGCCTATGTTGAACAAGAGGCACACTTATTGACGCTATATGGACGGATTTCTACCCAAGAAAAGTTAAATTCTTCCTCTGGAAAATTAGTCACAATGCCATCAATACAAATGATAAAATCCAGAGACGTTTCCCACAAGTGGCCCTCTCTCCACAGTGCTGCCATCTTTGCTACGCTGCTTATGAGACCCCAAACCACCTTTTCATTCACTGCCCATTTACCAAGCATTTTTGGAAAGAGATCACCTTTGGATGGTCTACTCCACTTCCTAATGATTTATCGAGCCTCCTCATGTATACTCTCTCACTGGCAATCCTTTTGCCTCACACAAGAAGATTTGTGGTCACATATGATTCGCGCTTTCTGATGGTTATTATAGAAGGAGAGGAACAATCATCTCTTCAATGATAAAGGACGCTCTTTTTGACATCTTTTTTGAACATATTATCCACCTTGCTATGACTCGGTGCAAATGTATATTTATCTTTACATCTTATGATCTTACATCTCTTTTGACCCATTGGAGAAGTCTTCTCTAACTCCTTTGGTTCCAGACAATCTCACCTTTTGTAAATTTCATACATCAATGGATTTTGTTTCTCATAAAAAAGAAAAAGAAAAAGAAAAAGAAAGAACGAAGAAAACTCAATTTTCTTTTCTTCTCCCCTTTTACTATTTTATTTTTGTCTATTTTTCTTTGTTCATTTAATTCATCATAACAACATTGGAAAAAAATATAGGCTCGTAGGGTCTGGAGTCACGTTCTTTCACCATCTTCTTGGGGCAAGGCAAAATTTCAGTTTCTCCAGATTTTTTTCTCTATTTTCAGGATGATCTTAGATGAATAACTCATGAAAACTAATGTATATTGTGATCGGCAATTGAGATCTTTCACTCTTTTATAATGTTGTTATGTTATGATATAATTTTAAAGTTCAAAATGAGACTTATGGACAAAGACTTACACTCGCCTCACTATGGAAAAGAAAAGCTGGAGGCTGCTCTAAGACTTCTAAAATTTTGCCGGGCATCAAAACCAAGTAAACAATGTAATGGGCAGAAATCTTTAAAGAAAATGAGGCAATAATACCTTCTTAGTTCTCTCCTCCTTATCTGCAATTTCTTTTCGCTTATCCTTCTCGGATCCCTACAAGTGGAGTAAGAAATGAGATGAAACTGCCAAGTCCTCATTTAATGTACCAAGAGGCCAAGGGTCATAAGATCCCATAGGCCATGGATAATCAACTATGAAAGAGGATTAAGTCGGTGTACCAATTTAATAAAGATTTCGTTGTTGTCCTTCTTGCTTGAAAGTTGTTGCATGGATGCAAATTCTTTAGGATCCACCTTCCTCTCCTCAGTTTTTAGAGCTAGAAGGGCCTTCCTTTTATCCTCAAGCAACTTTTCATACTCCTCCAGTGTCATTTCCTGCATCAAGAAAAAGAGAGCAAATTAGATTCAAAATCAAGTCAAACAGTACAATGGTGTTTGCAACCCAGAGCCCACCAGACTAATATATGCAATCAAATTTACAACTGCTACATGTATCAAATTTGTGCTACTAAAAGTAAAGTAATAAAGCCTGTTCAAGTTGACATGCTTTTCAACCACAAGAAAATCAAGGGCAAGTGAGATAATAGGCCCCAGATTTAAGAGAAATTTACAAAAACTGAAGATAATAACCTTGTCTTCTGGTACTGCTTCCTCCGGTTCTTTAGCAGGGTTCTCTGTATTGACCCCTGATGTATCATCCTCTTGAATAGGCTTCTCGTCACCTACATTCTTTTCAGTTTCATTAACAGCTTCCTCCGGCACCCTAAATATAAAACAGAAATTTATAGGCTACAAGAGAGGATAACACAAACATAAAAAATGCAACCCCCCTCCCTCAAAAGAAAAATGAGGCTAGCCAAGCTCCTTGTAATATGTTGGGTGGTTGAGTGCATCTTCACATATTGGGAAAGGCATTGACCATAGAATTTTGTCTTTCAAGCCAACCTGGTGGCTTCTATGAGAAAGGGATTGAGAAGAAGGCTCATGTATGCACCTAATACCAGGAAAAAGACATCCATGAAGATGGAAGATATACACATGTACTTACTCAGCAAATTCGTCAGTTGACCTTCCCCAATTTCCACGACCAGCCCCTTCACGTTTAAATTCATTTCTGGTCATAAAATCAGGAATGAAGTGTCAAAACAGTGCAGAACATACAGCAGGGGAATGCATTGAATTTTAAAAGAATAGACGCTCACCCACGGCCAGTTCCACTGTGGCGTTCAAATGCTCTACGAGGGCGTTCCCCATCAGCAGCCTCTCCATTATTGAAACCACCCCGACGGCCACCACGACCACGAGGCCCACCATATCCACGTCTTTCCGCTGTTTTTCCACCCTCTCCATCTTCAGGTGCATTAGTGCTCTCATTATTGGCAAAGTCACGATTGAAGCCACCACCCTCACGACCTCGCCCATATCCCCGTCCTCCCCCCCGTCCACTGCCACGACCTCCACGACTGCCTTCATTCCTTGATTCTCTTACTACTCAAAGTAAGAAAAAGATTGTCTCAATCACTCAATGGATAATTCATTCCAGTCCACTCATAAGAATCCGATGGTCAGAGCAATAGTAGGTTGGTAAATTATAATCTAAAAGGACGGCAAAATGTTAAAAAAGCAAGACTAACAAGATAATGAAAAATTGATTGCACACTCCTAAGTTCCTGAAAAAGTCCCCAAATCAACAAACAATCATAAATTCAGCTTGGTAATGTCCAACTGTTATCATAGATTCAAATCATTAATAATCATGAACAAAAACAACATATCATAGTAAGAAAACAAAAATTTATCTAAACCTTGAAACATTTAAATAGAATTTATTAATTCACAACTGCATTACAGACATCAGATAAGGTATTGATACTTTCAACTCATTAATGTTCCAATCAAAGTACCTAAGCAGACACGTCATTGGGTATTATCTGAATTACAAACAAAACTTAAATGCAAAAACACAATATAACAAAGCCAACTATTACATCCTACTAATCCTTTGTAAAAAAAAAAAGGTAGCTTTAATACTTCGACCCAATTAAAAACAGTAACCACCCTTCACTCTTGCACAGTTTTAGAGCAGAAGGCCAAACAGCTAGAAACGAAACAATAAACAATATATGAAAAATGTAAAATCAATTAACCAAAACGATTAAAAAAACATCAATAATCAAAACCAAACCAGAAATTTTAGAAACGAAGAATCTAACCAGCCTGAGCAGGTGGAAGGGGCTTGGAAGGAAGACTAGCAGGCTTATTCGCCACCGGTTTCGTCTGAGCAGGGCCTTTCTTAGACGGCGGCGCCGCCACCGCCGCCACCTGATTAGCCGCAATTAGCTGCGACGGGTCCTCAGCGTCATCATCTCCCAACAAATCAAAAGGATTAACGGTCGCCATTTTCGAACAATCTCGAAACCAAAAACCCCAAAAAAGACCTCAAAGAAAAGGAAATTCCACTCCGAGAAAGGCGAGCAGAAAACCTATCTAAACAAGAGCTCCATGATTATAATAAAAGAAAGAATAAGAGATCTGTAGAGAAAGAAGAGGAAGAGGAAAAGGAAGAACCCTAGCCGCAATCGAAGTGAGTAATGTGAGTAGGAGCAAAAGAAGTCGACTGACCTAAATTCCTCAATTTATTTGTGTCCTTCCAACGTTTATTTGTATGAATTATACAACTTGTGTGCCTTCCCAATAAATATATATTTATTTCGGAAAAAAAATATTATTGTCATAGTTGGTTCGGTTTTTTTAAAAAAAAAAAAAAAAAAAATTGCAGGCGAATTGAAATTCAAACCAAACCGTTTGATTTTATAAAATAGAGAACCAAATCGATGTCCAATAAGGAACAAAACAAATTATTTAGATTTTGATTGAATTGGTTCCATGTTGGTTTGGTTTTCGGTTTTGAGTCCATACGGTCATTTTGCTTGTTCTTCTTCTTTTCAATTTTATTTCGGTTTTATTTTGAATTGATCATTTTTATTTATCTCAAATTAAAATTTGACTTAATTATTTTTTGTAGATTAAAATTAGGTATTTTTTTCTTTTCTTTCAGATAATAATAACTAGATTTTTTTCTAATGTTTATATGAACTCTAATAAGTAAAATATTGAAAGTAAAATTAATAATACAATCCATCATTCATCCAAGGAAATAAAATACTAATGTACATTGTGATGGTGTTGACATTCAGCATGCAAAAACAATTAGGATCTTAAGTACTATAATTCCATCAATTTTAACAAATAAACATGCAAGATCAAATAAAAATACTAGTAGGGTTTCTAAAATTATACATTTGTTGAACTCTTCAATCATTAAATTTCAGCTCAAAATTCTTTACCGACAAGCTGTAAATCACCACTTGATCTTCTTTATTATCTTTTAGGACCTTAAATTGGATGGTAAAACCCAAAAAGAGAGATCAATCGAAGGGATTTTTATTGGCAAGAAAAAACCTTATGAGAAACCACTTTTCACTTTTCTCATCCCAATGTCTATAGAAGGCCACCTTTTTTCTCAAATTTTTCTTCTTTTATCGAAGATATACATGCAAAGTTGAAGTTAACAACATATAGATACTCCATCCTCATGCACTCTGAGTGGGATAGGTGTTGAAATAGTGAGATAAGTGGGAAAACCCAATCATTATTTCCTTATTTTGAACTTTTCAAAATTGAAATCAAGATGAATTTTAAAACAAAATTCATTTCTTTAAATTAATTTTTATCCAAAATTAATTTAAATAATTAATTAAACAAATTTAATTAATTAAAATAATTTAATATCAAATATTTAATTCTAGAAACATCAATTCCTTAAACGTTAATCCATATTCATGTAATATTTAAATCAAATTTAAATATTATTCAATTCTCCAATTTCATTTAATTCGATAATGAAGCGTATAATTATATCGTATATGATTATTGATTCCCTTAATTCAAATTTGAATATTTTAAATTTACTGCTATTATAAGGTTTAATCCATTTGTGAGCTAGTAGGGGGACCTAATGGACCTACAAATCATGGGCTCCAATGATCTGACATTAACCGATTAGACTCTTTAACCTACTTAACCAACATTCATTAACTATTAGATCACTACACTAAAGCCTAGTAGTTGCACTCTATCACTTTAGATATATTTCTGTCCACTTAATATAACCATAATCAGGAAGTTGACCATTGACAAGTTGTTCGTAATATCGGCTAGGTCAAAATTTGTTTTACCCCTAAGATTACATCTTGTTCCTTAAATCCCATTGATCCTCTAATGAATAATTGGTTTGTGATCCAATCACCAAACCGAGTCCCTCGGGCTAATGAGAGGGTGGGGTCCTTGTTCAAAACCTGGAGTTAGTACTTAAGGGAACAACCTCTCTACTATCCCTAAAAACGAGTATGAGTGAATTCCATCTTGCTTCCTATGTCCCCAACTATCTACTTGATCTTACCCCTCAAATGGGAAGCTTATTGAGACGACACTATTGAGCCAACCTTCACCCATACAAATCTAAGGATAATCTTGAATAAATAGGAGTTCATGGTTAGCTCAGGATTAAGGTCAAGTTACCTAGGTCATCATTTTGAAATAGTCAATCTTAAATAGTAAACAATGTTATAAAGTAAGAGTGACTTATTTTTTGGTCCGGTCTTATACAATTTCTTTGCATAAGACGCCTCCATTTGCATGTCTTCACATGAACGATTTAGGATCACATCATTTGTACTAAATACAAAGTGAGTCGCATTCGATAGTGTTTCCATAATAAGGTACCCAGCCTTATCCGTATACTATAGACCGTTTTGGCTATCTACTCAAACTTGATCCACTCTCATGACTTCACATAAAGTTCAAATACTCATGTAATAGCCGTGGATCTTAGTTTATTGGATTTAGTTCTCACAAGTGCAATTTATATATTCAATAACAGTTTTATTGAGTAAACCTCAATAATTATTTTATTGCAAATAGAATATGTTTTAATTTTACAAACTGCGAGTTTTAGGACATACAACCTAACACATTGTTCATCAAAATTTAAGTGTGTATATATACTATTAGTTTGGTTCGATTTTGATTGATTTTTCAATAAAAACCAAACTGATCCAATGATTTTTTGTTTTCTTCAAATACAAACCAACATGTCTAACTTTTACACTAAAAAACCAAATTAAACCAATGGATCAGTTTGAATTGATTTTTGTCAATTTTTTGGATTTTTGTTGCTCTCCTAGTGTATAAGTTTAAAAGGTTCATCTACTAATAGAACTATTAAATATTTGAAAAATTTGTATGGATGACCCCTATTTAGGGGCCACTCGAAAATTTCCCTTATTTGAAAAAAAATGCTCAAAATTTAACCTTCTGCTTATGTCAACTGTGTGTGGAAGTACCATTTTAACCCTAAAACGGGTACAAGCCCAGACACAACCTAGATTTCTTGCTCTTACCTCTCACTCCTTCATCTCGTTCCTCAATTCACGTAGCCCTCCTTCATCTTTTTCCTTGACTTTTCCCCTTATTTTGAATTCTTCCCCTTGCTTCTTCCTCGTCAATTTTCTAGTTTTTTTCCTTTGAGTTTTTTCATTCATTTGAATTCTCACTCTTGCTTCTTCCTCTCGTTTCTTGGTCTCACTCTCGCTTCTTCCTCTTACTTATTGGTCTCACTCTTGCTTCTTCTTCTCGTTCTAATTCACGCTTCAACTTACATCTTTGATTCAAGAAGAAGAAGAAGATGTCAACATAAACAAAAGAAATCACCGGAATAAATAGGGCATCTGAAGAAGGATGGAAAGGAAATCTGGACATAAAAAGGAAAAACAAAGGAGCTACATAAACATAAATCGCCAGAAAAGAAAAAAGAGAAATCGTTGAAAAACAAAGAGCGTCATAAATAAAAGAAATCATTGAAAAAGAAAAAAAGAAAAAAAGAAAAATGACAGATAAAACGGAAAAAAAGAAAAAAATCTACAAAAGAGAGAAGGAAGAAGAAGAAGGGTTAAAGTGGTAAATTCACATGATGACGACATCAACAGAGCCAAAAATAGAGCAAATTATGAAGGCTAAATTTTGAGAAGATCCCTCGGTACCAATTTCCCTAAATATTCTCGGCACCAATTTCCCTAAATATTTTCCTGAATAAACACATTGTGACAGACCTATTGACCCATGGGTAGAGAGAATTGGATTTTTCCGTTGGATTCTCAGTTCCACAGCTTAAAAAATCATAAAGGATCAAGCCTAACCAAATTCATGATATATATTTATTGTTTCGTAATAACATTTACATGTGATAATGATAATTTTAAATATATTATTTGCAAAGTATTTACTTGTGACATATTAAAAAATATGACAGAATTTTGTTATCCATTATGATATTTTGGTTGACCAATGTTCCACTTTTAAATGAAGACGATAGTTGTGATGTGCTGATGACTAGAGAGACTACCAAAACATATTTAATGAATTAAATCTAAAAACACAAAATAAAATATAAATAACCGACCAAAAAAACTCTTTAGGATATTTGACCCCTCATACAATTATTGATAACTGATGATTATCTACCATAATACTATTTGAAATCTCTTTTGTTACCGTATTTACTATTTCCTAATTATCTTCACTCTCCCTCTTTGATATAATGTCTACTATTTTTTATCCAATTTACACTCCAAACACAAACTATTATAACCAACAAACTATAATACCGATTCAACACCTCAAATACTGGCTTAATTTTTGTCCAAGTCACGGGCGTCGCCTATTTAAGAAAGTTAAAAAGAAAGCCAAAAGAATTCCAAGCTCCAAAATGTAACTATGTTTTGTACATTAAAATCATGCATGAATTTACAATTTCAGTGATTACAAGTTGAACAAAAATTCTTTGCAACATTGCTCTAGCAAAACAAACTACACTTTCTAAAAGGTGAAACTCATATGATAGAGGTCTCAAAATTTTATTGAACTGGAGGAAGGAATAATGAATGTTACAAAACATTATTGTCCTCAACATGATAAATGAAGCAAGCCTATAATAGTAATGCTACAATCAAATAGAAACCTCAATATTATACAGAACTTGTTACGATGTCGTACGGCCTTCATTCAACATCTAGTTTCTCCTCCAAATGATTCAGTTTCCTTGGGTCCATATTTGTTAGTTGCATTATAAAGTTAATCAAAATCCTGATAGAAGTGATAGCACTGCTATGCCTCTTGGAAGATCAGCAATTTTTTTGAGAAGAGCAAGCCGATTTTTACGGATTTTTTCATTTTCCTGTAAACGAATGAATGCAAAAGAATTGTGGACGAATCGAGTAGTTAATTCAAGATAGCATTTAGAGAAAACATAAAACATGTTATTTCTTTAGACATTATTGCTTATGTGTTTATATGCTTCCAAAATGAACAGTCTGTTGTAAGAATCCAAGTGAACAAGTTACACATTATTTGACTAATTCTCAGACTAGAACTGAAATCTAACAATGTACCAAGACATGGATTAAAAGGAATGCAAAAATGTTCTAGAAATGTCCAAAATCTCTTATGTTTCGATTTTAATAAAAACGTGTTACTTTTGAAACAGTGACTGAAGATTGTTGAGATTTGAGATTTTTCTTAATTAAATTTCACTTGGTTGTTTTTTAAGTTACTTTAATTTATTGTTAGATTTAATTTTTTAGTTTAATGTTTTAAGTTTTGTGAGTTTCTATATTTAATGTTGTTTTGAATGGCAAGTTAGTGGTGGTTCACTTTTGTACCTATACAAATGTAAACTTCTATGTAAAGTTAGTATCACATTTTGAGTACCATATTTTGCATCACCAACATTTTCAACTTCAGTAAAAAGTTTATTCATCCATTGGATTTCACAATCTCATTTTCCATTTTCTTCTCTTTGTTTAACAAACATTGAGATTTGATTTACGGCATTCATCTAGTGATTTCATTTTCTCAACAAAGATAAAAATACAAATACGACTATAAGATTAATTAAAGGTAAGTGCAACATACCACCATTACAAATACACGCTCAAAGAAATCTTCAAGTGGCTCAATGAGCTTTGAAGATATTTCAAAGAATTCATCAACCTCAATGCCTGAATCAAATGAGAAATAAAATCAATCTTACCTCTACCTCAACCATAGTTGTGCATAAAGAAAGACGTAGAATTGCCAAGAAATTGCGACTAATGAAGAGAGTATACCAGGGTGAACTTCGTTTTTAATTGACAAAAACGTATTCCATAAAGCTCTTTCTTCATTCGATTCGAAGGCTGCCTCATCAACCTTAAAGAAAGAATAACAAGTAGAAAGAGAAGCATTTGAGTAAATACAATCATTTGAATGCAGTTATAAAATGGAGAAGGAAAAAGCCTGGGGGAAGAGTGAAAATCTCAGTTATAAGACAAGTCAAAAGAAAGAGAGAATTAAAAATGTGTTTTGTAGAAACATGAGCTACGTTAAATAATAAGTATAATAATGTTTATAAAAAATAAAAATACAGAAGAAAATAACTTTAAAATGTACTTCAAATCTGACTAAAGACCTTGACGTAGTCTACAATAGGTATTTAAATTCATTTGGTTTACGGTTATGTATACCACAGCGAGTATCAAACTAAAGAAGTAGTTAACGGCCTCCAGGCACTCTATGTTCTTGACAAAGAGGATCATATTTCCACAATATTACAGAAACTTCATAATATTTACCATAGAACTCATTAAGATGAGATCATACGAAATATAAAACCAAAAAAGTCAAATCACTGTTCTCCTAAAATTAATCTAAAATCTTCACAATGGAAGCTTTTAAATCCTTGGTCCTAAGCTTTCAGGTTATTCTATCTTGCTTTCTTTAACATATTTTGTTTCAATTTAATTATTTCTATTTAGTTATCATTCATTGTCTAACAAGAACTAGTATGAAAGACCACAAAACCTAACTTATGACACAGCTTCAAACGCTAGTCCAAGTGCCTATCTATTGATCGAATGGAATACTAGAAAGATGTGCTTATATTGGGCTTTTAACAAAATAACTTAATAGAAAAAAGACTAAATTATAAAAAATACTCCTAAATTTTGTATTTTGTTTAAAAATATGACGTTCTAAAAGTTTCAAGAATACTTTTAAACTTTAAACAAAAGTTACAAAATACCCCCACCGTTAATTTTGGATGGAAACCATTAGTATTTTGATTTCAATAATACCATTACTGTTAGCTTAGCTTTGGATGAAGACCGTCAATACCTTGTTTTAAAAATACCTGTAACTTCAAATGATTCAATAATACTCTTAAACTTAAAAAAATGGTTCAATAATATCTTTATTGTTAGAAATAGATAGAAACTGTTAGTGCTTCATTTCAAAAATACCATTGAACTCTCAAAGGATGCATTAGCACCCTAAAGCTTAAAGAAAAAAAAAAAGTTAAAAAATACCCTTAACATTCAATTAGTATTTAACGAATCAACCACGAACTACCAATAATCTCAAATCTTAGGGCGTCCTTGGACAAAGGCACAGAATGACATTCATTTTATGTTGTTCAACATACGAACCAACCACACAGTGACAAGTGAGTAATTCAAAGAGTGAACAGAAAATCCGGATAATGGTTGATAAATCAGGGCAAATTTAAAACTTTCCAACATAACAATTTTCCTCATTAACAGATATTGTAATGGGGTACCTCCATAGCAGGGTCAACATCCTTCCCAGAAATGATTCTTGTAGGACGAGCATATGCCTCTACAATCTTTGGGAAGAGATCGCCTTTTGACATAGCATTCATCTAAAATCATACCGTAAGAACAGTATTCAAGTAAGAAAAATATGTTATATCAATATTTCTGCCTAATGTGATACAAAAAGAAGAAAAAAGAACTATGAAATATCACACTCTAGATTAAGAGTGTGTTTGGTTTAACTTTCAAGTACTTAATTTTAAAAATAACTCATTTTAGAAAAAATGAAGGATTTGACAACTACTCAAGATAGTTTTTGAAACACTTTCGAAGTGTACTTTAAATAGTTTTTGTCAAAAAAATATAAATAAAAATGACTTTTTTGAAAAACATTTTTTTCTCTAGTCAATCCAAACAGACCTCAAGTGTCTAGCAAATGCCAAAATTTTTGAGAAGTGTCGCTAACAGACATGTTAACTAAATTAAGTTGTTTATGCTCTCCATAAGATCTTCCAATATTGACTGGAAATATGTAAGATGGAAAACATTTTTTTTTTAAAAGAAAAAAAAGAAAAGAAAAATAAATGAAATCTTTAGAATACCTCAAAACAAGAAAACTCAAGAGCACAAAAAATAAACAACACTAAAAGATAGATTTATATTACAATATTAATAATGAAACTACAATACACCATAGCCTTGTGAGAGCGCTACTCTCTCCCAAAATTTCCCACAAGAAATTACTACAAAATTCTTCACTCCTTCCTCTCACCCACTCCCTAAAAACCCTAACAACCTTACTATCTAATTACTAATATGTCCCTTCTAATAACCATATTAATATTCTATTGATAATCTTATTATCTCCCTAGGCCTTACAAAATGTTGAAAATAGAGTTTTTACCCTTGGGGCATATTTGTGTTTTCCTCTGTACCCTAGGGTTTCCCTTTTTTTCTATTTAAGCTTGCAGCCTCTGTGTATACTGTGTATCAAATTCTATAAGAATTCTTCATCCCGTGGTTTTTTCTCCCTTATTAGGGTTTTTCCACGTAACTTTGTGTGTGCTATTTTCTTTCTCTACTCTGTCTTTTTCATCATGGTATCAGAGCATGGAGACAAAACCCTAGCCACCATCGAGGAAAACCCAACGGGAGAATCCTAATTACCAGTAGGTGAGACCAATGGCACGGATATAGCCATTATTATCCAAAATGCCATAGATCGTTACTTTCAATCTGTTTTTCCACACCTCCACCGTGGCAACCAACTGACCAGGGCCGACACCCAACCTGAGCCGAGACCCATGGCGCCGCTGATCAGCGTAGCAGGTCATTCGATCCACGCCCAGTAGTAGACGAACGGCGCCTTGCAGCCAATCCCTACCATGCCGCGCAGTTCCAGTCCGACGCAGCCCCAGCCGATCGAAGCTTTCTAGGTCGCGCAGCTCCAGACCGGTGCGTTCCCTCCCGTGCGGCCCAGTCGATCGGCATCTTCTGGCCAAATCCAGCTGCTGCAACCAGCCAGTGCAATCAGTCAGTCGATCGACGTTCCCTCTCAGCCGCTGCCTAAGCGAGGACTTCTAGTCGACGCCGTCTTCGACACTGCTGGAGCGGGTCCGAGCCACGGCGGTTCTCATCAGCCGAACCAGCCGGGAGTTGATCCAACTCGTGGCTGCCACTTCATCAATCGGAACCCTTTGTTCCAACCGGATTCGAACAGTAGTTTGGGTCAATCATCGCCTATAATTAGTGGGTTCGAAGTTGGGGAGTTGTCGTCTCACCGTCAAGATCAAGGGAGTATAATTCAAGACCAGTTTACTCAGTTACAACTCCAGATCAAACAGCAGAATGAGTTTGTCCAGTAGTAGATAATTGTCATTGGGGAAGCACTGGGATCGTCATCTAATGCCCAGCCAGATCTAAACCCGAATCAACCTATTTACTCTGGAAATCCAGTAACCTTTTTCCCTGCCTTATCTTCAAATTTATTTTTTGGGGCAATAGGAAATTCTGCTAGCTTTATTGTAGGGGAGAAGTTAAATGGTGATAATTATTTTTCCTGGTCCCAATCCATTAAAATGGCCCTTGAAGGCCATCATAAATTCAGGTATCTAACGGGCGAGATACCAAAGCCAAGACCGGGCGACCCCCAAGAACGAATATGGAAGGGAGGAAACTCCCTACTTCGGTCTATTTTAGTAGGGAATATAGAGCCTCAAATTGGAAAACCCTTACTATATGCAACCACTGCTCGAGATATTTGGGAGGCAATCCAGAAGCATTACTCCAAACGACAGAATGCTTCCCGGTTGTATACCTTACGCAAGCAAGCCCATGAATGTAAGCAAGGGGCAATAGACGTGGGGCAATAGACGTTACAACCTACTTCAACAAACTGTCGCTTCTTTGGCAAGAAATGGATCTATGTCGTGAGATGATCTGGAATTGTTCGTGTGGAGGAGTCTTACATTATCCGTCTGAGGAAACCGACCGAGTATACGACTTTCTTGCCAGGCTGAATTCTAAGTTTGATGCAGTACGGAGTCGAATATTGGGACCCCGTCCAATACCATCCCTGATGGAAGTTTGCTCTGAAATACATCTCGAGGAAGACAAGTCCAGGGCAATGATTAATACACAGGTTTCGTCGACGAACTCTGCTGCCTTCAAAACGTCAGCCCTATCAGTGATAAACAGAACAGCAAGCCGACTTCAGTTTGTGAACACTGCAAGAAGCCCTAGCACACGAAAGATCAATGCTGGAAGTTGCATGGCTGTCCACCGAATGGTAAAAAACGACAGTCAGGTCAAGCACTGGTAGGTGAATCAGCAACTGGAGGTTCTCAACCTCAGAATCAGGAAAACAATCAGAGCACTTCTAGTACGATAGGAGTAAGTGCAATTGCTCAATCATGTACTCTTCACTCCTTTGGCCTTGTTAGTATAACTGATAGCAAACCGTGGATTTTAGATTCAGGGGCTACGGATCACTTGACTGGTTCTTCCGACCAGTTTATTTCATATCAACCAAATGCTGGGAATGAGAGGATCAGAATTGCTGATGGGTCCTTTGCCCCTGTGGCCAAAAAATGACGTTTGTCACCCTTTGAGGGCTTGGTTCTTCAAGATGTGCTGCATGTACCTAAAATCTCTTACAATCTTTTATATGTTAGTAAAATTACAAGGGATTTGAGATGTCGTGTTGTTTTCTCACCTGATGCTGTTGTTTTTCAGGACCTGAACTCAGGGACAACGATTGTGCCCGGCATGATAAGGGGCTCTATTTCCTCACTGAAGATGCTTCATCTAGGATATGTGATAGGACTAGTTTACTTTCATCGCACTATTGCCTTGGACATCCTAGTTTACATTATATGAAATATCTGTTTCCTCATCTTTTTTGTAATGTTAATCTTTCTAAATTGAATTGTGATGTGTGTCCTACCTCATTAAAACCTCATCCTTATAAGCCTTCAAAACCATTCACCCTCTTCCATAGCGATGTTTAGGGTCCGTCACTTGTTACTACCACCACTGGCAAACAGTGGTTTGTAACCTTCATTGACAACCATACTAGGTTAACTTGGGTTTTCCTTCTGACAGACAAATCCGAAGTCACATCGGTCTTCCAACAGTTCTACTGTTCTATAGAAACTCAGTTCAATGCAAAAATCGCTATCATTCGTAGTGACAATGGTTGGGAGTTCTTTAATAATTTCTTTAGGGAATTCTTAGTCTTTAAAGGAATTGTCCATCAGAGTTCTTGTGTGTACACTCCCTAACAAAATGGAGTGGCTGAACGGAAAAACCGTCACCTTATCGAAGTTGCTCGGTCCTTTATGTTGTCAACTTCTCTTCCATCCTATTTGTGGGGAGATGCTGTTCTGACAACAACTCATTTGATAAATCGAATACCGTCCCGGGTTCTAAAATTCCAAACCCCCTTAGACTGCTTCAAAGAGTCCTACCCTAATAACCGGCTTATCTATGATGTTCCACTTCAGGTGTTTGGGTGCGTTGTGTTCGTCCATACCCATGGTTCTAACCGAACTAAGTTTATCCCTCGTGCCCAAAAATGCGTCTTTGTGGGGTACCCTCTTCATCAACGTGCGTTGTGTTCGTCCATACCCATGGTTCTAACCGAAAGTATTTTGTCTCAATAGATGTGATTTTCTTTGAAGATCATCCTTTCTTCCCCAATAGTTCTCTTCAGGGGGAGAGTACTAGTGAAGAAACTCATTGGGGTCCAAGTCTGTCCGTCTTACCTGAACCTATTCCTGACATAAGTATCAACGAACCGATTCTGCCTACCAAACAAGTCCCATGGATCACGTACTATAAGAGGAATCTCAAAAAGAAAATAACGCCACCTGTTATTTCTCCGGCTCTAGTCCATGAGTTAGAATGGGTGTCAGTTCCAGGTACTAGTAATTCTATCCCTGATGATGGTAATATTTATGTTGAAACTGATGAAACTGATGCTTGTGTTGAAAATGATGAGAGTAAAGACAGAGAAGACAATGACAGCACGAATGACTGTACCAAGAACAATGTGACCGATGTAGGTAATGATGGCTGTGAAAAACTTGTTCCAGCAGAGAACATTGTTGAAAGTGTAAAAGATATGTCAAGAGCATGAGACACATGAGCAGGAGATTGAATGTAGTAAGGAGTCAAAGGAGAAGAAAGACCGTGATGCATCTCTTGACCTCCCTATTGCCTTGAGAAAAGCCGTACACACATAGCAATGGAGATTCCCGAATGGAAAGCCGCAGTCATGAAGGAAATGGGGGTGCTTGAGAAAAACAATACGTGGGACCAAGTTACTCTTCCAAAGGGACACAAAGCAGTTGGGTGCAAATGGGTGTTCATCGTTAAGTATAGGCCCGATGGAACGATTGATAAGTACAAGGCCCGATTAGTTGTCAGAGGCTTTACTTAGATCTTCGGAGTTGATTACTCCGAGACTTTTTCACCAGTAGCAAAGTTGAATACAGTACGTGTTCTGTTCTCAGTTGCAGTTAACAAAGATGGGCCCTTGCACCAATTTGATGTGAAGAATGCTTTTCTTAATGGAGAGTTGGAAAAAGAAGTGTACATGAGTCCTCCCTCCGGGATCGAGAAACAGTTCAATCATCGAGTATGTAGACTAAAGAAGTCCTTGTATGGGTTGAAATAGTTCCCCGAGAGCCTGGTTTGGCAGATTCACTACTTTTGTAAAGTCACAAGGGTATAGTTAGGGATACTCAGATCACACTCTCTTCATGAAGAAGTCAGTATCTGGGAAAATTGCAGTTTTGATTGTGTATGTAGATGATATTGTCATTTCAGGTGATGATGCTTCAGAAATTGACCGATTGAAGAAGAGAATAGCTGAGGAATTTGAAATCAAGGACCTTGGAAAGCTGAGGTACTTTCTTGGAATGGAAGTGGCTCGGTCGAAAGAAGGCATTTCGGTTTCTCAACGAAAATATACTCTGGATTTGCTTAAGGAGACAGGTATGACAGGCTGCATACCAGTAAACACCCCTATGGAAGTGAATGCTAAGCTCAGTAATGTGAGTGACAGTGCACCAGTTAATAAGGAGAGATATCAGCGACTTGTTGGGAAGCTAATCTCTCTCTCCCATACTAGACCATACATTTCATATGCGGTCAGTGTAGTTAGTCAGTTTATGCATTCTCCTTATGAAGAACATATGAGAGCGGTGGAGCACATCCTGAGGTATTTTAAAACATCTCCAGGTAGAGGATTGATGTTCAGAAAGTCCGACAGACGGCGCATCGAGGCATACACAGATGTAGATTGGGCAAGCTCTGTGGGACAGAAAGTCGACGTCAGGGTATTGTACCTTTGTATGGGGTAACCTTGTCATATGGAGGAGTAAGAAACAAGAGGTAGTTGCCGGAAGGAGTGCCGAAGCCGAGTACAGGACCATGAGTCTGGAGATATGTGAGGAAATTTGGCTAGAAAAGGTTCTAAGTGATCTCGATCAAAGTCACGATAGTCTGATGAAACTCTATTGTGATAACAAAGCCGCAATAAGCATAGTAAACAACCCAGTACAACATGACAGAACGAAGCATGTAGAGATTGATAGGCATTTCATCAAGGAGAGGCTTGACAGTGGCAACATTTGTATTCCTTATATTCCTTCCAGTCAACAGATTGTAAACGTCCTGACAAAGGGGCTTCCTAGATAGTTGTTTGACTCTTGTATTAGCAAGTTGGGTCTCATTAACATCTACGCCCCAACTTGATGGGGAGTGTTGAAAATAGGGTTTTTACCCTAGGGGCATATTTGTCTTTTTCTCTGTACCCTAGGGGTTTCCCTTTTTTTTTTTTTCCTCTATTTAAGCTTGTAGTCTCTATGTATATTGTGTATCAAATTCTAATAAGAATTCTTCATCCCGTGATTTTTTCTCCCTTTTTAGGGTTTTTCCACATAACTTTGTGTGTGCTATTTTCTCTCTACTTTGTCTTTTTCATCACAAAATCCTCTCATTCAAAGAAATTGATTGTATGTTTACATTTTGACCCTATAATTGTGTAACTAAATAAGGTAGAAAGACCAAATAATGGAATCATTCAAGAAGGCTATTACAAGTGTAATAAAAATTCACAAAATCAATTTCCACTAGAACTAATAATATAATACTAAAGAATCCATTAAGGAATATATACTTTATGAGCCGTCTTTGCTGCCAGACAAGGAAAATTTGAACGCTCTGCAAGAACTGAACGAACTATTTCTGGACTCAAACCCTTATCCACCTGCAAACATATCATGTAAGAAACAACTTATCGCTTACCAGTATATAAAAAATGTCCAATTGACATATATCATCAAACTGGTAATTAGATTTAAAAGAACCAAAAAAGGGGATTCACAGCATGTGGGATGTATGAAAAGAAGTACACAAACAATGCACAGCTGCAATTGATTTGTTTCTTTGGGTGGCATAGGAATTCATTTAAGCCCATAACTAGCTTTTATGACCGAATAATTGGTGATATTAAGCTGTCACGATTCAGATACTTCTAGGACTACGAAAATAATGAAAACAATCTGCACTATATTGCCAAGATAGTGATGCCATAAAACAAATATGAGTAATATGGTGAGCTTAATATGACAGGATATCTGTCTCTTGAATTAAAAACATAATGAAACACTTCTCTCAGTCCCTTCATCTCGTATGAATTATTGAAACATGAAAAGGTAAAAACTTCAGAAAGTGAATGAAAGAAATAAAAGTTAGTGTTAGGTTTACAAATTTAAACTAAAACTGTGTGGATGTCTTCGCAATAAATTAGGCTATTTAACTTGAACTTGAAATTATCACTTCCTAGAGCTAGAGCATCATTTCAAGTTTAGTCAGGAGACATGAGCAGAAATTGAAAGAAGAAATAGATTAATAAAAAAATGGGCATTCAACCCTAAGGCTAGCATCACTTGAAATAGAAACCCCAATGTCTTCGAGAAACTTCCTCTAATACCATTACCATTTAGTTTAACAAAAAATGAGCGAGGTTCAAAGGAAACTTTCTCTTGTTCCATTTACCAGTCCTTTATACATACGTACATATATAATGGGAACTCAAAATAGAATAATGCATATATTAAAATTATAGAAAAGATAAATACCTAATGGATGCATGCAACTAACATCATTAGATGTCGAAACAAAAAAGAACCAAATTGAGGTCCAAAAGACTATTGAAATGGAACCACTATCATCAAATATCAGTATATGAATTTTACTATAAATTGAACATGATTAAGTAGAGCAGGAAATGAAATTGTTTACTCATAATTTGAAGATTATACATACCAGAAATTGTTCAAGCCTTCGAGTAACAAATAGAATTACCTGAAAAGGAAAAGCTTTAGCAACAAGATAATGATACATGACGCTTATTTAATTACATTAAGACTAATCATGGTTGATTTAAGCATTTATATTATTCGTGCTGCACTGTACAAGTTGGGCATAGAACTTCTACATATAGGAAAAACTAGCATCAATAGGAGCATGCTGTAAGAAATTAACGGCTAAACTTTTTCTTTTTCTCTTTTCTTTTCGTCTTTTAGAACCAAAAGACCTGGAATGGAAGTGAATGACTAAGGATAATAACTCAAGGGCAGGGGGAAGAGGGATCCCCTCCCGTGAGTAGCTAGTTGTAAAACACACCAAACAGTGGAGAAACATAAAAAAATGATAATTATAAAAAAATTGTTGTTGTTATGATACCACCAAGATGCACTTGGTACAAAAAATGCCAGGGTAGGGATAATTGCTACAAAAATTCACGGCTACAGCTGGTTGCACTTATTTTATATTTTACAAAAAAATCATAATAAAAGATAATGACAATTTGCAAATATGAGAGTACATGAATGAGAGAAACAAGGAAAAAAATAATTACCATTTAACCTTTTATTCTTATTATTATGATTATAGGAATACTTTGATCCAACTTTCACAGACTAAAATGTAAAACTGCCTCTCACATTATCAATTACGTTAGTATCAACTTTGATTGGTTGGATATCAGCTGCAAGTCTCAGTGCTCGCCCTAGATCAAGATTTTTATCCTTCTCCACCAATATTTGGACCTACAAATAGCATTACCAAATAGCTTATCCCACTGCAATTGTTGTCTCTTATGAATATTTTAAAATTACTTACAAGACCATAAGAAATTCTCCGCAAGCCAAATGGATCACTTGTAGAACTAGGCTGACAGCCAACAGCAAATAAGCCAACAAGGCTATCTAATCTGCAGAGCACATAAAAATGGAGAACCTTCAGGTAGACCATTCCAGCAGCATAAACAAGTATATTTTGTATTTCTTTTTTTAACAAGTAATGAACTTTCCATTGACGTAATAAGAAGATACTAATGCTCAAAAGATTTAAACTTCAAAAGGGAGTGAGAAATATAAAAAATAAAGATAAAATTAAACTAAAAGACAAGATCAAAGAGAAGTAATAAAAGCTTTCGATTGAAACTTAAATCTTGCAAGGAAAAACCCGAAGTGTAAATTGAATATTTAAAAATTCAAAGAAAAGTGAAAAAGAAAAACTAAACCCTAATTCTATTTAAGGTTATAAAATCATTTATCATGCATATATTTGATCTGTAATCATCTACAGAATAAATATAAGATAAGTTCACATGCATTCAATGCAATAAATTACAAAGATACTAAAAACGGAAATTTAGATGGACTTAGGGCTCTAGTTTGACCTGTCAGCAACAGCCAAAACTATCCCAACATCACTCTTTGGCAGAATATCTCCAGAAAATCTGGGAAGGGTGATCTCAAACAAGGCTTCTGCTATCTAGAAAAATCACAAAAAGAGGGAACCAAGTCAAAATCGTAATTGAAATAGGGCAAATATTTATAACATAGGCATCTGGAGGAGTCACAGCGCTTTGATATATTTGACAGAGTTATACTAGAAAAATATTATTCTCAAAGATGTAGTGGTTAATTGTTTCGCTAAATAATTTGGTATGCGGCTAGAGTATTTTATGTATGAAAATTGTAGCATGATGAATAGTATGATAGTACGATAATGGAAAATTTAAGAAATTGGAGCGTAGTAAGAGATTGGGTAGAGTTTTAATTTAGGACTATTTTTCAGTTTAAAAAAGAAATGGCTTCTAGTTCTAGGTGTCTCAATCCTAAAAAGTTGAGCCTTTTGTCAGAGATTGGGTAGAGAAATATTTTTGGATTATTCCTTAGGTTCTCCTTAATCTTTTTATTTAAAAATTAATGGCTTCAGGGTGCCACTTCAAACACTTTTTTTTGGGAACCATGCCTAGGTGTGCTTTCAATAACACTGGACAGCTAACTGTTGCAATCTGTCAGCTAACCCTATTTGCATTTTTTTTTAACATGAGAACTTTTCAATGACGCTACCCTATCTGCATTGTGCGGCAGCTATCTCCTCCAACTAACTTTGATAGTATATTGTATAAACTTCTGAACTTCAGAACCTGCAGTATTCGGACAATTTATGGGGGGATAAAATAAATAACACCTAGTACCTGCTCTGAAAAACCCTCACGCAAAGCATAATGTCGTGCCATTATTCCTGCAAGTGAAGTAAATTCTGTGACAACAGCAGTAGCAAGATCCGACATGGCAAGGGATGCAGCTTCCTGTATAATTTGAAGCAAATCTTGACTAATTCCCATCGCGAGGCTTAGTTTCACAACCATAGCTTCCATACGTGTCATCTTGTCAAGCATCGATCCTAGTTTTTCCTGTTTTAGAAAAACTTGGGCCATTAGAAGTAAAAGCACATGCATAGAGCTCAAAACAATCTCAAACAATTTTGTAATGGAGTTTTTGAAAAGTGACCCAGAAGTGTCTGCAATTATTAGTAGTGGCAGTTTTGGATGAAATTTGGAAATTCATATCAACAGTTTCCCCAACAAAATACCAATGACCCCAATCATACACGATACTGCACAAAATAAAAACTCACGTGAAACAGAATACCACTCAGTTGATTTCTAAACTGAGAAAACCTTTTACTCGTATCTGTCTCATAGAAAAACTTGGCATCTTCATAGCGAGCTCTGAAAAAGTAGATGACAGGCTTCAACTATTAGATTTCTGCATCAACCACTAAACTAGTGGAATAGAGAGTGTTTGACATCAAGAGACCAACATGCAGATATTCATGGATGAGAAAATAATTACTCCATGGAAGAGCCATGTAATTGATAGCTGGAAACAGACAGTGATAGAATGATGCAGGTATAGGTTCCTAAATGTATTAGAGGGACAGTCCGTTTCCAAGATATATATATATATATAAGGACAAATTGGAAAAATAATCAATATTAGATATAGGAACTTGAAAAGTGGAAAAAAAAATATCCTTTTAAACTCATAATAAATTCTATTGAAGTCTAAAATAATCCCTCTTTAAATTCCATCTATTAAAACACCAGTTAAAATCTTTTGAAAAAATAACTTTCCAGAATTTACTTACTGACATTTGTTTATATTACCAAATGTGCGAAAAAGGAATTCAAACAGATCTAAATTTTGGGATTTTATTGATAAATTGCAAACTTAATTAAAAAATTATCTACTAATGAAGATTATTAGTAATCGTTGATTTCTTCAAAAGGAAAAAAAAAATCTTTTCTATTATATTTTTAATTTCTCTTATGAGAAAAGAAGAACAACTTTTTTATGAACATAAAATAAAAAATAACTGAAGTAAAGATGACAACATTTAATTATAAAAAACTATTTTTATTGGAATAAATTCATTTTTCTTCCATCTTTACAGAGTTTGTCAAATTACAATTCATCAGAATATTATATCTATAACTATGTTAAAATCAATTCAACTACATAGACAATTCAATTCCTTTGACTAGTTTCCTCCAGTCATATGCTTATATATAAAATACATAACTAATATTATGTGGCAAGATTAGTGCTAAGTTTTTAAGCAATTAGCACATTTATATAAACTTTATTCATCATTGATAAAAATAGAACATTTCAAAATATTATTATATTGTTTTTTTTAGTCAATAACCAAAATAACCTTCAAAGTAGTCAATATCAGAAATATATTGCAATTATTTTTGCTGCATAGAATATGAAAAAATGAGAGAAAAGGAGTTTATAATTGCCTACTTTTTGAAAATGAACTTTTCATGAAATTATAAATTGCATTATCATGTGATGCATATATCAATGATATATCAGTAAAAGTTTATCTTAAATCAGCTATTGACCCAAAAGCTTAAGTTGATAGGTGAAGGCAAATTTAATTTTATATTATCTAACAGATTATATCACATATAACACACATGTCCAAATTAAAACTCGAAATAATTAGAAATATATGTATAAAAAGATTACCGAAGTACTGCTTCATTTCCTTTTCTTACAACTTTGTCATCAATTTCTCCATTTGCTACCTAAGAGAAAGATCCAAACCAAAAATGAATTAACAAGAGTTTTGTGTGGGGATGAGACAATAATGAGATCTACGGATCGACAAAGTGACTCTCACAGCAATGAAGTATGGCATCAGCTTTCCATCAGGATTTCTAATTGAAAAATACTTTTGATGCTTCTGCATAACCTGATAGACAATAAAAAAAAGAAAAAAGAAAAAAGAAAAAAGAAAAAAGAAAAAAGAAAAAGAAACATTACTTCTAAACTAGCATAAACTAAGAATAATAGTAGACATGAAAGAGAGAGATTGTATGCTACATGAGAGAGATACCTAAATTTATTGTGAAAAAAGAGTTACCAAAATAGAATAAATTTCCATGACCAGAAATTGCTTTGTGTAGTGAAATAATAAATTAATAAAAAATAGTATAAAATTCTGATTCCAGAAGCAAAGGAGAAACTAATGGAAATATACTATAAATTTTAGAAGGAAAATTGCATAGTTACACAGAAGTCAAGAGGCTTGACACTCTTTCATAATCTACCTATATCTACTCTTCCCCTAAGCACAAACATGAACATGCAACATGGATGCAACACAACATAGACATGACAACACGTCAATTTCTCAAGTAGGACGCAACAGGTGGAAACATGCTAATTTACTCTTTTTTCCTATTATTTTTTATAATAAAAAATATATGCACGTGTAGTTTGGCATACTGTCAGTTTTTAATACTTTTAAAGCAGATTTCAATCTTTAAACATCCGTACAATTCGTAAAAAAGACAAGATGTAAGATAATCAACTGTAGGGCATGACATATACTGACTCACAATACTCACTGAATAGGCTATGTCGGGTCGAGTCACTGTAAAGTAATTAACTTTTCCCACTAACCTCCTATATCTTTTAGGATCTTTTAGTAACTATCCATCTTTTTTATGAGCGGTAAGTTGGGCATCATTTGGGTACTACATGGCTTAGCCCCTAGCTTCCTTGTTTTAGTCAACAAGTCAATTACATATTTTCTCTGTGATAATAGTATTCCTTTCTTACTTCTTATTACCTCAATTCTTAAGAAGTATTTTAACATGCCTCTTTTGTATGGAATTGACTATGAAGAAAGGTATTTAGGGATTGAATACCTAAAGTATCATCACCAGTAATCACAATATCATCAACATCTACGACTAACAAGATGACACCACTCTCAGATGTTTTAAAAAAGACCAAATGATCTGACGTGCTCTTCCGCATTCCAAAGCTTTCAATCACTTGACTAATTTTACCAAACTAAGTCTGTGGACTCTGCTTTAATCCATACAAAGATTTACAAAGGCGACACACCTTTCCATTCTCTCCCTAAGCAACAAACCCTAGTGGTTGCTCCATATACACCTTTTTTTGAAGATCACCATGAAAAAATGCATTTTTAATATCAAGCTGATGTAAAGGCTAATGATTGATTGAAGCTAATGAACTAAACAACCTCACAAATGTCATTTTTACTATTGGAGAAAAAGTATCAGCATAGTCAATGCCATAAGTTTGTGCGTAGCCTTTCGCTACAAGGCGTGCTTTTAACCGAGCGACAGAACCATCAAGATTGACTTTAACCACAAACATCCATTTGCAACCGATAGCATTCTTTCCTACAGGGAGATAAACTAAATCCCAAGTACAATTGTCATCTAAGGCAGTCATCTCCTCCACCATTGCGACACACCAACCAAGATGAGACAAAGCTTAATGAATAGTTTTAGGGATGGATACAGACTCTCAGGATGCAATAAACGAACATGTAGAAGACAACAAATGGTTATATGAAACAAAAGAGGAAATAGGATGGGCACATTTACGTTTACCTTTACGAAGAGCAATAGGAAGATCATCACTCGTTTCTGGATCCAATGACGAAGAAGAATCTGGTTCAGGGCATGAAACTGAAGGAGATGAAGAAGCCTCTGGAATAGGGCATGGAACTGACGGAGGTTTTCATCAATTATAGACCTCAACAATGGGTGGAAGAATAGAGGTAGTCACAGGTAGAGATGAATCAGGAAGTGGATCAAAAGTGGAAACAATTGTGTAGACAAAGAAATCATCCTCTAACTCTTTATGCTCCCTATGACCCTTATTCGAAGAGAAAGAAGGTGAGGAAAAGAATGTGGAATGTTAAAAGAATGTGACATCAGGAGAGACAAGATATTTATTTAAACTAGGACAATAACACCGATACCTCTTTTCAATACGGGAATAATCAAGGAAAATACATTTTAAGGACTCTGGATCCAGCTTGGTATGTTGAGGTCAAACATCCCGAGCAAAGTAGGTACAACCAAATATTTTGGGTGGAATGGGAAACAAATGTTGTTTGAGGCATAAAATACGAAAAGATATCTCACCCTTAAGAATGGAAGAGGGCATGCGATTTATTAAGAAACAAGCTAGCAATTGCAAGAGTTAAAAACGCACATGCGGAAGCAATTAGGAACTTAAGCACTCTAATTTCATTAATTCTAAAGATTAAAGCATGCATGTAAATAACTTGGAAATAGAGTTTGAGAAACAACCTTTGAAGAAACTCAAAATTAAAGCTATCCTTTGGTTTAAAAAAAAATCACGAACACTTCATATACTACCGCTAGAATCTTCCCCGCTATTCTCCGACCTTAGAATGGACTGTAGGATCCAATTTGTGAGGAGATTGAAGGGAATTTAGAGAGTACGGAAGTTTTAGGTGTGAAGAACTTAAAAGAACAATTCTTTTAAAAAAAAAACAAAATTGCATGAATCTTTTTAACAAATAATTACTCTTATTTAAAGAGAAATTCATGCAATCAAATTGCATAAGAAACTGACACCAAATCAACATGCATTAAGTGGAAAATCAGATGTTCAAATTAGTGGAAATGTGGGATTTTCCCACAAACCCTATTTTTCAATTTAAATTAGAATTTCAAAAATTCAATTTACAATGAAATTTAATTTTAAATTTGAATTTCATAAATTGAAATAATTAATTTTAAATAAAATTAATTCTAATAATTAACTTTATATAAAATTAATTTTAAATAATTAATTAATTAAACAATTTAATTAATAAAATTAATTTAATATCAAATATTAAATTAATAATAAACACCAATTGCGAACATGAATCCTTATTCATGTGTAATATTTAAATAGTTCAGCTCTCTTTATTGTTTAATTCAACAATTTAAACATAAATTATATCACAATTCAAATTTGAACATTTCAAATTCTCTCATCACGCTGTCCTAAGATTTAATCCGATATGAGCTAGCAGAGGACTTAATAGACCTACAGATCATGAGCTTCAACGATCCAAGATTAACCGGCTAAACTCTTTAACTTGGTTAACATTCGTTAACTATCGAGACACTCCAGTAAAGCCCACTAGCTGCAGTTTCCTCACTATAGATATATTTTTGTCCACTTGATTTTAACCATGATTAGTAATGCAATCATTCACAGGTTGTTCGTAATTACTATTGTGTCAAAATTACCGTTTTAACCTTGTAAATACATCTTGCTCCTTAATAACAAACAATTGGTTAAACCGAGTCCCTCACAGACCAATGAGAGATGGGGCCCCTTGTTCAAAACCCGAAGTCAGCACTTAAGAGAACAACCTATCTACTATCCCTAGAATCGGGTAGAAGAAAATTCCATCTTGCAGGACTATGTCCCCAACTATCTACCTGGTTTTATCCCTAAAATAGGAGGTTTATTGAGTCGGCGATGATGAGCCACTTACCCATGCAGATTAAAAGATAATCCCGAATAAACAGGAGTTCATAGTTAACTCAGAATTAAGATCGAGTTACCTAGGTCATCGAATTGAAATAGTCAGTTTTAACAGTAAACAACGTTATAAAGTAAAAGTGACTATTTTGTGGTCCGATCTTATGCAAACTCATTGCATAGGATGCCCCCACTCGCATGTCTCCACATGAACAATTCAAGATCACATCATTTGTATCAAATACAAAGTGGGTCACATCCATTATGTCCCCAAGATAAGGTACCCAACCTTATCCTTATACTATAGACCGTTTTGGTTATATGCTTGAAATTGATTCATTTTTATGTCTCCACATATAGTTCAAGTATTCATGCTATAGCCAGAGGTTCTTAGTTTATTGGATTTAGGGTTCTTATAGATGCAATTCACATATTCAATAACAAATTTACTGAATAAACCTCAATAACATCTTTATTGCAAAATAGAATATATTTAATGTTTACAAACCACGAGTCTTAGGACATAAAATCCAACAAACTCCCACTTGGACTAAAACTCCAGTGGGGTCATATATATACAATGTTGAGTGTGAGAGGAAGAACATAAATATAATAAACTAAGGCATCACATACCCATGACTTCTTCCACTTGCCCTAGATTTACATAACTCGTAGTCCTAGACTCACTAGGTGACCCTCAAACACTTTAGCCGTGAGGGCCTTTGTAAACGGATCAACAATGTTGTCTTCTGAGGCCATTTGATGGACGACTACATCTCCTCAATGCACTATCTCCCTGATAAGATGATATTTGCACTCAATGTGCTTCCCGCGTTTATAGTTTATGGGTTCTTTAGAATTTGCAACTACTCCACTATTATCAGAATAAAAGGGTGATAGGCAGATGCATGTTTGGAACTACTTCCAAATCGGTTAAGAACTTCCTAAGCCATACAACCTCCTTCACCGTTTCACATGCAGCCATGTACTCTACTTCCATGGTGGAATCAGCAATACAACTTTGCTTAATACTCCTCCAAACTATAGCTCCTCTGTTTAGCATATGTCAATTCCCACTACATAGCATATGTCAGGTCATGAAAACAACATGGTGTACATCAGACAACCAACTTCTTGAGGTGTCTTAGGACACTGTTCCTTTGACAAATGAATTCCATGCTTGAAAGGGAACAAATCCCTACTGCATCTTATACTTAGACAACAACTTGTCTATATATGATGCTTAAGACAAAGCTAACGTTTCTTGCGATTCCGAACTATTTGGATTCCTAGAACATACTGAGCTTTTCCCAAATCTTTCATTTGGAATTGGGTTGCTAGCCACTGCTTGACGTCAGTTAGGTATCCTACATAATTTCCAATGAATAGGATGTCATCAACATACAATACTAGGAAAAGCTACAGTTTTGTTGATAATCTTCTTGTAGACACAAGGTTCATCAGCCCAAAAGGATTTTGGAACATGCATTTTCAAGGCTCTGACTGTTTAAAAAAGATGACGATACTTTTGTTTTGCAACCCCATTTTGAGATGGAGTATCGACACAAGAAGATTGATGAAGAATGCCACGGGCATCTAAATAAGACTTGAGTGCATGAGAGAAATATTCTTTAGCATTATCGCTCCATAAGATTTTAAGAGCACCACTAAACTGAGTTCAGATTTCAGCATGAAAGTTATGAAAATGAGAAAGTAACTCAGAACAATTTTTCATTAAATATAACCATGTTATCGAGAATAGTCATTGACAAATGTAACAAATACCGAAACACTCCTTTGGACTTAATAGAACACGGACCCCAAACATTAGAATGGACTAATTCAAACGGAGCACTAACTCGCTTATTGACTGACTTGAGGATACAAACTCAAACGATGAGATTTAGCAAACTGACATGACTCGCAATCTAAAGAAGACAAATGTTGAAGCTGGGGATGAAGACTCTTCAACATAGAGATAGACGGATGACCCAAATGACAATGTTCTTCAAAGGGAGACGACATGCTAGAGCATGCAATGGTTGTAGGTTCTTTGTGGTTCAAAGATGTAAAGACCTCCAAATTCACGTCCTTTACTTATAGCCTGCTTCGTCGTAAGATCCTGAAATAAGCAATAACCAGAAAAAAAGAGACACAACAATGAAGATCACGAGTGAGTTTACTGACCGAAATCAAATTAAAAGAGAAATGTGGTAAATTTAAAATTGATGACAAAGAAATTGATTCAGTAAGATGGACAGTTCCCGATCCTAAAATAGGAGTTGAGGTTCCCCATCGGCTATAGTGATAGTAGGTGAAGAAGTAGATGTATAAAGGTTAGAAAATAAACTGGGGTTTACCTGTCATATGGTCTGTAATGCCACAGTCAATGATCCATATTGAAGTAGAAGAAAGAAGGCATTTAGAGATATTACTTGTCTTTGTGATGGCAGTAATGGAAGTAGAAGATGATGCCGTCAATGACTCTTGATACTGTTGAAATTTATCAAACTCCTCTGTAGAAATCGTAATCGATTTGTCAACATTATTAAGAGTAGAAGCGACATGTGCAGATGGCACCCTCTGACCCTTATTCAACAATCTTCTGCATTCATATTTTGTATGACCAAGTTTACGAAAGTAATAGCAAACAACATCTCCTGAATGTGATCGTTGGTTATTGGGATAACCTTTGGAGCTATTTGATCCAACCCCCCACCTCTATAATCATTTGTGCGTCCAATCAAAGCACTGCTAAAATCAGATGGCATAAACTGCTTGTGGCTTTTCTGTACGAAGTATTCAAGTATAAGCTTCTTCCAACGATGACATGTTTGAGCTTGACAACACTTGATCTTTGGCCATCTCATATTTAGGTGCAAGACCAACTAAGAAACTCATGATAAACAACTTTTCACGTTTAGCCATTAGAATTTTTGGATCAGTGCTAATTGGCATCAAGGTTGAATTCCGCACATGTATTTTTGACCTCCATAAAGTAACTTGTAAGAGATTTCTCTCCTTGATCAGGTTGATATAGAGTTTTACAAACATCAAACACTCTATTAATGTTCTCTTTCCCAGAATAAAGAAAGTCCAAATATTCCAATAGTTCCTTGACTGATTTGCAGTGATTTACTAACTCAACGATTTCACGATTAATAGAACTCTTGATTTGTAGAATTCTTGAATCGTTCTGCCACCAAATCCTTTTAGTAGCATCAGTTGGTGGCTCTTCCGTGATGTGATCATCCATCTCAATGCTCCTCATAATATGGCGAACATTTGATCTCCATGAATAGTAATTTGATCTATTCAACTTGTGTCCAGTTACTTTTGACACCATAGGAATCATCTCAGACATGACTACTGGTTTCTTGTCAACCATTACCTCAAAAAAACCCCAGACAGAAGAGAAGTAAACCCTAATTTACCGAAGAGATTTTTTTCCCTTCAATGAACCACAAACAGTGAGTATATAGCCCAAACAAACACACCTCCAAAGAAAGGAAGCAACTCGGATGACACCCACAAAAGACGAGCAAAAAAAGGTGGCGCATGCGCCTACACGTGCCGACGCATGGATCGATGGCAGAGGGAGGTGACCACTCGTGAGCCTCACGTGCTGGTCAGATGGATGTTGGACTTTGAGGTTCTGTAGATTGGCGGCTAGGCTCCTCAATGGACTAGGCGGTGCCGAAAAATAGCGAAGAAAAACGACACACTTTTCCGACGGCAGCGGTGGTTGACAACGGACGGCGGAAGTTGACAACGACGAACAAAACGAAGATGACAACAGTGAGCAAAAGTATAAACTCACCCTTCCACAACCCTAGATGTAACACAAACAGGTTCTAAATTCTCAAACCCTAAAGTTCACAAAAAACCCTAATTTTCTAGAGCTTTGATACCATGTAGAACTCTTAGGTTTGAGAGAATCAAAATTTTTTATTCCCTTCACTAAAGATATGAATATATACAAATGTACAAGAATGATCAAAGTAGAAAAGCATAGAAAAGACCATAAAAGGAAAATATAACAAAGATATTTACAATAATAAAAATCCCTAATTATTAAAACTATAACAAAAAGTATGGTTTCCTTTTCAAAAAAAAGAAAAAAAACTATAACAAAAGTTAAAATAAGCAGTACCACTAAATTGTTTGTGGGGACTAGGGATCTCGACACCCCAAAAGGCCAAAAACATACTCATTCAAGCCAATAGACTTGAGGTCACAGCATCGAGATGCTACGGATTTTGACGAAAAAAATACGTGCGCAAACCTTTTGGAGAGGAAAACCCTATTTCGATTTCTAAACTTCCTTGGGAGTTCATTTCGAGAGCTAAGAAAGGGATTCAAGGCTCAGGAACGCAAAGTTTGTAGTGGGAGCAAGGACTGACATGCAATGATTAGTTTTCTTCTCTTCACTTTCTATTGTAGCTTTTGTTCTAGACATTTTTGCTTGAGTTTAGATTTTGTATTAGTGAGCATGAATGGTTAAACTTCAAGGGATTAATGTAGTCATTAGAACATGTTGATTTAATTAATTGCTGCCGTGATTAAATATTTTTATTCCATTCATGCTTTTATGTGCTTAATGCCTGTAATCTCATGATCACGGATTATTTGTTTGCTTGGTCTGAATTGACACCTGGGAGAAGAAATTTAGATTAGAACTTAATTACATGACAGGAGGGTGCCCCAATGCATGGAAATGATTATGGTCTCTCTAAAGGTTGAGTTTTGGCCCAAAAGTTGGGAAGTAGGAAAATAGGAAAATAGGAATTTGTGAACTCCACTCCATGTTTGGTCAAAGGAGTTGGTGAGTCCCATTATTGAAAAACATCAATTTTATATCTTATAACTCCTTACATTGTGGGCCCAGGAGTTCACAACTCCCTAGATTTCATAACTCCTTACTCTTCACTATTCCCCTCCTTACCCCAAATACCCCTTAATGTCTTGCATGTTAATAAAAGCCAAACAAAGATGTTGACTTCTTAATATAGCATGAGATTTACTTGATTTATGGCAAGTCCGTTATTATCTGTCTTTTTTACTTACGGAATTTTAGCAAGGTGAATCTTGGTCATTTAATTAATTGAATCATTTGTTTAATAAGTGACATCAATTCCCCACCATAACTCTCTCACGAGTGTTTATAGCACTCACTAACTAATTTATTAATAAAGAGACTCGTTTCCTTTTAAAAAAGGAGGAAAAAATTGAACCAGAACATCAATCCTAAGAACGATACTCTTCACTCTCTCACTATATTACAACCTAACACGTGACACCATATACCTGTGGGTTTGCATTATTGAAAAGTCGAGCAACACTCCTCCAACCTATTTTAACCATTAAAATTCAAACACTTTTACTAATATTTTATCCTAATAGTATCCATATCCTGCCAAATTCATAAAGTGATAACTACTATAAAGATTTTCGACCAAATCAAACATTCTACAACAAAAAAGCTTACCATTGTTAGAAGATCTTCAGGAAGCTCCAAGAAGGAATCATTGAACTTTCCAAGTATTGAAACAGGAGTCTCAACAAGATTTACAACCTTAGACATTATCTTACAAGAGTTAATAACATTATCGGAAGCATGAAATCAACAACTTCACAGTTACATTACCTCATCAAGCAAGGACTCATGAATAACAGTTTTTCCTTTGACACTTTGTGCCAATATGGAAGACTGGTCCAAGATTTTTCTTTTACGGTCCTGTCAAAGTAGGTAGTCATTTAACTATTAAAAAAACACACATAAAATGAATTACTGAAGTGGGATGAGATCTAAGAAGTCCCAAAATAGGAAATGATTTAAAATACATTTAATAAATGCAGCCTAAACAGCAATGTGTGGACAAAAACAAATTGCAGCTTATAAAAGCATTGGCATCTATAAATGACAACAAAATTGTATTTATCACTTGCACCATGTAAATTCGTATTTCTGGTGAAAGAGTAAACTAGCTAATTGTAAACTAAAGAAGCTTTCACGGTCATAAAAAAATTCTTAATCCCACCTTAACTTCTAGATCAATTTTAGCATCCTTCAGTGTCCGCATAAATGATTCTGCACTATCTACCTGTGAAAGGATCCAAAGCCACAATCAAATATTAAAAAAAACAAGAAAACTCAATCCAAAAGTTTAAGATAATGGGCTGTGGTAAATTTAGTTACATCAATACTTCAACATTCTCTCTCACTTCTTTTTAGCATTCTCCCTCACTTGTGGGGTTGAAAATGTATAGAAGGCCCAAAAAGTAAATAAATATTAGTTGGAGAGAAAAAACATGTACAAATTTTCAAACACAAGATCTCCGACTCTGATACCACTCAATTCAAAAGCTTGCTTAAGCTGATGGATCATAGTAAATTTAATTATAAGTTAGCAGCATACTATAACATTGATTGAGTGGTTAATAGCATGTGCAATTAGCCCATCAAAACCTGGTCTGTTGATCAAGTAACGTTTCCTAATTAGACATCAAGTAAGATATATACCATCTCAATTAAATGGCCCCGATGGATGTAGCAATAAACTCTTGATTCAATCCATGTCTTCACTGCTATAGTGAAGCTGAAGCCTAAAATGATTTATTTTTCATTTTTTCGAAATAAGGACAGAAGTTTCAATAAAGGGAATCAGATGAATTACATCCATCGAATGTTAAGAAAACCCCAAACCTTTGAATTAAGATATTTTATAAAACTAATGGGTTCATTTTCAAATAATGACAGAAGTTCCGTTACGAAGAATGAAAAGAATTACATCCAAAACTGGGGTGAAAAACTCTTGAAAATCATAGTAACAAAAATGAATCCAAGCCTTGGAATTAAGATGCTTCTGGAATTTATTTGTATTTTTTTTTTTAGATAATTATAATAGCTCTCATTAAGAAGAATCAAAAGAATTACATCCAAAAGTGGGCAAAGACTAGGCCCTCAAAAATTGAAGTTGCACAAAGGAATCCCAGCCTTAGAATTAAGATGCTTATGATGAGGTAGAATTCCAATAAAATTAATTACAGAACAAAGAATCACTTAGTTAAGGGTTGGAATCTGTACGCTAAAGAAATATACTCACTCATCGAATGTTCTTTTAAGATGGGTTTTTAATAGATTGATTATCATTTTGTTATTATTTAATAATTTTCGAGATTGGCTTTTATGTCATTTGGGCTCAAAGTTGACTGGATTTAGGATAATTCAAAGGCTTTTTCCTTGTAAAGATGGGATATCTATGGGGAGTAACAAACTGTTGAGTTTTTACAATAACACTACTTACCTCAACAATAGTTGTAGAAGTGTTACGAAGACCATAGGATATGTTCCCACTAGACAAAAAGGTTGTGATGTTAGTGTGCAGGCATATCGATAAGAAAATATGTAAAATAAATGACAAATAGGTAAATGTAAACTCGCAACAAATGTTGGTGGAAGCCATTAATTAAATATTGGAATTAAACGTATAACCAATTGGAGAGCCTTTATGTACTTCCTTGGTCCTCATTTTGTACTTCGTAAGTCCTAATTGAAAACTGCACATTTCTAATGTAAGAAAGATATATCGGATTAAGAAAATTTCCCCAAAACTTTACCATTCTTACTACCTTGTCAAGATATATACCAGTGTTCAAGATAAAACCAATTGATATCACATATCAGTAGATAGCATGTTGAGCCTTATGAATATAAAATTAATATATGAGACCACATGTGAAGGAAAAAAAAACCTCAGGCTTAACCTATGAGCTAAGTCTAGTGGCCATTTAACAATCACTGTATATTTTTAACTCCACCTAGCTACATAAATCTAGCATCATATGCTCGATTTTGGAAGTTAACAATTTTCTATGAACAATTCCACATTTCAAAATTAGATATCAAAGACGCAGGGATGCAGGGAGAGATCAAATATCACCTTAAAACACCAGCATATGAAAATGGAACAACTACATCTCCATGGAGGGCCAAAATCCAACGAATAGGCCTACTAAACACGACCTGCAGATCAACGGAAAAGGACAGTGACATATCCAAATAATAAAGAAAAAGATATCACAAAATAAATTTCTGGCCACATTTCACTTAATTTTTTGACCAAGAAAAATGGACTACAAGAGCTCGGTACTTCAAATGGAAAAGGAAAACGGAGAACTAAAAATCAAGAGCCACCATGAGATCAACTAAAATATGCTTTTTGTCCGTACCTGAGAATTCCACCTCATTGACTTTGGGAAGGATATTTTAGCTATAATGGCAGGTAAATTTTCAGAAAAAATCTGGAACAAAACAAAAGACACATTAGAGTAGAACTCGACAAGCCTACAGAACTACAGTTGTAATATATTACTACTAGATATTCAACGTCATTTACTAAAGGATCAATACCATCAGGATCAATAGTATCGAGAATTCTACAAAACTTAGAACTTATAAGGGTTAAAATGACAAGCCATAATTCATACTCACACTAACTATTAATATACATTTAACATCATTAAATTCAGTCCAAAAATGCATCACCTGAATTTTCGGTTACAACACTATTGACACTCCCCATAAAAGCAGTTCTAAATGATAAACAATTCATATAAAATACTAAGTGCATGTTTGGCACAATGAGTAGAAGTTTGTGGGCTCCACAGACACAATTAAAAAACATCAATTTCATGACTTATTAACTCTTTCACTATGGATCGCACCACTAAACAGCTCTGCTCCTTGCCCCAACGCCCCCAAAAGTTTAGGACTGAAGAAAATACAGAAGTAAATAGATTATAGATAATAAAAAGGCTCATACGTTAACATTTTGAAGTGTTCTTGGGTTTTGGATAGTAGTCCATAGGAGGATAAATGGAATGGAACTAAAAAGTAAAGCAAGTTTTCCATGGATTAATGCGGTTAAAGATTTCACTTTAGGGCCTATTTGTTTCACAAGTTTTTCCATAGGAATTCAGACAGACTTTTAATATTCATGTTTGTTTCACAGTATTTACTTTTTAAAATCTAGAATATTACTATCTAGAAAACTTTAAAACTCATCTGACATAGGTTTTTTAATATCCCGCATAACTGTGGGTTTTTTATGCTCGGAAGAAGAGTAGTAAAGATATAACATAATTAATTAAAAAATTAATATAAATTATTCATTACTATTAATTTTAATTAATTATTAAATATAAATAAGTTAATTATTTTTAATGACAAAACTGCTGAAAATGTTTTCAAATATAGCAAATTGTCACTGTCTATCAGTGATAGATACTGACAGTGACATTTTGCTATATTTATAAATAAGTTGGCTCATTTTCTTATATTTGAAAACAACACATATAAATATATTATTTAGACTCGTAAGGAAGATAGTATTCTTCAAGCATAAAAAATGCTCTCTCCTCTCTCCTCTTTCCTCACCCTTCCTAGGGCCACCCTCTCCTTCATACTCACACTAACTATTAATATACATTTAACATCATTAAATTCAGTCCAAAAATGCATCACCTGAATTTTCGGTTACAACACTATTGACACTCCCCATAAAAGCAGTTCTAAATGATAAACAATTCATATAAAATACTAAGTGCATGTTTGGCACAATGAGTAGAAGTTTGTGGGCTCCACAGACACAATTAAAAAACATCAATTTCATGACTTATTAACTCTTTCACTATGGATCGCACCACTAAACAGCTCTGCTCCTTGCCCCAACGCCCCCAAAAGTTTAGGACTGAAGAAAATACAGAAGTAAATAGATTATAGATAATAAAAAGGCTCATACGTTAACATTTTGAAGTGTTCTTGGGTTTTGGATAGTAGTCCATAGGAGGATAAATGGAATGGAACTAAAAAGTAAAGCAAGTTTTCCATGGATTAATGCGGTTAAAGATTTCACTTTAGGGCCTATTTGTTTCACAAGTTTTTCCATAGGAATTCAGACAGACTTTTAATATTCATGTTTGTTTCACAGTATTTACTTTTTAAAATCTAGAATATTACTATCTAGAAAACTTTAAAACTCATCTGACATAGGTTTTTTAATATCCCGCATAACTGTGGGTTTTTTATGCTCGGAAGAAGAGTAGTAAAGATATAACATAATTAATTAAAAAATTAATATAAATTATTCATTACTATTAATTTTAATTAATTATTAAATATAAATAAGTTAATTATTTTTAATGACAAAACTGCTGAAAATGTTTTCAAATATAGCAAATTGTCACTGTCTATCAGTGATAGATACTGACAGTGACATTTTGCTATATTTATAAATAAGTTGGCTCATTTTCTTATATTTGAAAACAACACATATAAATATATTATTTAGACTCGTAAGGAAGATAGTATTCTTCAAGCATAAAAAATGCTCTCTCCTCTCTCCTCTTTCCTCACCCTTCCTAGGGCCACCCTCTCCTTCATACTCACACTAACTATTAATATACATTTAACATCATTAAATTCAGTCCAAAAATGCATCACCTGAATTTTCGGTTACAACACTATTGACACTCCCCATAAAAGCAGTTCTAAATGATAAACAATTCATATAAAATACTAAGTGCATGTTTGGCACAATGAGTAGAAGTTTGTGGGCTCCACAGACACAATTAAAAAACATCAATTTCATGACTTATTAACTCTTTCACTATGGATCGCACCACTAAACAGCTCTGCTCCTTGCCCCAACGCCCCCAAAAGTTTAGGACTGAAGAAAATACAGAAGTAAATAGATTATAGATAATAAAAAGGCTCATACGTTAACATTTTGAAGTGTTCTTGGGTTTTGGATAGTAGTCCATAGGAGGATAAATGGAATGGAACTAAAAAGTAAAGCAAGTTTTCCATGGATTAATGCGGTTAAAGATTTCACTTTAGGGCCTATTTGTTTCACAAGTTTTTCCATAGGAATTCAGACAGACTTTTAATATTCATGTTTGTTTCACAGTATTTACTTTTTAAAATCTAGAATATTACTATCTAGAAAACTTTAAAACTCATCTGACATAGGTTTTTTAATATCCCGCATAACTGTGGGTTTTTTATGCTCGGAAGAAGAGTAGTAAAGATATAACATAATTAATTAAAAAATTAATATAAATTATTCATTACTATTAATTTTAATTAATTATTAAATATAAATAAGTTAATTATTTTTAATGACAAAACTGCTGAAAATGTTTTCAAATATAGCAAATTGTCACTGTCTATCAGTGATAGATACTGACAGTGACATTTTGCTATATTTATAAATAAGTTGGCTCATTTTCTTATATTTGAAAACAACACATATAAATATATTATTTAGACTCGTAAGGAAGATAGTATTCTTCAAGCATAAAAAATGCTCTCTCCTCTCTCCTCTTTCCTCACCCTTCCTAGGGCCACCCTCTCCTTCCCTCCGATCAAGCTCCGATTAAACTCCTTATCATTTATCTTCCTTTTCCACACCCGGTTCTCATGGCCATTAAAAGCTTTCCCCAGCCATCCCTTCCAAGAGCAGTTCAGCATTGGAAGTCATAAGTTGTAGGATTAATGACATCCATTTTTGTGCTCATATCCAAGAAGAAACTTTCATCATAGAAGACGTGGAAGCTAGGAAGCACCTTTTTTTGGCAGAAACACAGCTTCTCTGGTTCGTGGAAAACATTTCAGGTCTTTTGAAGTTCCCAACCTCCAGCTTTGTCGTCAAAAGTGGTCAAGATGCCTTCGGTGTAACAAAGCTCTCAAAGTTTCGTGTCTACTCAAAGTGGTTTTTAAGATGTGTTGTTTGGCCAGTGTCTGGAGGACGTTTTTACATTCGTGTTTCATCAGGAACTTCTAATTCAGGTTGGCATTCTTTTAATAATATGTTAGAAGGTGCATTGGCACTAAAAGATGTTATCGTGCCAAAAAATCATTCGAAGGCCCCAAACACCTTTGCAGATATAGTAAGGGGAAGAAAACCCTTGGTTATCCCAGCTTTTCCAGCAAAACAGAATCCCCTTCCTCCTCAGGTTATTAAAAAATAGAGCAACTCAGAGTATTGGGTTAAAAAAAACCATGATGTCCTCAAGGAAGATTTCAGCAAATTATGGGTAGTTACTAGGTTATTTGAATTCAACAATTGGTCGGAAGTCTGAAGGAAGTAAAGCTTTGGGCCAATTCTATAGTTATTATCAATCCTCTCTCAGCAGAATCAACTTTAATAAAGTTGGAAAAAGGGAATTTGGATGACATGATAGAACCAGGAGTGTGGCAGAGGATAGGACATCTTCATCTGAAAGGTGGAATACTACTTTACACAACCGACCAAGGTCAATTAAAGGTTATGGAGGCTGAATATCCATTAAAAACCTGCCACTAGAGTTATGGTGCAAGCAAATTTTTGAAGCTATCGGTTCATATTTTGGAGGATTAGAAGCCATTGCATTAGAAACTTTAAATCTTCTCAACGTGGTTGAAGCTAGAATTCAAGTAAAGAAGAATCTATGTGGATTTTTGCCAGCAACTTTAGAAATTTCAGAGGAAAACAGGGGAAGTATATTTTTACACTTTGGTGATATTGAGTTTTTGGACCCTCCAGACAAGGTTAAGAAGTTTTTTTTAATGAAAAAGACCTCTCAAATCCAGTAGATATGGCTCATTATGTTCGATGAAGGGTTAATTAATTCAAATGAGTCTGAAGAATGGTCCTTCCTAATAACGGCAGTTAATCATTTGAATTTCTCTAGAAATCCCCTGTTTTCAAGGACTTTGATGATTCAAGCAGAGGATAAAATTAACAGTACTTCGAATAAGGAGGTTCAGGGGTTTTCTTTGCCAGAAAAGGTGTTTCAGGGGACTTTTCAGATAGAAGAAAAAGCGGTCAATCCGCCGGAAGAAAGGGGTTGCTGATGTTCAACCAGAATCGAATAGTTCAGAAGTTTCTATCGGGTTTGGTGTGAACAAAAAGAGAGAGAAGGAAGTGCCATCTTTAAGAAGAGAGAAGGAAGTACAATTAATGAGGAGAGAGCCAATAGATGCTCTAACTTCTCCCAGGGGAAGTCCAACAGGCACATTTTCGGTTACTCCACCAGCCGCAACTCTAATTATTTCAAATAAAAGCCCGGATAACATCATTTCTTCAGAGGAATACCACCAGTCTAAAAAATCCGATAGTGGCGTTTTATTAGCCATGGATAGGCAGGAAGACCTATCATCTGATGCAGCCCCCTCGTGCCCTGATATTTTGGATCCCACTGCGGTAAATTCAATATCATTCAACAAGGAAGTCCAAGAGTCTTTTTTTGTTCCCCCTCTCCAAGTTATTGATTTATTATTATCAAAAGACTCTCATTGCGCCAAAATATCTCCTTCATCACTATCTGGTCATCTTCCAAACAACATAAGCAAGCATTCACTTCTGAAACCTTTCAGAAAACATTTCACAAGGAAGAAAACCTCTTTTCGAAATGGTTGGACTTCCATGATAAACACAGACCTTTTGGAAAATTGTTGTATTAAGGTGCAAATACCCTCTGGCCCAATCAACAGGTCAGTTCCTCCTCCCCTCGACCCTTACTCATTCTCTTTTCATGATTTCAAAGTTTGAGACTCAATTGTGGCTTTTTTGTGAGGTATATCTGATCCCTTCCAAGCAGCTATCAAAAACTACGACTCTGATGAAGATTCTTTGCTTAGTATCAACAGTGACGAGGGTGATAGCATAGCCCTTGAACTCCTCCAAGAAGAGGATTATATCGGTAAGGACCAACAACAAGATCTGCACTGCCTCTTTCAATTAGAAGAAGATCTCAAAACGGTTAGTAACATCCTCCCTTTCATTAAGCCCATCAACAAAGAAGATATCCCCAACAATTTGATCTCGATAGTGGAAGATTGTGACCTGATCTTGGGTTAATTCCAAGAGTTCATCATGAAAATTATTTCATGGAATACAAGAGGCCTGGGCGATGCCTCTAAAAGATTGGCAGTAAGAAGAATCATCAAGAAAACCAATCCAGATTTGGTCCTAATCCAAGAAACCAAGAAGGAATTTTTTGATATCAGACTTATAAAGGAGCTTTGGAGCTTCAAAGACATAGAGTGGGAGTTTGTGGAAGCACAAGGTAGATAAGGGGGTTTACTAACCATGCGGGATGAAAGTAAAATCTCAGTTATAGAGGTTCTCAAAGGAGGCTATTCTTTATCAATTAAATGCATAACTATATGTAAGAAAACAAGTTGGGTTTCGAATGTTTATGGCCCAACTGACTACAAAGAAAGAAATCATATATGGCCGGAATTATACTCACTTTCAGGATATTGCTGCAAATCTTGGTGTATAGGAGGAGATTTCAACATCACAAGAAGGATTCAAGAAAGGTTTCCAACAGGGAGACCAACAAAAGGGATGAAAAAGTTTAACAAATTCATTGATTCAGCAAAACTAATGGAAATCCCCCTTAGTAATGGCCAATTTACATGGTCAAGAGTAATGGCCAATTTACATGGTCAAGAGAAGGTCCCACAGCTTCTTGTTCACTTCTCAACAGATTCTTGATCACCAATAATTGGGATGATATTTTTGCAAATACTAGAGTAGTAAGAATGGCACGGTTATGTTCAGATCACTTCCCAATTCTCCTTGAAGCAGGAGCATTTGAATGGGGACCATCCCCTTTCAGATTTTGTAACAGCTGGTTATCAATAGTAGAAAGTTGTAAAATCATTAAAGACACTTTGAATTTGGGAGTTTAGCAAGGTTAGGCCGGTTTTGTAATCTCCATCAAGTTAAGGAAAGTTAAATGAGCTCTTGAATCTTGGCATTCAGATTTTGAATCAGCAAGGAAATCAAGAGAGGAAGTGTTACTTAGAGAAATAGATAAACTCGACCAGCAAGTAGAAGCTCATGGTTTACTGGAACCAGAAAGGAGTTTGAGAACCTCCTTGATAGCTGAGTTATTTTCCCTCTACAGAATTGATGAAAGAAACCTAAGGCAAAAGAGCAAGCTCAATTGGCTAAGTTTAGGGGATGAAAACACTAAATTCTTCCACAGATTCTTGGATGTAAAAAAAGAAGGAATCTAATCTCCGAACTCATAAATGACCAAAGTGTAGCAACCAACTCTTTCAAGGAAATTGAAGACCTAATTTTAGACATCTATTCCACGTTGTACACCAAGTCTCCAGGCCAAAGAACAGTACCTATCAACATCCAATGGTCTAAAGTCTCAAATTCAGAAAATTCAAAGCTGACAGCAAGATTCTCCATAGCTGAAATCAGATCTGCCTTAACCTTGTTGGGCAAAAATAAGGCCCCTAGTCCGGATGGTTTTACAGCTGAATTTCTCCTCAAATTCTAGGATTTTTTCAAGGATAAATTCCTAGAACTCTTTGAAGATTTCTATGGCAATGGGAAGTTGAATTCATGTATAAAGGAAAACTTCATCAGCCTTATTCAAAAGAAAAAGGATGCTGTCCAGGTAAGTGACTTCAGACCAATAAGTCTAACAACTTTGACTTATAAAGTTTTAGCTAAAGTACTACCGGAGAGGCTAAAAAAAGTAATGCCAAGTGTAATAGATGCTTCACAAAGTGCCTTCATCGAAGGAAGGTAAATATTAGACCCAATCCTCATAGCCAATGAAGCGGTTGAAGATTATTGTTCCAAGAAGAAAAAAAGGTGGATCTTAAAGCTTGACCTAGAAAAAGCCTTTGATCGTGTTGATTGGGAGTTTCTTGAAAAGATCCTTGTTGAAAAGAATTTTGATTCAAGATGGATAATGTGGATGATGGGTTGTGTATCTAATACAAAATTCTCAATTTTTATAAATGGTAGACCACGTGGTAGAATCCAAGCTACAAGAGGGATAAGGCAAGGCGACCCTCTTTCTCCCTTCCTTTTTCTCTTGGTTAGTGAAGTTCTATGTGCATTACTGTCCCGGCTTCATGAGGAAGGCAAGTTTGAAGGCTTTATAGTGGGCAAAGATAGAATTCATGTCCCCTTATTGCAATTTACTGATGATACATTAATTTTCTGCCAAGATGACAAGGAAAAGCTTGAAAACCTAAAGAAAACAAATGAAATTTTTGAGTGGTGCTCAGGGCTGAAGATTAATTGGGAAAAATCAGCTATATGCGGTATCAATATCGATCATAACAAGCTACAATCAGAAGCTGTCAATCTGAATTGCAAGGCTGTCACTCTTCCTTTTATGTACCTCGGCCTTCCACTAGGTGGCTACCCCAAACAATTGGCTTTTTGGCAACCAGTGATTGCTAAAATTCAAAGTAAATTGGACAAATGGAAGAGATATAATCTCTCTAGAGGAGGACGCTCCACCCTTTGTATGTTGGTTCTTTCTCATATTCCTACTTACCATATGTCACTTTTTTTTATGCCAGAAAAGGTGGTTCGGACTATAGAAAGATTTTTGAAATTTTTTTTTGGGAAGGGCATTCTGGAAGTAAATTAAACCATTTAGTAAAATGGGACCTTGTATCTCGGTCTCAAGAAGATGGTGGACTCAGTATTGGTGGTTTGAAACTCAAAAATCAAAGCCTACTGGCTAAGTGGGGGTGGAGGTTCATCAATGAGGAGAATTCCCTTTGGAGGAAAGTAATTACAAGCATATATGGAAGTAGTAAGTTTGGTTGGTACACTAATGATAAATCTTCCAGCAGTCTTAGAAGTCCTTGGGTCAACATCTCAAGAACTTGACTAAAAGTAGAATCTTTGCAGCCTTTAAAGTAGGTAACGGTAAAAGGGTAGCTTTTTGGCTTGTCATTTGGCTGGAAATTGTTCCGCTAAAAGACTCTTTCCCTAGTCTTTTCAGCATCTCTACCAAACCCGAAGGTACAATACATGATTTTTGGGATGAGGCATTAGATTCTTGGTCTTTCCATTTTTGAAGACGGCTAAAGGAAGAAGAGTCAGAAAATTTCCAGCTCCGACTGAAAAGCTTTCCCATTCTAAACTTAATTTGCTCCCCGATAAAAGAAGGTGGATTTTAGAACCAAGTGGGATTTTCTTAGTCAAATCTCTCGTATTGCACCTATCTTTCTCTTCCCCAATTGGAACACAATTAGAATCAGCTATGTGGAAATCCAAGAGCCCTAGAAGGGTAAATATTCTGATTTGGATTATGTTGAATGGCTTGCTTAACATGCAGATATTCTTCAAAGGAAGCTGCCTACTTATTATATCTCTCCACAGGTTTGCTCTCTATGTTTGGCAAGTTCAGAATCTCCTTCACACTTGTTCTTCCAGTGTGTTTTTGTAGAAAACTGTTGGATACGTTTATTTAATTGCTTCAAGGTCAGCTGGGTTTTTTACAATGATTTTAAGGCAAATGTGCTTCAACTTCTGATTGGACCAAAATTGAAGAAGAAGCCAAGATTACTTTGGGTCAATGCAATCAAAGCTTTGTTATCAGAATTATGGTTTGAAAAGAACCAAAGAGTGTTTCATGACAAAGCTTCTCCTTGCTCCTTTAAATTTGATACCGCTCATATCAATGCCTCATCTTGGTGCTCCCTCGCAAAAGATTTTAAAGATTTTTCCATTCAAGACATCAGTCTCAATTGGAATGTCTTCATTTTGTAATTGCTTAGATTTTGGCCATAGTTTAATTTTTAGATTTTCATTTGGTGTAAGCCTTTGTTTCAGGCATGGATTAGTCAGATTTGTACTCTATTTTAGAATTTTTGCTCTAATTTTTAGGATATGATGAGAGTGCTACGGAGGTGTCAACCTAGTTGAGATGTCCTGGTGCATTTGCTAATCCTCTGTTTTGTTCTCTAGTGTTTGTTTCCTTTCATTCACTTGTATCATCTATCATTATCTTAATGAAGTGGTTTGTTTCTTGTTCAAAAAAAATATATTATTTAGATTTAATAAATTTCAACTAGTACCTTTACGCTTTCATTCCTTCTATGTAATTATGTCTTTTAAGACATATAGTTTACTATTGTATTTGTCATATTTTATTTTGGGGTGTGATGGGGATACTATGGGTGTGTCAACCAACCTAGTTGAGATAGTGTATGTGTTGATCCCTAGTTCCTGGTATTTCATAGTTTCTTGTAATTCGAGCATTAATCTCTTTTCATTTCACCAACAAAAAGTATTGTTTTCTTTTTTAAAAAAATATAAATTATTATTATGAATTATCAACATTTTAGTTAATTTAAATTAATTTAATTACGTTTAGTAATTAAATTAAATAATTTAATTATGTTTAATTACTTTGGTTTGAAAGAAACCAAAGGGTGTTCCATGACAATGAATCTAGTTGGTTGGATTGCTTTGAAACTACTCGTCCAAATGCGTCCTGTTAGTGTGCATTAAGCAAGGATTTCGAAGACTACACCATTCAGGACTTATGCTTAATTGGCGAGCCTTCGTTTTCCCAGATTGCTAGCAAATTGCTTCTCAAATCAGATCTCCTCTAGTTAATTTAGTTTGGAGTCTCTTTTATAATTGTTTTTGTCTATTGTCCCTGGCTTAAGTGAAGGATTCTTGTACTGTTCTATTTTGTCAAGTTTAGGTTTATGTTGTAATCATATGATCTTGTTACTCTTTTGAATGGGCTTAGTTTTAGCCTTGATTTTATTTATCTTCAGGATATTTTGTACGGATATGATGAGGGCGCTAAGGGGGTGTCTACCTAGTTAAGATGACCGGGTGCACCTCTTGATCCTTAGGCCTCTTTGCTCTTTGTATAATTCTCTTGTACTTTGAGCATTAGTCTCATTTCATTTTATTAATGAAGAGACTCGTTTCCATTTTGAAAAAAAATTAATGTTTAACATAAAAGTATTTATTTATTTTTATTTTAATTGATTAAATAATTAATTAATATAACAATAAATTAAATAATGTTGAATTTGTCCAGGAATTGAACTATTTTTGTGGATCTCTCGTGTTTATGCCCCTAACCCTTATTGTTTTGTCCGAAGTTGCATTTTTCTCCTAGTAGTTGTATTCTTGGAAGCGACCATTTAGAGGTTGGTTCGTTTTGTGGTTTAATACTTGCACTTCTGGCCTTATTGGTCTTCTTACCTCATTGGCTTTAGCTTTTTAGTTTATGTGCTCTCTAGTATTGCTTTCCTTTTTGGAGCTAGTTTGTTAGGTTTTAAGAGTTTGCTTTTTGATGTCTTTTCTTTGTATCCAATAGTATTTTTTCTCCTTTTGTTTTTTCGCAATTTCTCTATCCTCTTGAAGGTTATTGTATCTTGAGCATTAGTCTCTTTTCATTTTATCAATGAAAAGTTATTTTCTTTTTCCAAAAAAAAAAAGAAAAAAAGAAAAGATGACTACATGAATTGGTTCCTTACATTTAATTAAGTAATTATTTGATTTTAGTTTCTATATAAAAAATTAGAAAATTGAAAACAAGTATTTAACTTCCAAACATGAATTATCTTGCATATCTAAATACAGACGTTTAAAACCTAGACATTCAAATCCCAGATATTTAATATCTATACCCATGAAACAATATTTACGAACCAAAGGGCCCCTAAGGGTATTTGATTTGCAACAGACTACAGTATTCCGAAAGAAAGATAATTTAATTGATTTGAAATTGGAATTATTCTAAAAGTCATGCTTCTCTTTGGTACACAAACAAGATTGGTTCTGATTATTCCTCAAATATAATCAATTATAGTTGAGAGGCATTTTTGTAAGTCTGTTAATTTTGTTTCTGGAAGCACTTTTTTTCCGAAGTATGCTGTAGGGAGGGTTGGTTCTTCCTTTATCTGACAATAGTAACTTTTCTTTAAATATTGTAACTATTCAAATATCAACCCAAAGTTCTGATTAAAACATGCAGATATACTATATAGAAAAGGAAGGGTGGAAAGAGGAAAAGGACATTAGAACCTCCAAAGCAAGCCGAGAAGACTCCATTACAGAAGCATATAGATATTCTGTCTTTCCTGGAACAAAAAAAAGACTACTAAGGAACAATTATAACATGAAGAACTTGAGATGAAAGTATTTTGCAACAGACTTTTAGCCTTTAGTGAAGAATGCATTATTTGTGGAGACAAGAGGAAGTAAATATCCTTACCCAGATTTGAGGAAAACAGGAAAAGGCAAGGTTTGTTGCTTAACATTTTCTTCATGGTTTGGAATAGTCACTCAAGGTTCAGTTTGTTAAACTCAAGGACATAAGAAACAACCTATAGAACAGATCCCATTCAAGTAAAATCATCACCCAAAATTCAGTTTGAAAATATTTTATGAGCTATTACCTGAGAGCTTAGATATAACCAAATCAAACTTGATGATCAACTAACAAAATGTAGAAGATTTTTTTTTTTTTTTTTTTTTTTTCCCTTGTGGGGGGTTGGGATAAGAAACAATAAAATACCACTATACTTTTTGTCAATGGATAAAATCTATTTGTAGGAGTGTAATAGAGGCGATTTGTATGTTTTTATAAGCTTCAAGTGTAATTCACTTTACATAGACAACCTTTTATCCTCAAACCCTGATCTCCAAAAAAATAAAATTTTGTTGGCTTGTGTGTTGAACAAGATGGAGCCTTTTTTTTTTTTTTTTGTTATCAGATACATGTTCAGGTTGGACTAAACACGTGATTTTTTTTTTTAAAAAAATGGGGGATGTAATAAACAAACCATCTAACTACAAATGATCTTTTTGTTTTTATCCCGCTTCAAAAGCTTCCTTTTGGCAACCAATGATAGATAAAGTTCATAAAAAACTAGATAAACGGAGGAGATTTAATCTGTCTAGAGGAGGGCAAGCTACTTTGTGTAAATCAGTGCTCTCCAACTTTCCTAAATATTATATGTGTCTGTTTTTAATGCCTGACAAAGTCATTTCTACTTCGGAAAGAATCATGCAGAATTTCTTTGGGAAGGGCACACGGGAAGCAAGATAAACCATTTGGTAAAATGGGACCTTGTTACACATTCTCAATTGGATGGAGGACTTGGTTTTGGTGGTCTCAAAGCAAAGAATCTGGCACTATTGGCTAAATGGGGTTGGCGATACATTGACGAAGAAGACTTCTTCTGGAGACAAGGTTATCAGAAGTATCCATGGGAAAGACTCCTTTAACTGGCACACAACGGGAAAGACAGCTAATAGTTTGAGAAGCCCTGATTAGCATCTCTAGAACTTGGATGAAAGTGGAAGCATTGGCTACTTTTAAACATGGAAATGGTAATAGAATTGCATTTTGGCTTGACCTGTGGATTGATGTTATTCTTTTAAACATCCGATACCCAAGACTGTTTAGAGTTGCTTACCAAAGGGGTCCATAGCAGCACATTGGGGTAACACGCTGTCCTCATGGTCTCTTATTTTTCGTCATTTGCCCAAAGATGACAAGATTGTTGAGTATCAAGAATTGCTTGCACAAATCTCAGATCGGAGGGTTTCGGAGAATTTTGATAGAACATGGTCCTTAGAGGCAACCAGTAATTTTTCTGTAAAATCCCTTACAACACACTTATCCACTTCATCCCCTTTGGGTAAATCTCTTTACAGGGCACTATGGAAGTCTAAAAGTCCGAGGAAAGTCAAGAGCCTTGTGTAGATCCTTGTGTAGATAATGATATTCAGACATCTAAATTGCTCCTCAGTTATGCAAAGAAAGTTACCCTCTAGTTGTTTGTCCCCTTCTATTTGCCTTTTGCGTAAAAAGGATGGGGAAGATTTGCAGCACTTATTCTTTGCTTGCTTATATTCAGCCAACTGTTGGTGGGATTTTTCTCCTTTTTTAATGTAGTTTGGGTGTTTGGAGAATTCAGAGACAATCTCCAGCAGGTTTTAGTTGGTCATTCCCTTAAAAAAGTGCCCTCGGCTAATTTGGGTCAATATGACTAAGGCCTTATTTGCTGAATTATGGTTTGAAAGAAACCAAAGGGTGTCCCATGACAATCAAACTGGCTGGTTGGATCACTTTGAAACTGCTCGTCGAAATGCTTCCTCTTGGTGCACATTATCCAAGGATTTTGAAGACTATTCTATTCAAGACTTATGCTTAAATTGGTGGGCTTTCATTTTTCTAGATTGCTAGCTGTTTGCCTCTCAGATCTACACTGTTTTAGTTAATCTGTATTGAGCTTCTTTTGTAATTGTTTACATCAGTTTGGTCTTGGTTGCAGTAAAGAATTTTGTATTAAATTTGTTTTGTTTTGGTTTTATGTTGTGACCGTATGTACTTGTTCTTATTTTATTTGGGCTGAGTTCTAGCCCTTGGTTTTCAGTTGAAGCTTGTGTAGTGCTTGTATGGATATGATGAGGGTGCTAAGGAGGTGTCAACCTAGTTGAGATGTCCGGGTGCACCTGCTGATCCTTAGGATATTGTTATTTTTTATCCTTCTTGTACTTTCAGCATTAGTCTCATTTTGTGAAGAGGTTTGTTTCTTGTTTCCAAAGAAAAAAAACCAAAGGAACTTTTGAGTTTTGAACTTTAAATGAAAGCTTGTAATTTATATACTCATCTCCGGAGACTTACCATCGATCTTCCTATACAACGATTCACGTGAGATGGAGTATCTGCGGCAAAAGCCCTCAGCAGCCTAACACAAAATACTTAGTCTCATAAGCTATGTGAGTGAAAAGAAAATATTTCAACAAGCAATAAAACAAGTATCCGTCCGATGTAGGCTCGTAGCATCTAATAAATTACTTTATAACAAATCAAAACTTGAATGGACTCTGATTGACACATTAATAGAAGGGGAACGAACAAGAATTAGAACTTTTCATTGAAGAAAAGAGAGACTGATGTTTATAAGATAGAAACTTCAAAGGATAATGGGGGATCATTGAAGAAATGATAGACAAGTACTCTTCCATTTATCAAGCCTCCAAAACACTTTCTTAATATTCCAAGACAATGGAACTTCAAATAGTAATTTGTTGGAAAATGGTCTGGATCTTAGGCGAAGTTTCCATGCCACATGCCTCTACAACGTAGACATAGCACATTCTTTCTCCTCAATAAATTATTGCTTTATTATAACGATTGAAACAGTACTACAAGTATGTTGAATTTAAAATGCATCTTTTATTTTTCCTCCAGCAAGCATCAATTGTATCTGTACTTATTCCACGATGCTACTCAAGTAATTAAGTATTGTCATTTAAAAATGGAAAATCCTGTGATTTCCAAAATATCCAAATGATGATGAGAAGTCATTCACCTTTGTAGGATTTCCTTGGTCATCAAAAGCTTTTGAAACAGGAGGTCCTCTGACCTCAATCTCTTTCTCTACTTGTTTAGAACACAGACTCTCAACTGTGACCTGGAAAGGTTGAAAATCTTTTAAGATTATGAACATTTAAAATTTGAAACTAATAGAATACTATGAATTTGGGAGCAATAAGTATGTTTCACAAAGCATCTATATAACATAATTCAAGAATACAATGAAAGAAATAACATACAATTAATGTCTTGCAGTTACGGAATACTTGCAATGAGTGGGAGAAAAAAGGCTTGGAAACATTACAACAGTAAACCAAACCCAGGTTAAAGTTCAAAGTTTCCTCCACTAAAAGTATTTTTATTTGGAACTTAACTATATTAAAATAATTGAGATGACATATTCAAACTAATATCAAATTTACGATTGATTAAATACAACTAAATATTTCATAAACCTAAGATTTCTAAATCTATACTCAATTCCCAGGCTCCCTAAACCAAGACTCCAAACACAGACTTCTTAATCCCATACTTCCTAAACCCATAATCCCAAACATAGTTTTCTTAAACCCAAACTATCTAAATCCAACTTAATCTCCCAGACTTAACATTCTTAGGCTTAACATTTCAAACTTGCGCGCCAAATTGTCCTAAATAAACAGAAGACTAAAACGTTCCACATGTGTCCAAATATGCTAAAAAAATTGTTTGGATTAAATATTCTTTTTCTAATTATGGATGACATCTGCTTCCTCTAGTCCCAGTCAACCTTTCTTTTATATATATATATATATATATATATATATCTTTTAAGATTTCAAATATTGATAAATGACTTCACTTTGATGTATATTTTATTTTATGTTAAATTTACACATTATGTTTATTGAGAAGTATTGATATATCAAGATATATGGATATATTTTATGATATTAATAATAAATTGAAAAAAAAAAAGTGTTCCCAACATGTTTGTGTCCTACTTTTTGTAGAAATTGACATGTCGGCAAGTCTACGCTGTGTCGTGTTTGTGCTTCTTTGCTCACATAGATACTATAACAGCCATAACATACATTGAAGTTGAGATTGAGGGTATTGTTTTTTCCTAGAGAAGCAATGGTCTAGGTTTAAAAGTTCTAGGGGACTACTTGCTCACATGAAGGATAAGCATGAGCTCCACGATACAAAAAATTATGGGAAATAACCTATTAGATAAGATGGGGTTCCATCTCACCAATTGGCAATGAAAGTAGCTCATCTATCTTATAAAAAGTGTGAGGTCTCTTAATTTTTCCAATGTTGGATCCTCAACATGCCCCTCAAGATGGTGCCTCTTTGGATTCAACATTCTTGGATCGGATCTCAATTTTTTGTTCTTTTTTTAAAAAAAAAAAATTTTTGGACCAAATGCTTATTTGGGCTTAATGGTCTTTGATACCATATTAGATAACATAGGGTTCCATCTCAAAACTAAATGGCAATGAGAGGACTATCTTATAAAGATTGTGTGATCTCTTGATTTTCCAATGTGGGATCCTCAACCCAACTTCCTAAAGGGAGACTTAATCAGCAAAAATAGCAACCACCGAAAGAAAAAACCAACTAAAAGGTCAATAAAATGGAAAACTAACCAACAACAAGCCAAAAAAACTCAAAAAACTAACCAAAAGAACCAAAAACCCCACCCCATCCCACGAACAGAAGAAATCAACGAGATGCTATTTAAAGAGAATTCTAATCCTTCCTCATCCTGCGGTAGCCTGGTAGGTTAGAGTAAATCCAAATCAAGGACAAAGGAAAAGAGAAGGTATATAAATAAACATTTTGGATCTGTTTTAATAGGGAAAATAAATTAAGACCTCTTCTCATTTTTAGGCACCTCGACAAGATGTAGGCCACCATCATTTCAACCCAACCAAATGAATTTTAGTTACAAAAGCAATCTACAAGATAACCTCTTCTCAATTATCACAAAAGATTGTCAAAGCATGTCAACATGCAAAACGGGTCTGAAGTTATTGCTATACCACTAGCCGACGAGGTGTGCCAAAAGCTTGCACATTACCATGGCTTAATCTATGCTTTTCAAGCAACTGCAACATATATATTTTGAGCTGCAATAAAAGGTCATACATAGTCAATATCAACTAGAAGAGAAATAAGATAATGCTTGTTAACAGAAATATTATAGTAACGATAGTTATTTCCCTGAACACAACAATAAGAGGAAGATTACTTTCGGGAGAACGAATCTGTTACAGAAGGAAAAGGAAACTGCCACAACAAACTTCAAGCACAACCACTTTAACCCTCCTTGTAGTAAAATTTTTCTTTCCTTTGTAACTTTTTAACAGTCCCTTTTCAAATGATCCTAATAATAGAACCATACAATACCCAATTTATAAATAAAGATTAAAGAAGTTATTTTTTTCTGCAACAAGCAGGGAAGTAAGATCATCTCGTGTAATTGGATTTGAACAGGAGTGTTACCCTTAAAATATTTGGGTCCTTTACTAGGTGATGTTAATTTAGAAAGGGAAAAAAAACAAACAATGAAAATAGAGTTATAACTAAAAATATTTAAATATCTAGAAACATGTTTAGCTGCAATAACTATTTTTAAAATCTTAAAATTTTTAAAATGTATATGATCAATTTAGTAGACATTTACTGATAAAATTATAATAATTAGGCTAACCTATTTTCTATTCTGCTTTACTAAAATTATTAAAATTTTTTGAATGAAAGTAAAGGAATTTCCTAAATACTTTAATTATCAAATAAGTAATGAAGTTTATGATTAAAAGGTTTATGGAGGAGTTGGTCTGCATCCTTTCGTCAGGTTGATGATCTTCAAGACAGGAAATGATTAGTAGGACCGACCATACATCAGGCTAGTAATATTCAAGGCATGAAACCTTCCAGTTTTCTCTCCCTGCGTGGGTGTATTACGTACCAAAATTACAAACTGTCATTCAAATCATCTTCAGTTGAAGGGTCTGTCTTTGCTGCTCGCACGCTGCTGGCATAAGTTGTTCAAAGAGTAACATCAATATTGGTCATCCAAGAGGAAGAATCTTAGTTTCTCGTGGTCTGAGGTAGGGGATCCTCTGTCCCCCTTCTTTTTTCTCCTAATCAGTGAAATACTGAGTAGTTTGTTAGAGAAGTCTTCTTCAAAAGTTTCTTTGAAGTGTTTGAGGTTGGCCAAGATAACATACAGACTTATCACGTTCAATTCACAGAGGACACAATTTTTGTTTTGCAAAGACAACAATTATATGATCAACAATCTGATTACTAGTATTAATACTTTTGATGTTGCCTCGGGTCTTAAGGTAAATTGGCAATCAGCAATCGATGAGTTAAATTTGTAGGTATGCCACATGGTTACTTTGGCTTCTAGATGAACTTGTTTGAGCAACGTCCCTAAATTTGGAGGTTTTCCACATGGTTACTTCGAAACTGGAAGATTAGGGTAGGAACCTTTTGGTGCACTTTTCCCTAAATTGTGAAATTATTCTTCCGTTTCATTGCTACCTATAGGAAGGTTTTGTGTAATCAAGGTTTTGTGTAATCTTCAGTGACCAGTAGTTCTGTAATCTGCTAGGATCCTTTTCTCTCTCTTGCCTCGTATGTTTTTCATGTTTCAAAAAGAAAGACAAATAATAAATAATTCCATACTTGTTGGCTTGCATCCACAACATCTTTAGGTGGTATTTCTTCGGTTCCAATTTCAAGAACAAACCACCTTGCATCTTCATGCACCTGTCACATATAAGAGATGATATCTTGATAAAGGTAAAATGTGCAAGTAATAATAACTAGTATTTTAAAAATTGTAAAACAAATATGAAAACATGATGCATGAATTGAGCAGCTTAGTTTGCCGAATTGAAATGGATAACTCTGTTGAAACTGTTTTTTCTTTTTTTTTTTTTTTTGAAACTGAGATGTCTCTTCATTGAAGTAATGAAATGAGATAATGCTCAAAGTATAATATATATACAATAAAAATAGGAGACCTAAGAATCAGTAGGTGCACTCGGGAATATCAACTAAATTCACACCCCCATAACACCATCATCATATCCAATATAAATTGAGACGACAAATCAACAGAAATTACAAAAACAACCTCGAAGAACAAGTGAGCGATACATCATAAAACAACAAGGACAGGAAGCAAAGTTCAAAATTAATCCAAACTAATACAAAATGGACCACTGAAAAGAACGAAGACTAAAAGGCTGGATATGTGAATGCCCTCCAGTTTAGGCTTATATCCTGAACCGAGAAGTCTGCAAAGGAATTGGACAGACTACACCAAGAGGAAGCATTATGTCGTTTTGTCTCAAAACGATCCAACCAAGGAGTTGATTTGAACAAATACAACAATTAAAAGTATCAAATAGATCTAATCCATATGCGAACAAGCCTCATACATATGTAGTGGTATTATTAGCAATAATGATAACGAACTAAATCACCAGCATATAGACATTAACCTTTTTGACTGCTGCGTCCAGAAGTTCTTTGGGACATACAATATCAACAGGATCAGAAACAACACCAAGTGGATGGCCTAGGGATTCTCGGGTTTTCAACCACAGTTGCGCACAGTGACGAGCTAAACTGATGGAATGAAATTAATTTCAGCACATGAAGAAATTAAAACTAATTACTTGGATAATGAATATTGCAACGGTACAATGAAAAGTATGAGAAACATGCAACTGAAAAGAAGAATTTCAAAGTAATCATCTTTTCAAAATCAAAACTAAAGAAAATGAGTAATGCCAAAAAGCTGAAAGAAAAGCAGATAATGGGGTAATCTACTCACTATCAAAGAGGAACGCCCTAATTTAAGAGGAGTTTTGCCGTGTACAGCAACAAAAGAGGTAACAATATTGAAAAAGTAAACATAAATATATAAAGCATAGAGTAATTACAGGCAAGAGGAGTATTCAAAGACAAAACAAATCAGAATGGTAAAAAGTACATCAAAATAAAATTAACCAATAAGAACAAATGCCCCAAAAAATATTTCATAGCAAAAGGGAAAATCTTCATCATAAGTTGCTTCAAGTCTCTATCGTAGGCAAAAAGAAAACAAAGAAAGAGAAAAAAAAAATCAAAGGTATTGCTCTAACCTTCGCATTCGACCAAAATAACGAGCACGCTCGGTTACCCCAATGAAGCCTCTTGAGTCCAATATGTTGAAAGCATGAGATGCCTTCAAAACCTGATCATACCTATTATGTTGTATGCCATTTGCTAGTCAAAAAATAATTACACAAATAATAATTTTTGAAAGAATTAAAGATTTAAAAGAAAAAATGGGCATCAGTGTACAATTAATGGAAGAAACATACGCAGGGATTGCTAATCCTAACGCAAGCAAAGAATGAGCTTCCTCCTCAAAGATGTCGAAATGTTTCTGAACCTGGTGAACATTGGCATGTTCTAAATAATATGCACTCATTTCCTTCCTGAAATAGAGGGAGAGACATACAATAACAAATTGAAATAATCATATACTTCAAGCTTCTTCATCCAATCACATTTTAGGGGACAAAAGAAGTAAAGAAATTTAAGAGAATTTTGGAAAGCTATAAGATAACAACGGCAAGCATCAAATATATGAGAAAAATAAAGTAGGTTTTAAGGGATATCAAATTCAATCCTATTGGAAAAGAAAACTATTGGATCGCCACTAAACCTAAAATCTTAAGATCCTAAATGGATGGACTGTGATAGATTTAATATTATATTAATACCTTTTTTTTCATTTAGCTGGAATTCAAGTTTTCACTCAGAAAAATGAAACAGTCCCTTTTTGTTTTAGGCTCTTTTTTTGGACTTGCTTTTTTCCCCTTAATATTAAATCAACACTTTATTCTCCTCACACTAGTGGGCTTAAAAATCTGTATAAGGTCAAACAATAGGTTATCAATATTAATTGGAGAAAAAATAACACTACAAAGATTCAATCACTAAACCTCCTACTCTAATACAATGTTAGATCATCACTAAACCTTAAAGCTTAAGATCACTAAACCTTAAAGCTTAAGTTGAAAGGTCACAGTAAATTTAATATTTTATCAGTCCTATGACAAAAAAAGAAAAAAAAGAAAATGATAAATAGAATGAAGAAACCTTGATCGCATGTGAATAAAGATCAAAGTGACTGCCCATGAATCAAAATTATTTTTATTCGCCTGCTTGTGTTTTCATTTCTATTAATCCAAAGAGTAGGTTATCAAGAATTACATGATAACCAACGCAAGTAAATCATTTAAACAGCCAATTTTTAAGAAAATAATAAGATGAAAAATAAAAGAAAAGGACAAAGTATCTAGATTAAACAACCCAAGTATGTTTTAAAATTTGGTTGCTAGCTACAATCAGAATGGATAGGGTTTTTTGGCCTTCTTCAGTTTGTCTTTAGCTTTATGGAGAATTTTTCTTCCATTTTAAAAAAAATTAATATTGGTATTAATAGTATTAATAATAATATAGTAAAGAAAGAAAGAAATTCAAATAAGTGATTCATTTACTCGTTCTCCAAGAACAGCTCCCCGTAAGTGATTCCATCAGCATACTGAATTTTCTTAAAATGATTAACACCCTGCACAGGTCACATCGAGGAAAACTCAATGAAGTGGGGGGAACCAGGAACAGCGTAAAACTAGAAAATCAGAGGAAAATAAGAATCTTTGAACAGAAGAAAGGGAGTACAGTGTTTTCCAAAGCCACTTCCTGACTGTAACATTTCTTGAAGCATAGCTTTCTTCCAACCCAATTGGCCCAAAGTGCTAAACTACATATTTTCAAAAATCTTTCAACCATTCATTCTTCTAGAGATAACTCCTCCAAAAATATCTCCTTATTTTCACGAGGAAGAAAAATATCTCCTCATTTTCACAATGACTTTTTCAAACAAATACAATTCATTTCTTGCCAAGAAAATAAGGGGAAAAAAGGAAGGAAGACAGTCACTTTGTAAGAAAATGCCCATTGCCCAAACCAAGGAAGGGTATTAAGAAACTTGAACCAGGGTCCACAAGCCAACTAGTAGGCCAACAATGAAAAACTAATTGTTCAAAGAATAAAGATTCAATCCCTTCTGTATTCTCCTATTATCAGCATATTCTCATTTCTAAACTTTTAACACCCTCACTCTCTTCATACTGTGTCTTGATTCCTTCTTCTTTTTTTTTTTTTTTTTTTTTTTTTTTTTTTTGGATAAGAAACATTTTATTGATGAATGAAATATCCAAAACTATAAATGAAGAGAGTCCAATCAAAGGATAGATATGAAGATGCCAAGAAAAAAGAAGAAGATAACCCATGTAAAACAGATAGTGGAGAGAGAAAGTAATGAAGCCATAACAAATTGGCCAATACAAAAAGAGTGCAAGACCCCAAAACCAAAAGTGGATAATTGGAGAAGCTCATCCAAAAAAGGAGAAGATCTGGCTTATCAATAACCCCAATGCCGAAGATTGATCAAGAAAACCCTGATTGGTATTAGCTACAAACTGAGAAGCAGGCAAAAGTGCATCCTCATGCCGATGAAAAGATTTTATTTTCCACTTAAACGTAAAATTAAGCTTTTTTTTTTTTAACAGAAACAAAACTTTTCATTGATATAATGAAATGGGGCTAATGCAATGTAAATTTGTTCTTTTTGATAAACAACTTCGTTCGAATAGGACTTCAAATTCCCACTCTCACAAGAATTATAATAATTAAACTCTTTTATGACCATAATTATCATGTTTATGTTATAATCAAAATATTCTTACAAGGCCAACAGAGACACTGTATCACCTGCAGTAACATGAGAATACGTTCAAGACCATAAGTGATTTCAACAGATACAGGCAATAGTTGTTGACTTCCAGCCTGAAAATAGAGAGAGATCAATAAAGCAGGTCGATAAATAACTGAATCTATGCAATGAATTTCAAAATCTTAAAAACAATGAACTTCCCTCTAACAGGAAGAAACGATATCCAATCATATGATAGCCACTTCCAACAAAGGAAAAAAGTTCTCAACTCATGCATCAAATTTTGCTACACTAGTTTCTTCAGTGTTTCATTGCATAGTATGTTCACACATATAGCTGCATTTGAGGCATTCTTCACTTAAACAACACTGATAATACTTATCAGAAACAAATGACCAGTTATTGATACCTGCTGAAAGTAAGTGAATTGTGTAATCTCCATCCCATCCATCCAGATTTCCCATCCCAATCCCCAAGCGCCAAGTACCTAAAAGAGCAGTCCAAATCAACAAAAGGAATTTAAGAAGTGTAAAATAACTATTCACAAAATACACAAACACACACATATATTTATTTATTTATTTAAATAATTTTTATTAGTTTCTTGATTTCCTCAACTTTTCAAGGAATGCCTCTCGACATCACCAATTTATCAACATTGTTGCAGCATGCTTTAAAAAAAAAAAACCCAACATTAATCAAACATAAATGAAAGACCCAGTTTGGAGTTGTCAAAGCTTTATAGATTTAAAATTTTTGTTGGATTTTGCTTAAAGCGATTTAGTTGAGTTCATCTCGGATCCTTTTTTCTTTTGTTTTGTTTTACTTTTATTTATTTATTTATTTATTTTGAGAGGATACGTAACTTTTCATTAAGGGAATGAAAAAAGACAAATGCTCAAAATACAAAAAAAAGTAACTTTTCTTCTAGAGCGAAGTTGTGATGCACACTCAAGTGAAAGAAAATACCTCAAATCTTATTCAATCATGTAAATGATACAAATGTAGTCCCATTTATAGGGAGCCAGCCGGTTACAAGGCTCTTAAACTGACTGGTTAGTAGGTCACTGGTTTATATACATACTAAAGGAAAATACAGCTAGACTTCTATTAAATTTAAATAACAGTAGACTATGTTCCCACATCAAATCCTTTCCCCTAGAAGGAATAACACGTCCTCAGGTTAAGTAGCTAGGGCAAAATCATCTGGGGGATGGTATGGGAATATGTCAACTACATTGAAAGTTGGACTTATCTGAAGGTTAGGAGGAAGGTCCAACTTGTAAGCATTGTCACCATATTTGTCCAAGATGTGAAAAGGTCCCATCTTCTTGCTAGTTAATTTGTTATGTAAGCCGGCTGGTAGTCTTGATTTCTTCAAGTGAATCATGACTAAGTCTCCAATAGCAAAGGATTTTGGTTTACAATGAGCATCAACAGCTTCTTTATATTTGTCGTTTGATTCCTCCAAATGAGCTCAAATTTCTTCATGTATATCCTTAATTCTTTGAGCCATAAAGTTTGCTTCTCCACTAAGATCAACATTGAAGGTAAATTAGAAAGATCGAAAGTGAGTCTAGACAATCTAGTGTATACAATTTCGAAAGGTGACTTCCCTGTTGATCAATTGGCCATGTGGTTGAATGTGAATTCCGCTTGAGCTAAAGCAAGGTCAAATTGTTTGGGTTTGTCTCCACTACGGCAGCGGATTAGATTACCAAGAGTACGGTTTGTCACTTATGTTTGTCCATCCATTTGGGGATGGCTAGTTGTGCTATAAAGTAAACCTGTACCAAATCTTTTCCATAAGGATTTCCAAAAGAAGCTCATAAATTTGACATCCCTATCGAAAACTATTGTTTTTGAAATTCCATGTAGACGAACGATTTCATTGAAAAATAAATTTGCTATATTCAAAGCATCGGCAGTTGTTTTTACATGCAAGGAAGTGTCCCATTTAACGATTATACAACGACCAAAACGGAGTCATTACCACGTTGAGTTTTAGGGAGACCAAGTATGAAATCCATGGAGAGGCCTTCCCAAATCGTTTGTGGTATAGGTAAAGGTGTGTATAAACCCGTATTTTGGCTGAACCTTTAGAAGTTTGGCAAATATAGCATCTTTTAACAAAGTTAGTTACATCTTTTTGTAATTGTGGCCAATAGAAACGGGAATTGATTAAAGTGAGTGTTTTATCCCTCCCGAAGTGCCCAACAAGACCGTTAGCATGAGCTTCCTTATTGATAGACTTTCTAAGAGGTGTGTGGTATGCAAATAGTGTCTCCTTTAAATAAATACCCATGCACAATGCAAAAGTCTTTGAATGGGATGTGGTTAGCACAATCATTCCAAATTTTTCCAAAATCCAGGTCGGTAGAATATAAATCACAAATATGATCAAACACTATAATTTCACCTTTGAGAAGAGAAAGAACAGTACCTTTGTGGCTTAAAGCGTCTGCCACTTTATTATCATTACCATTAGTATGTTTAATAACAAAATTAAATCCTTGAAGAAATTGCAAACAATGAGCATGCATCCTGTTGATTGATTTTTGAGATTGAAGAAACTTAAGAGAAAAATCGTCAAGTGAGAAGAACAAATTCTTTTACTAGTAAATAATGTTCCCAAGTCTTAAGGGCCCTAACTAAAGCATATAATTCTTGTTCATAAGTAGACCATTTTTTCCTAGCAACTACTTAACTTTTCACTAAAAAATTCAATAGGATGTTTGTTCTGAGACAAGGCAGCTCCAATTCCAAGACCAGAAGCATCAACATTGACTTCAAAGGGTTTTTGGAAGTCAGGTAACGCTAGAAGTGTTTTAAGAGTATTAAAGCTGTCAATTTGATCGTTGCCCCCAATGGAAATTGTTCTTTTCAAGGCAATTAGTAAGTGGTGTGGCAATGGAACTAAAGTTTCTTATGAACCTTCTATAAGAAGAAGCTAGTCCTAGGAAACATTGGACTTCTCTAACTGTTGTAGGTTGCTGCCAATTACTAATGGCCTCAATTTTCTTAGGATCTATAGCTATTCCTTCCTTGCTAATTAAAAAGCCTAAGAAATTAATTTGTGCACCGAAGAAACTACATTTTTTAAGATTGATGACTAATTGGTTATCATGCAATACCTTAAAAACGGAATGTAAATGTAATAAGTAATCATTATAACAACAACTATAAATAAGAATATCATCGAAATAAACAACCACAAATTTATTTATAAACGATTGTAAGACTTGATTCATTAATCTCATAAATGTACTTGATGCATTAGACAGACCAAACGACATAACAAGCCACTCAAGTAAACCAACATTAGTTTTGAAGGTAGTTTTCCACTCATCTCCTGGTTTAATTTGGATTTGGTGATATGCACTCTTTAGATCTACGTTTGAAAATAAGGAAGCTCCTCCTAATTGATCTAGAAGATCACTAAGCCTAGGTATAGGGAATCAATATTTTATTGTGATCTTATTAACAACCCTACTATCAACACATAATCTCCAAGACCCATCTTTTATAGGAGCTAACACGGCGGGAACTGCACAAGGACTCAAACTAGGTTGAATAAGGCCTTTAGTTAGTAACTCTTGTATTTGTTCATGTAAAATAGTGTGTTCTTTAGGGCTCCTTCTATAATAGGGAAGATGAGGTAAAGTACTAACAGGGATGAGGTCGATTTGGTGTTGAATGTTACGTAAAGGTGGTAAAGAAGAGGGCTCCTCGATTAAAGTAGGAAACTTATCCAATCAAGATTTCATTTCCACAGGTATAGGGATAGGTGTTTCTTTAAAGACGTCTTCTTTTACTACCAAGGCAACAAGTGGATCCTTAATCTTTAAAAATTCAGATTTGGTAGTTAAAGTAAAAAGTTGTGACTGATGCTTTGTTGGTTTCTTATCTTCCACTTTTTCTAAAGGTAGAAGAACAAGTTATTTACCTAACCACATGAACTCATAGGTATTACTTCTTCCTTTGTGGACAGTTTGGTTATCGTACTGCCACGGTCGACCTAAAAGTATATGGCAAACGTCCATATCTATAATGTCACGAACTACTTGGTCTTTATATTGATTACCTATTGATAAAGGGACAAAACATAATTCATGGACTGATGCTTCGCCACCTTTCTTTATCTAACTTATCTTATATGGATTAGGATGTGCCTCAGTTTTAAGCTTAAGAGCATTTACAAGTTCTTTAGACACAACATTTTCGCAGCTACCACTATCTATTATTATCTAGCAGACCTTACCATTTACCGTGCATCGAGTCCAAAAGAGGGCATTTCTTTGTGGATGCCTCTCAGTTTTAGGTGTGAGGAGAATCTTTTGAATGATACAAGAAAGCTGATCCCCATCATCTGCTTGCAAGAAATTGGCATCTCCATCCGAATCTTGTTGTTCTTGGGCCAGATCTTCCTCTTCTTGAATGTTTAGAGTTCTTCTTTGTGGGCACTCGTTTGAAAGATGTCCTTGCTGTCCGCACCGGAAGCATTTTCCTAAAGTAGGACAGTTATAGGGGTTAAAATTTCTTCAAAGAGTAGAACCTTCATTACCTTTACTCGTGGAGGCTCCCTTCTTGGCATGGTCCTCCTTTCGGGCCACTGAATTTCTGTCTCGAGGAGTAGAAGATTTATTGGATTCAAGATTGGATTTCTTGTAGGAATTTGATTGCTTCTCCCATGGGAAACGATTGGATGAGTTCTTGACCGGGGTTGCTTCTTCCTCCTCTTCAATCTTTGTGGCTAGAGCAATGGCACCTGCGAGGTAAGCTAATGGATATAGATTGACAATTTTCTTGATGACCACTGGAAGTCCAAACACAAATATTGCAATTTGCTGTTGCTCGGTCTCAAGTAAGTTTTTCTTGCCCCAAGACGATGGAATTCCTCGATGTAATCAGCAATGGAGCAATCCCCTTGACGGCATTGTTGGTACTTGCTATAAAGCACTTGCTGATAGTTCATGGGGAGGAACCGTTTCTTCATTAGCCGCAACATTTTTTTCCAACTCCGAATGGGTGGTTTGCCATAATACCTTCAATTGTTCTCAGTTTATTCCCACCATGCACATGCATCACTTAAGAGTTTATATGCAACCAATCGGACCTCTTTTTCTCAACCGTGTTAGCATAAGCAAAGAAGTTTTCAACATTCTTGACCCAATCGAGGAACCTTTCAATATCCATTCAACCGTTAAAAGGTGGAAGATCCATCTTAATTTTGTAGTCGGGTTGTTCTTGGTATTCTTGGTCTCCTACATGTCTTCTTGAAATCTTTAATGAATTTCTTGCACTATTATTTCATCTTCATCCAAGGAGTCAGAGTCATCTCCCATAAACCTAGGCAAAGAAAGGTCATTGGACCTCATCAACCTATGTTCTTGAGAGTAATCTTGAAGATTGGTTCTTCCTTCGGTGGAGATTCTTGGAGCAGAATGGGTGGCAGTGAAGGGAGTAAACTATTGCGTAAGATTTTCTACGGCCTTGGTGATAGTAGAGAGTTGCTTGTTGATGTCAATGACCGCAGGTTCAACATCATTCAAACGACCTTCGAAGGTGGAGGAAGCTTCCGCAACCATGGTAATTGACGGGAAAAGATCTGATTTGACAGAAGTCAACCTTGGATCGAGAGCTCTGATACCACTTAATGCACACTCAAGTAAAAGAAAATACCTCAAATCTTATTCAATCGTGTAAATGATACAACTTGTGTTCTTTTGAGAACAAATCCCCCCCTTCAGTTGTAGACACACTGAGCCCCCCTCTTCAGCCACAGACTTCCCCAAGGGACCAGAGTTCCCTTGTCTCCCCTGTTTTGGTGGTCAAAAAACAGAATAGGCAGCATCAATGGGTGATCAAGCAAGCTGATGTGCTCCAACCTGATTTCTCTAACCCTTGGATTATCTCATGTCTTTTTGAATTCGATAATTGGCTTGACATTTGTAAGGCACTCAAAGACCACTTTCAATCTAATGTTATTATCAATCCTTTATTTGCAGAAAATGCCCTGGTAACAATGGACCGAGACTCATTGGATGAACTAGATAACTTCTCAGGCAAATGGCAGAAATTTGGCTCCTTCCATCTGAAATTCGAAAGATGGAACAACTCCTCCCATGGCAAACCAGCTTATGTCAGGGGTTATAGGGGTTAGATCTCTATCAAGAACTTACCTCTGGATTATTGGTGCAAACAGACCTTCGAGGCCATTCGAAAATACTTTGAGGGATTAGAAAGCATGGCTATGGAGACACTTAACTTGATCGATGTTTCAGAGGCCAAAATTAAAGTGAAGGAGAATCTTTGTGGTTTTATCCCAGCAACAATTGACATATCAAATGAAAAAGGAGGATCAATCTACTTGAATTTTGGAGATATCTCATCATCCAGCCCTCCTAGTAAGGTCAGTGGTAACTTATTTGAATCTGACTTTACAAATCCTATTGATTTAATTCGGATTAATGAAGTTAAAAGTGATGAAGGATTTTTTTGTGATCCATTAAATTCAAATTCAACTTCCTACTTCCCTCTAATTGCAACATTAAGTTCTCTAGAAGTCCAGGAGTCTTTGTGGATAATAAAAAAAGCAAGATGAGAGAGATTGAATCCAAAGCCAAGAAGTTAAGAGGCCGTTCGAAATCTGAGCCGCCCCCCATTCATGCCTCATGCCTCTGCCTTTTGATCTTCCTGAGCAACCACCTTCAGGCCGTCTGAAAAGGACAAAGTCTTAATTAAAGAAAAAATTACAGAGGGGCGCGACCCTTCAACTTCCCCTAAAAAAGGCACCAAGAATATCTATTGATTGAAAGTAAAACAGAGGGTCGTGACCCTTCAAATTCTTCTCACAAAGGCACCAAAATTGACTCGGGAAAACCCGGTCCAACCCTTCCTAATCAGAATGCCGGTTCGTCTTCAACCAAGTTTGAGAAGTCTGTTACTCAAGATTTTATCACAGAGAAGCCGAAGGCCTTGGTCTCCATTCCTTCCTCCCACAGACGAATCCAAAAGGTGAAAAAGATTAAGACACTCAAGCATCACATTTCTGCAAAATCGAATTCATTTGGGCTGAGTCCTTTTCCCAGACACTTCATCAAAAAGCACACATCCTTTCAAAACCCTTGGTCAGCCATCTCCAACCTGGATATTCTTGAAGTAAGTTGTGCTAACCTACAAGCCAACCCTCAAACTTTGAGGCCTAATAGGGAAAGTCCTATCCAACCTTCTCTACATTGCACCTGAAGTGATAACATCTCTTCAGATAGCCAATTTCCCAGCCGTAACAAGTTTATTTTCTCCTCTTCATTCTCCCAAGACTCAGATGATGACTTGTTAGCTAGTGTGAGCAGTGAGGAACTAGATATTAATGATGATGAAGATAAAAAAGAACTTGATGACAATCAAGAAGACATGGACTTCTCCCTAAGTCAGCTCTTCCTCCCCCCGGATGAACATTCACAGGTTAGTGAAAGCATTTTCCCGACCCCCCCCCCCCCTCTAAATTTGTCAGTTGTACCACAGAATCTACACTCCATCATAAAAGAGTGTGATTTCATTTTAGCTTGATCAAAAGGAAAAGTGTTGAAGAATCCTCGGTGAGCCTTAATGAAGATAGTTACTTGGAACACAAGAGGTTTAGGGGATTCATCAAAAAGACTGCTTCTAAAAAGATTTCTGAAAAAAGTCAATCCTGATATTGTCCTTATCCAAGAAACAAAAAAAGACAGAATTGAGGGCTTATTTATCAAAAGCCTTTGGAGCTCAAAAGAGGTAAGATGGGTCTTGGTGGAAGCTAAAGGAAAATCGGGAGGCATATTCACAATGTGGGATGAGAGCAAAATCTAGTCTCCGACAGCTCAAAAGATGAATTCTCCCTTTCAATCAAATGTCAAACGTTAAACAAAATGTTTGCTGATTTCTACAGCAACGGTAAGCTCAATTCATGTATTAAAGAGAACTTTATTTGTCTAATTCCAAAAAAGACTGATGCAGTGAAAGTCAAAGACTTCAAACCAATTAGTCTCACTACCCTCTTGTACAAGATAATAGCAAAAGTCCTAGTGGAGAGACTAAAAAGAATCATGCCAAGCATAATTGCCCCCACTCAAAGTGCGTTTATTGAGGGAAGACATATCCTAGACCCCGTCCTAATTGCAAATGAAGCAATCGAGGACTATAGATCGAAAAGGAAGAAATGATGGCTTCTAAAGCTTGATTTGGAGAAAGCATTTGATAGAGTGGACTGGTCATTCCTTGAAAAAGTCCTAATTGGAAAGAATTTCAACTCAAAATGGATATCTTGGATTTTGGGGTGCATCACCAATCCAAAATTCTCCATCTTTATCAATGGAAGGCCTCGTGGAAAGATAGTTACATCTAGAGGAATTAGGCAAGGAGATCCCCTTTCTCCTTTCCTCTTCATCCTTGTGGGAGACGTCTTAAATGCCTTAATCAACCGGTTACATGAGAAAGATTGCTTTGAAGGATTTTTGGTTGGGAAGGATCAAGTCCACGTTTCAATTTTGCAATTTGCCGATGACACCCTTATCTTTTGCAAATATGATGATGATATGTTAGAATCTCTTCGAGCTACTCTTGACCTTTTTGAATGGTGTTTTGGACAGAAAATTAATTGGGAGAAATCATCTCTTTGTGGTATAAACATTGGCCAAGACATGCTGAATAAGTGGGCAGAAAAGTTCAATTGTAAAGCAGAGCAACTTCCCCTTCTCTATTTAGGACTTCCTTTGGGAGGTTACCCGAAAAAGATTGATTTCTGGCAGCCTGTTATTGATAAACTTCATGGAACTCTTGATAAATGGAGAAGATACAACATTTCAAGAGGAGGAAGAGCAACCCTTTGTAAGTCGGTACTCTCAAACCTCCCCACTTACTACATGTCTTCCTTCTTGATTCCTAAAAAAGTGTTGCATATCTTAGAAAGAATTTTGAGGAATTTCTTTTGGGAAGGCCACAAAGGGGGTAATTTAAATCATTTAGCCAAATGGGAACTTGTGTCCAAATCTTATGAAGAAGGTGGCCTCGGTTTGGGTAGATTAAAAGAGAAAAATCTAGCTCTTTTAGCAAAACTAGAGATTCCAGCTTGAAAGCTCTTCCCTTTGGTGCAGAGTGGTCAAAAGTATACATGGCAGTAGCATTTTCAGGGGTCACACCTCCGGTAAGGCAGTGGGCTGCCTTAGAAGCCCATGGATCAGCATTTCAAGAGCTTGGTTGAAGGTGGAAAATTTGTCGGTGTTTGTCTTGGGCAATGGGCTTAATATTGGCTTTTGGTTAGATACTTGGATGGGCAATCTTCCCCTTTCATCCAGATTTTCTAGATTATTTAGATTGGCCACTCATCCAAATGACTCTTTGAGAGAGCATTGGGACCACACCACCAACTCTTGGAGCATCTCTTTTAGGAGGTACTTAAAAGATGAAGAGATTACTGAATTTCAAGATTTGTTAAGTCTCATCTCTAGCCTAAAGGTGCAAGATCGCCCGAACTCAAAGGTTTGGTCTTTGGATCCTAATGGAGCCTTCTCGGTTAAATCTTTAACCAACTTCCTTCACAAATCCCCCCGAATTGATCCTCTACTTTATGAAGCTCTTTGGAAATCAAAAAGTCCAAGGAGAATAAACATAGTCCTTTGGATAATGGTTTTTGGGTCCCTAAACTGCTCAAGTGTGCTGCAAAAGAAGCTTGCCTCTCACTATCTCTCCCCCAATATGTGTTTTGTGTAAGAAGAATGGGGAAGACCAACAGCACCTATTTTTTAACTGCGTTTATGCACAAAGTTTGTTTCGCTCTTCAATATCTTCAATTTGAGCTTGTCCTTTGGAGCAGAATTTAGCCTAAATGTGCAGCAGCTGTTGATAGGGCCGGCTGTCAAGAAATCACACTAGATTCTATGGGTCAATGCTGTCAAGGCTGTTTTATCTGAATTATGGTTTGAATGGAACCAAAGAGTCTTCCAAGACAAGGAAACCCCGTAGTTCTCAAGATTTGAAGCTGCCAAGTTGAAAGCATCTCTTTGGTGCTCCCTTTCAAAATCCCTTGCAGCATACTCTTGCCAGAAAATCAGTCTAAATTGGCATTCTTTCCTTTCTCCAGCTTTCTGAAGTTCTCATTGCCTTGTTTTTAGTTGTCTTTGGTTGTCTTTTGATATGATTTTCCAGTTTCTCTCTTTATCAGTTCAAGTATTGTTTCCCATTGTATCGTTTAATTTTAAGGCTTTTCTAGAGTTAGGATGTGATGAGGGGTGCTAAGGGGGTGTCAACCTAGTTGAGATGCCCGAGTGCACCTGCTGATCCTTATGAATTCCTTGTAAATTGAGCATTAGTCTCACTTCATTTTCTTAATGAATAAAGAGACTCGTTTCCTTTTTAAAAAAAAATCATGTAAATGATACAAATGTAGTCCCTTTTATAGGGAGCCAGCCGATTACGAGACTCTTAAACTGACTGGTTTAGTAGGTAACCGGTTTATATACATACTAAAGGAAAATACAGCTAGACTTCTATTAAATTTAAGTAACAGTAGACTATGTTCCACATCAAGTTGTTAACAATCGGGTAGTTCTTGTCAAGGATCACATTTCTAAGGCAGGTGTTTTTCATTGTCATGATGGAAACATTTCTCCTCTCAAGTTGTTTTGCTTCCAGCTTCCAGTAATTTATAGCATTTTTATTAGAAATCGAGGAGAGAAAAGAAAAATAATACAAAAGATAGAATACAAAAGGACAGCCCAACAAGAGAAGCCAGACCCTAACTATAATGAATAGGCCTCTAGTTCAAAACAATAAGACCTGACGGATAACAAGAGTCCTTGGAGATCAACGCCCAAACAAAGTTATCAAACTTGGGAACAGGCCACACATCTTTCCAAGACTTCTCAATCCCTCTAAAAAGAATTTTGTTAGTCTTCAACCAAATATCCATAAAATAGCACAGAAACCAATATGCCAAAGGGTGCACCCCTTATCTCAAAAAGGTGAATGAAGCAAAACCTCCTCCTCCATCTTAAGAAAGCAATCACTAAACTGAGTTGTGTACACACCAAAAGTCCAAAGAAGATTCCCAAATCGAAAGAGCAAACTTCCAACCCCAACGAACACATTCAAATTCTCAAAAACCTCCTTCCAAAGAATATGTCACTGTAGCCAGATCATAAAGAAGGAATGCCACTTAATGCAGTCCAAAGTGTTGACTTTTCCATGTAAAACCTATCTGGCAAAGAACTTACCCTTCTTCAAAGATTTTAGTGACTATTCTTTACCAAACATTTCCATAAACTGAGGACTTGTTTAATAATTTTCTTGTATTAAGAAAGATGGTTCGTAACCTCTTCAGATTTTGATTTATTTCTGGGATTAAAAACCAATATCACAATCATAGCAGCCACCTAATCATCAATGAGACAATTGAAAAAGTAAAAGCTTAAAGTGAACAAGTTCAAACCATGACACCTAGAATTTAATATTCTATAAGTTTCCTCGACAACCAAATATAGTAGGGTCTAGCAATTGTCCTGTAAGATTAACTGAGGTGCATATAAGCCACCCTGGTCACTCATAATGAAGCTGATGGAGAACAAACGCGAAGAGTCTACATGCGACACCAATTTATCCTCTAGTTGACTAGGAAAGAAACCAAAGTATTCTACAGAAGATTAAAGCAACCATTAAGCTCTCTACGTTGAGGATTTTTATAAGAGAAATCAAGGAAGTACTTCCCTTCTTTATGTACCATCAATTAGACATGGAGTATCCCTAGTTAAGGTTTGATTTAGTGAGAAAATTTAATCCAATATTACAAACTTAACAGATAAGTTTTCTAAGAGAAGTAAAAAAAAAACACAAGTGGCAAGTCCAATGCACAAGTAGAGTTCAAACCAATGACAAGGAAACTAGATGCCTACGACTTTTAATGAAAACTCAAGTTTTAGATTCAAACGCGTAATTAAGCTCAATTCAAACACAATGCCGGTATGCATTCCTCACCATCTATATCAACAAGATAGAGCAAAATGTTAAAAATAGGCAACAACGAGAACCGTCGATTTGCACAACATATATTCCTTTGTAGCAAAAGTGAAAACTTCAATTTTTTTTATAAAGGGCCATAAGAATAACAGTTGTTAAAAAGCTAGAATATTTTACGCCTTCAAAATTAGCTTGCAGGGCGGTGGAAATAGAAGACAATACCTACGCTAGCTAGGAATCCAACCACATTTTGTGGAAAAATTTAAAGAGCCAGTGGACTGGAATTTTCATAATGTCTATTCATAGGATAACCAATCGGCAGCCCATTCTGAGGTTACTTGAATTCTTATAGTAATTGTTCAGTTATCTGTTATTTTTTCGTTCTCTTCATTTCAGCTATAAATATCAATGTTCATATCTATATTGCCTACACAGTAATTTAACCGTAATGAAGTATTTCTGGAGGGAAAAAGAAGAAGAAGAAGAAGAAGAAGAACCAATATAGTGATGTAGAACATGGTAGTATTAACACACACATCCCTAAAAATGAAAAAAAGAAACGAAAGGAAATGATAGGACAATATATGACAGATTACCGGACTCTCCCAATTATCCTCTACAAAACGTATATCATGTGCTGCAACATCAATCCCTATAAAGCATATAGAAGAGGCATATGGCATCAGCTGTCCGTATATTTCATTAATAACCCCCAAGATGGTGAAGTTTTTACTTGGTGCGAGTTGAAAAAGTTCAATTACCTTGGGTTATCAACAAACTTTTCATTCATGAAACAGTTTCTTCATTTATTAAAAAAAATGTGTACTTCAAAAAATTGATGAGAATCATATAATATAAGAAAGTGTATAAATGTGCAAAATCTTTAAAATAAGTATGTATAAATATTTTTCCACTTTGCAAAAGCTGTATGTTATCAAACAAGAGCTTATATGTTTGCCAAATCAATCGAAGTTCATCATAGTGGATCATTATGTCCTACCTAAAGCAGAGAGACTTTGGATGAAAAGGTCTTGTGAATTTCCAGGATCAGGCTTCAAAATCACCTGTGATCACATGTAACATAAAAGAAAATTGAAGTGAAAAGAGGGAAACCAGAAAATGTTTTAGGTAAACAGTTTGGTGGAATGATAATGTTTTGCTTTAATATGTGGAACAATGATTTTTTCGCTAAAATGTGCGGAACAATGATTTTTTTACTAACATGCAACTTTTAGAATAAAAAATATAACAGTCAATTCTCTTAAATAAATTAAAAAATAAATACTTAAAAGTAGGAAAAATTGGGATGTTCTAGCCTAAGATACCAAAGCATAATTTATTCTTTAACAAAAAAATAACTAATCCAACTAAGCTCTTGAGTTATTTTATTACTATACTAAAAGAATTTAATCAAAGAGGTAAAAATATAACCATCAATTCCCTTAAATAAATTCTAAAAATAAATACTTAAAGTAGGAAAAACCGGGATGATCTAACCTAAGATATCAAAGCATAATTTCTTCTTTAATAGTAAGATAACTAATACTATTAAGCTCTTGAGTTATTTTACAACTATACTAAAAGAACTTTCATCAGTGAAGTACAGACTATCAAGTTTTCTAACACTTCCAATGTTGAAAAATATCGTGAGATTTAAGAATATAACACGAAAAATGGTATCTTTAGAAAGTTTGCTAATAAATAAAAGATTACAGGCTAATTTTGGAACGTAAAGGATGAACTATAGAGAAGATATTCTCAGTCTAATTGTCCCTTTTCCTTTTTTTTTGAAAAGGAAACAGCCTTTATTAATCAATATAATTAGTACAAGAGATGAGTACTTTGATAATAAAGGCAAATACAAGGAAATCAATCAGGAAACTAAAGGATCAGTAGGTGCACCAGGGCATCTCAACTAGGTTGACACCCCCATAGCACCCTCATCATATCCAACAAAATGAGAATGCCAACAAAGGCTAAAATAAGAGTAGTCTAATGAAGCAATACAATCTGAATGTTACAACCGAACAAAATATAGAACTAGGCTATAGAAATCTAAATTATATCAAGAAGCTAAGACAAATAAGAGTACTAAAGAAAGCGAAGCTGCTGTCTCTACTTCTGATGCTTCGATTAATCTTCCAGTTGACAAAAAGATTGCCAATTTAAAATTATGTCTTGCAAAGAGTAGGCTTCAAAGCAATTAGAAATGGAGCACCAAAGCGAGGCATTGAGCTTTGCTGCCTCGAAGCGATTATACCAAGGAGTTTCAATCCCATTAAATATTCTTTGATTTCTTTCAAACCAGATTTCAACCAGCATTGCTTTTACTCCATTAGTCCATAGTAAATTGGAGTATTTCTTCAGAATAGGACCTGGAAGTAGCTGATGAACATTGCATCTAAAGGAAAAATCAAAGACCCAAGAAGTGTTGAAGCACTTAAGGAATTTCTTCCAGCAGTTGAAGGCAAAACAGCAGTCAAAAAATAAATGTTGGAGGTCTTCTTCGGCTGATTTACAAAGGACACACCAATTGGGGGAAATAGAAAAGCAAGGCAGCTTTTTTTGCAGCACCGATGAACAATTTAGGGTTCCAAACAGCATTATCCAAACAGTTATATTAACCCTTCGAGGGCTGTTAGACTTCCATAGACTCTTGTGAAGGCTGGTTGATAATGGGGTGGTCTCAGAAAGATGGTTAAACAGGGATTTTACTGAGAAAGAGCCATGTTTTTCAAGGGACCAAATGCGAATGTCTTCCTTATTGGATAATTTTTGCTCAGCCAATAATGCTAGTAAGGCTTGGAACTCTAAAATCTCATCATCTTTTAGGTCTCTTCTGAAGTTTAGAGTCCAAGAAGAGGTGTGATAGTCCCAATACTGTGATAATGAACCATTTGGAAGCAATGTTAGTCTGAAAAGGGAAGGAAATCTGTCTTTTAACTGAAGAGAGTCCCACCAAGGGTCATGCCAAAATGCAATTCTGGTTCCATTCCCTACTTTAAAGACTGCCAACTTCTCAATAATCAACCAAAATCTTGAAATACTTATCCAAGGGCTTCGAAGACTACAATGAACCTTGCCGAAAGTATGCCAACCAAAAAGACTGCTACCATGTATACTCAAAATAACTTGGCTCCAAAGGGAAGGTTGCTCTTTTAGGAATCTCCAACCCCATTTGGCTAATAAGGCCATATTTTTAGCTTTTAAACCTCCAATTCCGAGTCCCCCATCAGCTTGATTCTTAGAAACTAGCTCCCATTTTGCTAGATGATTTATCTTTCCCCCTTTAAAACCTTCTCAAAAGAAGTTTCTGATAATTTTTTCAATGGCTGAAATCACTTTTTTAGGCATCAAGGAGGACATATAGTAAGTTGGGAGGTTGGCAAGGACTGAGTTGCATAAGGTAGCTCTTCTCCCTCTTGATAAGTTGTATCTTCTCCACTTGTCAAGTCTTTTGTGAACTTTTTCAATGACCAGTTGCCAAAACAATAATTTCTTTGGGTGCCCCCTAAGAGGAAGGCCTAAATATATGAAAGGTAGGTGTGTTAATTGGCAACACAGTCTTGAAGCCACTGCCCTTAACTTAGAATCTTCACTATTTATCCCATAGATGGCAGATTTTTCCCAATTAACTTTCTGCCCCGAACACCTCTCAAACAAAGTAATAGATTTTTTGAGATTGTCTAGCATGTCATCATCATACTTGCAAAAGAGTAGTGTCATCAGCAAACTGGAGAATAGAGAGATGTACCTTGTTTTTTCCAACCACAAAGCCTTCAAACAGCCCTTTTTCATGAATTGTGTCAACCAAAACACTAAGCAAGTCACTTGCCAAGAGGAAGAGGAAGGGGGATAGGGGGTCCCCTTGCCTAATTCCCCTTGTAGCTTTGATCCTTCCTCTTGGTCTTCCATTAATGAAGACGGATAACATTGGGTTAGTGATGTAGCCCAAAATCCAAGTTATCCACTTGGGGTGGAAGTTCCTTTCTTTAAGGGTTTTTTCAAGAAAATCCCAATCCACTCTATCAAAAGCCTTTTCAAGATCAAGCTTTAAAATCCAACCCTTCTTCTTCTTAATTCTGTAGTGTTCTACGACCTCAATAGCCATTAAGACCGGATCAAGGATTTGTCTCCCTTCAATGAAAGCATTTTGAGTTTGACTTATAAGGCTAGGCATTACTTTCTTGAGCCTTTCTGCAAGTACTTTAGCTATAATCTTATAGATTATAGTAGATAAGCTAATGGGTCTGAAATCTTTCACTAAAACTGCTTCTGATTTTTTCTGAATTAAGCAAATAAAATTTTCTTTGATGCAAGAATTGAGCTTCCCATTTCGGTAGAAATCATCAAAAATACTCTTTATATTGTCCTTTAAAAGCTCCCAAAATTTTAGTATGAATTCAATTGTGAAGCCATCTGGTCCTGGAGCTTTGTTTCTTCCCAACATCTTTACTGCTTCTTTAATTTCTGTCAAATTAAATCTGGAAATCAGCCCCAAATTCTGATCTGAAGAGACCCTTGGCCAGCTCAGATTCTGAGGTATATATCTCAATCCTTGACTTTTTGAGTAAAGATTGCTGTAAAAATCAATAATTAGGGATTCCACTTCTCTGAAATTCTTTGTAGCTTCCCCTTGGTCATTGATTAACTCCGTTATTAGGTTTTTCCTTTTCTTGGCAGCAAGAAAACGGTGGAAGAAGGCTGTATTTTCATCACCCAATTGTAACCAATTCAGTTTGCTTTTTTGAATAAGGTTTCTTTCCTCTGTTTGGTAGATGGAAAATAATTCTGCTTTTAGGGAGATTCTTAAATCTTCCTCAAGAGAGGGTTCCTCTTGAGACTCCATAATTAAATCTCTTCTTCGAATTTCTTCTAGTAGTGTCTCTTCACTAGCTTTCAGCTGCTTAGTTTTTTCAGCATACCATCTTTTGAGGACTTGTTTCAACTTTCTTAGTCTGATTGAGAAATTAAAACCAGCCCACCCTTGCTGAATTTCCAGACTTAGAGAACGTTCAATAATTCTGCAACACTCCTTATCAAGTAGCCAACTATTGCAAAATCTAAAAAGGGAGGGGCCTCATTCAACAGCTCCAGCTTCAAACAAGAGAGGGAAGTGATCAGAAATTGGTATAGTTTGTCTTGAGACTCTTGAGTTTTCGAACAAATCATCCCAACTACTTGTGATGAAGAATCTGTCAATCAGTGATCTCAATATTGTTTCTCCTTCTCGTGACCAAGAGAATCTTCCATTTGACATGGGGATTTCAAGTAGATTCGTATTTCTAATGAAATTATTAAATTGTCTGATTTCTCTAGTTGCTCTTCCTATTGGAAATCTTTCTTGTCTTCTTCGAATACAGTTAAAGTCCCCACTGATACATCAAGCACTATCACATCTTTCTATTAATGAGGTTAATTCAATCCACAAATTTCTTCTTTCACTAGGGCTGTTTGGTCCGTATACATTGGAAATCCAGCATAATTTCTTACAAATGGTACTGCACTTTAATGTTAATGAGAAATCTGCCTTGAAGACCTCCAAAACTACAATTTTGCTTTCATCCCAAAGAGAAAGAATACCCCCAATCTGCCTTGTGCTTCTATAAAAGCCCGCCCACCTTTTTAGAACTCCAAATGCTTTTTATGAAAGGGAGATCAAATCTGTCCTTTTTTTATTCTTGAAGTAGAACAACATCCGGATTTATTTACCTCAGAAGCTTTTTTATAACTAATCTTTTAGATTTATCTCCAAGTCCCCTAATATTCCATGAGATAATCTTCATTTGCTGATTATGCCAGGGTAATGTCACAAATATTTAAGAAAGAATTAAGCTCTTGAGGTAGTTCAATGTGGGATGGAATTAAGACTGTTGAATCTTGTACCTCCTCTTCATGGAAAAGCAAATTCAAGTTTAGTATGGCATCTTTTTGATCTTCTATGCCCTTGAATTTCAAGTTATGATCCTCAAAGTCTAAGTCTTCACTGCTGACACTAGCTATTGAGGCTTCATCATACTCTTGTGGTAGCTTTTTAGAGTCGGAGACAGCAATGGGAGACCCTTGCACATAAATGAAAGATGGATCTAAGTTTTTACCCAACTGAGGAGTGGTTGAAGAAGGAAAAGTGGGAGGAATTACTGACCTTTCTGCCTCATCAATAGGTATTTGTACCCAAGCGCAACAAACTTCCAATAAGTTTGAGTTTGCAAGTAAGGACCACGTTTTAGCAGTGGAGCTTTTCCTTCTTTCAAAGTATTTAGGGAATGGCTTGAGAAGATGTGAGCTTCGGCTAAAGAGGGATACTGAGTTTTCTTCTAGATATTTCAATGAATTATCAAATGCCGGAGGGGTAAAATGGACAGGGGATTGAACAGGGGAAGACTCTTCCTCTTCAGCATTTAATGTATGTGTCTCCTCGGTATCCTCTGGCCAGCCACGGCTTTTTAATCGAATATGATGCTTCAACATCCTTGTCTCTTCAGTGGGGAGTTCTTTTACTGCCGCGCGGCAGGGTAAATTGTTTTTCTCCCGAGATGCTGATGGTTTATTCATTGTGGGGCCATGTAGAACTGAAGATGAGGGGTTTATCTCTTTCAAAATAATTGGCTGTTCTTCCAAGGAATCTGAAACGTCAGTCCTTTGGTTTTTTTCCAGAAGAGATGTTTTAGTAGGGCTTATAAATGAGGTGTTTTTAGAATTAAATAGAGTGGTGACTGTTGGAGTTCTCGAAGGAGTGGCTGTTGGGCTTCCCTTGACTTCCTTCTCCCTTCTTAATGAGATTTCTTCATTCTCTTTCCACATGTTCACACCTAACCGGTTTTGGACTTCGGGTAGAGTAGTTTCTGATTGGCCAACCAATTGCTCCGGCAAGCAACCTTCCTCTTTTTCCGGCAAAGATGTCCCCTGTTCTGAATTTTCCGGCGAGTTGACATTGACTTCTTTTGAAAACAGAGGATTCCTTGCAAAATTTTTTTGATTTACTGTTGTATCAAGGAAAGACCACTCTTCAGATGAATTTGGATGGCTTAATCCTTCATCGATCTTAACCTGATTTAGTCTAGCTATGTCAACCGGATTGTGAAGTTCATTTCCTTCCAAAATTCTCATATCTTTTCTTGGAGGATCCAAGAACTCCATCCCCTTGCCTTTTTTTAAAAAAAGGGAAACAAACTTTTTATTAATTCATAAAAAGAAAGTATAAGAGATGTGTACTTGAATAGGATCGATACAAGATACGGGATCAGGAGACGCACCCGGGCATCTCAACTAGGTTGACACCCAAGTACATCCCCTTGCCTTAACCTCTAATAGCTCCAAATTTCCCCCTAGGCTTGCCATTAAGGATAATTGAGAAGTTTGTGGAGGATATGCATACTCTAGTCGATAGTCTAATGTTTTAGGTAAGATATGCATACTCTAGTCGATAGTCTAATGTTTTAGGTAACATTAGTTTTCTAGTGTTTACACATAAGTAGTAGAAGTTCTTATAGGAATTAACAGAGAACTCAGTAAATTATTCAACAACTCCAAAGTTCGATCACAACTCAAAGGTTACCTGAAACTGAGTGTGGCGTTGGAGTCTATTTGGATTTTCCCCATAGCGACTATCATCTGGCCGTATACTAGGCTCCACATACCTTCCATAAAAAATTTCCACAATGACAATTAAAAGTCTTATGTGTCCACAAGCAATAACAACTTTTATGTTTTCACTAATGTAACTGCTTAGTGCTCACAAGCATATGCAGACCATTTTTTACATTTTGATAAAGTGGCAAACATACATTGAAATTTTCAGTGGAGTTTCTCCAATGTTTTCAAGGGTAACATACATTGAAAAAAAAGGAAAAATACAAGGGGAGTACAAAAACCAACCCCAACCAAAAGGGGCCAAACTAAAACAAAAAAAGAACTCCAATCAAGCCACCAAAGCCCAAAGGGAGACATGGATCTTAACAAGAAGCTCACATAAGCTCACATCTTCCTTGTTTTCTCCAACCCTCTAAATACTTTATTAGTCCTCTCCATCCAAATAACCTATAACATCGCATAAACCCCATAATCTACATAAACCGACCCTTCTCATGAAAGGCGAGTGTGAAAGGTATTCTTTCGACATTGAACACGTCTTTTGATCTTGTCCCTGGAAGCCAAACTCCTCAAAGAAATTTTCCCACATGAAACTAGCAAAAGAGAAACTCTTGAAAAAGTGGTCAAAGTCCTTGGTTGGGCCTCTGGAAAAGATGCGACACTACGGACCCATCAAACTAGAAAAAATCCTCAAAACACAATCTATCATGTTAATTCTTCCATTGAGGACTCATCAGGCAAGAAACTTCACCATTTTTACTTTTCACATAGAGTTAACTGAACGAATGGAGGCAAAGGGGTTCACCAAAGATTTTTTTTTTTTTTAAGAAAAATCAAGATAAACCATCCATGTTGAACCAAATGAAGATCCCCTTTTCGATGATGAATAGAAACCCACCCTCAACCACAATGGGAAGGCTAATAATGTTTATTATTTTCCTATTGATTAAGAGACTACAAACCAAAGATCGAGAAAAATGTTATTCTCTGGCCGAGAGAGATTGAAGGCCACAAAATGATTTCACCTAGAAGAAATTGGTACAAAAGAGGAAACACAGAGCAAATGAGTCCATCTCCCAACCACTTATCTTCTCAAAAGTAGGGATCCCTCCCATCCCCCATGACACACTACATAAACCACAACAACGAGAGAGAGAGAGAATGAGGAAAGTCACTTAGCACTAAATATAGCTCTCCAAGGATGGGAAAATTTTTGTAGATCATAGTCAATACTCGACAGTTCAGTTTAGTTTAGGAGAATTTGCACTTTCTTTTGATGCACTTTTTACTAAATAAATGCGAAGTGTTCCTAGTTTCTAAAAAGATAAGGTATCTTGAAACATTCACGAACTCACTCTAAAATAACATACCCACCCGCCCCTACCCTGAAGAAAGCATTATCCCTAGGCAGTGCGCATATTCTTGAAATGACCAAGACTCCAAAGGCTATTTACAACCTAACTTCATAATGAAAAGATGAAAAATAACAAACGATCCATGGATTTCTAATCTACGTAATGAAGGAGACAACCAAAGTGAGACAATACATAATGAGGCATTCTCTCCTGCAGATATATGTCAAAGAATACTTACGCAACATTCCATGGTTCTGGACCAAGAACTCTTAAGAATGTCAAGGGATTCATGGTTCCTGCACCAACCTGGCCAATAACAGAAACAATTTTAAATAATTGCAATATTACACCTCAAACCCTTATACTGAAAACCTTTTGATAAACACACACACACACACACAAAATTGTGTCAACACCGAACTTACCTCTGTGTTACTGCATTGCATCACAGCACATCCAACAGAGGCCCAGTATTCCTGTGATATTATTGAAATAATCATCAAAAGAACGGTTCAATGTGATAATGATATAAAGAATAAACTTCAGATTTACCTTATTAATACCAAACAATGATTATTATGGGGAAAGGAAACAGAAATATCATATATCACCACTGAGCAAGTAAATAGCCAAAAGTGATCACAAGATGAATGTAATAGACAAAGACTCCATTCAATTTTGTGCCTCGTAAAAAAATCCATTCAACTTTTACATTTACAGAGTAAGGAAGGAAGAAATGGACACCATGAAGTCAAAGACTCCAACTGCAACAATTTCATGGCTTAATCAATGACCCATGACTCTTATTTACGACCCAGATATTCAACAGATGATTATAAAATTTGCCCGAGGAAATGTAAAAGCCATTGATCCTTTTTTAGTGTTTTGAGGACCTTATGGATGAATATAAGTTTTATTGCTTGTGAAATATAGAATTTTGATTGTAGCGTAAAGAAAAAAGACTTTGGGGGTGTTTGGCTCACCAACTTTATAAGTTGGTGTTAAACAAATCAACTTCAACAGTAAATACTATTAAAGTTTGCACATTTATTGAGAAACTCCATTTTACAACTCTGCACTCCAAACACAAACTTTCTAACTCTCTACTTCATAACTCACCTCAGTACCTCAAACACCTCCTTTATTCTTTCACAAATGCAACTGCCCACAAGCATATGGGGACCTTTTTCCTTTTTCATAAAATATTCTCAAAATGAATATAAGTTTTAACGCTCGAGGAAATAAGTACTGCTTCTTTTTTTTTTTTTAATTATGCCCCATATTCAAACTTCAACCCCAATTCACAATGCACACCATCATACACATCTAAGAAACAACTAGATTACAAGCCAGATTTCCACTACAGAACATTGAGACAATCCAACCAACAGATACAAGCCTTCACTTGCATTAAAAAAAATACCCTTTATTCTTTAGCAGAAAATAAACAAGAAATAAGCAATTGGGCATCAGGAAAATGACCTGGAGACGCTGAATTGCTTGCTGAAAAGTAAGAACCGAGGACTTGGAGCCATACGTCTTGGAATCACTGGACGAATGCTGTAGAGTAGTGGAAGGACTAATGGCAGAGGCACAAGTTTTGTTGAATTGGCGGCGATATGGAGACTTGCAGAAGCTAGAAGAAAGTGACTTCCGAGAGCGAATGGAAAGGAGATAAGTATGGTGTTTGAGGAAGGAGGCAAGCAGGGGAAGAGCAAGAATGGCCATTGGTATGGCTCAAGCTTTTGATTTCGGTGTCGTCAAAGAGACGGCCTTAGCCGGTTGGGAGTTTAAACGGGTTTTTCTCCCAAAAAAAAGAAAAAAGAAAGAAAGAAAAAAGCACTCGAAAGTTTTATTTTAGCTAAATATCTTGGAAAAATATGTGGATGGATCAAAAATTGATTTTTGATCGGATGACCTAATCTTAAAACCTATAAAAATTAATTTAAAACTCCTTCTCGTATTAAGAATGTTTCACCTATCACGAAAAAAGTCGGAATTCTAACACAATGTTCATTTCAATTGTAATTTTTTTTTAATCACATGTTGATCAATCGAGGTCATGAGTGCCCTCCCACTGTGATATTGTAGTGGATTTAAAAAAAAATCTCGATTAAAATAAACATTGTGTTAGGGTTTTGACTATTTCACGGTGGGTGAGACATCCCTAATGAGAGAATGAGTTTCAGACGATAGAGTACTTTGTGACATAAGTATGTTAGTTTTGTAGGATTGGATCATTATGCATTTACGTCTCTAAAATTAGGTCATCTATACAAAAATCTCAAGAAAATTTGGCGCACTCTCAAAAACTAAAGTTGTATAATCACTTCAACATCCACTTGAATTTACATTATTCCCTTGATTTGTTAAGCAAAAGAAAATTTCCTCCAATGCTTTATCTTCTTCTTTCTGTCTTCTCCTTCTTTTTCTCTCCTTTTTTTTCGTTTTCTTCTTTTTAAAAAAAAAATTGATGGTTCAGTTTTCTCTATGGATAAAATTGTTTTTCATTTCAATGAGTCCTTTTGTTTGAGGGTTGAATGTTGTTACTTCAAGGCTGATATGTTGTAGGTTTGTTTCATGTCATTGTGTTAATCATAACTCGTGTTGATTTAGGGTATCATCTGATTGTTTTGCTGGTGATGCATGTAATTGAAGTTTGATGGACTAATTGATATTGCGGTAGAATAGTCTAAGCTTAGAAAAAGACAAGATTTATATAGCAAAAGTGCAATTGAGAGCGAGATTGAAATCGATAGGTTAATCCAGAGAGCAAGTGATAGTTGGAGCACAAGAGAGAACACGAGCAACAATTAAAGCAAGAGTGCACATGAGATCACAATTGAGAGCGAGAGTAGCAGAATGCAAAAGAGAGCAAAAGAAAAGGTAAAATTATTATTTTTTATCTATTAAGTTTGTTTATCATTTTATTAATTTGTTGATGTGTTTTATTCAATACTTTTACACATTTACAAGACTTACCTTGCATTCTAAATATCAGTGTAAGGGGTTACTTTCCCGACTAGGTTATCAATTTGTCCACATTGGAAGTACAAACAAAGTCATCAAAGGAAATATACTTACCCCCACATGATTCAATTCATAAGGATTATCTTCAAACAGTTGGTTGACGTTGATTTGGTATTCAATAGCCCATTTGTGCATCACATCTTATTAAGGAAGGTTGTGGACGAGAGACCAAATGTGACGAGTTTCATATAAGGTCTACAATTGTCACTTATATTAATAACAGGATTGTGGACATCTCATGAGGAGAGTGGTTCAGAATGAGGTATCATTCATATGTTTGTGCGGACGTACTTCGATGAAGGGTTAAAATGTACAAAACGTTGAAGTTCAAGAACTAAGATGATGCAGGAAAGGTCTTTCTAGTGTATAGCAATGACGGAGAAGTACAGGTCCAAGACAATGGACAAATTATTGTAAATGTGTGCAACCACACATTTTAAGCAACTTATATATATATATACGTCGATTTCTTATATGTATATATTTTTGTTCGATTAATTCAAACGATGGAAGTTTATCAAACAACAAATGTGTAAGAATTGCATACATAATATCATCTACCAACATCATTCACATAAATTAATGTGGCAATTGGTGTCTAAAAATTGATTATGTAAATGACTTTGAACGATGTTTTTTTAGATAAAATAAATGACAATAGGGATATTAATTTTTATTATAGTTGTAAATAATGTCACACGTGCTTTCTCATTTTTACTCATTAGTTGCCACACGTACGTCAAACTTCAAATCCTTTATTTTTAATGGAAAAGACACTTTTCTTAAACAATTTTAAAGTTCAAGATTTTTTTTTTGGAACAAATTGCAAAGTTCTAGGGTAAAAGTAAAGTTGTCCTAATCTAGATGCATAATTTTGAAAACCTAAAGATGAAGAAAGAAACACAAAAGAAGCTATGTGCCCTTAAAGTTATATACATAAGATGTAAACTCGAAACATGGGAGAGGGGACAAGGGCCTCCATGCATCCATTCCCACGAAATCACACAAACATTGACTTTTGCAACTTCTCTCTTTTCTTCTTTGTGTTCTGTTTGTGGCAGGCTAATATAATATTCTCCATGTAACCAACTTCAAATCTAAAACTTTATATTAGAAGATGCACATATTCATATCAATGTAATTTTAGATTCATTATTAACATATAAAGTAATATTAATTAAAAACAAGACTATAATAGTCAACTACATGTTTTTTTTTTTAATATAAACATATAATGAGTGCACGCGTGTAGCAAAATTAAAAAAAAAAAAAAAAAAAAACACTTGCAAGAATAGCAAAAAGAAAATATCAATTTTGCAAATCTAGCCATGATTTTCTGAAAATTTTAAATATAACTGAAAAAAAAACATTAAATATGATTTTCATTTTTTTTTTAATTTCAATTTTACCTTCCTTTGTAAATTTCATGTATATCTTATTACTTTATGTTTGGTATATCATCCAATTGATATATATTTTATATGTAGTATATCGGTTCCGATATACCAAATATAAGGTAAATAAGTCGTGCAATTTGATAAAGATCATGGAATTTCATAAGTTCTAACCGGACCTATTACACAATTCAAGGCCAAAAAAGATTAGCGTTCATTCTTCACATGCCAAATTGGATAGAGTCAATTCAACTTCTAGTCCATGTGTTACACACGAGTTCAAGCAAGAAATGGATATTTGAAGCTTTGGACGTTAACATTTATAAGATTGAAGTTGGGCATGGAGATTCCATTAACAATGTTTCAATTTTACTAGCACCTTGAAGACATTATTTATTATCTTAGTTTTATAAACACTTTAATTAAATTTCAGTTTTTAAATGTTTAATTTAAGTCTAGATGATTAATTGTAGGGGTTACAAAACTTACCAATGATGGTCATGACCTTTTGTGTATGCTTTTTGGGCATATAAAGAGTTGGGGGCTACCTTTAATTGGTGAGTATAGAAACTCATGAAATTGGAATGTAAAATATCATATTATGAATTTGAATGAAACATATTACTTGAATTTGAGACTCTTTATTTAGAATTCAACAATAACCTTTGCTTTTTCTAAGTTGTGAGTCATTCATGGAGCCTTGATCAAATTTGATTGTAGAGTGACTCAATCTAAAACATGATTTCAAATCTCGCTTCTAGATCTTTGATCCAAAAGGTAATCTAATTCTAGTATTTTTATTGGTTAATCTGAATTTTATATAAGGAGGTGTTCATTGTTTAGATTCAAGGGTTTTCACACAAAAGTTTGAATCGTTGTACTGAGGATTAGGGTTACCTTATCACAAATGATATACCAAATTTACCATTCATATACCAAATTTATATCAGTCAACAAGTTGCTCGTGCATTTGTTAATATTTGTGGACTTAATTTGAATCCTTATACATTTGCTTCAAAGTATTACTTTTCTAGTACATTCATCAATTTATAATGATTCAATTCATCATATTGGTGTTGGGAATATCCTAAAAGCTCGCAGTTCATGATCATGGAAACATTTTCTATTTATCAATGAAAGTTTTATTGAAGTTTTTATTCAATAAAAGTGTTATTGAAATTGCATTATATAATAAAAATCTAATAAACAAATCTATGGCTATTGCATGAATACTGTAACTTTATATAGAGACATAAAAGAGAATCTAGTTATACTATATAGCCAAAAAGGTCTATAAGTATATGGATGAGATTGGGTACCTCGTTCTGGGGACACTATGGATGCGACCTACTTTTTATAATGATACAAACAACGTGATCCTAAAATTGTTCATGTGGAGATATGCGAGTAGAAGCATCCTATGCAAAAGAGTTTTGCATAAGATCGGACCACGAAATAGTCACTTTTCTTTATAACAACTGTTTACTGTTAAAACTGACTATTTCAATTAAATGACCTAGGGTAACTTGATCTTAATCCTGAGCTAACTATGAACTCGTGTTTATTCGAGATTATCCTTCGATCTGCATAGGTGAGAGTAGTTCAATAACACTGCTCAACAAGCCTCCCATTTTAGGATAAGACCGGATAGATAGTTGGAGACATAGTCCTTCAAGATGGAATTCACTTCTACCTGTTTTAAGGTTAGCAGGTAGGTTGTTCTCTTAAGTGTCGATTCCTGGTCTTGAACAAAGTGGCCCCGCCCTCTCATGGCTATAAGGGATATGGTTTGTTAGTTGGACTATAAACCAATTGTTCAATAGAGGATCAATGGGAGCTTAAAGAGCAAGACATATTTACAAGGGTAGAACGATAATTTTGACCCAACTGTAAATACGAACGACCTGTGAATGATCGATTTACTGATTATAGTTAAATCAAGGGGACAAAAATATATCTACAGTAAGAAGAGTGCAACTATCAAGCTATAGTGGTATGTCTTGGTGGTTAATGAATATTGATTGACTCAGGTTAAAGAACTTAATTGATTAATCTCAAATTGTTGGAGCTCACGATCTGTAGGCTTATAAGGTCTCTCTACTAGCTCGTAAAACATTAGCATCTTGGATTAGAAAAATTAAGCAAAATTTGAAGTGTTCAAAATTCGAAATTAGGGTTTTTGAATTTGAAATGTTCAAATTTAATTTTAGGGTTTAGATAATTATATTCGATATAATTAAACGTTTTAATTTGTTGAAATTAAATGTAAATTGGAGAGTTTAAAATATTTAAATATTGATTTAAATATCGGTTACATGAATGGGACTCATGTTTAAATTAGGTGTTTTTATTAATTTAATATTTGATACTAAATTATTGTTATTTAATTAATTAATTAATTCTGATTAATTAATTATTTAAATAAATTATTTTTTAAATTTAATTCAATTTTAGAAATTTAATTTATTGTTTAAAATTAATTTTGATTAAATAAACATTTGAATTTTAAATTAGATTGTGGAAAAGTCTCACATTTGAGTTTTAGTGGGATTTTCCATTTATTGACATCTAGGCCACTCACTTAGTGCACTTTGAGGTGTCACTTTGCTGAATGAGTGAGTGCTTGTATGATTAAGCTTAATAAAAGCTTGATTATCTAATTATTTTCATGTCATGTGACAGAATTTAAGTGGAAAATTCTAAAAGAAAATTTCACTCTCAATTATCCATCAAACCCTTTGAATCCTAACTTAATTTAGAGTTTCTACCACTCAATCCAAAGCCGAGAATAGTAGAGAAGACTCTCAAGTTTCAACAAAGGTACACGTCTTGTGAAAACCTCTATTTTAAAATTTTGTTTTGCGCGCTTTTAAACTCAAATTAAGTGTATTTAGAGTGCTTATTGATTCTGTATGCTTTCACATTTTGCTTTTTTAATCCATCAATTGGCAATCATTCTCAACAAATGTTTTGAGAAGCTATTGATATACCAATGTTATACTTGAAATTGAATTTTGAACATATTGCTATACTATTGACATACGTGAACAAATGCATTTTTTAAGAAGTATTAATATACTCATGATATATCAATAATATACTTAAAATGAGTTCTAATTAATGTTGAGATAATACTAATACACAATATAATACTTGAAATTTTAGTTAGTATGAATGATGATGTATTACTGATATATTAATGGTACATACTTGAAATTAGTTTTTCATCAGTATTCAAATGTTATCTATACATTAATATTTGTTTTAAATGAATTGTAAATGAGCATTTGGTACATTAATCATATAATTAAAATTGAAATTACTATCGATATACTTGAATTACGTGTTAGATGAATATAGCCAAATTCAAATCAAGTCTCCATTATTCTGTCCAAATTGATATGGAAAGATCTCCACACTGATTTAGGGGAAACTCTATTAGGTTCAGAGAGTTATGAACTCTATTAGGTCCAGAAAGTTCTATAAGGTGATGTTTGGGACAAATAGTGGAATAGTGAGTTCCAAGGCATTATAAAGTTCAGAGAGTTATGAACTCTTGGGACTCACAATGTAAGAAGATAAGATATAAAATTGATGTTTTTTAGTAGTAGGACCCACAAACTTTTTGCACCAAATAAGGAGTGGAGTTCACAACTCTTACTTCCTAACTCATACTTCTCAATTCCTTCGGCCAAACATACTGACTATAAAAACTTCCTTAAATAGTTATCAATCTTCACTTTCTAGGAGAAAGTACTCTAAAAAATAAATATCTACCCTATCTCTCATCCCTTTTTCAAGAACTTCAGAGAATCGTTTCTACAAGATCCTTTCTAGTTATTGCTTTAAAGAACAAGTATGCACTTGATTCAAAAGAACATGTGTAAGGGCTTTATTCATCTTGAAAAATAGTGAATCTAGTTAGATTAATGACTAAGCTTAGAGATTTGTTACTATTGATCTTCTTTGTTTTCATTGTACCTTTGATTAGTTGTTCTTATTTATGTTCTTCATTGATTGCCTTAGTAATTTTACCATCTTTGGAACAATCTTTGTATTCTCTCGAGATTACATTAATATGAGTTTTAGTTTAATTTCTTTGTGTTCTTTCTTTTCCATAATGAGTCAACTCTTTTCTTGGAATTCAAATCTGTGAGTCAGTTAGGGAAAGAACAAAAGTCTCATTTGTGTTATCTTTACTGTGCTCAACATTTACTATTCACTTGCTCTTATTGATTATTGTTGAACTAGTTTGATCACCTAGATTAGCATGCCCTATTGAATCTAATAATTGAAAGAGATATAAAATATGAATTAAGTCATATGCGTGTTGGAATGTACCATCGTGTAGCGGAAGTGACCAGGATCCATAAACACTCTAATTCATTAATTTTGGCAGAAAAGAAAGCATGCTTCAGTAAAAATAAATGGGTTTCGTGACATACCTTTATAGAACTTCCTCAAAGCTTGAATCCAACTGCAAATCTCCTCTGAATCTTGTTGTAGAACTTCCTCTGAATCTTGTTGTAGACCACCCCAAGATCTTCCCTACTATCCTCTTGGTGCTCTAGATTGAGTAGGAGAACTCAAAATAAACTTGAATTAAGGGAATTCGGAGACTAACTCACAGCAGCAACCCAACGTGAAGAACACCCTTATTCTTACGAATTTTTCAGAGAAATTCTTTCAGTTGCTCTGCCTCAAAACACTTCAATCTCTTTAATATATTGCAGACCATCATACAAAGAGATTTGCTGCATGAGATGCAACTTATGCTTGGAGTTAATGAAGCTTGAAAAGTGTGGGTTGTTAGTGAACTACTTGGAAGAAGACAATGGAGAAAATCAATTTTCCATTATGTGTTTTTCTTCTTTTTCAATTTCTCAAATATTGATTTTATAAATCAATTATTTTAATAAAATTGAAAATATTATTAATTTCATAAATTAATTTTCTTAATAAAATTAATAAATAATTATTTAAACAATTTAAACAATTTAAATAATTCTAATTAATTTAATATCAAATATTAAATTAATTTTTACACAATTCCATCTTCAAATATTTAAATCATATTTAAATATTATTTCTCCAATTTCATTTAATTCTAAATTGAACATTTCAAATTAACTTATCACGCTACTCTAGAGCTTATCCATTTACGAGCTAGTAGGAGAACCTCGCGGACCTATAGGTCATGGGCTCCAACGATCCGAGATTAATCGGTTAAACTCATTAGATCAAACTAATCCTCATTCGTTAGCTAATGGGTGATTCCACTAAAGCTCATAGTTGAACTCCTCTCACCGTAGATATATTATGTCCACTCGATATAACCATGATTAGTAAGTTAACCCTTCACAGGTTGCTCGTAATAACAGTTGGGTCGAATCTTTATTTTACACCCGAAATTACTTCTTGTTCCTTAAGTTCCACTGATCCCCTAATGACAATTGATTTGTGATCCAATCAACAAATCAAATCCCTATCGGGCCAATAAGAGGGTGAGGCCTCTTGTTCAAGACCCAGAATCAGCACTTGAAGAGAACAACTTCTCTACTAACCCTAATCAGGTAGGAGTGAATTCCATCTTGCACCCTATGTTCTCAGCTATTCATCCGGTCTTATCCCCAAAATGGGAAGCTTATTAAGCAAAGACAGTTGGTCTACTCTCACCGTTTGCAGATCAAAGGATAATCCTGAACAAACACAAGTTCATAGTTAGGTCAAGATTAAGGTCAAGACAATCGTGTAATTTATATGGCTGAAACCTGGCTCTGATATCAATTGAAGGAAATCAAACACGAGATTTTCATGAGTAGTGGAAAATAGATCATTCCAAATTATAATCATGTATGAACATTACAAATTACAGTCGTAAACAGAGACAAACGGTTATGCAATCAATATAATAATTACACCATGAAAGTACAAATAAACAAAGAGAATGCTACAAACATATGTCGACTCGTCTCCACGCTCCTTGCTTACAAACGCTCAAACATAGCAACCTCGAACACTCGAACAACACGACCGCAACACTACACGAACCCTTCGCGCTCGAATTCAGTGATCGTCTTGATCATGAACACCCCAACAGTATGAACGGCCTCCACAGAACCTAGACGGTGTCAAGTTGAGTATGACACAACCAAACAGGTTACCTTGTTATTCTCGGTGTGAGAATCTAGAGGATGGGCTCTATGTGGACTTGGTATGAGGTAGAAGAAGGAGGAAACAACGATCGTATATATGATTGGGCAAGTGGAAGATGGTTGAAACCTATCGTATAGGTCGATGCCCAATCGTTTAGCAAAAACTATGCGATCGTCTAGTAAAAGCTAAGCTATCGTTTAGCTCATCGCTTAGTACTGTGTCTGTCGTCTACAAACACTACACGATCATTTACCTTTTTCAGTTGTCGCTTAGTAAATCTGTATTTACTTGACAAGCTCCGTGAGATTCTTTTTCCAAGAGAGAAATCTCAACAAAATACTTTTGCAAAGCTTACTAAAATTAGGAAAACAATTTTCATTTTATCTCACGGTTACCATGAACCACCAATAACCTCCTACTTAATTGGTTATTAGAGAAAAAGAATTAATTATCCAATAATTAATATTATTATAAATATAAATGATAACCAACTTATCATACTATATTTATAACCTATAGTTTTAATATTTCATCTCATAAAACATATAAACCATAGTTCTTTTTCTATTCCATAGTACTTAATGTAAATCTCATTTATATTAATCATCCACTATATGTATCTCATACATCATATCGATCATATCATATATAATAAAAAAAATCTCTTGTTAATTTGAACATTTCAAAGCAACACCAAGAACTGATCCTCAACTGAATCCATTGAGCTACCAAGGGGACCTTATGAACCTGTAGCTCGAAGCTCCAACAGTACGTGAATAACTGACTAAACTCTTTAGTCACGGGATTCACCATCCGTTAACTGCCAGGTACTCCACTAAAGGCTGACAGCTGAACTCTACTTACCATAGATATATTATGTGTCCATCTTAACTGATCAGAAGTGCAACAACCCTTCATAGATCACTCGTAAGTATAGTTGGGCCAATAACCATCATGCCCCTATAGTTACATCTAACTTCCTAAGTACCACTGATCTCTATAATGAACATAAGTCATAGTCATAGTCATCTCGTGGTCCAGGTCTTATACAAACTCTTTGTATAGGACACCCCCGCTCGCACGTCTCCACGTGAATGGTCAGGATCTACAATCTGTAATAGTTTACAACACTTGCAAACTTCTACAAAGAGGGTCGTATCCGTAGTGTCACAACGATCAGGTATCCCACCTTAATCCTTATACAACAAACCTATTTAGGTTATCACTTAAGGCATGATCCACTTGTATATCACATATACATGTTTAAGTTCACATAAGATAACCAAGGAGCTTTGTTTATTGGATATAAGTAAATGTCATAATTAAATAACAATTATTTTATTCATTAAATAATGTGTATCTTTACAAAAACAACGAGATTCTGGGAGAATTAAGACACAAATCCCAATAAAATTACCTAAGTCATTACTTTGAAATAGTCAGTCTTAAACGGTAAACAATGTTATAAAGTAAGAGTGATTGGTTTCGTGGTTCGATCTTGTACAAAACTCATTTGTACAGGACACCCCTACTCCTCATGTTATAACATGTACGAATTAGGATCACTTCGTTTGTAGCACTTTACAACTCTTTGTAACAACTACAGAGTAGATCGCATCCAATAGTGTTACCAGAATAAGGCACCCAACCTTATTCATATACTATAGATCATTTTGACTATTTACTCGAACCTGATCCACTTGTATGTCTCCACATAAAGTTCAAGTACTCATATACTAATCAAGGGACTTAGGTTTATTGGATTTCTAAAAAACAATATATTCAATAACAACCTATTGAATTTTCATAATAAGTTCTATTGTTTACAAACCACGAGTTTTAGGACATAAAACCCAACAGTGCACACATTATATATCTCTTTCAATTTGGTTACATGTGACTTAAATCATCTAACTTGAGAAAACAAGATGCAAGCGTATATAGGTTGCATGCCAGATTGTCTCTAGATTTAGTTGACAAAGTAGGTTGGCGTAAGGTGTGGGCACACTTTTAATTTTTCCCTGAAGGTTGAAACGATTTGAACCCATCTTTGTTCTTATTATCTTTGTTTACAACATTTCTTTCTCTTACTATTATTTTTATTAGAACACATTGCTTTTCTTTGACTTTTCAAAGAACACACCAAATCAAATCAATTTATCTTGGTTACTTTTGTCTATAAATTTTGAATAGGTCTCTAGTTGTTTTGTTGGGTTATTGCACTCCATTCCTCTAGGATTTGATACTTGAACTTTGTTTATTTTATAGTACTTTCCAGCAATATATACTTGCACTTAGGGACTATTTGTTCCAACATCCTTCACCATCTCTAGTTCTAGTCATTGATTGCTAGTTGATGAAGTGATTAGTGGTAACCAATCCTTGTCCCGATTTTTAGTCCTGATCCCCAATAACTGGTCTATAATCTTCGATCGCACCAATCACTAACTCCAGTACTAATCGTTGATGACAGGTGGCTAGCGGGCGAGACCAGTGATTGGGATCGACGATCAGCGACCAAGACCAATGAGATTTAGTGCTCTTGTAGTCTGATGCCCAATTGTCAATCTTTGGCTAATCGCCATTTACTTGTCACCAATCCCTGGTTCTGGTCGTTGGTCATTAATCCCCAATAATCAAGCTGCTAGTCACCTATCCTCGATCCTAATTGCAGTCACTAGTGAGAGAGGCATGAAAAGAGGAAAGACTAGCAAACATACTGTGTTCCTAGAAGGTAACATGACGAGAAATGCGTAATCATTTTAAGATAGAATCCCAACAACGAAAACCCTTGTGTTTAGTGCCATAGGCTAAAAAACAGCATAGGTTAGCGTGTGGTTCAAATTTAGTGTGCTCATGAGGTTGAAGAAGAACAAAACAAGCACAATAAAAAACTTTCAAGTGAAAGTAAAAAGGAGAAGTACCATATAGGCATTCAAATGGAGAGATATTTTGAACGACAGATGAGGGGAGACAATTGATGACATAGACGGAGGTGAGAGCAACCTCACCCAAAAACTTCTCAAGACAAGAAACAAAGAGAAGTTGAGCACGAACAAAATCTAAAATATGACGATGTTTGCATTCTGCTCATTCATTTTGCTAGGATGTGTGAGGGCAAGAGCATTGGACAAGGGTACTGTGTTGGGTGAGAAATAAGATAAGACTCGAATCCTTATCCTCACGATATTGACCGTGCGAATAATTTTGATAAAGTGAGAAAATTATGTTCGAACCATATTAGCAAAGATAATGTAAAGTTGAGATAAGACAATGGTTTTTAAGAAAATATATCCATGTAAAGTGAGAGTAGTTATCAATAAATAGAACAAAATTGTTGGGGTTGATGTCCTAAATCTCGTGATTTTGTAGTTTGTAAATTATTTGTATAACAGATTATTTATTTAATAAAATAAAGTTTTATTTTATTTGACATTTAATCTGCATTAACTCAAAATCAATAAACTAAGATTCAAGGTTATTTAATGTAGCTTAAATATGTATGTGGTGATATACAAGTGGATTATGTTTAAGTAGTAACCTGAATAGTCTGTAGTAGATGGATAAGGTCGGGGTACCTTATCTTGGTGGCACTAGGGATACAATCCACTTTGTAATTGTTACAATTTGTTGTAAAGTGTTACAAATGATCTGATCTTGATCGTTCATGTGGAGACATGTGAGTGAGAGTATCCTATACAAAGAGTTTGTATAAGACCGGGCCATAAGATGATTAGTCTCTTTTATAATACCATTACTTGAAGAGGCTTACATTTTACTAGGATGACCATAGTTGACTTGACCTTAATCCTGAATGAGTTGTGAACTCCTACCCATAAAGGTGGTCCTTTGATCTATATAGGTGAGAGCGGCCAAATTTGCCGATTCAATATACCTATCATTTTGGAGATTCGTTTAAGTGGGGAGCCAAGAACACAACTACACAAAATGAAATTCATTCATTCCCGTTGTTAGAGTAAATAGATAAATGTAGGGTTGAAAGCCCTAACACAACAAAAGAATACAGGACTATTACTCATTACCAATTTAGGTAATCTGAAATACCATTACATTGGAAAATTCCAAAAAAATTACAGAGATCAAATACAAAAACCAACCTACTGTAAATTCGACCCTAGGTTAAGCATGCGTAAAAAAACAATTCTACAGAGAAAAGGGAAACGTTACTTACTTTTATAGAACCGAATCAAAACACCAATTCCTCAATTGGGATTGAGAACAACACCATCAAAAGGCTACAATCCTATTATTTGAGAATTTTGAGGTGTGATTTGTGGGAACCAATTAACAATTGGGAAGAGGATGGAGAAACTTTTCTGGAGAGAAATTTGTTCCAGAACAAATTTGTATCATTTAGGCTTCTTAGATTAATCACACACACTGCTTTTAATCAAGAGAGGGAGAAAGAAACGTGGCATAACCCACGTTTCATATAACTCCTTTACGTGGGAGTTATCTGTTTAATTAGTTTAATGAATTAAATGAATTAAATGTAATTTGTTTAATGATTTCATTTAAATCATATTAAATGAAGCATCTCTCACATAACCTACAATTTTAATTCAATTAATTTAATTAAATTAATTAAAATAAATAATTATTTAATTCTCCAATTAAATAATTACCAAACTAAATTTCAAATATTTAATTTAGCCTACATTTGAATCATATTCAATTGTATTTCTCTCATAATCTATAGTTTTAATGTACATCAAATACACATTAATTTTATCTATAGTTTTGATATGAATCTAATTCAAATGTTTAAATTCTTTCAAATATTTAATTCTCCATATATTAATTTTAAATTATATCCAAAATTAAATTTATATTATATCATAATGTATCATTATACATTATATTATTTCCCTAATTGAATTTGAACATTTCAAACTCAACTCAAGACATGGTTACCTCAATTCCCTTTATGAGCTAGGAAGAGGATGTCATGGGCCTATAGATCAAAAGCTCTAAAGATATAAGATTAATTGGTTAAACTCATGAATCAAATTAATCAATATCGTTAACTATGAGTACACTCCACTAAAGATCCACAACTGTACTCTTCTCACTGCAGATATATTTATGTGTTCACGGATATAGACCAATAACAACAAGTTAGTCCTTCACGAGTATTCATAACACCAGTTGGGTCAAATTACCGTTTTAACCCTAGGTTACCTTTGTATCCTTAAGTACTAGTGCTCCACTAATGAACAACATATTTATGGTCCAACCATTAAACAGAAACCTCTCTCTGGCCAGAAAAAGGATAGGACCCTTTATTCAAGTCCCGGAGACACCACTCAAGGGAACACTCATCTACTTGCCTTAAAGTCAGGAAAGAGTGAAATCCATCTTGTATTATTATGTTCCTAGTTCCGCACTCAGTACACTAGGAAATTTCAGAAAAGTTATAGAGACCAAATACATAAATCATCTTCCTGTGAATTCGATACAAGGTTAAGCATGCATAAAAAATTAATTCTATAAAGAAAAGAGAAACGTTACTTGCTTTTGTAGAACCGAATTAAAAACACCAATTCTTCAATTGGGATTAAGAAACTCACCACAAGGCTACAATCCGATTCTCTGAGAATCTTGAGATGTGGTTTGTGGGAACTAATTAACAATTGGAAAGAAGATGGAGAAACTTTTCTAGAGAGAAATTTGTTACAGAATAGTTTTGTATCACTTAGGCATCTTAGATCAATCACACAATGTTTTTTGATCAAAAGAGAGAGGGAAAGGAGTCTGGGATAACCCACGTTTCAGATAACTCCCCTATGTGGGAGTTTATGTGAGAGTCATTTGTTTAATTAATTTTATTAGTTAAATTAATAATTAATCAATAATTAATTAAATCTAATTTAATTAATGATTTCTTTAAATCATATTAAATGAAACATCTCTCACATAACCTATAGTTTAATATAATTAATTTAATTAAATAATTATTTAATTATTCAATTAAATAATTACCAAACTAAATATCAATTATTTAATTTAGCCTACATTTGAATCATATTCAATTGTATTTCTCTCATAACCTATAGTCTTATTGTGCATCAAATACATATTAATTTTAATCTATAGTTTTAATTTGAATCTAATTCATATTAAATTAATATTTGAACTTTGTCAAATATTTAATTCTCCATAAATTAATTTTGAATCATATACAAAATTTAATTTATATTATAAAGTTTAATTAAAATATAAACTTTATATCATAATGTATCATTATATATTATATTATTTCCCTAATTGAATTTGAACATTTCAAATTCAATTCAAGACATGGTTATCTCAATTCCCTTTACGAGATAGGAAGGGGATCTCATGGACCTACAGATTAGAAGCTCCAACGATATGAGATTAATTGGTTAAACTTATTAACCAAATTAATCAATATTCGTTAACTGTAGGTACACTCTACTAAAGACCCACAATTGCACACTTCTCACTGAAGATATATTTCTGTGTTGATGGATATAGACCAATAACAACAAGTTAGTCCTTCACGAGTATTCGTAACACTAGCTGGGTCAAATTACCGTTTTACCCTTGGGTTACTATATCTTTAAGTACCAGTACTCCTTTAATGAACAACCTTTTATGGTCCAACCATTAAACAAAAACTCCTCTTAAGCCAATGAAAAGGTAGGGCCCTTTGTTCAAGTCCCAAAGACACCACTTAAGGGAACACTCATCTACTCGCATTAAAATCGGGAAAGAGTGAAATCCATCTTGTATTATTATCTTCCCAACTCCCTACTTGGTCTTGTCCCCAAAATGGTAAGCTTATTGAGTCAATAAAATGGCCACTCTCACTCAACAAAACAAAGGACAATCCCTCGTGGACAGAAGTTCATAATATACTCAAGATTAAGGCTCAGTTGCCTAGGTCATCCTATTGAAATAGAAACTTAACTAGTCAACGGTGTTATATCTAGTGGTTATTATTTTTGCGGTCTGGTCTTATGAAAATTCATTGCATGGGATACCGCCACTCACGTGTCACTTACACAAACGCATTGGATCATTGCGTTTCTATCAAATACAAAGTCGGTTGTATCCATAATGTCACAAGAATAAGGTACTCAGCCTTATCCGTATACTATAAACCCTTTAGGCTATATCTTGTACAATGGTCTATATATGTCTCCACGTATAGTTCAAGACTCATAAGATAGCCTAGGATGTTAGTTTATTGGATTTAGGGTTATTAAGACAAAATGAATACAATACAATCAATAACACTTATTGAAATAACATGATAACTTTTTATTGATGAAAATCAATTATTTACATTTACTATTTACAAGTTTTAGGGCAAAAAACCCAACAATAAATTTCTCCCTTATGGGTTGATTCCGAGTCTTAAACAATGAGGCGCCTCACACTCTCACTCAGAGGTCTAGTTTATAGTTGAACTTTAACTAATTGTTCATTAGAGGGATCAATGGTAATTAAGATGTTAGATGTAACTATAAGGTTAAAATGGTAATTTTGACCCAGTTGTAGTTATGAGCAATTTGTGAGTGATCAACTTATTGTTGATTAGTTATATCCAACGGACACAAAACTATATCCAAAGTGCGAAGAGTGCAACTATCATTAATAATTTTTATCCAATGAATGTTGATTAATTTAATTAAAGAGTTTAATTAATTAATTAATCTCGTATCATTGAAGCTTATAATCTGTAGGTCCATAAGGTCCCCTAGCTAGTTTAATAAGGGTTAAATGAAAATCAATTAAATTCGGATTAATTTGAATTATTCAAATTAATTAAAGGAAACTAATTGTATAAGATGCAATTAATGTAATGTATATGATACATTATAATATAAAGTTTAATGAGAGAGATAAACATTTGTATATGATTTAATTATTAATTATATGAATGAGATTCATTTAAAAACTATATGTTATAGGAGAAAATATAAAGTTAGTTTAGGTTATATTATATGAGATATTATATAAGGGTTTCAATTATATTATTCTAATATAATTAAGAGGAAAATAACTACCTTGAAAGTTATTTTACATGATGAAGGGAGTTATGAAAATAACTCCTCTCATCTCTCTTATATGTAGGGATCATAGAGGAGTTGAGTGATTAGAACGTATTTTTTTCAGCGTGCTTGAATCTCTCTTCAATTTCATTTTCTTCCTTTGTGAAAACTTTCTCAAAGAATTCTCTTCTCCGTCACCTAAATTAACAAGAAGAGCCTACAACTTCTTCTTGATTCTTATCTTGAGAATAGTGAGGAAGACTTGGTGGTAGTGTCTAAGGGTTCCTGTACGTTGTTTTGTTCATGAGAAACAAAGGAGTTCATGACCTTTCAGGAGAGGAAAAACGTGAAGAAAGAGTTCTTCAAGGGTATGTGTTAATCTTCCCTTTCCTCTCTGTTTAATTAGAAAGCATGCTTAGGCAGTATTTATGTTTATTCTTTACGTTATGTGTTTTTCTCTGTTTTAACTTGTTCTAAAAATAAATTTGCTGACACGAAGGCAATCAATCGCTTCTGCATCAGGAATTTGATTACTTCAATTGGTATCAGAGTCAAATCGTATCTTTGAATTTATTTTTGAAATTTAAAATCAGTGAAATGATAGGTTTTGTACTGCATTGTGATTGTGGTTTAAAATTGAATGTTTTAAAAATTTAGCACTTAGATTTACTGCTTTAAATCGTTTAAAGTTATAAGGATCCGTTTTGGGCATTTAAATTCTTACTATCCAGTCTGTAAGTCCGTATCATTTGTGGTGAAGAGTTTTTCATGAAGGAAGCTTAAATTTGGAACATTTGGAGCAAAAATGGACTGGTTTTGAAGCAGAAATTGCAATCTCTACTAGAGCATAATGGGAGAGTGTTGCAATGCTGCCTTTTATGCTATAGCATAGAAGGGCAAGTGCATAACGCTCCAGTTGAGCGTAATTATGCTGGAACGTTTTTCAGACGAACATTGTTACGCTTCAGTTGAGTGTAACTACACTGGAGAAATTCCAGACCAACGTAGTTATGCCCTAGTCGAGCGTCACAATGCTCCAAGACTTTCGTGCGCGTGCCTAACGTACTGGAGGTTGTGGGTTCGAGGAAAACATGGAGCAACTATAGTTTTTTTCAAATTGTTTTTATGTTTTGTGTAAATTATTTATTTCCAATCAATTAAATTAATATAAATGTTATATTGATTTAATTAATTCTTAGGAGTGCCAATTTTTTGTCCAATTTTGTTGTTAATTAATTTTATATGTGATTTATGATTAATTTTTATCTATAGCATAATGTATGCCATATAGTTTAAAATCTCACCATAGGATAAACACTTTATCAAACATCATATTTAATATAATTGTTATATTATATAGTTGCATGATATATCCTAAGCATGCTCATACATCATATTAAATATAAATGTTATATTATATGATTCCATGCATAATTAACATGTCCATGCATCATACTATAGTATAAAAGTTATATTATATAGTTTGTATGATGGTTATATTTTATTGTACTCATGAGTTTATATTATAAGTGTTATATTATATAATGAAAATAAAATTGCATTGAGCATGACATTACTTAGTAAATATAAGTGTTATATTTAATGAATGTCATTAGATGCATGATTGTAAGTTTTAATTATTTCATTCATTTATAAATATTGTAAGTTTAGTGATTAAAATTAAAATCTATAATAAAGAGTTGTATGCAAACATAGGTTTAAATTAATTTTAAATGGTTTAAAATTGATTTCACCTAGACCCATGTTAAAATATTTGTAATATGATTAGAAATAGAATAACATTTTATTTTTCTTTTTAATATGATTAAACTGGAAATAATAAAAGATTAAATTTATAAAATAATTATCTATAAGGGACCTTTGTCTAAGGAATGTTCTATCTAAGGCTGGGGTATTTAAGCTGATGGAAACGGGACACCTTTACCTGGGAATCGACCTGGAAGGTAAATTAGACAAGTATTCTATAAGCATGTAATAGATGATTTAGTTTATTAAAGTATTTAATGAACAAAATCATATGTTGTTATAAGAGTTATTAGGCCAATTTAACAATACAATTAGGTAAATTGTTAGCCAGATTTACCTAAGTAACGAACCTTAGGTTTAAAACACAATGAGAGGAAAGTAATGTATATGATATGTCAATTTTCTTTCATGTTCTCCCAAAAAGTTCGAACCATGAGATCTATGCTTGGCCTTGTGGCACTGTTTACTTGTGTCACCCTAAGGAAGGTGTTTGGATAGATCAATATCAAGGTGAATGGAGAAAGTGTTTATAGTAAGTAGGAGAGGGACGTGTGTCAACATATCCCATGATCTCCTTCATTAATTTGTAGTAAGGTTTCATGCTTGGCCTCGTGGTACCATTTAATTGTGTCCCTCTAAGGAAGGTATTTGAATAAAATTTTACTCAATCTTCAATAATGAATAAGATTGCTTCAGTTTTTACCTCAATCAGTTTTTTCCTACGGTTGGCTCATTGGTGCGGAACTCTAAAGTCTAAAATGAAGGGCTACACTTACAAATTGTAAAACAAGTTAATGACTTCTTACCAAAAAATGGTAACTAATCATTATAGGAATAAAAGTTATTCTGGTGTAATGTTTGGATAAGAATGTCTCAATTCAGTGAAGGGGTGGCTATCCACCCTACAGTAGCTTTTATTCTAACTCATCGAAGCATCATTGCAAAATTAGATATCACATAGGGTACATTTGAATTTTGCTAAATTTGATTGGTTTTTTTAATAAATAATGCATATAACTAATATAAATAATTTGTATAGTTTCAGTAAACTTCAAAATGACTAGCGGTATAATCAACCTATTAAGTGGTAATAAATTAACTGTGATAACTACACAAGTTGGAAAAACACAATCAATATTGTGCAAATCATCGATGATCTGAGGTTTGTCCTGATTGAGGAGTGTCCTCAGGCCCTAGCTCAAAATGATTCTTAAAATGTTTAAGATGCATACGAGAGATGGGTAAGGGCAAATGAGAAGGCTCAAGCCTATATTCTTGCTAGCTTGCCTGAAGTTTTGGCAAAGAAGCATGAATCAATGGTAATTGAATGCGAGATTATGGATTCACTTTGAGAGATGTTTGGACAATCGTCCTCATAGATTAACATGATGCTCCAAAGTTCATCTTTAATGCCCGTATGAAAGAGGGGACATCTGTTAGAGAATGCGTTCTCAACATAATGGTCCATTTTAATATGGCTGAAATGAACAAGGCTATCATTGATGAGGCCAGTCAAATTAACTTGATTTTGAAAACTCTGCCTGAGAGTTTCCTTCAATTTTGTAGTAACACTATTATGAATAAGCTAGACTACAACTTGACCACCCTCCTCAATGATCTACAAACTTACCAATCCTTGATAAAAGTCAAGGAATAGAAGGATTTGTCACTTCCTCCAAGAATTTTTACAGAGGTTTGATCTCTAGAACAAAGTTTGTACCTTCTTCATTTGGCATTAAAAAGAAGAAAAAGGTAGGTCAAGGGAATAAAGCTAACCTTGCTGCGGCCCAGAGGGGCAAGAAGGCCAAGGTTACCAAAGAAAAATGTTTCCATTGCAACCAGAAGGGACATTGGAAACGGAACTGTCCCAAGTATTTGGCAGAGAAAAAGAAGGCCAAATAAGGTAAATGTGAATTACTAATTTTGGAAACATGTTTCGTGGAGAATTATGATTCAGCCTGGATAATTTATTCAGGGGTCACTAATCATGTTTATTTTTCTTTTTAGGGAATTGTTCCTGGTAACAACTCAAGATTGGTGAGATAACAATACTTGTTGAAACTGGACAAGTCGTCTCAGCAGTAGTAAGATCCGTTAGATTACTTTTTCATAAATCTGTTTTGTTATTGAACAATGTTTATGTAGTTTTTGGTTTGAAGGGGAACTTGATTTCTGTAAAGTGTTTGCTTGAACAACGTTATTCTTTTAATTTCAATGTAGATAAAGTATTTATTTACAAGAATGGTGCTCAAATTTGTTCTACAAACTTAGAAAGTAATCTTTTTGTGCTAAGGCTGTTAGCAACTATGGCCCTTCTAAATACTGAAATGTTCAGAACGACAACAATTTAAAATAAAAGGCAAAATATTTCTCCTAAAGAAAATGCCCATCTTTGGCACCTAATATTAGGTCACATAAATCTCAATAAGATTGAAAGATTGGTTAAGCATAGGCTTCTAAGCGAGTTAGAAAAAAAACTCTTTACATGTATATGAGTCATGCTTTGAAGGCAAAATGACAAAAATACCCTTTATTGAAAAGGGTCATAGAGCCAAAGAACCCTTGGAACTTGTACATTCAGGCCTCTGTGGTCCTATGAATGTTAAGGCAAAAGGAGGATTTGAATACTTCACCTTTTTCATAGAAGATTATTCTAGATATGAGTATGTTTACCTAACGGAACATAAGTCTGAAGCTCTTGAAAAGTTCAAAGAGTATAAGGCTAAGGTTGAGAATTTATTAAGTAAAACCATTAAAACACTTCGATCATCGAGGTGGAGATTATATGGTTTTAAGATTCCAGGACTATATGAGAGAACATGCAATCACATCCCAACTCTCGGCACCTGGTACACTTCAACAGAATGGTGTATCAAAAGGGAGAAATAGAACCTTGTTGGACATGGTTTGGTCTATAATGAGTTGTGCTCATTTACCTGATTCGTTTTGAGGTCATGCAGTGATGATTGTAGCTTATATTTTGAACCGTGTACCATCCAAAAGTGTTTCTAAAACACCTTTGAAATTATGGAATGGCCCTAAAGGTAGTTTACACTACTTCAAAATTTGAGGTTGCCCAACATATGTATTTGAGGTAAATCCTAAGAAATTGGAACCTTGTTCAAAATTTTGCTTATATGTAGGTTATTCCAAGGGAACGAATGGTGGTTACTTCTATAATCCAAAAGAGAATAAGATATTTGTGTCGACAAATGCTACTTTTTTTAAAGAAGACCACATTAGGGAGTATACATTCGCAGTAAGATTGTGTTGAATAAGCTTTCCAATGAAACTACTGATATTTCAACAAGAGTTGTTGGAGAAGCTAATGTTCATTGATTTCGTGATTCGAGCTTAGAAGTGTATTGTATAAAGTAATTGGAAAAATAAGTGTAAATATGAATGATGTGTTGATGCGTTAGTGATGCATTGATGCGCTAGTGATGTGCAACAGGACGCATGATACTCCTCTATAGGCGTTCAAGTTTTCCTGAATCAGATCCAAGTATAAATCTAACTCGGGTTCCTGGTAAGTCCAGGGTTGAACTCAGGGATTCAGATTATAGCTAACGTAGACCTTGCATTGTAACTGTTGTAGAAATATCCTAAGTGAATGTAGAAATGAGTTATTTACACTACACTACTGTGTGTGTGCAAGAAGATACAACAGGGTCAAGTAGAGAATAAGGGGTCATGTGGAAATGGAGTTTGATGCAAGTGATATGCGTCAATCTAAGTTAGATGTACACGAACAAGAATATGATGCGTATGAGATGACTTGCTTATCTTTGTTTATGCGTTAGACTTATATTCGGCACTTCTCAATGTGAATGTCATACAATACCTGTCTCTAGGGTGTATGCATCAGTCATAGAATGTAATAAAACACTAGTGCGTCTATCTCTAGATGTACTAAGCGTTTCTAACTTAATGCTGGCTTGCTTATTCTCTCGAATAATTTAAGCTAAAGCTGCTTTTACCAATTGATTTAGTTGGCTTAAGGGTTTCGAAGTGGAATTTTGCATGAAGTTATATATGCATCCAACATAAAACAAGAAATAAACAGTGGCGAAGTATGATAGATCAAATACGTGAATTTATAAAGAAACTGATTATCTTTACAAAACCAACACTTAATCAAATGAGATGATGAAAATGATAAGTAAGATGAAATGAAAGGAGTCAAGCCGCAGAGTACAATCTCTTGTCCTCTTTGGCTCAATTCTAGTTTGTGTACAACCACTTGTGGAAGAATTGGAAGAAAGTTCTCTCTCGAGCTCAGCTTTCTCCGCTTCTTGATCGGCGATGGTGGTGGTTCTCTTCCCTCTTGTTCTTCTCGTCACTATAGCACAACTCTAAAGTCTCAAAATTTCAGAATTATGCAATGGGCTAAAAGATCCGTTCGTCTAGTGGGATTTGTTCTATTTATAGATGTCGGTCTTCTCCAACTTGATGATGGGCAGCATTAAATTCCATACCCTGGTCAGCCGTCTGACACGCTTTTCAGATACCGCCCGTTGCAGATGCCCATGCTTGCAAGTGGTGATTTGACACAAATAGCCTTAACCTTCCCTGCGTTGAATCCCTCCGATGCATGCCCTATGCGTTAGACTTTTCCTGCGACACTTAGAATATTTGTTGAGATCCTGCAATATCATGCGTTAGTGCTGCATTATTTTAGCAATAAACATTCTTTTGCATGAATTTGATAGTGTTCGAGTAATTCCATGCGTTTTCTCTAAAAATGATGAGATTTTATCATTAAAGACCCTAATTATTCCAACTTTTGAGCCACAATAACTTATATTTCTACAAGTTATCAGTTAGTACATCAACAAGAATTGTTGATGTTGGTTCATCTAGTCACGCATATCCACCTCAACAGTTGAGGGCTCGATCTAATGGGAGGGTTCTGAACCTACCTACTTGTTATATGGGTTTAATAGAAACTCTGACCATTATATCAGATGGCGAAATTGATGATCCATTGTCTTATAAACAGGCAATGGATAATGTGGACAATGATTAAGTTAAGACTATGAATCTCGAAATGGAGTCTATATACTTCAATTTAGTTTGGGATCTTGTAGTTCAGACTGATAGGGTAAAACCTATAGGTTGCAGATAGATCTATAAGAGAAAAAGAGGTGTAGATGGGAAGTTACATACTTTTAAAGCTAGACTGGTGGCAAAGGATGATACCCAGGTTGAGAGAGTGGACTACGAGGAACTTTTCTCACTTGTTGCCATGCTTAAGTCTATTCAAATTATTTTGTCCATTGCCACATATTATGACTATGAGATATGACAAATGGACGTCAAGATTGCCTTTCTGAATGGTAACAAATCTATTTAGGCACCTGGTACACTTCAGCAGAATGGTGTGCTATTGCATGCTTGTAACAAATCTATTTAGTTCACCTTTCCAGGTAAGTTCCCAGGTAGGGGTGTACGTTTCCGTCAACTTAAATGCCCAACCTAGATAGAACTAACCTTAGACAAAAGGTCCCTTATAGATACACTTGCTACAATGTAATCTTTTAATTAAGAATTAATTTAATCCTATTAAACTGATTAAGAGACTAAACTTAATTTCTAATCTTATTAGAAAAGTGATCTTAAGTCTATGTGAATCATATTTTAAAAACTATTTTTTTAAAAAAAATGATTTTAACCTAAGGTTTGCATACAATTCTGAATTATTGATCTTAATCTCTAATTCATTTAATTATAACTCTTATAAAATAAATGAAAGAAATTAAAATCATAAAATTTCAATTTAAAACATGCTTAGGTAAAATTATATCGATCATAAATTACCCTAAAGAGGTGACATGCTTCATGCAATTCTATTTCATTACTGATATACATAATATCTAAAGTAATGAAATACTTAATAACATACATCCAAACATACATCCAAACATACATCCATACCATATATTATAACTCTTATAATATAATTGATGCATGTATATGTTATTAATGCATGCATACATATATTATAACATTTATACAATATGATGCATGAGCATGCAATAAAATAAGAAACATGTAACTATATATTATAACATTTATAATATAAATGATGCATAAATATGTATAACCTATGATGAGATTTTATACTATATGACATATAATAATAAATTAAAATCATACATCAAATGCATAATTAATAAAACAATTATTGGACTGGGATTGAACACCTAAATAAATAATTAAATTAATATAACACTTATATTAATTTAATTAATTAGAAAATATCTAACTATTACAAAACAAAAGTCAACCGATTCGAAACAAGTGAATCAGACCTTGAATCGCTCGAATCGAACCGAATCGCCCAACACCCGAACCGGACTTGAATCACTTGAACTGACCGAACTGGACGCGAACCAGTTGAACCACAAACTGAACTGTACATGAATCGGTTTGTTCTTTCCATCTCAAAGTGTGGTAACGTTGCAACGCTACGGAAAGAAAAAAACGTTGTTCTTCTTCGCAGCATTACAATGCTAGGGCACAATGTTGCAACGCTACGGTACAGTCTCCACTGTATAACTGTGTTCTCCTTCATTTCTCCATCGAATTTGGTCTCGATTTCTTCATAACATCATCGAAAAATCCACGAACGACTTAAGAATATAAAATTACAGACTCGATCGCAATAATATGCCCCAAAAAACGGGCCCTTACAAATCAAATTGTAAAAGAAAGCGATAAATGTATGTGACCAATCCCGAAAACATCCAATAATCTTAAACCATTCATAAAAAAGAAATCTTCACATGAAGAATTTGACATAATGAAACCCATAAAAAATCTATAATACAAATTATGGAAAGGATCAATAAACCTCAACTCTGGTATCAATTGAAGGAACCGGTGAAGGTTCGCAGCAAAAGGCGATCGTCCCAATTTTTCAATTTTCACAGAACACCAGTTTAACAGAAAAATATGTATCATGAATTAAATTTTACAGCATGCTCACAAAATAAAACAAAGAAAAGGAATTAGGGATTAGAAAGCCCTTACCTTTGAAGATCCGATCTACAAAAAATCCCTCGAACCGAAAATCACGAACAAAGAGTGAACCAAAAAGGACACCACCAATTGGATTCCTTTGTATTCTCTAGGATGAGAATCCAAGGAGTTGTGGGCTCTTGGAATTTTGGTTAGCGAAAAATCAAGAGATGAAAGGAAAGTAAAGATTTTATGATGTAGATAACTTTTACAAAGTGATCAATGTGATTGATTCCCTCCCTAAGAAAAAAAAAAATTCATCTCTTCTCTGTCAAAACAAAGAAGGAGAAGAAGTCAATCCCAACCACTCACTCACAGAATAAGGGAATGAAGTTTTTTCCTTCTCATTAATTCACCATTCGTTAACTATCGGGCACTCCACTAAAGATCGAAAATTGCACTCTTCGCACTACAGATATATTTCTGTGTCCATTGGATATAACCAGTCAATAGTACGATGACCTTTCACAAATTGTTCGTAAATACAGTTGGACCAAAATTACCGTTTTTTTCCTGTAGTTATATCTAACTCCTTAAATACTACTGATCCCTCTAATGAACAATAAATCGTAGTCCAACTATGACTAAACCCCTCTCGGGCCAGGAAAGGGCGTGGCACCACATTGTTTAAGCCCCATAATCAGTCCTTAAGGGAGTAATTTATCTACTTACCTCGACATTGGGGAAGGAGTAAATTCCTTCTTATGTAGCTGTGTTCCCAACTCCCCAATAAGACAAATCTCCAAAAAGATAGGCTTATTGAGTCAGCAATCTGACCACTCTTACCCATACAAATCAAAGGACCACCTTCATAAGCAAGAGTTAACCACTCACTCAGAATTCAGATCATGTCACGTATGGCCATCCTGGTGAAATGTAAGTCTCTATTATAAACGACATTATATAATGAGACTAGTCATTTCATGGTCTGATCTTATACAAACTCCTTTGTTTAGAATACCTCCACTTTCATGTCTTTAAATGAATGATCAGAATCAGATCATTTATAGCACTTTACAACAATTGTAACATCTACAAAACGAGCCATATCGTAGTGTCACCATGATAAGGTATCCAGCCTCATCTATCTACTACAGACCATTTAGGTTGTCACTTAAATATGATCCACCTATATGTCTCTATATACATGTTTAAGCTACAAATGATAACCTTGGATGTTAGTTTATTGGTTCGTGGGTTTAATGATATTAAATGTCAAATAAAATATCTCATATTTTATTAAATAAATAAAATGTTTGTACAATACAATTACAAATGACAAGGCCTTACGAGATTTAGGGCATCAAGCCCAACAGGTGTCTGTTGGTTTTAAACATTTGTTGTATTTTTTATTGTTCGTGTTCAAAGTTTTTAGAGAAGAAATCATGAAGAGACTAGTCTTCAAGGTTACGTTTTCTGAATCTTTTCTTCGTCTTAATTTATATATATATGTATGTATGCTTAATTGATCATGTGTATTATGTTTCCTTCACATATATTCTTTGCATGTTTTGTAAAATTAAAATTAGAACGCGGTCTTTTCTGCAATGGGTACTCGCGTATCCTTTCACAGGGATCATATATTGGCAAGATGCTTGTCAAATATTTGATGCACAATTCCAAGGGGGGTTTATTACCTTCCAGCATGAAATTGTATTGCCTAAGGAATAGTGTCCTAAGACGCCTCAAGAAGTTGAGGAAATAAGTCAGATCCTCTATGCATTGGTTGTTGGCAGCCTTATGTATGCAATGTTATGTACTAGACTTGGCATTTACTATGTAGTGGGGATTGTCTATAGATATCAGTCCAATCTAGGATTAGATCATTGAACAACAGTTAAAACCATCATCAAGTATCTTTAAAGAACCAAGGAATACATGTTTGCATATGGAGCTAAGGATTTGATCTTTATAGGATACACTAACTCTGATTTTCAGACTGATAGGAATTCGAGGAAATCCACATCAGAATCAATGTTCACTCTTAACGGAGGAGCTCTGTCTAGAGAAGCACAAAACAAGGTTGCATTGCTGACTCTACCTTGGGCAGAGAATGTAACGAGTCGTGAAGCTACCAAAGAGGCACTATGACTTAAAAACTTTTTGACAGATCTAGAAGTTGTTCTTGAAATGTCAAAGCCCAACACCCTTGATAATAGTCGGGTTGTGGCTAATTCCAAGGAGCCTAGAATCCACAAGAGAGGGAAACATACTAAATGGAAATATCATCTCATCCTATAGATTGTGCATTGAGGGGACGTGATTGTCACGAATATCACTTCGGAGTATAATGTTTTGATCCATTTACAAAGGTTCTCATGGCTAAAGTGTTTGAGGATCACCTGGAGAGTCTGGGTCTACAAGACATGCATCATCTAGTCTAGGGCAAGTGAGATATGTTATTGGATGCGTATTGTATGTCCTAGTTTATGTTTTGTGTACTGTATTTTGTTTATATTTTGTACTTGTACACACACTAGCTTTAGGACAAGTGAGAGATTGTTGGGGTTGATGCCCTAAATCTTGTGGTTTCAGAGTTTGTAAATTATTTGTACAACGAATTATTCATTGAATAAAATAAAGTGGTATTTTATTTGACATTTAGTCTGAATTAACCTAAAACCAATAAGCTAAGATCCAAGGTTATTTAATGTAGATTAAACATGTATGTGATGACATACAAGTGGTTCATGTTTAAGTAATAACGTAAATGGTCTGTAGTAGTTGGATAAGGCTAGAGACCTTATCTTGGTGACACTACGGATATGACCCACTTTGTAATTGTTACAATTATTGTAAAGTGTTGCAAATAATCTGATCCCGATCATTCACGTGGAGACATGTGAGTGGAGGTATCCTATACAAAGAGTTTGTATAAGATCGAACCATGAAATGATTAGTCTCTCGTTATAACACCGTTACTTATAGAGACTTACATTTCACTAGAATGACCATAGGTAATTTAACCTTAATCTTGAGTGAGTTATGAACTCCTGCTTATAAAGGTGATCCTTTGATTTGTATGGGTGAGAGTGACCAGATTCGTCGACTTAGTATGCCTACTATTTTGGAGATTCGTCCAAGTGGGGAGCTGGGACATAGCTCCACAAGATGAAATTCACTCCTGCCCGTTGTTAGGGTATGTAAATAAATTTCTCCCTTAAGAGCTGACTCTAGGTTTTGAAGAATGAGGCGTCTCTCCCTCTCAGTTGCCATAAAAGGTCTAGTTTACAGTTGGACTGTAACTAATTGTTCATTAGAAGGATTGGTGGTACTAAAGAAGTTAGATGTAACTACAAGGATAAAATGGTAATTTTGACCTAATTGTAGTTATGAGCAATTTGTGAAGGGTCAACTTATTGTTGATTGGTTATATCCAATGGATACATAAATATATCTACAGTGCGAAGAGTATAGTTATTGGTCTTTAGTGGAGTGACTGACGGTTAATGAATGTTGATTAATTTAATTAAAGAGTTTAATGAACTAATCCCATATCATTGAAGTTTATAATTTGTAGGTCCATAAGGCCCCCTTACTAGAAATGTTAAATGAGAATAAATTAAATTCGGATTTATTTGAATTATTCAAATTAATTAAAGGAAATTAATTGTATGAGATGCAATTAATATAATGTATATGGATATATTATAATATAAAGTTTAATGAGAGAGATAATATTTGAATATTATTGAAATATTAATTATATGAATGAGATTCATATGAAAACTATAGGCCATATGAGAGAATATAAAGTTAGTTTATATTATATATGATATAATATAAACTAGAGGTTATATTATATGAGATATAATATAATGTTGGTTTTAATTATATTATTTTAATATAATTAAAAGTAGAATAACTCTCTTGGGAGTTATATTACGTGATGAATGGAGTTATGAAAATAACTCCCATTTTCTCTCTCATATGCAGGGATCACAAAGAAGTTGAGAGATTAAAACGTATTGTTCACAGTGTGCTTGAATCTCTCTGCAATTTCATATTATTCATTTATAAAACTCTCTCAAAGAATTCCCTTCGACCTCCCAAAACTAACAAGAAGAGCTCACAACTCCTTCTTGATTCTCACCTTGAAAATAGTGAGGAAGGCTTGGTGGTAGTGTCTAAGAGTTTCTGTATGTTGTTGTATTCGTGAGAAACAGAGGTGTTCTTGACATTCCAGGAGAGGAAAAACGTGAAGAAAGAGTTCTTCAAGGGTATGTGTTAATCTGTGAAGAGTTATCATACTGTTGATTGGTTATATCCGATGGACACAGAAATATATCCGTGGTGAGAAAGGTACAATTGTCGTACCGTTGGAGCTTCGAGCCATAGGTTCATAAGGTCCCCTTGGTAGCTCAATGGATTCAAGTTGAGAATCAGTTTTTGGATCAGTTTGAAGTGTTCAAATTGACAAGAGGGAGTTCGATTATATATGATATGATTAAACTGGTCAATTATATATGATATGGTTGACATGATGTATGAGATACATTAATTGGAGGAAAAGGATATAAATATGATTTATATCTAATGAGGAGAAAAGGACTATGATTTATATATTGCATTTGATGTGATACTAAACTATAGGTTATAAATATAATATGATTATATTTATTTTTTAATAAACAATTATGGTATAATTGTTTGCGGTTTTTTCTCTGTAACCGAACTAGATAGTGGGAGGTTGCATTCAGTTTTCATAACTGAAGGATAAAATGAAAATGATTTTCATTTTGCAAAGAGATTAGATATTCGCTCCTCGAATAGTACACTGCCCATCGCCTAACAAACAAGAGCATACACGATTGCTCAAAGTTTACTAAACGATCGTGTACACGCGCGCTTTTCCTAAACGATCGCATCGTTTTACCTAAACGATCGTCTAGCTTTTTCTAAGCGATCACGTGCCTGAGCATTTTACTAAACGATCGTCTATACGATCAACCCTAGTTTACTACACGATCGTGTATCTTTTACTAAACAATCAAGCAGTCATCTATACTATAGACCTCATATATCTCCTACTTGCTTGGTCATGGTAAACGATCGTTCCTTCCTCCTCCCCTCTACCAAATCCAACAGAGCCCACACCTCCTGGATTCTCACTCCGAGAATACCGAGGTTTTCGAGTGGTTGTGTCCTCCATTGTTGCCTTGGTCGTGAGGAGTCCATTCGTGGGTAGATGACAGTGAGATTTGGTGGATTTTTGGTTGGCTTGCATAGCGACAACAAAAGGTGCAGTCCTTTGACGAGAGCGAGATTGAAAAGCGAAGAAGAGTTCTTTAACTGGTATGTATCTCGTTCCTTTGTTGAAGTTCAAATCATGCTGTAATTTGTTGTTAAATGCATAATTAGTATGTTTGATTATGAATGCGGTATTTCTATCATAATGAGTTTGAAACGATCTTGCTTTCGCTTAAAGGTGATCTAAGAGTTCCTTCAGTGACGACTGACCAGTCAGCGAGATCCATCCCTATAGAAGAAGAAGCTGCTCACAAAGGTCAGTCTACCTCATTAACTTCTCAACAACGCTTAAGCATTGCTTCTAGCTCATCATCTGCCCATTAGGTAAATCCACTTTATGAGTCTTGGATTTCTGTAGATCAACTCTTGGTAGGATGACTATATAACTCTATGACTGCAGAAGTTGCTACGAAAGTAATGGGGTATGAAAACTCCAAAGATCTGTGGACAACTATTCAAGACTTGTTTGGACTACAGTTAAGAGCAAAGGAAGATTATCTTTGCTAAGTTTTTCAATAGGCTCGAAAAGGGTCAATGAAGATGTCTGAATATTTAAGAGTAATGAAAAACCACTCAGAAAACCTTGGACTTGCTGAAATTCTGGTTCCTATACGAGCCTTGGTATCCCAAGTCCTACTGGGACTGGATGAAGAGTTCAACCCGGTAGTTGCAACAGGGGCGTCCAGAAATCTCTTGGACTGATATGCAAACAAAACTTCTAGCTTTCAAAAAGAGGTTAGACTTTCAAAATATTCCGAAAAATTATGTTTCATTTAACAATTCACCCTTTGTAAACATGGCAAGTAACTCTCGCCAAAGAAATTCAAATGCCAATGGGAAAAATAGCAGACAAACGATGAACAATAATAAAAGAGGTAGAGGTGGAAGAAATTGAGGCAGAAACCGGTGGAACAACAGTGGATATAACCGACCCAATCAGACGCGAGGGAGTTTTAGATTCCTACTAATCAGAACAAAGGGGGAAACCAAGTGCCACAAAACATAGGCAACCAGAACACTCCATATGTCTTCACTACTTCTCAGAACACTTCAACAACTCCTCAAATGGTTGCTAATCCAAGCTGGTATATGGAAAGTGGTGTTACCAACCATGTCACGAACAACTATAACAATGTGATTAAGTCCACTGAATATGGAGGTAAGGAAAAATTTATAGTTGGGAATGGTAATAAATTGAATATATCTCATATGGTAAAACGTATTTAAAAACAAAAAATGGGCAACTCACTTTAGAAAATGTTATATGTGTGTCTGAAATTGCTATAAATTCAGTTAGGGTTTCAAAACTAGCTAAAGATAATGATGTGTTTTTGGAATTTCATGTTGATAATTTTGTTATAAAGGACATGCGTTGGGGCAAGGTGTTGTTGAAGGGGGATCTTGAAGATGGTCTCTATCGGTTGAACACAAAAGAAATGGTTACCGGTAGTGCTTCAAGCGTTGATAGAAGCTTGAAGTCGGCTAATAATAACAATTTTGTAGTGTGTTCAGCCTATTGCTCATCCACTGTCACTACTAATAAGAAGGCGTCCAAGGAAATTTGGCATAGAAGACTTGGACATCTATCTTCTACCGTTCTTGACTCATTAATAAAAAAAATGTAATCTACCAGTAACTTTGAATGCAAATGTTAAATTTTGTGAAACCTGCAATTATGGAAAGTCACATGCCCTCCCTTTTCCAATGTCTAATTCTCGACCCACAACTCGATTTGAATTAGTTCACTCTGACTTGTGGGGTCCAACACTGTTACTATCTAATGATGGTTTTTGCTACTATGTGAACTTCGTTGATGACTTTAGCCATTTTCTGTGGATATATCCTTTTAGGCAAAAAAGTGATGCTATAGGAGCATTTAATCACTTTCTTAGCACAGTAAATACTCAGTCCGGAGTAGGTATCAGATGCTTATAATATGATAATGGTGAGGAATATAAACCTATACATCTACTATGTGAAAAATTGGGCATTCAAATAAGACTTTCATGTCCACACACATCTGAACAAAATGGGAGAGCAGAACGGAAACACCGGCAAGTTGTTGAGACTGGACTAACTTTGCTAGCCCAAGCTGGAATGCCTATTAAATATTGGTGGGAAGCTTTCATCATAGCCACCACCCTAATCAATAGTCTACCATCTAGAGCAATTGGGGATAAAATTCCATTTGAAGTACCGTTCAATAGGAAAGTAGACTTCTCACTACTAAAAATATTTGGCTGTGCTTGTTTTCCACACCTAAGATCATATAACACTCATACACTAGATTTTCACTCTTCTAAGTATGTTTTTATTGGTTTTAGCCCAGTCCATAAAGGGTTCAAATGCCTCAGCCCAAATGGACATGTATATATATCTAGACACGTGCCGTTTAATGAAGCTTATTTTCCTTTCAAAGGTGGTTTTCAGAGCTTGACAAGTCTGCATCTCCAAGTGAACTACCAGCCCAACAACTCTTACCAGGTTGTCAATTCACCCCCCACCATCTCATACACTTACCTGAGTCCAATGAACTAATCCCGACATCAGCACCTCATCCCTTGAACTTTTCACATCCCATTACTTTACCGAGCCCAATTAATAGCACTCCCTTTCAGGCCCGCTCACTCAATCCCATCGTACCAATTGGTCTGCCTAACTTCTCCTAAATAAATTCACCTGACCGCTCATCAACCCTAACTACTTCCCTAAACCACGAATTAAGTTCCATTGCTCTTCGAATCAAACCTTGCCCCACCAAGCATCAGAATCCATGCTCCATAGACCTTGTCTTCTACTCCACTGAAGGCACCCCAGTTTCAGTTACCTTCTCATCCAATGATTACTCGTACGAAAGATGGTATTTTCAAACCTAAAATTCTTATCTCAGACACCTCGGTAGACCTGTCCCTCACTAAACCAACTCGAATTGTGGGTGCACTAGCTACTCCAGTCTGGAAATAAGATTAGTATATCATATTGAATCTAATAATTGAAAGAGTTAGATAATGTATGATTGTCACAAAAGCAATATGGAGAAAAGCCTAGACACATAATTTTCGTTTTTTACTCTAGACAATAGGACGAAGCTTTATAGGATCATGAAAATTGCATGATCATTTATCTCAGTTCTAAATTATATTAGTCACAAAAATGTGTTCAATTTGATCGCATACGACTTAACTCATCTAACTTGAGAAAAGAAGATGCAAGTCTATATAGGTCGCATGCCAGATTGTCTTTAGATTTAGTTGACAAAGTAGATTGTAGGCGTAAGGTATGAGCACACTTTTAATTTTCTCCTGAATGTTGAAACGATTTGAATCAATTTTTGTTCTTATTATCTTTGTTTACAAAATTTCTTTCTCTTAATGTTTCTCTTATCAGAACACTTTTCTTTTCTTTGACTTTTCAAAACACACACCAAACTAAATCAATTTATCTTGGTTACTTTTTGTCTACAAATTTTGAAGAGGTCTTTAGTTGCTTGATTGGGTTATTGTACTCCATTCCCTTGGGATTGGATACTTGAACTCTATCCATTTTGTACTACTTGCCAGCAATATATACTTGTACTTAGGGACTATTTGTTCCAACGTTGTTCACCATCCCTAGTTCTAGTCATTGATTGTTAATTGATGAAGTGATCGATGGTAACCAATCCCAGGTCCCGATTTTTAGTCCTGGTCGCCAATTGGTCCACGATCTTCGACCGTACCAATCACCAACTTCAGTCCCAATTGTTGTTGACTGGTGTCTAGCAACCGAGACCAGTGATTGGGATCGATGGTCAATGACCAAGACCAATGAGATCTAGTGCCCTTGTAGGTTGATGCCAGTTGTCAATCCTCGACCAATCACCATTCACTTGTTGCCAATCCTTGGTTCTAGTCGTTAGTTATTGATCCCCAATAATCCAATCGTTGGTCACCTATCCTCGATCCTAACTGCTTGTCAACGGTCACCTATTGATCCTAGTCCTAGCTACCTATTCTTAATTTTATGTAGCTAATAGCTAAAGATTAAAAGTAACCGTCTGCAACTGCCTTGGTTGAACCATCAAGCGTAGAATTAGAGCTCACAAAGCCTTCAACAAGATGGAGGTACGTCTTTAAATCATGATGCATTCCCATATTCATTATTCCTCCATTAACATACCAAGACTTTTTGTTGTTCACTTTCAGTTCCTTCCCTACTTCAGAGTACAACCAATATTGTGACTGCATATTCATCATACATTGCTTGATCCACCATGGGCACGACAGTGCTTCCACATTGTCGTCGTCGACCACAAATCCCGGTACCTTCGTTACAATGTCGTCGGAGTTGACGATGCGCAAGACTTTTGTACCTTGTTCATCCAAACTCCTTCGAAAGTCTTTGTTACCTGTTATAACAACATAAACTAATGAGTATTATAACATTTTTAATTCAATGTATGCGCGTTCTTTTTTTATTTCAGTGACATATGGAGTGGGAGATTCAAATTATATAGTAATATATGCACAAAGTAGTATGTATCGTGTTAGAAATCTAGAGAGTAATTTATATTTTAATTATTAATTATTTTGTAGTAACTTTTAGCCCCACTTAATGAGTGATAAAAGTGCATGCCCTAAAGCATAGAGGTAGACAACGGTTTGAACTACATTTCTAATCCCTAAATTTTTAGATTTGTGTGAAATAGGTTCTTAGACTTTCATTGCTTGAATTTACAATTTTAAGTCGTATAGCTCTATAAAAAGTTTTGTAACATGTGGAATGAGTTTCTGAACTTTTGTTTTTGTGCTTAATAAATATTGAAACAACTTTTAATTTAGTGTTTAATAAATCGTTGACCTATTTGATTGACATTCGTTTTTAATAAAAAAAAAACTCAAAAACCTATTGAATACAAAATTAAAAGTTTAATATCTTAAAATTCAATTAAAATCTTGAAAAACAATATGGCGAGGATTTTTTATTGACACAAAACTAAAACTTCATAGACTTATTTAATAATTTTAGAGTTTAGGAATCTATTAAACAAGTTTAAACACCTATTAATTTTTTAAAAAATTTAAATACTTATATATATATATATATATATAATCGAAACCAAACTTGTGATTAAGTGATAAATAATTACATGTCCTTGTTAACTTATTAGTTTAGAAATTTCATTAGGGCCGTTTAACCCACTGAGTGGAGTTAATATATTGGAGTTAGTATGTTTGTGATTGGTGTATAGAGTTATAAGATAGAGTTTATCAATAAATTTGTTAAAAGTAAAGAAAAAGAAGAAGGTAGAGTTACTCGATAAATGTGTGAAAAAGTAGAGATATAAGAAAAAATAAAGTTCCTCGATAAACATGCAAACTTTAATAGTATTTACTATTAAAGTTAAATTGTTTATACCAACTTAAGAAGTTGGTGAACCAAACGACCTTAGTTAGATTTAACATTACCTACGCGAGGACCACCAAAAGACACGACAGTAACAAGTGGCACTCGTTCAAATGTTACTTTGATGTCATATGCCGTAAGTATTGCTAAGGCAGCACCGAGGCTATGGCCAGTAATAGTGAGACTCAGTGGCTCTCTGGCGTAACTGTGGAGTAATCTAGAAACTTCCTCATGTATTGTTTGCTTCAAACTCGGCAAACCCACTGTCCCAGAAGAATACAGACTCAGAAACCCAGTTTCCACCATTGGCCTTGGCCCAACCTGACCCGAATATGAGTCATTATTAGGCAATTCAGTTAGGGGAACACGTAAATTCTCGATCCACTCCAAACAAGTGGCAGTTCCTCTGTAAGCGATCACAATATCCCTACGGCCGAGACGGGCGATTTCTTTCTTGTCCTCACACACAGCCACGTAACCGATCCAACTAGATCGATTCATGGCTGTGTTGGCAGCCTTTTTGATCCAATGTGGCAATTCTAGACCGGACGTGGCTCGTAAATACTTGGTGAGGCGATATCCGGTCTGACTCAACCCAGTTCGGTTCATTAACGAAGATTTTGAGTGGCGACATGTTGCATAAAATGGTGAATCAACGTCATATTGAAAGGAGTTGTAGGCGGCTTCGACGAACCGACCGTAACGAAGGATTTCCATTCGAAGATGGTGATCCAATGGGTCCAACAAACCATCCCAATTCTGAATGCCTTGGTACTCGGTCCATTTATGAGCCACGTTGTTCCTCTTCATGGCGTTGATGCGGAGGCGAACGGCGGAGTGCATGACCTTTACACGACGGAGATTTGCCGTCTTGGAGCGGACCGTGGCGGAGGGTTGATTAAAGTGAGGAGAGTATGTGCATGGGCGTATGGAGATTGAGGTTCTCATTTGCTAAAGGGAAGTATTAATAGTGAAGGAATTAAGAGTGAAGAAGGAATAATTTTTTTTTACAATATTTTTATAGAATATTAAAAAATAATAATAATAAAAAGGAATAAGGAAGGAAGAATTATATCAACTAATGAGAGAAAAACAAATTGAATATAATAATTTGGTTTTGTCAAGGAAAAAAAGAGGCATATACATATCATTCTCTCGAGAGTTTAGGGTTTTGTTGTGGCTTTTGGTGAACCACAAACAGAAGGAAAAGTGGTTTTCTGTTTGTTCCCACACCAACAAACAAAATTATTTTTATTTTATTTTTTTAATAGGTTGCTTTATTTGGGCAAAGTTCCCAAATATATTTTGTATTTTAAATTAAACAAGATTTTGTAAAAATAGGGAAGTTTTGAAATATAAATTGTGATGTGTTGCTTGATGAAAATTAATTATTAAATTCTCACTAACTAAAAATGAAGAAGGAATCCTTCTGTTATTAGAATGAAATCATGATAACATATCAAGTGGATCATTTAAATATTTTATGATCTTAGTTGATAGATCATGTCGATAGCCATATGTATAATTATTATTAAGTCAAAGTCTTATACTTGCATGATTAGTTGCTTAAATAGTTAAAAGTATATTCTCTTAATTTTAAAACTAAATGTTCTATCTTGATAATGTTAGTGAGTTTATGTCACATACAGTTGATAATCGCTCTCTCTATATATATTGATTAGGATGAGGGTTGAACATTTTGTAGCTCACGCTCCTATAAAAAATAGTTCAGTGAAATCATTTATTAGAGCATAACTTTTAATATTTGTATAGAGTATGAAAACAATTCAATTGAGAATAGAGTATTCGAAAAGAAATTTTGAATATGAGTACACACATAAGAATGTTGAAGTAAACCTAGATAATAATCAAATCTCGATTAATTATATGTCATGAAAAAATAAGTTGAAATGATGAATTGATATATAGGTTGTTGACAACATTTTTATTTACAATATCGCTCCCCATATTATTTATAAAAATGAAGATTATTTATTGAAAAATATCGACATTGAATTAAACTCAAATTCAAAAGTGAGGTTTTTCGATAATAAGTCTAAATTAAACAGTAGAAAATGTAGAAAACATGTGAAACATATATAAATAATTAAGGTCACAAGATGTAAAGTGAGATATATTTTTTTTTAGTATAAATAGGGTAAAGAGATTTGAACCATGGATCTCTTGGTTCTCATTGTACAAGATGAGTTAAGCTCTTATTATTGATTATGTGGAAAACTTCTTCTCCTACAACGATGGTGTAACATTGAAATATCTAATTGATTTGACTGTGTATGAAAAACTTAACATGCATCTCTTGAATGTAGTTATAACATATTTATTTGGATCTCTTGATAATGATATTTATGATAATCTTTGATGAAGGACTAAAGGTACTTCAGAATCATATAATTTAAAGAAAATAATATTTGGTCAAATTGTAGGAGATCTTTATATGAATTAAAATAATTCAAACAAATGTGGTATAATCATCTTAGTGAATACTTATTAACATAAGGGTATATAAATAGTTGTATTTGTACATGTATTTTTATAATGAAATCACAATTAACATTTGATCTATATTATCAATGTATATCTTGATGATTTGAAACTCTTGAAAAGATTTCAAATACTAGAGTTGTTCGTGTGTTGAGTTGGATTGAGTTGAATGACTTTTTAAACCAAACCCGATTGTTCGGGTTGTAAATTTCTTCAACTCAAAAAATCCTTATTAAAAAATGAACCCAATCCAACCTAACAATGAAATATTTGGTTGTGTTAGTTCGGATTATTGGGGTCATTTATTTAAAATTTTATTCTAAAATAAGTAAAATATAAATACGTAAAAATATGATTTAATTATTTTCATAAATTGAATTAAGATTAACAAATTAGTTTCAATTTATATAATGAATTTTTTTTAAAGTGCTAAGAAACTATTTTTAAGAGTTGTTGGAGAATAAATTATTAAAAAAAAATGAAATTAAATAAAACTAAAATTAATATATGTATAAATAATTGTATTATAAGAAACAAAAAGTATATATTTTAAAGTTAATAATAAATTTAGATTGGTTTGGATTATATTAGGTGAACCCATGAACCAATCCAACTCATAAAATTTTCATTTATTTCAACTCATACCAACCCAAATGAGTTAATAACCCAACCCAAATCACACAGATTGGTTTAGATTAATCGATTTTTTCGAGTCATCTAATTTTTTGAACATCCATACCAAACACAATAGTGTTTCTTAAGAAACCAATTTATGTAATAAATATTGAAAAATAAAATTTCGTCTTAACTTGCATATTGACTGTACAACATATGGAATTTCATCAATCAATTTATACATAAAATAGTTTACATAGATTAAGCACATCATTGAACTTTTGAATGATTCCATACTTGAACAAATGGTTTAAATCTAATGAAAAGTGTTTTAAATTATAATTTTAGAACCATCATATTACTAAAAGAACCTTATATTCAAGATTGAATAAATTAGAGGAAAAAAATAGTGTTGTCTTCAAATATAGGAAAATGAACCAAAATATTTATAAATATAACAAAAGTTTACCATCTATCTGCAATAGACTGCAATAGATTACAATCTATATCTAGAGAAGTTTATCGAGATCTATCGCAGTATATTACATATAGACGATGATATGTTGCTATTATTAGTAGATATTTTTAACAATTTTGTTATTTAAAATAATTTTTCAAAAAAATACATAGGGAGATAAAAGTTTAAGATAGAAAATAATAGAGAATTAGGGAAGAAGAGAAAAATATGTCATGGAGAAATTTAGAGAGAGTAAAATTTAATAGAGAATAAAAAAATTCGAAAATAAAGAAATAAAATTTCAGATATATAATTTTTTTTTTTAATAGAATGACAAAAAATGTTGGTGGAATAAATATAAAGAGAGAGAAAAACTTAAAAGAGTGTGAACAAATTTCAAGAGGAAAAAAAAAAAGAGAGAAAGAGGTAAAAAAAAATAGAGAAAAAAGTTGAAAGAGGGAAAAAAATTAGAGATAAAAACATTAAGAGTTAAATAAGCCATTGGAGGGAGAAAAGTGAGAAAAATGATCCTTTTTAAAATACACAATAAAATTAGAGAGACATTATAAAAACTTTAGAGAAAGAAAAGTAGGGACGAGTGTATAAATTAGAAATAAATATATATAAACATGGACAAAAATTTTAAAATAAAGTACAATTCTCTAAAAATGTTAGGACAAAAAATAAAACGAAAAAGGAGGAGAATTTCTCAATATAAAATGATAGACTTTTTAAAAAGAAAATACTCACAAGCACCTAACAAAAATCATTTACAAATCACTTACCAAAATCACTCCCAACACATGTTCTACCTTATGTGATTATAAGGTTGATTTTAATTGAGTTTCCAAACCTCCTTCTCTCAATGTATCCCTATTTGCAATGATCTACGATATGTTTGGGAGTAATTCTATTCTACAATAGGTAAATTTACTTTTGTAATTTTTAAAATCACTCTTCAGTATAATTTGATAATATAAAAATTACATTTATAAATATAAAAAAATACTAAATTAATTTTAAGCGAATAAAGACATATTCCAGAATGATTCTGAATAGTACGACATAAATGATTTTAACGGATGCTTCTAATGTTAATTTAATCAAGGAAAATATTGTGTTGAAGGATCAAATTGGGTTGTCGTCTTCTTCTTCTACCGTCAATAATTTTGATAACCAGCTCGATATTCTTGTCTGTTGTGAAAAAAATACACTAATTCGATATTTTATTCACCTCCATCCAAATAGCTAAGTCTTATCACTAGCATCCATCTTTTTACTCATCAAACACATACACCCAAAAAGTCGCATCTCATGTAACTTAAAGAGTTGCATCCTAATGTGAGGGCAAAAGAGGAAACAAAAAATTCTCCTTTATTACCTCATTTATCTATATACTATATTAAACGGGGGTTATGGGATTTAGAGGGTTGTTGGAAAATTAATCAAACTCAATTCACGATTATTCTAAAATAATCATATGATCAATATTTAGAATCTAAATATGGATGAAAAACCAAAATCTTCCCAACATTGAGATTATTTGGAATTAGAACATAACCACGTGCAAAACAAATGTGGTTTGTGATCTTCCTCAACTATATATGTAACTCAAATCGAAATTGGTAGATCCTCACTATCAGAGGGGGAATAGGAAGCTAAAGAGGCATAATATATTTTGGGATCATAACCTTATATTTATAATATAAGTTGATTCTAGGATTTCCATAATGCCCATAATTAAAATCAAACCCAAATATAATTACTATTTAATTTGTAAATTAATTATTAAATTAATTCAAACAAAGAAAATTTTAACTTCCCTTTTTACCTTTAATTTTTTCCATAATGTCTATTTTGCCCACAAAATCACATCCCTTGGTGTTTTGTTCGTATCTTTTGTGCTTTTTCTCTCCATTGAATATTTAATCTTACATTCTTTTTTTTTGTCATTATATTTCCCCAACAATTCCTAATGTGTCCTCATATCTTTCCTTATTTTTTTTTCATTAATAAAGGATTAGTAAAGTGTTATGCTTCTTCCATCCTTTCACATTTCATCTTTAAAAAAAATGTGCTTAATTTCTTGTTTTATTTTACTCAAGAACACACATACAATTGTGCTCATTTTCATTTTTATTATTTTTAAATTTCATGTCAAATATTTACTTTTAAATTTAATTAAAGGTATATCATTTAAAATTTTTAAACTTTTTAACCATATGCATCACACACATCCTCGAACTAATATGTATACACATCTCATTCCCCTCTAAAAATTGAGAAAAGGGCATCTAATTGTAGGACTTAATTAGTTGAAGAAAATGAAAAAAAAAAAAAGAAGTGATATTATAGTTTGAATTTGTAGGGAGAAGGAAGACAAAGAGTCAGCATGGCACTAGCTAGTAACCTTAGCCTGCCACCAACATAACACAACACAAAGAAGAAAAGAAGTAAGTTAGAACAGGCAATGTTGGTATGATTGTAGGTTTATTGCATATGCATCCTCCCATGTTTCAAGTCTCTGCATATATATTTCCTTTTTAGAGCTTTATGGGTACATGCTTTCTTTTGTGTCTCCTTTTACTTTCTATTCTCTCTCCTTTGATATGCAAGCGTGCACGGTAAAATGACGATGAATTTCTTTCATTTCTTATAGAGTAATATTTGAGTGTAGCTCAGGTTGCACCTATTTCTATGCATCTTCTTCAATTACAAAAGAGGAAAAAAAATATTAAAAACGTATATTTTTTTAAAAAAAGAGTTCTGTCATGTGATAATTTGTGATTGGACATTTGGGTGGGTTGCACAAAGATAGAAGCAACTTAGGATGCACCTATATATCTTCTATCCTTATATGCCTATTTTGTAAATTATATGGTGGTATTACACTATGTTAGAAGCCAAAGTAAGCTCAATGGTATTAGCATGCGCTCCCTCTATAAAGGTTGGAAGTTCGATCCCCCATATTGCAGTTTGCTAAAAAATTGCACCATGTTTGTTGAAATATAAACTTGATTTTGAGTTAGAAGTACTGGGCTTAGTCCAAAAAAAAAAAGCTCAATTTCTAAAAGTATTAAGTATTAGAAAATTCTAAATAGAATATTCTAAAGAATATTCTAGTGAAACATTTATAACCATCAGATCATAACGTGTTGATAAAATCCTAACTATAGATTTAGGGATGCCAACTAACATAAATAGACGGGAATATGTCTTAGCATTTGAGTCAATTCAAAAAATTAGGAGTGATAAATAACAAAAGTAGTATTTTTCTCAAATCTCTTTTCCAAATTACAGCCAACCTCCAAAAGTTTTTTCCAACAAGAAGTGCAAGTATGATTGGCATTCACAAATATATAAATTAAACATACTAAATCAAATTACATCATGTCTCATACTTTGATGGACATGAGAGAATGATTAATTTCTCTCTTGACTGCCAGACTTAGTTCCAATCTTCATCTCTATAGCCATCAATTCTCAAGGTAGAAAGATATACAATTTCAATCTTTGCAAGAGGTTTACCTTTGATTTTTTAGGGCTTAGAAATTGGGTCTAATTTTTCTTATGAGATGTCTTCCATTTATTCAACTATTGAGTTTTCTTGTTTTGTAGGTGCAACAAAGAAGTAAAGATTTGGTATCGCAGTCTTTTTATGCTTTTTTCTTAGGGAACTCTAGATCCAACATATTATGTATTTGAGTTTTGTGGTTTTTTTCTTCTTTAGATCTCAAATGGAGACATTTTTTCTTTCTTTTTTTTTTCTTTAGATGTCAAACTATAGTTTTGGTCTTTGAAAAATCTATGACTTGTAAAAGATTGTTGGTTGTAGGTTTGGACTAATTTAAACCCTCCAAAATAGACAACCAGCTCTCTCGGACTCTAGACTTTCGAGCTCTATATATCAATGTCAATGTAAATTGCTGATAGGTTACTTAGTTAAACCATTTATCATTTTTTTTTGTTGTGAATTAGTTAATTTTTATTTATTGAAAGCTAAGTTGTATACATACAAGCAATTAAGATTTTATTTTGTGCATGTACTGGTAAAAGAGAAATACTATTGATTTGCACGTGCACAGTATATAATGACAAAACGATGTCAGACATTTAATATCGGACAATTACTGACAAAAAGTGGATGAAAAATCGACATTAAAAACAGTATTCAATGTCAGTTGAAAACTGACATTGAAATCTTGGTTATCTTTAAACCGACATTAAAGATATTTTATAACACAACATTTGATGTCGGTTTTGAACCAACATGAAAACCCAGTTTTGTAGTAGTGAATCGAAAATGAGCATAACTTGACTAGTATAAGTTTTTTTTTTTTTTTTTTTTTTTTTTTTTTTTTTTTTTAAAAAAAAAAAGTTAGAGACTCATTCTTGCACCTCATAAAAAATTTATATATATTTCTAATTGTACATATACAAAATTATATGTTATAAAATTTAAATCTTATAATTCAAATAATATTATAAAATATAAATATCAAAATTTAAATAATATAAAATTTACATATGAAAAAATTAAGAAATAAATTAAAATCAGATATTAATTTACCCATTACAAAGTAAAGAAATGAAAAAAAAAAAAAATTAAAAAAAATCTGAAAAAAAAAGTGTACCCACAGGATTCGAACCTAGGCTTCAATTTTATTGGACGAGGTTGTGCACCCAAAAAACCATAGCCGAACTGTAATATGAATAAGAGAAAGGAACGGAAACAGAAAAATGAAATAATTTTCGTAATTTCTTAAATTTTAGAAACGGTTCTTAACTTTTTTTTGAAACGAAAAACAAAAATGTTATCAGACCAATATATTTTTTAGAAAATGAAAATAAAAAACATGAAACAAGAAATAAAAATATTATCAAACAATTACAAGTCTATAATTAATTTATTCAAATGCAGATCCATGATAAAGTGCAATCTCTTATATTAATGTACTTAATATGATCATAGAACGGATTTTTTTGAATAATTATTGACTTATTATCTATGTGGATCACAATTGCATATTCGTGCAAAATTCCAACTGCTTAAATTTTTTTAACCAAATTACATGATAAACACGTAGTGCTACAACAACCTATATATTTAAGCGGCCTCATAAGTAGATATATAATATAAAAATTGATTGTTTTTTAAACTCTAATTAGTAAAAGTTGTATTACCCATAAAAAAAATCAAATAATTCGCACGAACCTTTTTGATCAAAAAGATCTCCAACTCAATCAATACCCTAACAATTTCTCTTTGTCATTTCCAAATGAGTAGCATTGTAAGATAAAATTTTATAAATTAACTTTACAATTCATCAATCAAAATAATATTCGACCTTGTGTGAGTTTTTGAAATATGAAGGATCATTAATGTCTTCATCTTCATATTTGAGATAGTTTTGACCTATTTTTTTTTTCAAAATTGTGACACGTTTAGAATTGAACATCTTCTATGATTTCTCTAGTATATATCATTCTTGAAAGAAAAAATTTATTAATCTAACCGATTCTGTAATGCTCCGAGCTCTAAATAAATTTAATTTGTTAATTTCCCCAAACTTTGTTGAGTTTAAAGATATTGTTGGATTTACCTTGTATTATAATTTGTATTTAAGCTCATGGAGTGTCAAAAGAAAAAGAATAGATCTTTCGGCTGGGCCAAATTGGCTTGACTTGGTCAGTCAAAATTAGGTTTATTAATTCTTTTATTTTTATTTTTATTTTTTAAAAGAGAAACTATGGTCGTTTTTTAGAAATCTAGATAATCAGAATCTTTAGATACCCAGGATTATACATGTCCACAATTACAGATATTTGGTATATTTAGATAATCATGTTTGTTTTGTAGGAATATTTTTGCAGATATCTAACAAGTGTAAATAGGGAAAAAATTTGTATTCACTCATCTAATTATTGGAAGATTATATCCCCGATATATAATGGGCTCAATACTAACAAATTATTGTTGCAATAATAGAATAACTAAAAGTATAACAAAATATATAAATAACTTAATACTCCCCCTCAAGTTGAAGTGTGAATATCGAAACTTTTACTTGGATATAAAGAATATCAAAATGGAGGAAGATAAGGCCTCTGTAAACATGTCCACAAGCTGAGAATGTAAGCGAATAAGTAGAAAACGAAGAAAACCATCAACAATTTTGTCACGAACGAAATGATAATCGATCTCAATGTGTTTGGTCCTCTCATGGAATATTGGATTGGTGAAGCTATAGCAACTGTAGCCTGACTATCACAATACACAAGAGCATGTGAAGAGCAATCAATTTTCAAATCATTAAGAAGCTGCCTAATCCAAATTAATTCACTAGTAACAGATGCCAAAGCACGATATTCCACATTTGTAGATGAACGGGAGACAGTAGTTTGTTTCTTGGACTTCCAAGATATTAAAGAGTCACCAATGAAGACACAAAAACTAAAACTAGATCGTCTTGTATCTGGGCAAGCACCCCAATCAACATCAATAAAGGCTTTCAACTGAAAGAGAGTACAAGGTTTCAACAATATTTGTTGGCTAGATACCCATTTCAGATACCTAAGCAAATGATAGATTGCATTCAAATGTGAAGATGTTGGCTACTGCAAAAATTGGCTAAGGCGTTAGACCAAAAAGGAGACATCTGGCCTAGATATTTGAAGATATAAAAGCCTACCAATTAATCTTCTATAGCAAGTAACATCATCGAGCGACAAAGAAGTACCTTCAGTTTTGGACAACTTTATATTAGTATCTAGCTGGCTTTGAGTCAATGAGATTAGTGTCTTCTAATCTGGAGACAATATTTCTTTTTGAGACACAAATAAACCTTGTTAGTATCCTGATAATTCGAGGGTGAGGAAATACTTAACGGTTCTCAAGTCTTTCAACATGAGATGAGAATGCAACATGCTCTTAAAGAATTCATTTCATGTGTAGATGGTCCAGTCAATAATATATCGTCAATATAGACTAATAGTGCAATAGAAGAGTTTCCAGTACCCTGAGTAAACAAGGAGCAACCTGATTTCGACTAGATAAACCCATGTGACAGCAATGCCCTTGAAAATTTAGTAAACTATTGACGTGAAGCCTGTTTTTAAACCATATATGGACTTATTCAGCCTCCAAACTGTTGGGTTTCATGTCCTAAAACTCGCAGTTTGTAAAATGATAAACATTTTCTATAATTAATATACTTATTATTGATTTCATAAATTGTATGAAAGTCTAAATCCAATAAACTAAGACTTATGACTATTGTATGAGTACTTGAACTTATGTGGAGTCATAAGAGTGGATCAGGTTCGAGTAAATAGTCAAAATGATCTATGGTATATGAATAAGGTTGGGTACCTTATTATGGTAACACCATTGGATGCAACCTACTCTGTAGTTGTTACAAAGAGTTGTAAAGTGTTACATATGATGTGATCCTAATTCGTATATCTTATGACATGAGGAGTGAGGGCATCCTATGCAATGAGTTTGCATAAGATCAGGATCAAGAAATAAGTCACTCTTACTTTATAACGTTGTTTACTGTTTAAGACTAACAATTTCACCTAGATGACTTAGGTAACTCAATTTTAATCCTGAGTTAACTATAAACTCTTATTTATTCGGGATTGCCCTTAGATTTGCATAGGTGAGGGTTGGCTCAATAGTGCCGGCTCAATAAGACTCCCATTTCAAGGGTAAGACAAGATAGATAGCTGAGAACATAGGGTGCAAGATGGAGTTCACGCCTACCCAATTTAGGGATAGGAGAAAGGTTGTTCTCTCAAGTACTGAATCCAGGACTTGAACAAGGGGCCCCATCTTCTCACTGAGCTGAGAGAGTTTGGTTTAGTGATTGGATCACAAACCAGTTGTTCATTAGAAGATCAGTAGGAACTTGAGGAATAAGATGTAATCTCGGGGGTAAAATAGATATTTGACCCAACCGTTATTACGAACAACCTGTGAAGGGTTGACTTGCTGATTATGGTTAAATCATGTGGACATAATATATCTACAGTGAGGGGAGTGCAATAATGAACTTTAGTGGAGTAACCTATTAGTTAACGAATGGGGAATAATTTGGTCTAATGAGTTTAGCCAATTAATCTCGGATCGTTGGAGACCATGATCTGTAGGTCCGCGAGGTCCCCCTATTAGCTCGTAATGGACTAGCTCTAGAATAGCGTGATAAGTTAATTTAAATTGTTCAAATTATAATTAAGGGAATTAGTAATTATATGAGATATAATTACATGTTTAATTTAAGAATTAAACGGAATAGGAGAATTTATATATTTAAATATGATTTAAATATATAATGATGGATTTATGTAAAAATTAATTTAATATTTGATATTAAATTAATTAATTTTTATTTAATAATTAATTTATGAAATCAATTAATTTTTTCAGTTTTAAAATCAAAATTTTATTTTTGAGATAAAATTGAAAAAGAGAAAAACAAAAACACAAAATGGAAAAAAAACTTATTTTCCATTATCCATCTTTCAAGTAGCTCACACAAATAGCATTCTCTTTGCCTTGTCTTCTCCAAGCATGAGCTGCAACTCATGCAACTCTCTTCTTTGCATGTTAATTTTCAATATAATGAAGAGATTGGAGTGAAAACCGGTGATGCAATCTATAGAGAATTTTAGAGAAATTCGAGTTGAAGAAAGGGTTCTTCATCAAGATTGCTACTGTGAGCTTTTCTTCTTCATCCCTTGATTCAAGCTTGTTTTGAGTCCCACAACTCAATCTAGAGCACCAAGAGAATAGTGGGAAAGATCTTGAGGTGGTCTGTAACAAGATTTGGAGAAGATAGCAACTGGAGAAGGAGCTTTGAAGAAGTTCTACAAGAGCTATGTCTTGAAACTCACTTGTTTTCTACAAGAGCATGCTTTACATTTTGCCAAAATTAGTGAATTAGAGTGCTTAGATGATCCTTGTGCTTCCGCTATTGCTGATATAATCCTACAATTGGTATCAGAGCTTCGTATAAGCATTCAATTCGGTTTAATTTTGGTTTGGTGGGTGTTTTATATGAGAAATATGAAACTGATGCACTGATATGGTTTTCTGAGTTTTGGCATTTTAATTCTCTTTAATTTCTCATTTAATTTTTTAATGAGCTCTTTTTTATGAGCTTTTATGTGTTGGCAAGAGTCTGTAATTTATTTGGAGTCATTAGAGTTGAAATTAAGATGTAATTGAAGAAACAAGTGAAGAAGTCAAGCTGCTGTTCTAGTTTTTTCAGTTTCTGCTCAAAATCGTTGTTGAAGTTCAGTTGCTAAGCGATTGTCTAGCTCCAGATGCTACACGATGTGAAGAAAAGGTAGACGATCGTATAGCAATGGGCGATGGTCATTGTGATGTTGAACACTAGACGATCGTGTACCTGCAGGAGCTAAACGATGCATTCAGTTTTCTATACGATAGCACTAAGCGATCGTTTAGATTTGGCGTGGGAACTAAACGACACAATCCTACACAAACCAATTTCTCCCCTTTACCAGTAACAACAAAAGTGTGATAACTCAATGGTAAAGACATATATACTTCTTCAAATAAGTCGTCATTCAAGAATGCATTATTTACGTCCATCTGAGCTAATTTCCAGTTAAAAGAAGTAGCACGAGTGAAGAATACCTTTACAATAAAAATTTTGGCCACAAGAGAAAAGGTGTCAAAGAGGTTAACCTTTTCTTGTTGGTTGTATCCTTTTGCCACAAAACGAGCCTTGTAGTGATCAATAGTTCCATCCGGTTCATATTTAATTCGATAGACCTATTTTAAGCCAATAGCTTGATCTTTTTCAAGAAGTGATACTGTTGGGGTTGATGCCCTAAATCTCGTAGGGTCCTATAATTTGTAAACATTGTTGAACAAACTCATTGTGAATTTCATAAAATATTTGATATTTTATTCATTGTCTATAAAATATTTGATATTTTAGTTGCATTAACCACAAACCAATAAACTAACATCCAAGGTTATCTTTGTAACTTAAGCATGTATATGAAAACATATAGGTGGATCTTGTTTGAGTGATAACCTAAATGGTCTGTAGTAGATGGATAAGGTTGGGTATTTTATCCTGGTGTCATTATGAGTATGGCCCGCTTTGTAGGTGTTACAAATGTTGTAAAATACTACAAATGATCTGATCCTGATCATTCATGTATTAGACATGTAGGCGGGGATATTTTATACAAAGGAGTTTGTATAAGACCGGACCACGAAATGTTTAGTCTCATTATATAATGCCACTCATAATAGAGACTTACATTTCACCAAGATGACCATAGGTAACATGACCTGAATCTTGAGTGAGTTGTGAACTCCTGCCTATGAGGGCGATCCTTTGATTTGTATGGGTGAGAGCAGCTAGATCTAAAAAAGCCTATCATTTTGGGGGTTGGTCGGATTGGGGAGCTGGGAACACAACTATACAAGATGGAATTCCCTCATTCCTCGAGGCAAGGGTAAGTAGATAAATTGCTCCCTTAAGAACTGATTTCGGGTCTTGAATAATGTGGCGCTACACCCTCTCCTGTCTCAAGAGCGGTTTAGTTATAGTTGGACTATGATCTATTGTTTATTAGAGGGATCAGTGGTACTTAAGAAGTTAGATGTAACTATAGGGGCAAAACGGTAATTTGGCCAAGCTGTACTTACAAAATATATTTGTAGTGCGAAGAGTGCAGCTGTCAATCTTTAGTGGAGTGCTTGACAGTTAGCGGATGGTGAGTAATATAATTAAAGAGTTTAATTAATAATTCATGTACCGTTGGAGCTTTAAGCTATAGGTTCATGAGATCCCCTTGATAGCTCAATAGGATTTAGTTGAGAATTAGTTTTTTTATTAATTTGAATTGTTCAAATTAATAAAGGGATTTAATTATATATGATATAATTAAGTTATTTCAATTATATGTGATATAATTGTCATAATGATACATTATAGCTTAATGGGAGGAAATACATATTTGAATGAGATTCAAATATATTTTCTATGAATGGAATTCATAGTTGTTAAATTTAATATAAATATAATTTATATTAAATGCCATATGATAGAGAAAAGAAACTATAGTTTATACTGTATGTGATACAATATTAAAATTATAGGTTATATGTTATATTTAATATATATATATATATATATATATATATATATATATATATATATAATATGATAAGTTAGTTGTCATATTTATATTTATATTATTGTTATTATTTTGATAATAAAGAAGAGAGTTACAACTCCTTTCCTCATCTTTTCTCTCCACCCACATTAGTGGGGGTGGTTATTTTTATGGCTAGTAAAAAAGAAAATTTGTTTCCTTCTTCTTGGACTAAGGATGTTGAATGATTGAGAGGTTACAGAAGTGTTCTGTGAGTTTTGTCTTAAGTGTGAAAGTTCTCAATCTTCTTCCTCCACATTAAATTTTTTTCCCTCTTAACCAAAATAGTCAGAGCCCACCACTCCTGGGTTCTCACCCTGAGAATACCAAGGTATCTTTTGTGGTAATATCTGGGTTTTGTTCGAGTTTATCTTGAAGAAGGTCTTCAAGAAGTTTATGTTCTGTTTGAGGGAAAATTGTGAAGAAAAAGTCTTCAAAGGTGAGGTTTCTTGAAATCCCTTTCTCGTAAAGCATGCTGTAATTTAGATTTAAATGCATATTTTATTGCTTGTTTACTATAGAACTTTGTATTTAATAAATTATGGAATTTGGTCGATCTGCTTCCGCTCAAGGTTCTCTCATTAGATTTCCTTCAATTGGTATCCGAGCCAAGTTATAGGTTTCTGATTCCAAATTCCATTCTCGCATTGCATCATTTTATAGTAATGGTGGGTTTTATAAACTGCATTCTATTTATGCGATGAATGGGTGTGGATGGATTTGTTAATGGATGTTTCGGGATAGAACTCTCTATTTAAGGCTTTCTTTAATTTACAAATTTTGGTTTGTAAATGCCCCTATGTTTTTGGGCATTATTGTTGCAATTGAGTCTGTAATTTGTAAGTTTGAGTCGCTCGTGTTGTTCCGAAGGCTTCAAAGAAGGGTTGCAAAGAATTGTTTCGATGGAAAGACGAAATAGAGGTTCCATATCGTGTAGCTACAGCTAAACGATTGGGTAGCTCATGTTATGTGATAAGGTAGCTTTTGCTACATAATCATGTAGCATTTGCTAAACGATCGCATAGCTGATGCTACACGATCATGTAGAGTTTGCTGTACGATCGTGTGGCGTTTGCTACAAGATCGCTTAGTGGCTTGTTGAATGATCGCATGGTATTTAGATGCTCAATGCATGGTTAATTGCTACATGATCGCGTAGACTTTCATGCTCATCGCATAGTCGCTAGCTATGCGACCGCGTAGTCTTTCATGCTCATCGCATAGATGCTCGTCGAATAGACCATTTGCTACACGATCAGTTGCAAGAAGGTTCTTTGAAGGGCGGTTCGGTTCGAGTGGTTCAAGACCCGGTTCACCTTTTTCGAACCGGTTGACTCAAATTTTGTAATAGTTAGCCTTTTATTTTTTTTCCTTTTTAGAGGTCCTATCCCGGTCCATCAACTGCTAATATAAGTATACATGCGATGTATGTTTTATATTATATGTCATAATGTATGCCATATAGCTTTAAAACCCACCATAGGTCATGCATTTATGTTCATGCATTATTTTATATTATAAGTGTTATAATATATGAGTATGCATGATTTAAATTACACAAAGCATGCTCATGCATCATATAGTATAAATGTTATAGTATACGTATGCATGCATTATAGCATATCCATGCATCATTTATATTGTAAGTGTTATAATATATGGTTGAGTGAATGTATGGAATGTATGCTATAGCATGATTCATTACTTAGTTATATAATTGTTATATATTAGTAATGAATGAATATTGCACGATGCATGGCATTACCTTAGGTTAATCGATAAATGTTATAATTAACTAAAGTATGTCTAGTATGCAATAGTTGGTTTTTAATTGTTTCATTTATTTATAATTTTTATAATTAAATGAAATTAGAATTAAAATCAATAATAAAGAGTTGCATGCAAACTTTAGGCTATAATCATTTTTTTATAATTGTTTTAAAATATGATTGAGATAGACCTAAGTTCATATTTCTAATGAGATTAGAAATCTAAGTTTAATCTTTTAAATCAATTTAATAGGATTAAATTTATTCTTAATAAAAAATTAAATATGTAACAAATGTATCTATAAGGGACCTTTTGTCTAAGGCGAATTTTGGCTAGGCTGGGATACTTAAGTCGATGGAAACGTCGCACCCCTACCCTAGAACCTACATGGAAAGGTGAATTAGATATATTTGTTACATGCATGTAAGTTTGATCAAAGTCTATTAAAGAGTTTAATGAGACTTCGATCAAAATTTTTTAATCATCAAAGACAAGAGTTGTTTTTTAGTAAATTAAACAAACACTTAGATAAAACCAGTAGCCGGATTTTCCTAAGTTAATTAACTCTAGGTAGAATACTCAGTGGGAGAAAAATGGGGTATATGATACTTCAATTTTGCCTCTACACATTTCTCCCTAAAAGTTCAAACCGTGAGATCTACTCTCGCCCTCGAGGCACCATGGGTGTCCCCTACAGGTGGAATTTGGGTAAGTCAATATCAAGGTGAATGAAGAGAGTATTTACAGTAAGTAGGAGCGGGACGTGAGATAGCACATCCCTTGGTCTTTCTCATTAGGTTGAATAAAGTTTCATGCATCGCCTCGAGGCATCGTGTGTGTCCTTCTAAAGAATGGTTGTATTGTATGATGCTTTATTTGATCTCCAGAAATGGATAGGGTTGCTTTAGTTTCATGTTCCAATAGTCTTTTCCCTACGGTTGACTCATTTGAGCAGAACTCTAGAACCTAAAATGAGGGATTACACTTACATGGAAATGTTAAGGATGTTGATAAATTTTGGACCGAACAATGGTGACTATTAGTTACAGTGACAACGAGTTATTTCTGTCTAATGGTTGAGAATGTCTCATTTCATTGAAGGGCCAGTTGATCACTCTATAGTGAACTTTGTCCTACCTCACTGAAGCATAATTACAAAATATATGTCACCTAGGGTACCCTAGACTATTTTGTTAAAGAAAATTTGATTGGTTTTCTAAAATGGTTTTAGTGTAAGTAGACTAAAATAGTTTGTTCTTTTTCAACAATTTCATATAATGGCTACCGCTACTCTAAGTTTACTAGCCATTGATAAATTAACGAGTGAAAACTACGTTAGTTGAAAAAACACAATCAATACTATTCTAATCATCGATGACCTTTTCTTTGTCCTAATAGAGGAATGTCCTCCCCTTCCACCTGTCAATGCTCCTCAAAATGTTCGGGAAGCATATGAGTGTTGGACAAGGGCAAACAAAAAGGCCCAAGCATATATCTTGGTAAGCCTTAATGAAGTCTTGGTCAAGAAGTACGAGCCTATGCTCACAGCACGTGAGATCATGGAGTCCCTGAGGGGAATGGTCGGACAACCGTTTGCACAGCTCAGACATAACGCTCTCAAGTACATCTTTAATGCCCGTATGCAAGAGGGGGGCATTTATTCGAGAACACGTTCTCAACATGATGATTCACTTTAACATGGCAGAGATGAATGGGTCAAGCATTGGTGAGGCTAGCCAGGTTAGCATAATACTGGAATCTTTACCTGAAAGTTTCCTACACTTCTGTAGTAATGTTGTTTTGAACAGGATTGACTACAACCTGACTACCCTGCTCAATGAGCTACAGACCTTCTAATCCTTCTTGAAAATCAAGGAGAAGAATGGTGAAGCAAATGTTGCTTCATCTTTTAAAAAGTTCCATAAAGGTTCAACCTCTGGAACTAAGTTTGTACCTTCTTCCTCCGATACCAAAAAGTGGAAGAAGAAGAAGGGTGGAAAGGGGAAGGCTGCTAACCTAGTAGTTGCTCCGAATAGGGGTAGACACCCGTCAAGGCTGACAAAGGAAAGTGTTTCCATTGCAACCAAGATGGGCACTAGAAGAGGAACTGCCCCAAATATTTGGCAGAAAAGAAGAAGGCCAAACAAGATAAATATGATTTTTTTTGTATTGGAAACTTGTTTAGTGGAGAATGATGATTCTTCCTGGATTATTGACTCTAGGGCCACTAACCATGTTTGTTCTTCATTTTAGGGAATTAGTTCCTGACGGCAACTAGATGCTGGTGAGATGATGATGCAAGTTGGAATTGGGCACGTCGTCTCAATTGTGGCAGTGGGAGGTCTCCGGTTGACTTTACAGAACAAATTTCTTGTATTAAAAAAATGTTTTTGTAGTTCTTGATTTAAAAACAAATTTAGTTTCTGTAAAGTGCTTGTTAGAACAATCCTATATATCAATTTTTCTTTTAATATATTTTTTATTATAAGGAATAGTGTTGATATTTGTTTTGGAAAACTGGAAAATAATTTGTATGTGCTAAGGCCATTAGCAACAAATGCCCTCCATAACACAGAGATTGTAACTCAACATAAAAGACATAGAATTTCTCCTAAGGAAAATGCCCAACTTTGGCACCTAAGACTAGGACACATCAATCTCAATAGGATTGAGAGGTTGGTGAAGAATGGACTTCTAAGCGAGTTAAAAGAAATTTTTTACCTGTGTGTGAGTCATGCCTTGAAGGCAAGATGACTAAAAGGCCTTTTACTGGAAAAGATCATAGAGCCAAAGAACCTCTAAAGCTAGTACATTTAGACTTTTGTGGTCCGATGAATGTAAATACTAGGGGAGGTTATGAATATTTCATAACTCTTACTTACAATTATTCAAGATATGGGTACGTTTATTTAATGCAACATAAGTCTTAATCTTTTGAAAAGTTCAAAGAATTCAAGGCTGGAGTTGAAAATGCATAAAATAGAATGAATAAAACATTTCTATTTGATCGAGGTAGAGAGTTTATGGATTTAACTTCTCAGAACTATTTGATAGAACATGGAATAGTATCCCATCTCTCAATACCTGGTACACCTCAGCAAAATGGTGTATCAGAAAGGAGAAATCGAACCCTGTTGAACATGGTTTGGTCTATAAGAGTTATACTTCCTTACCTGACTCGTTTTGGGGTTTTTTAGTAGAAACTGCTACATCTTGAACTGCATTCCCTCCAAGAGTGTTGCCAAAACACTTTGGAGTTATGGAATGGTCGTAAAGCTAGTTTACGTCATTTAAAAATCATGGGTTGTCCAACACATGTGCTTGAGGCTAATCCCAAGAAATTGGAACCATGTTCGAGGTTGTGCCTATTTGTAGGCTACCCCAAGGAAACGAGAGGTGGTTATTTCTTTGATCCTAAAGAAAACAAAGTATATGTATTGACAAATGCTACTTTTCTCGAGGAAGACCGCATAAGGAAGCACAGACCCAGAAGTAAAATTGTGTTGAATAAGATTTCCAAAGAAACTATTCAATCTTCAACAAGAGTTGTTGAAGAGCCTAGTACATCAACAAAAGTTGTTGAAATGGGTTCATCTACTAGGTCAAATCCACCTCAAGTGTTGAGGGAACCTCGACGTAGTGGGAGGGTTGCGAACCCACTTATTCGCTATATATGTTTAATGTTGGGGATGATGCCCTAAAGTCTCGTGTCCTGTAGTTTGTAAACACAGTTTGCACGAACGCTTGTAATGTATAATATATGATATTTTCTTCACTACTTGACTTTACACATTGGATGTTTTATTTGCTTTACCACAAATCATAAAACTAAAATCCGTTGTTGTCATTATGTAACTTAAGTATGTATGTGGTGACATACAAGTAGATCATGTCTTAAGTGATAACTGATGCTTGATTTTATGAAGTGAATTATGGATGATATGCGATGATGAAATTACATTGTACACTCAAGTTTTTTTTGTGGAATCCAAGTGTAAATTCCACTGAGTTTCCTGGTAAGTCTAAGTTCGAGGGACTTGTGAAAACAGGTTGCGTTGGTAATTTTTATGAAAACTTTGCGGTAACCGGGTAAATAAATAAGTTGTTGGGATTGTATTTTGTGTTAATGAAAAATAAACAAATACAGCGAATTTGAGAAAAGTCAGTTGTGGGATAGATGCATTGAGTATGCGGTGAACGAGTTGAGAAGGTTTTTAGCTATCGTTACCTGGGAATGCATCAAACTATGCGATCTTGCTACAACCATGCACAACAAGTCATTTTCCAATGCAAATGTGATGCTCCTAAGTCTAGGACGCATGTGTTGAATGCAAAAGTGTCCATAGCGATTATTCCTAAGTCTCTTCTCTTGTCCTATACGATGATGCAAAAAGCATGAAAGCAAGGTGACCGCACACAATCATATCATATCTCTAGGATGCATGCGATGCGTTAATAGCAAATAGAGCTTATTCCTAAGCGCCTATCTCTTGATTATGCGTTCTAATCTGACTCTCCCGAGCCTAGATTCTAACCTGACTTTCCCAAGCCTAGATCCTGTCCACAAACGACCCTCTCGAGTATCTCTAATGGACGAATGAAGCATACATAATACAAGATAATCATATAAAATGAAGATTCCCAATCAAGCTAGCTAAGTTCTTCTCAACCCATTCAACAGATTTAGCTACTCATGCGTAAATAACAGAGAGTGAACAAATATAGAGAAGGAAATTCCATTTTTATAAATGAGTTTGAGTACAAAATAACAATGGAAGATAAAGGTAGAGAGCCTGGTAGAATTTCCTTACTGACCGAGGCTTTTACACTGTCAATCTCTATTCGGTTCCAAAGATGTTCCTGCTTCAACAGGCGTCGGCCCTCTCTCTGTTCGGGCAGCTTCCGGCGCTCTCCCAAGCTTACCGAAACGATCTGTTGGCACAACCTTCTTCTCTCGCGTCCACCTTGAAGTAAAAGAAAATCTAAAAACCAGGCTAAACTCATAAGATGGTGAACTTGTGAACTGATTAACCCCTTTTCTGAAGGATGCCCTTGGTATTTATAGAACATCCAGGGTGAAAGGCGAATTCTCTCTCATGATTGTACAGATGGGACGACTTTAATTCTTGACTGATGTGCCGAATATTTGTCACCGAAAAGCTGAATATACTTGTGATCGTTATCGGCTGTCAACTTAATTCGGATTCGACTGTCATCAGCTTTCTGTCCCATCGCGTTTAATTAGCCTTTCACCCAAATGCGCCCACCAAGTTGCGCAAACCAGGTTGCGACAATCCTTCTTGAGCAAATGTTTACGAGCTCAATCATCGCAAAGCCTTACGGTGAAGTTGCGCTCGACCGATGATTTCCTAAGATCGCAATTTCTGCCTTGCGTTCACGCATAATCTGCATAAAAACACAAAATCAATTGTTCCTATGCGATGAATGCATACGATCGCAATATTATGAATGTGATGCTCTTTGGATGCAATTTAACATATTTTATCAATACAACCCAACATTGTTTAAGAACTTAGCACTATGATAACATTTCTGCCCGTTATCACACCCCCAAATTTAAACAATGCATGTCCTCAAGCATAAGCTAAAGACTTTCTTTAGCAAGTCAACTGCAATGTTCTTTTCCTAGATTTCTCAAGGATACTTCGTTCAAATCCTATATACCAAAATTTCCTCAAGTCTTATTCAAGTCTCTTCTTAAAATATTTCTAAGACTTAGGGACTGCAAGCTTAACCTTCAAAAGAACTTTACTAATTTCTGGAACATCGCATGATTTATTTCAAAAAGAAAATTTTCCACCAGGGTGTCAAATGATTTTATCCTTACATATTTCTTGACATTATTATTTTTTTTTACCTTGTGCTGATCCAAGTGCCTTGTCTTCGTTTTGGCTTGACCCCACGTGTGTCATGCGGACATTCAACTACGAGCAATGCACTCTTCCTTAGATTAAACTCATACCTACTTGGCAGCAGAGTTGCGGTCATTTATTTATGCGCTGATCCTGGTGACTTACTTTCGTTTTGGCTTGCATCCACGTGTGTCATGCGGACATCCAACTACGGGTAAGTGCCTTTCACAACTTAACTCTTAGCAACATAGGTTTCCCATTATGTTGACAGTGGAGTTGTTATTCTCAAAATTTTTCATTTTTTTTCTAAATAGTAAGGTCAAAAATAAATACCTCACCCCCAAATTTAAAATGCGGCAATGTCCTCATTGCCAAAAGATTGAGATAAGGCTTGCGATGTTCTTAGAAAGCTTCGTAAAGAGAGTTTGAAAGAAAGCTAGCAAACCCCTAACATCTAGAAATATTTTATGAGGTGACTATCTTAAAGTTAAGTTAACTTTAGTATATACGAAGGAAATAAAAGCACGTTTTTCATCATTGAAATCATACTTGGCAAAGAAATAGCATACGACATCTTACTAAATTTATCTATGTCGAATGATTGCGGTAATCAAAGAGGATGTGGTGATAAAACTTTTAAAACTAACATGCGATGCGATAGCGCAAAATTTGAAATAAAGATAAGGAAGAATATACCCCCAAATTTGCGTTGTTGCCTGCATTGTGTATTGACGCATCCATCTTTACGACGATCTATCTTCTTTGGATTGCGGTGATGGAGTGAGATAATTTGCTGCTTCATGTAACATCTCCACAATCCTGTGCCTTAATCGTTGTAAATAAACAGTGAGAGGGTCAAATGATTTTAAACAAAACAACATGTTTTTTTTTAGAAGTAATAATGAGTAAAATGCAGATAAATAAATGATGATTAAAGTGAAAAGGAATGAGAGTTCAAGAACCAAACAAAGGGTATTCCGGGTTTTTCAGCTTCACGGAGGTCTTTCTTGGCTGGAAATTACCTCCGCAATATGCCTTAACTCGCTGTCCATTAACCTTAAATATACGACTTCCATATTTAATGATCAGCTCCACCGCACCATGTTGGAATATTTCTTTAATGATGAACGGTCCGGACCAGCGTGATTTTTATTTTCTCGGGAAGAGCCGTAGACGTGAGTTGAAGAGTAAGACCTTTTGTCCGACTTGGAGGTTCTTACCGCATATGTGTTTGTCGTGCCAGTGCTTGGTGCGCTCCTTGTAGATCTTCACGTTCTCATATGCGTTAGTTCTCTATTCTTCTAGCTCGACCAGTTGCATTTTTCGCGCTTCTCCTGCTTTTTTTTAAATCAAAGTTCAGCTTCTTTATCGCCCACAATGCCTTATGTTCCAGCTTCAGAGGCAAATGACATGGCTTACCAAATATCAACGCTTATGAGGACATACCTATTGGTGTTTTAAATGCAGTCTGGTATGCCCACAACGCATCGTCGAGCTTCGTTGACCAATCTTTTCGTGAAGGCTTTACTACCTTCTCGAGTATCAGCTTAATCTCCCGATTGGACATCTCAGCCTGATCATTCATTTGCGGATGGTATACGATGGCCACTTTGTAGAGAGTGTTATATTTGCGCAACAGCTCCTTAACAGTATGATTGACAAAGTGTGACCCTTCATCACTTACGATGGCACGGAGAGTGCCAAAACGAGTGAAAATGTTCTTATTTAGGAATTGAGAGACTACCGCCGCATCACTTACGGCGCACGCCTCTGCCTCTACCCACTTGGATACATAGTCGACGACTAATAAAATATAATGTTTACCATTCGAGGGAGGGAATGGTCCCACGAAATCAATCCCCCATACATCGAACAATTCAAGCTCCAAGATGATGTTCATTGGCATTGCATGTTTCCATGAAATGTTACCTGTGCGCTGGCGCCGATCACACTTCATTATGTAGACAGTTGCATCCTTAAACAATGTAGGCCAAAAGAATCCACTCTGTAAAACCTTGGCTACTATGCGCTGTCCTTCAAAGTGCCCACCATATGGTGAGTCGTGACATTGTGATAATATGTATTGTTGAGTAGCATTTGGTACACAAAATCGCAAGATCTAGTTTGCCCCTCTTTTATACAGATTCGACTCATCCAAATAATAATGTCTGCATTCATGTTTGTGCTTCTTCTGTTGGTAGTAGGTGTAATCTTTAGGAAATTGCTCACATACCAGATAATTGACCATGTCTGCATATCAGGGCAATTCTTCAATATGGAACAACTGCTCATCTGGGAACACTGCACTCACTTCAGACTCATTGCGGTCAACCTCAGGATTTTCTAGTCTAGACAAGTGATCCACAACTTGGTTTTTTATCCCCTTCCGATCAATTATTTCTATGTCAAATTCTTGAAGGAGGAGAACCCATCTGATAAACCTCGGCTTTGTGTCCTTCTTTGTCATTAAGTACTTTATTGCTGAATGATCAGTATGGATGAGTACCTTTGTCCCCAACAGATATGCCCAAAATTTTTCCAACGCAAAAATTACCACCAGAAGCTCTTTCTCTGTGGTGGTATAATTTGTCTGAGTAGGATTTAATGTTTTACTCACATATGTGATGGGATGCAAGATTGTTTTTCTCTTCTGTGCCAAAGCTGCTCCCATCGCATACCCGCTTGCATCGCACGTTATTTCAAAAGGAAGTGTCTAGTCCGGTGCAATCAATACGGGTACAGTAATCAGCGCATTCTTCAAAACTCGAAATGCGTTGAGGCAGTTATTGTCAAAATCAAATTTTCTGTCAGCCTCTAACAACGCACTCAATGATCGCGCTATTTTAAAAATCTTTAACAAAGCGTCTCTAGAATCTAGCGTGCCCCAAGAAGCTTCGTACAGCCTTCACGCTTGTTGGAGGTGGAAGGTTTTCAATTGCTTCCATTTTTTCTTTGTCCACCTCTAACCTATCCCGGGAAACCTTATGGCTCAACACTATGCCCTTCTTCACCATGAAATGACATTTTTCCCAATTAAGTACCAGATTCGTCTCTTCACATCTCTTCAGTATCTTCTCCAAGTTTGCTAAACAGACTTCATAGGTGTTCCTATAAATAGAGAAGTCGTCCATGAAGATTTCAACAGAGTCTGCGAGATAATTTGAAAAGGTGGCCATCATGCAGCTTTAGAACGTGCTTGGCGCATTGCAGAGGCCGAACGACATGTGACGAAAAGCAAAGGTCCCATATGAGCAGGTGAATGTGGTCTTGTCTTGATCTTCTAGAGCTATCATAATCTAGTTGTACCCGACATAACCATCCAGAAAGCAATAAAAGTCATTTCCAGCTAGACGGTCTAGCATTTGGTAAATGAATGGCAGAGGGAAATGATCTTTCTTTGTGGCCGCATTCAGCTTGCGGTAATCCATGCAAATGCGCCACCCAGTGACAGTTCTTTGCGGTATTAATTCATTGTTTTCATTTGGGACTACCGTCATACTGCCCTTTTTCGGCACACACTGTGTGGGGCTAACCCACGTGCTGTCTACTATGGGATAGATAATGCCCGCATCTAACCATTTAATGATCTCCTTTTTGACGACCTTTTTCATCGCAGGGTTGAGTTTGCGTTGATGTTCGATCGTTGCTTTGTGATCCTCTTTAAGACGAATGTGGTGCATACAGTACGCTGGGCTAATTCCTTTAATGTTAACGAGCGTCCAACCAATTGCTCGCACATGTTTCCTTAGAATGCTCATCAACGCATTCTTTTGGTCTTCGTTGAGCTCAGATGAAATGATAACTGGAAGCTTCTCATTCTGTCCCAAAAACGTGTACTTTAAATGACTCGGCAAGGTCTTTAATTCCAATGTTGGTGGTTCTACTAGGGATGGTTGCGTTGTTTTTCTTTCTTCTTTTTCTATTGGCTCTTCTTCTTGGTTTGAGATCATTTCTTCTTCCTTGTTTGTTTTTGTTATGATCTCATTACAGGCAAGAACGGAAGCGCTGACATCCTCTTCTTCATTCTCTTCATCAAACTTTTCTTCCTCAATCAAATTCTGGTCATCATCTGAGTCATGCAGGTCTTCTTCATCCGGAAACTTCATAACACGAATTATGTTAAACTTAAGCTTCTGTCCGTTGATGCTCAAAGTGATTTCCCTTTATGCACATCAATCTGAGCATGACTTGTTGATAAAAATGGTCGCCCCAGAATGATGGGCACATCTTTGTCGGCCTCGTAGTCCAAAATGATGAAGACGGCTGGTAGGATAAAATTGTCAATGGTTATCAGTACGTCCTTCACTTTCCCTCTGGATGCACCAGAGATCTATCGGCAAGTTAGAGAGTCACCGTTTGGGTACAAGGTGCCCCACATTCAGCTGCCTAAAGATTGAAAGAGGCATCAAATTTATGCTGGCTCCCAGGTCACATAGAGCTTGCCTGATGTATAGCCCTCCTATGGAGCAAGGAATAGTAAAGCTCCAGGATTGCTCATCTTCGGTGGAATGATTGATTTCGAACTTTGCGTTAAAGCTACCGTGGAAAACTTACCAGCTCCCCTCTTCTTGGTTACCATATCCTTCAAAAACGTTGCGTAGGTAGGCATCTCTTCAATCGCTTCACTGAAAGGAATATTAATATATAATTGCTTTAACATAGACAGAAAATGTTAGTACTGTACCTCTTCGTTCTTCTTCTTCCTTAGTCTCTTTGGGAAAGGGGATAACTACACTTTCACGGTCCCCGTCTCATTTGGCTTTGAGGTCGACGCAACCTCTGGTTCTACTGCTTCTTTTCCTCCTTCTTTTTCTTGCGTCACCGCAATTCCAGGTTCAGCCGCAATGTGAGCTGTCCAACAAAGCTCATTCTTTTCTTCCTCCACCGTCTTCCCACTTCGCAATGTCACAACCTGACATTTCTTTTTACCTGATCCTCCCGGATTGCGTAGGAGTTCTGTTGAACTCAGCAGAGCCTCTTGTGGTCTACTCTTCAGCTCACTCGCAATCTGGCCCATCTGTAATTCTACATTGTGGATGGACGTAGCTTGACTTTGAAGCACAATTTCGTTTTTCTCTATGTATTGCTTCAATAGGCTTTCCAAGGAAGAGGATTGCAGTGGTTGTGAGCTACTTGCTTGATTGCTCGTTTAACCGTTGTTGCGTGGGAAATCCTGGTGGCCCTTCTTTTTGCGCCACGGGTTGGAAATTCTGTTGCTGATTCTTCCAAGCAAAATTAGGGTGGTTTCTCCACCCGGGGTTGAAGGTATTCGAAAAGGGATTATTTTTTACAAAGTAAACGGATTGTGGATTTTGCAGGCAATCTTCCATCTCGTGCCTATCATCGCAAGTCGCACACCTTGCGTGTTTTAACTGATTGCGTTTATTTGCCCATTTTGCGGTATTGGGCTGCTGATTGCAATTCCCTGGATTAAGTTTATCATTGCGGTCATCTGATTTTGTAGTGAAGTAATAGCACCATTACTTGCATCATTGTCTTTGATTCTCAATCTCTGGTCACTCTCTCTCCAATCTTCGTGGTTCTTATAGATGCAATCCAAGATATTCTTCGCTTCGTCATACGTTTTATCAAGCAGACCACCAGCGGCTACCGTATTGGCAGTGGTCGGCGAAGTGGGATTCAAAGCATGATAAAAAGTTTCCATTTGAAGGTAGTCTGGCAAACCATTGTGTGGACAATCCTTAACCAACCTTTTAAACCTCGCCCAGGCATCACTGAGCGATTCGTCCATGTCTTGTTCAAAATTTGTAATGAGTTTCCTTTGTCTGGCATTCTCAGTGGGTGGAAAGTATTTCTTCATAAACTTCTCCACGACCTGTTCCCATGAAGTGATCTCTCCCGGTTTGAGAGAATACGCCTAATTTCTTAGCCTGGTCACAGAGAGAAAAAGGGAACAAAGTTAGTCGAACTTCTTCGGCAGAGATGTTTGGGAACATAAAAGTATTGCAGATTTGAATAAAGCTTCGGTGATGGGCGTGCGGGTCCTTGCCACGCCTTCCTTTGAATTGTCCTGCAGTCTGGATCATCTGTAGCATCACTGGCTTCATTTTGAATCTGCTTCCATCGAGGGCAGGCCTCATGATTCCTGGAGAGAAATCATAGAGGTTTGGAGATGCATAGTCCCTAATGGGTCTATTGTGATCGTTTGCCAGCATGATTGGATTCGCCATGACATTGTTATCATTTGGTGCTCCGTTTTCAGGCTTCTCCGCCATCTCTTCTTTATCTGACTGTGGTTACTGTTGGCGGTTTCTCAGTCTCCGTCTAAACATTCTCTCAATCTCCAGGTCATAATTCGCCAGAGATTGAGAGTCTACAAAGAAATCAGAAAAATTACCGTTAGAACACTATTTTGTCGAAGTTCCCGGCAACGACGCCAAAAACTTGATGCTTGATTTTATGAAGTGAATTATGGATGATATGCGATGGTGAAATTGCGTTGTGAACTCAAGTTTCCTCAGCGAAATCCAAGGGTAAATTACACTGAGTTTCCTAATAAGTCCAAGGTCGAACTTAGGGACTTGTGAAAACAGGTTGCGTTGGTAATTTTTATGAAAACTTTGCGGTAATCGGATAAATAAATAAGTTGTTGGGATTTTGTTTTTGCGTTAATGAAAAATAAAAAAATGCGGCGGATTTGAGAAAAGTCAGTTGTGGGATAGATGCATTTAGTATGCGGTGAACGGGTTGAGAAGGTCTTTAGCTATCGTTACCTGGGAATGCGTCAAACTATGCGACCATGCTACAACCATGCACAACAAGTCATTTTCCAATGCAAATGTGATGCTCCTAAGTCTAGGACGCATGTGTTGAATGCAAAAGTGTCCATAGAGATTATTCCTAAGTCTCTACTCTTGTCCTATACAATGATGCAAGATGCATGAAAGCAAGGTGGCCACACACAATCATATCCTATCTCTAGGATGCATGGGATGCGTTAATAGCAAATAGAGCTTATTCCTAAGCGCCTATCTCTTGATTTTGTGTTCTAATCAGACTCTCCCGAACTTAGATTCTAACCTGACTTTCCCAAGCCTAGATCCTGTCCACAAACTACCCTCTCGAGTATCTCTAATGGACGAATGAAGCATACATAATACAAGATAATCACATAGAATGGAGATTCCCAGTCATGCTAGCTAAGTTATTCTCAACCAATTCAATAGATTTAGCTACTCATGCATAAATAACAGAGAGTGAACAGATATAGAGAAGGAAATTCCATTTTTATAAATGAGTGAGTACAAAATAACAATGGAAGATAAAGGAAGAGAGCCTGGTAGCAATTCCTTGTTGACTGAGGCTTTTACACTGTCAATCTCTATTCGGTTCCAAAGATATTCCTGCTTCTGTAGGCGTCGACCCTCTCTCTGTTTTGGTAGTTTTCGGCGGTCTCCCAAGCTTACTGGAACAATCTGTCAGCACAACCTTCTTCTCTCGCATCCGCCTTAAAGTAAAAGAAAATCTAAAAACCAGGCTAAACTCGTAAGATGGTGAACTCGTGAACTAATTAACCCCTTTTCTGAAGGATTGCCTTGGTATTTATAGAACATCCAGGGTGAAAGGCGGCTTCTCTCTTATGATTGTACAGATGGGACGGCTTTAATTCCTGATTGATGCGCCGAATATTTGTCACTGAAAAGTTGAATGTACTTGTGATCGTTATCGGCTGTTAACTTAATTCAGATTCGACTGTCATCAGCTTTCTGTCCCATCGCAATTAATTAGCCTTTCACTGAGATGCGCCCACCAAGTTACGCAAACCAAGTTGCGGAAATTCTTCTTGAGCAAATGTTTACGAGCACAATCATCGCAAAGCCTTGCGGTGAAGTTGCGCTCGACCGATGATTTCCTATGATCGCAATTTCCCCCTTGCGTTCACGCATAATCTGCATAAAAAATACAAAAATCAACTGTTCCAATGCGATGAACACATGCGACCGCAATATTATGAATATGATGCTTTTTTAATGCAATTTATCATATTTTATCAATGCAAGCCAACATTGTTTAAGAACTTAACACTATGATAACGTGCATTTCTGCCCGTTATCAATAACCAAAATGGTTTGTAGTATATCGATATAGGAGGGAAACCTTATCTTGGTAACACTACGGATGCGGCCCACTTTGTGGAATACTTACAAGTGTTGTGACTTGCTACAGATGGTCTGATCCTGATCATTCGTGTAGAGACATATGAGTGGCGACGTCCTATACAAAGAGTTTGTATAAGACCCGACCACAAAGTATTCGTTATATAACGTCATTCATGAAAAAGACTTCACTTCACTAGAATGACCATAGGTAACATGACCTCAATCCTGAATGAGTTGGGAACTCCATCCATTGAGGGCGGTCTTTTGATTTGCATAGGTACGAGTGGCCAGGTCGCCGACTCAAACCTACTACTTTGGGGGTTTGTCTGATTTGGGAGTTGGGAACTCAGCTACATAAGATGGAATTCACTCCTTCCCCGAAGTAAGGGTAAGTAGATAGATTGATCCCTTTAGGGCTGATCCCAAGGCACACCTTCTCATGGCCTGAGAGGTGTCCACACATAGTCCATAATGAAGGGAATGGGGTAGTGGTCCTTCTTGGTTGCCACGTTGAGCTTCCTATAGTCCATGCAGATGCGCCAGCCCATGACAGTCCTTGAAGAAATGAGCTCATTATTATTATTGACTATCACTGTTGTTCCCCCTTTCTTGGGAACGCATTGGACTGGGCTTACCCAGCTGCTGTCGGATATAGGATAGATTATTCCTGCATCTAACCATTTTAAGATTTCTTTCTTTACCTCCTTCATTATGGGGTTCAGCCTTCGTTGAGGCTCAATCGATCCCATCTTCCCTTCTTCCAACCTGATTTTATGCATGCAATAAGATAGGGTGATGCCACGGATGTCCGTTAGCGTCCAACCTATTGCACGCATATGCTTTTGCAGCATCTGCAAAAGAGAATGTTCGTTAGGCTTGGTAAGATTCGCGGAAATAATTACAGGTAAAATTTTATTTGTTCCAAGGAAAGCATATTTAAGGTGACTAGATAATGGTTTTAGTTCAAGTTCTGGTGGTTCCTCTAGTGATGGACGCGTTAGTTTTGTCTGCCGCTCACTCAGACTTGGCAGCTCTGGTTCTTTCATGTTTTCCTCCAATGCGAGGACCTCGCATACTTAGGTCACTTCTTCTTTAGGCAACTCTATTCTGTTCAGTTGACATTCTTCACTATCCGGGAACTTTAATGCGTTTAACATATTAAACTTTACTTCCTGATTGTCTATGCGCATAGTCAATTCTCCCTTATGCATGTCTATCAACACTTTCCCAGTGGCTAGAAAGGGGTGTCCAAGAATAATTGGTACATCCCTGTCCGCTTCATAGTCTAAGATGATGAAATCTGCTGTGAATATGAAGTTGTCAACTTTTACCAAAACGTCTTCAATCTTTCCTTCAGGGTACTTGATCGTTCTGTCAGCGAGTTGAAGAGTAACAGAAGTGGGTTGTGCTTCACCAATTCCCAATTTCTTGAAGATTGAGAGTGGCATGAGATTAATGCTTGCTCCCAAATCACACAACGCATGTCCCACATCCAACCCTCCGATCGAACACGGGACTGTGAAGCTTCCTAGGTCCTTCTGTTTCTTGGGTAATCTATTGCTTACTAACGCATTGCATTCCTGCGTTAGCACAATTACCTCCGTCTCGTTGACTCTTCTTTTCTTTGTCAAAATGTCCTTAAAAAATTTGACATATTTTGGGATTTGCTCCAAGGCTCTACAAGTGGAATATTGATGTGCAATTGCCTCAGGATTTCAAGAAAACGCTTAAATTGTTGTTCATCATTCTTTTTCATCAAGCGTCTAGGGAATGGTGCATCCAGCGGCACCACAGGTTTTCTCGTGTTAAACGTGCTTGGCTCTGAATGGCTTGTGGATTCATGCGTTCTTTCTTCTTGAACTTCTAATGCCATTGAACGTGTGTTGAGTTCTTTTGAAGGATTGTTGTTTCTTGGATTCATGGTTCTTTCTTCAAGAGCTTTGCCACTTCGCAATGTCACCGCGTGCATTGCTCCTTTCCATTGTTATTCCCCGGGGTTTCAGTGTTGCTAGGCAAGACTCCAGGCTGCCTATTCTTCAACTCACTCGCTATCTGCCCCACCTGTATCTCCTGGCTTTTCAGCAACGCGTCATTCTTGGTGATATACTTCTTTAATAGGTTTTCAAGCGAATATGCTGAGCTCGACGCGTGACCTCTTCTATTAAAGGACTGTTGGTGCGGCTGATGCGTTGGCTGGAATGCAGGCGATGGTCCTTGCCTTTGCTGCTGGTTCGCCCCTGGGTGGTGCTCTTGTTGATTTCCTATCCAAGAAAAATTTGGATGGTTCCTCCATTCGGGATTATATGTATTTGAAAATGGGTTGTTTTTAATGAAGCATACTAATTGCAGATTTTGTGGGCAATCAGAGTAGGAATGAGGATCTCCATAACCCACACAGCTAACCATGGGTTGCATGATTGTGTCTACCTGATTTACCTTTTGCTGAGTTGATGCGTTCCCTAGTGACATGTTCTGCAAAAGGTTTGTCATAGTAGCCACTTGTGCAGAGAGTGTGGCTATTGTGTTGGAATCGATAGAATTCACATTTTGAGATCGCCTCTTCCTGTCGGGCTCTTGCGTCATAAGTATCGTCCACCCATTCCATGTTGTGCTTAGCAATGCGGTCTAATATTTTCTTAGCTTCAGTATACGATTTATCCATAATACCACCAGCTGCAGTTGCGTTGGTTGCCATCTGAGATGCTCTATTCAATCCACCATAAAAAGTCTCCATCTAGATGGTTAGTGGTAATCCATGGTTCAGCTTTTTCTTGCTCGAAGTTCATGATCTCTCATCACCTCCTTGCGTTGGTGGTAGGTGGGAAGTATTTTTGCATGAATTTCTCCACCAACTTCTCCCAGGTTGTGATTTCACCAGGCTCTAGAGAGCTTACCCATTGCTTTGCATCATCACGCAAAGAATATGGGAACAAAGATAGCCTGATCGCTTCTGGGGTGATTCCAGGAATCACAAATGAGTTGCACGTTTCTAAGAAACGTTTCATATGGGCGTGAGGATCTTCTCCACGACCACCCCCAAATTGTCCAGCAGTTTGGAGCATTTGTAGCATCACAGATTTTATTTCAAATCTTGTCCTATCTGGCCTTCGGTGTATGATCCCTGGTGAGAAATCATACAATACAGGAGACGCATACTCCCTCATGGGATGTGTACTACTGTTCGCTATTAGGATAGGATTTTGCATAGCGTGGGCCAGTTGTTGAGCTAAGTTCTGATTTGCCTATTCGTCCGCCATTTCTTGTTGCCTGTTTTGTTGTCTGAGAAGTTGTTGCCTTAACCTATGATGACGATTAGATCGATTTGTTCATCGGAAGGTCCTTTCAACTTTGGGGTCGTATATAAGTTTAGGAGTGCTTTCCCTGCTCATAAACATTCACAAGCTTAGGCTTAGCTCGTAATACTCCCTTGGCTGAAGTGTTCCTTTAAAAGATACAAGCAAAATTTTTGGTTAGTTTTGTTGCTGAATCCCTGGCAATGGCGCCAAAAACTTGTTTGTTGCTTTCGTGATTCGAGCTAGGAGTGTATTGTATAAAATAATTTGAAAAAATAAGTTCTAAGTATAAATGATGCATTAATGCTTTGATGCGTTGTATTCTTAATGTGGTGATGCGTTAGAGATGTGCAACAGAACGCATGACAGTCCTCTATTGACGTTCAAGTTTTCCTAAATCAGACCCAAGTATAAATCCAATTTAGGTTCCTGGTAAGTCCAGGGTCGAACTAAGGGATTCAGATTAAGCTAACGCAAACCTTGCGTTGTAGCTGTTGTAGGGATATCCTAAATGTATGGAGAAATGTGTTATTTACACTAAGGTGCTGTGTGTGTGCAAGAAGATACAAAAAGGTTGAGTAGAGAATGATGAGTCGTGTGGAAATGGATTTTAATGCAAGTGGTATGCGTCGATCTAAGATGGATGTACACGAACTAGAATGTGATGAATGAGATGATTTGTTTATCTTTGTTTATGTGTTAGACTTTATTCAACACTTCTCAATGCGTATAACATACAAAACCTATCTGTAGGATGCATGCGTAAAATACAGGATGCAATAAACATCAATAAGTCTATCTCTAGATATACTATGCATTCTAACTCGATGCTGGCTTACTTTCTCTCGAATAGTCTAAGCTAAAGATGCTTTTACCAAATTTTGTTGGCTTAAGCATTTGAAATGGAATTTTGCATGAAGTATAGATACATCCAACATAAACAAGAAATAAACAATGGCAAAGTGTGATAGATCAAATATGTGAATTTATAAAGAAGCAGATTGTCTTTACAAAAGCAATACTTAATCAGATGAAAGGATGAAAGCGATAAATAAGATGAAAGGAAAAGAGTCAAGCCGCAGAGTACAATCTCTTGTCCTTTTTGGCTCAATTCTGGTTGTGTACAATCACTTGTATAAGAATTGGACGAAGTGTCTCTCTCAAGCTCGGCTTCCTCCGCTCCTTGATCGGCGGTGGTGGTGGTTCTCTTCCCTTCTGCTCTTCTTGGCACCACAACACAGCTTTAACAATTTAAAACTACGACTAAGCTAATATTGAGAGTGAGAAGTTGAAATTTTTTGAACTTCGAACTCTGGAGGGATTTCTTCTATTTATAGGCGTTGGTCTTCTCCAGCTTGATGATGAGCAGCATTAAAGTCCATGCCCTGGTCAGTCGCCTGACATTCAGATGCTTTTCAGACGCCACCTGCTGTAGGTGCCCATGCTTGCAAGTGGAGATTTGACACAAACAGCCTGAATCAATGAATCTTCCTTGCATTGAATCCCTCCGGCGCATGGCCCATGAGTTAGACCTTGCCTGCGACACTTCTTAATCATGCGTTAGCCTCTTGTTGAAATCCTGCAATATAGTGCGTTAGTGCCACGATACTTTAGTAATAAACATTCTTTTGCATGAGTTTGCTAATGTTTGAGTAATTCCATGCGTTTCTTCTAAAAATGAGGAGAATTTATCATTAAAAACCTTAATTGTTCCAACTTAAGAACCACAATAACTTGTATTTCTACAAGTTATCAGTTATCGTACTGATGATTGATTATATTCGATGGATACAGAAATATATCGCTAGTAAGGAGAGTTCAGCTGTTTGTCTTTAGTGGAATGCCTGGCAGTTAACGGATAGTGGATCTCGTGGCTAAAGAGTTTAGTAAGCTATTCACGTACCATTGGAGCTTCGAACCATAGGTCCATAAGGTCCCCTTGGTAGCTTGGATTCAAGTTGAGAATCAGTTTTTGGGTTAGTTTGAAATGTTCAAATGGACAAGAGAAAGTTCGATTATATATGATATGATTGAACTGGTTAATTATATATGATATGATTGACTTTATATATGAGATACATTAATTGGAGAAAATTCGATATAAATATGATTTATATCTAGTGGAGGAAAAAACACTATGGTTGATATATGATATTAAACTATAGGTTAATGAATATAATATGATTATATTTATTATTTATTAATTGGACAGTTATGGGATAATTGGCCGCCATTTTCTCTGTAACCATGCGTTAGTGGGAAGTTCCATTCGGTTTTCGTAACTGAAGAATAAAATGAAAATTGTTTTCATTTTGCAAAAACCATGGTTAATTGCTCACGGTGTATTTTTCTTTCTATCGCTTAGTAAATCAGAGCCTATACGATAGCTTATTTTACTAAATGATTGCTTACACGCGCGCGACTTCTATTAAACGATCGCTTACCTTTTCCTACACGATCGTGTACCTCTCCTAAATGATCAAGCACTTTGTCTATACGAGAGACGTGTCTTTCTCCCACTTGCTTGATCGTTGTATACGATCTCTTTTCCTCATTTCCTCTACCAAATCTTAACAGAGCCCACTCTTTGGATACAGTCCAAGAATACTAAGGGTTCCAAGTGGTGGTGTCATCCTCATTCTTCTCTGTTCGTGTGGAGTACGTTCGTGGTAGACGGTCAGTTGTTGTTCTAACGAGAGCGCGAGGAGTCTGTTCACTTAGCGAGAATGAGCTTTGTCGAGAAGAAAGTCTTCAACTGGTAAGTTTCCTTATTCTCGTATTTATTTATCTCTAAGCATGCCGGTAATTTAGCAGTTTGATGCATATCATTTGTTTGAATGTAAATGTGGAAATTCTGTCACAATGTTTTTGGAAAGATCCGCTTCCGCTCAGCGGTACTCTTGTATAAGAGTTCCTTTAATTGGTATCAAAGCCAGGTTGCTGATATTCCAAATTCATTGCTGCAAAGAATTGCATTTACATTCTCAGTGGGTAAAAGCATGTCTACTCTCTGTTTTAATTGTTAATTCATTTGTGGTGTGTGGATTAATGGAGTTTTTGGGATTAAACCTCGGTTTATTAAATTCGTTTACATTTCAAGCTAATTGTAAAGGCCCCTACGTTTTTGGGCATTATTAACTACTATTGAGTCTGTGAGTCGTTTGTAAAGAAGCTTCGTAGCAAGGGTTACTATTCTTCGAGGATGAAGACGACCAAGCATTGGTCGGGTCGTGTAGACAATGTGTAGACGATCATTGAGTATCGAATACTCGGGAGTTGTATATCGTGCACGCACTAGACGATTTTATAGCTTAGCAAGCTTCATCGCTTAGTTACTGACTATACGATCGTGGAGTAAATCACGTAGTAAATCGTTTACCTTTTGCTCGTTAAGTGATCATCTAGACAATCGGGCTTCATAGCTTCTTTGTCGTCTTAGCGATCGTTTAGCATCGTTTTGTGCGCTACACGATCGTTTACCTGGAGGTGTTTAATAAACGATGGGAGCTTCGCCCGGTAATTCAAATGCCGATTTTCTTATGAACCGATTTTCTTGGTGGAAAAAAGTAATAGATAGATTTTTTCATTCCGATTTTAGAGGTGGTTCATCCCGGTCCATTAATCTGTGTTATGTATTAGATGTATGTTTTATTTATATGTCATATGGTATGCCATATAGAAAAATCCCAACTTAGATTATGCATTGGTCATGCATCATCTCTTTATTCTAAGTGTTATGATTTAGAGAAGCATGATTTAAATTACATAAGAGCATGCTCATGCATCATATAATATAAGAGTTATATTTATGCATGCATAAAGCATTGACATGCATCATCTTTATATTATAATTGTTATAGTATAAGAATGTATGGAAAACATGTGTGCTTGGTTGTTGCTTGTATATAAAAGTTATGTATAGTAATGACCAGACATTGCATGAAGCATGACACATAGGTTAAATTTATAAGCGTTATAAATACCTTGTTGTGTGGCAATGTATATTTTAGTTGTTTCTTTTATAAAGGTTATAAAAAGAAATCAGAACTAAAATCAACAAGAAAGACATGCATGCCAACTTAGGTTTAATTCATGGTCTTAAAATGTTTAAAACTTGATGAGATAGACCTAAGATCACAGTTCTAATATGATTAGCAACCTTAGGTTTTAATCTTTTAATCAGTTTAATAGGATTAAATTGACTAATACATGGTTAGCAAATCTATCTATAAGGGACCTTTTGTCTAAGGAGGGTTCTGTCTAGGCTGGGGTATTTAAGGTGACGGAAACATAACACCCATACTTAGGAACCTACCTGGAAAGGTGAATTAGATAGATTTGATGCATGTATGCAAGTTAAGGACAGTCCATTAAAGAGTTTAATGTGACTATTTGAACTTGTTTTATTTCAAAGACAAAAGTTGTTTTTTAGCGAACTTAAAAGATAACTTAGACTAAAATCAGTAGTCGGATTGTCTAGATTAATGAACCCCTAGGTAAAACATTCAATGGGAGGTACGGGGCATTTTATGCTCCATTTAAACCTTTCACGTTTCTACCTTATTGTCCACACTGTGAGATCTACCCTTGGCCTCGTGGCACCCTAAGAGTGTCCCCCTAAAGGATGGTGTTTGGGTAGGTCAATATCAAGGTGCATGGAGAGAATGTTCATAGTAAGTGGGAGCGAGAAGTGCGACAGCATATCCTAGGGTCTCTCTCGTTAGGTTGAATAAAGTTTCTGTGCATCGCCTCGAGGCACCCTGGGAGTGCCCCCCTTAAGATGGCAGTTTTGCGCGTTTCTTTAGTTGATCTCTTGTAAGAGAATAAGGTTACTTAATCTATTGTCTTAATCTGTTTCTTCCCTACGGTGGGCTCATTAGAGCAGGACTCTGGGGCTGAAAACAAGGGGTCACACTTACGCGAAATTGTTAAGTGTTAACAGTTCTGGACCAAATAAATGGTGGTTGTTAGGTTCAGTTCCAAGAGTTGGTTCTGCCTAATGGTTGAGAATGTCTCATCCCAGTGAAGGGGCATCTGATCACCCCACCGGTGACATTTGTCCTGACTCGCTGGGGCATCATTGCAAAATAAAAGTCTTAATCACTTAGGGTACTTGGAAACTAATTTGCTAAAACTAATTAGTTAAAATGTGGTTTAGCAAAGTCTTATAAAAGTTTGTTCGTATCTCAGAAATGGTTGAAAAATGACTATAGCCACAATTGCATTGTTAAATGCCAAAAAACTTACTGGCGACAACTATTCGAGTTGGAAACATATGATCACAATGATACTCATCATCGAGGATCTAATGTTTTCCCTTACAGAAGTTTGTCCTCTTATTTTAGCTCTAAACGCCGCTCAAAATGTTCAGGAGGCATACGAGCGATGGACACGGGCATACGAGAAGGCCCAAGCCTATATCTTGGCCAGTCTGAGTGATGTGTTGGCCAAGAAGCATGAGCCCATGGTCTGAGTGCATGACATCATGGAGTCCTTGTGGGGGATGTTCAGAAAACTGTCTGGACAGCTCAAGCACGAGGCTCTTAAATACATCTTCAACTTGAAAATGGAGAAAGGCACTTCTGTTCGTGAACTTGTGCTTAATATGATGGTCCACTTTAACGTGGCGGAGATGAATTGGTCTAGAATCGATGAGGGCAGTCAGGTTAGCATCATCCTACATTCATTGCCGGAGAGATTCCTCCACTTTGTTAGCAATGTAATTCTTATCAAAGTGGAATAAAACCTTACAACTCTCGTCAAGGAGTTGCAGACATACCAATCTTTACTGAAAAGCAATGAGAGGAAAAGGGGTGAGGCAAATGTTGCCTCATCTTCTAGAACATTCCATCAAGGTTTGACCTCAAGGATGAAGTTTGCACCTTCTACTTCTAACTCTGGAAAGGGGAAGAAGAAGAAGGGTGGTAAGAGGAAAGCGAAAACGCCTGCTAACCCGCCACTTGTCGCCCTAAGGAGGCGTCCGTCGCCGGTTGAAAAAGGAAAATGTTTTCACTGCCACCAGGACAGACATTAAAAGAGGAATTGTCCTCGCTGGCTGAAGGAAAGGAAGGCTACCAAGGCTAAGGCCAAGGAAGACAAAAGTAAATATGATTTACTTGTGCTATAAACTTATTTAGTGGAGAATAATGATTCTGCCTGGATAATTGATTCGGGCGCTACTAATCACGTTTGTTCTTCTTTTCAAGGGATTAGATTCAGCTGGAGGCTGGTGAGATGATGATGCAAGTAGGCCCTAGACACATCGTTTCAACTGTGGCAGTGGAAGGCATCCAGTTAACTTTACAGAATAGTTTTCTTGTAATAAAAGATATTTTTGTAGTTCCTGAATTAAAAAGGAACTTAATTTCTGTAAAGTGTCTGTTAGAATGGAAATACACTCTTTTTTTTAATGTGGATAAAATGTTTATTCATAAGAATGGTGTTGAGATTTTTACAGCTAAATTGGAAAATAACTTGTATGTGCTAAGACCGTTAGCCTTAACTTCCCTCCATAACATAGAGATGTTTAAATCTGTCGTAACTCAATCTAACGTCAACAAATTTCTCCAAAAGAAAATGCCCAACTTTGGCACCCTCGATTAGGGCACATCAATCTCAATAGGATTGAGAGGTTGGTGAATAATGGACTTCTAAGTGAGTTAGAAAAAAGTTCTTTACCGGTATGCGAATCTTGCCTTGAGGGTAAGATGACTAAAAGGCTTTTTACTGGAAAAGGTTATAGAGGTAAAGAGCCTCTTGAATTAGTACATTCTGACCTTTGTAGTCCTATGAATGTGCAAGCCCGAAGAGGCTATGAGTATTTTATCAGTTTTACTAACGATTACTCTAGGTATGGGTATGTTTATCTGATGCAACGAAAGTCTGAATCCTTTGAAAAGTTCAAAAAGTTCAAGACTGAAGTTAAAAATGCATTGGATAGATGGATTAAAACACTTCGATCAAATCGAGGTGGAGAGTTTTTGGATTCGGCATTCCAGGACTATTTGATAGAACATGAAATCGTTTCCCACTCTCAACGCCAGATACACCTCAGCAGAATGGTGTAGTGGAGAGGAGAAACAAAACCTTGTTGGACATGGTTCGTTCGATGATGAGTAACATTTCCTTACCGAACTCATTTTGGGGTTTCGCAGTGGAGACTGCGGTATACATACTCAATTGTATTCCTTTCAAGAGTGTTGCGAGAACACCTCTGGAGTTGTGGAACGAGCGTAAAGCTAGTTTATGTCACTTCCGCATATGGGGTTGCCCAGCACATGTGCTTGAGGCTAATCCCAAGAATTTAGAACCATGGTTGAGGTTATGCCTCTTTGTAGGCTACCCCAAAGGTACACGAGGGGGTTATTTTTATAATCCATTGGAAAATAGGGTGTTTGTTTCCATGAACGCTACTTTCTTGGAGGAGGATCATATTGGGGAGCACAGTCCATGTAGTAAAGTCGTGTTACGTGAGCTTTTCAACGAAACTACTGAAACTTCAACAAGAGTTGTTGAAGGGCCTACTTCATCAGCATGAGTTGTTGATGATAGTTCATCTAGTAGGTTGGTTCCACCTCAAGAGTTGAGGGAACCTCAACGCAGTCAGAGGGTTGCGAACCCACCCATTCGCTATTTGGTTTCACGGAAATCCTAGCTATGGTAGCAGATGGCTAGTTTAGGATCTGTTGTCTTATCAGAAGGCAATGAAGGATATAGACCGAGATGAGTGGGTCAAAGCCATGGATTTCGAGATGGAGTCGATGTACTTCAACTCAGTATGGGATCTTGTAGATTAGCCTGATGGGGTAAGACCTATAGGTTGTTAATGGATCTACAAGAGGAAACGAGGTGCTGATTGGAAGGTGGAAACCTTCAAGGCTCGACCTTTGGCAAAGGGTTATACCCAGGTAGAGGGAGTCGACTATGAGTTAACTTTCTCGCCTGTTTCCATGTTAAAATCGATCTGCATCCTCCTGTCCATTGCTGCTCATTATAATTATGAGATCTGGAAAATGGACGTCAAGACTGCCTTTCTGAATGGCAATCTTGAGGAGACCGTTTACATGGTGCAACCCGAGGGATTCATTACTCAAGGTCAAGGGCAAAAAGTTTGCAAACTGAATCGGTCCATTTATAGGTTGAAACAGGCGTCTCGATCTTGGAACATTCGATGCAGATCGTATGGCTTTGACCAAAACATTGATGATCCTTGTGTCTACAAGAAGATTGTCAACAATTCAGTAGTTTTCTTAGTGTTGTATGTAGACGATATCCTACTCATTGGGAATGATATAGGTCTACTAACTGTAGTTAAGAACTGGCTAGTGACTCAATTCCAAATGAAAGATTTGAGAGAGGTTCAGTTTGTTCTGGGTATACAGATCTTTTGGGATCGTAAGAACAAAGTGCTAGCACTATCTCAGGTATCATACATTGACAAGATGTTGCTCAAGTACTCGATGCAAGATTCCAAAAGGGGTCTACTACCGTTCAGGCATGGAGTCACTTTGTCTAAGGACATATGTTCTAAGACGCCTCAACAGGTTGAGGAGATGAGACGGGTCCCATATGCATCTGTTGTAGGTAGCTTGATGTATGTGATGTTATGTACTAGACCTGACATCTGCTACGTAGTGGGGATAGTCAGTAGATATCAATATAATCCAGGATTAGATCACTGGATAGCCATTAAGAACATTCTCAAGTATCTACGGAGAATCAGGGACTACATGCTTGTTATGGTTATAAGAATTTGATCCTTATGGGGTACAAGGACTCTGATTTTCAAACTGAGGGGGATTCTAGGAAATTCACATCAGGATAAATGTTCACTCTTAATGGAGGGGCGATAATATGGCGAAGCATCAAGAAAGGGTGCATCGCTGACTCCACCATGGAGGCAAAGTATGTAGTGGCTTGTGAAGCTGTTATAACTTGTAGAAATACAAGTTATTTATACTGTTTTATTTAGATTATGGAGCAAAAAGAAGGAAAAGTTGCATCAACAGTATAGAAATTGGCTTAGAATCGCGAAAATTGTAAAATGTCGTAAGCACACCCTCTAACCCCATTGCGATGGCAAAATGGAATGTCCAAGTCTTTGTTTTGCAGGAAAATAGGTCACTGCATGCGATAATCGCTCGAGGACAAAAAAATAACCATGCATTATCATAGCATGCTGCAATCATTCAAGAATAAAGAAAGAACAACACAATTGCAGCGCATGCGATGATCGATCACGGACTCAAACAACCAACGCATTTCCACCGCATGCGAAAATCGATAAGAGATCAAAACAATTACACCGCAAGTGGCGATTGATTGAAGATATGAAGAGCAACACATTTGCAAGGACTTCTAACATTGTACAGCTTTTCTGTTGTACGATTCTAACAAATCAATCATGGAGCAGAGTGGACGTTTCCACCCAGCCATGGCAGGAATTATCAGATTTTCAAAGTGGGACCACTAATACAGAAGGAGCCAAGGTAAATAGCTTCATCAAATTCAATGAAAAAAAGGTTGGTCTGAAGAGACAATTTAGAGAAAATCCGGGAGAATGACGAGACAAGACTGAAAGGTAAGTATCTAAGCAAGAAATTATTTCCATCCCTGAAAAAGAAGCTCTGTGTAAGAGGTCACTTCTACTTGGAAAGCAAGCCTGAGACGGATGCTTTCCACTCCATTTCTTCCACACGCCAGCAAGCACAACGTCTTCGATCGGGATTTGTGTCAAGACATTAACACTCTTTCCGTATTTGTTCTTATTTTTCTATTCATCTACTGTATTCATCTATCTTTAATCTTTCATTCACTATCTGAACAAACGTTGATCTTTAGATTTAAATATCATTATCGTATTCATCATCATCTCTTGTTCTTTTCCATACATTCATCATCCATTTTCTCCATCATGTGTAACTAATCCCCTAGGTAAAAGGGAAGGATTAAGCGAGTGAGTTAACCCTTGTTAAGGAAATCAACTAAGTTTAGCTAAAGCATGCTCGACGACATCTTCACCTGTGAGAGCAGAAGTGAAGATGTTATTCTGCCTATCGAAAAAAGGTTGGAAGAATGCGTTAACTAAAGCGAGAAGTATTTCCAGAGATGGAAACAACCTTGTGTTCATCACGTTCATCTCTGTTTCACCATAGACATATGGGAATGCGACCGATCACTGAAAGATGTAAGCCAAGGGAAAGCGGAACCTTAGTTGCATCCTCAGCAAGATTGACGAACTTGCGATGTCCTTTCCCTCAACCCATTCTCTTTCTGACACATTTCACAAGACTTGCCACCACATTCATTAGACATTTTTGCACATCTTCATAGTCAGTCCTCAACCTGTATATTAATAGTTTATTCATTTATTTTATCACCGTAATTTATTTACCATCGCATTTTAGTCTTTACCGTAATTTACTCTTTATCGCATTTTATGTTTCTGCAAACCCAATTCATTATTCTTTATTTTAACCGGTCGTATATACCACAATAGTATCACATTAATTCTCACAATCCCCGTGTTCGACCTTAGTTCACTCTAAGAAACTTGCATTGGAATTATACTTGGTCCCAGCGTAAGAAAACTTATGACATGCACTATACGAATGCATACTACGAAAGCATCTAAGCATTATTGAATATATTTAGAACATAGTATCGCAGTATCATAAGTCATAGCGCATCATAATCATTCAATTTTTATTCTTTTACAAGTTTTTGACGCCGTTGCCAGGGACAAAAACTTGAGTCAAAGCATAACAACATCAAAATTAATTTATTACAAGTTTTTTGTGCTATTGCTGGGGACTTAGCAGCTAATTGTTTGTTAAGTTTTGTGTCTCTGCAGGCAACATTTTTTATCTTGGGAGTATTGTAGCTTGTGCGACCAGGTTGCAAACAATATTGAAGTGTAAGCGATGCGCCGAAAGCTAGTATTAACCCCAAGGTAGAAAGGCAAACAGTCGCAAAAGAGCTGAAGATAATTCTAAGCACATGACGACCGCATGCACCCAATAATTGCCGGAAGTTCCAATGGTCAGGGCAAATCCTTGACCCAAGCAGTTGAGAACCATCTTCTGCATGGAAGACTCCTTTCGGTGACAACACTCCAACTTTTCCAGGGATGTCTTCTATCTTTAACTTGCTTTCTTAATATATGTTATTTTTATTTTCATTGTTATTTTGGATATATGGCTGCTTCCTTGGGTGTGGTACGTTTGCTTTTGTAAGTGCAACAATAAGTCTCCTTGGTGCGCAGTTCAACAGAAGAATTCCTTTCATCCTTCAACGCATGGCTTCAATCGCATGAATTCCAACACATGATCGCATGCATTGTTCCGCCTAAGGTCTTTTCCTGTTATCTTGTATGCCTTATCCTTTTGAAATTCTTTCTTTCCCGATCGCGTTGCTTTGCAGTGTTTCTATGATGGTACATATAATTCACCGCATTTTCTAACTAATCAACGCAAGGCGCTCTTTACTTTTATTAGCCTCTTCAAATTTTGAAAGTCTTAAGTTTTATTTTGTGCAAACCTTCGCTCAAACATTGATTACAACATTCCTGTTGATTTTGTTTTTAGCTTTGTTGTGAAAACGCTGCCAACCTCTAAGTTTGGAAGTGGCAGCGGTCACGAAGAATTGCGTTCATTGCATTGGGATCATTTAAAAAAAAAGGAAGCGAGTTTTTGAGAATAATAACTCCACTGTCAACGCAATGGGGAAACCCATGTTGATAAGAGTTAAGCTGTGAAAGGCACTTGCTCGAAGTTGGATGTCCGCATGACACACGTGGGGGCAAGCAAAAACGAAGGCATGTCGCCAGGATCAGTGCATTAGCGCAACTACTCTGTTGGGCGCAAGCCCAATCAAGCAAGACAAGAGTTGAGTTGAATATGGAACGCAACTGAAGTTGGATGCCCGCATGACATTCGTGGGGGTAAGCTAAAATGAAGAGCGTAACCAGGTTCAACGCCGCATTCGAATAAGTCATTGCGAAGTTTTGAATTATTTTGACGGACACATTCTCAAAAGCTAAATGCAAAATTGTGGTGAATGAATAAAAGTTTTTGAGCAAAGGCTTGGCGGATCTAAACTTAGAAGAGATCTTTTTGAAGAAGTAGCCAAAGTGGAGGAGAGTATTAGGGTGATGGTCAGAGGTGTGTGTAAATTATATTCTAAGAAGCTGGTCATCGCAAAGGAAAGCATGAAGGTGAGTTAGAATTTCTTGAGTATAACACATGCTTGAAGATAAACATGATTTTAAGTTTGTGGGTGTGATGACATGCAGAAATGCATGTCATCTTAGGCCTTTTACATAGAATTATGAAGGTTGTTAAGCAGAATATGCGGCAATTGTGCTAGGAATCCATGAGAAAGTAAGCTTGCATCGTTCAGCATGATACATCTCGGCTAACCCATTATTATGCGATATTATGCGTATAATGTTCTATTTTTGTAGCTAACGCAGGAAGTGGACGCAAATATGAAAATCGGACCACCGTATAGACGACCGATGCGGAGAAACTCTCTATCGCAAAGGCGAATGCGTTGATCAATGCATGGATGTCGTGGTAACCAGCCGTATACGTCCATCGCATGGGAGTTGCGCTCGTCAAGCGATTGTGGTCATCGTGTAGAGTTGCGATATTAAGCGAATGCGGTCACTGAATGATTGCGGCTACGCGATAATGCATACTAATGGGATCAACGCAAGGTTGGTGGAATGAACGCATCAACGCATCTACTTCGAGAAAATCAAAAGATGATTTTGAAATTTCACCTACCATGCCGTTAGCGGCAGAGGTTCAGAAAGGACTAAACGCGTCGAATGTCAGAATCAGAATAGTCCATTAATGTTGTCAGAAATTCAGGCTCTATATAAAGAAGCTGATGAGTAGAAATTCAAATCATCCAGGGTTTTCACCCAAGGTTGAATCCAAGGTTTTCGCCTGAGGTTCGCCTAGGGCGGATCCTTGTGATCCAGACAAAATGCGGGAAAAGACGCTTGAGAGTTCTTCACCTCCTTTATCCATTCCAAGTGACGACCAGAGCTAGATCTCGGGAGAGTAAGCTCTACCGCCCATTCATGGCACCACTGATAGCTTTATGCACATCTGTTGGAAGCAAGTCTTTGCTTCCAGCCAGTCATTTCATTTTCCTTTCTTTTCTTATATTGTATTGTGTGACATTTTGTGATTAAGGAATTAATACAATTTGTTTTCAATGCATTTCTCTGTTTCCTTCGACTCTATCTCCATCTTCTTTACTTAGTATCTTTACTTTCATTGCAACACTTAGTGAGATTGCTTGGGTATCACATACTTAGTCATGTGGATTAGGGATATGAAGCATGTAGCAACCCACCGAGAGGTGTGCATTGCATGAGCGTGTGAGTAATTTTATTTGCTTAGTGTGAAGCTGCGGCAACGCCTATCTATAGGCTAACGCAATGCTTGTCTATGAGTAAAGTCAGCAACAACCAACTACCCGAGAGGGTAAGTGGTTGGTCACATTGAGCAATGTATGTATTGTTCATTAGAGATAAGAATAATCTTAGGTCATCCAAGTTCATGCGGTTACCTTATCCTATGAGCGCATCATTCATCATTTAGGCATACTTGGGAGAGTAGTCTAAAACCCAAATCTAAGACTCGAGAGAACGGATTGGAACGCGTAGACAAGAACAGGGAACTTAGAGATAAGCTCCGTTTGCTAACCTGCATCGCATGCACCCTAGGAATAGGTATGATATAATGTGGTTGCCGTATTTGTGTGTGTGTCACTTTTTCATCGCACAAAATAAGAATAGAGGCTTATGTGTAGGTCCTATAGACTTATCACATATATCACATGCATTCTAGGATTAGAAGCCGTAGCATTCACACCGAGAGGTGGTTTACTATTGTATGTGTGTTCCATGATCGCATGGCTTGCGTTGACTAAGGTTGCCCTTGCGGTCACTCTTAAAGGTTGCAATGAAATCATCTATGCATTTTATCTATTTTTCCATTCATTTGTTTCATGTCAAGAGTTTTTGTGTCTCTCATGCATATTCTCATTGCATTGTCTGTTAGATAGGAGTAGGACTAAGGTCAACTTAGCAACCTCCCTTCCATTCTTTTATTCAAACCGCCGCATGCACATTATCACATTCATTTTGCTACAAGACCCTATGTTCGACCTCGGATCACTCGAGAAACTTGCGTTCGCGTTATACTTGGCGTGAATGCAAGAAAACTTGTGACAGGACGCATGGTCAGCACATATATTTATTAACGCATATTCATTCCAACGCATGACCATCGACCCATGACAATCAACGCATGTCTTAAGAATATGCATCGCATATTGCATCTAAAGGATTTTAGTTGTTGAATAATTTAAAATCTAATTTCCCGTCACCAAGCTGCTAAGGAGGCTGTTTGGCTTAGAAAATTCTTGACTAATCTGGAATTTGTTCCAGACATGTGAAAGCCCATCACAATTTATTGTGATAATAGTGGTGTTGTGGCTAATTCCTGAGAGCCTAGGAGTCATAAGCACGACAAATATATAGAGCAGAAGTATCATCTCATCCGAGAGATTGTGCATCGAGGGGACGTGATTGTCACGAAGATAGCTCCGGAGCACAACATTGTTGATCCGTTTACGAAGGCCGTCACGACTACAGTGTTTGAGGGTCACCTGCAGAGTATGGGCCTATGGGACAGACCACGGTTGGACTAAGGCAAGTGGGAGATATTATACTGGGCGTGTTATGTCCTAGTTTATTGTTTGTGTACTTGTATTCTATTATATTGTACACCCCACTAACTTTAGGTCAAGTGGGAGATTATTGGGGTTGATGCCCTAAATCTTATAAAGTTCTATAGATTGTAAATATTGTATGAACAAACTCTTTATGTGATTAATAAAATATATGATATTTTATTCACTTTGTCTATAAAATATGTGATATTTTAGTTGCATTAACCACAAAATAATAAACTAACATTCAAGATTATCATTGTAACTTAAACATGTATGTGGTGACTCATGGGTAGATCATGTTTAAGTGATAACCTGAATGGTCTGTAGTAGATAATAAGGCTGGGTACCATATCCTGGTGACACTACGAGTATGGCTCGCTTTGTAGGTGTTACTTAAACATGATTTGAGAGCTGGGTGAGTTGGGAACATGACCTCAATCCTGAGTGAGTTGGGAACTTCTGCCGTTGAGGGTGGTCCTTTGATTTGTATGGGTGCGAGTGGCCAGGTCGCTACTTCAAACCTACCATTTTGGGGATTCGTCTGATTTGGGAGTTGGGAACTCAGTTATACAAGATGAAATTCACTTCTTCCCTGAGGCAGGGGTAAGTAGATAGATAGCTCTCTTAAGGGCTGATTCGGAGGCTTGAACGATATGGTACCACACACCTTCTCTTGGCCCGAGAGGTGTTCACACATAGTTGGACTATATTGTATTGTTCATTAGAGGAATCAGTGGTACTTAAGAAGTCAGATGTAACTACAGGGGCAAAACGGTAATTTAGCCCAGAGGCAAATTAGTGGTACATAAGGTCTCCTTGGTAGCTCAAAAGGATTTAGTTGAGAATCAGTTTTTAGATTAATTTGAATTGTTCAAATTAATAAAGGGATTTAATTATATATAATATAGTTAAATTGTTTCAATTATATATGATATAATTGTCATAATATATTTGATACATTATAGTTTAATGGGAGGAAATAAATATTTGAATGAGATTCAAATATATTTTCTATGAATGTGATTCATAGTTGTTAAATCTAATATAACTGAGATTTGTATTAAATGCCATTTAAAAGAGAAAAGAAACTACAGTTTATATTGTATGTGATACAATATTAAAACTATAGGTTATATGTTATATCTGATATAACATATAATTTAATATAAATATAATATGATCAGTTAGTTATCATATTTATTTATATTATTTTATTATTATTATTTGAACAATATTCCCCCATCTTTTCTCTCCAACCACTTTAGTGGGTGGTTATGGTTTTTATGGCAAAAAGGAGAATAAAAAAAAAACAGCTTTTCTTCTTCTTCAATGTTGATGTTGTTGAACGATTGAGATTTTTTAACAGAAGTGTTCTGTGTTCTTGTATTCTCGAGAGAATTCTCAATCTTCTTCCTCCACACATTAAATCTTTCCCTCTAACCAAAATAGTCAAAGTCCACCACTTCTGAGTTCTCACCTTGAGAATACCAAGGACTCCTTTGTGGTTGTGTCTGAATTTTGGTTCGAGAAAATCTTGAAGAAGGTCTTCAAGAAGTTGCTGATTCTGTTCGAGGGATTTGTGAAGAAAAAGGTCTTCAAAGGTAATGTATCTTGAACCTTTTTCTTGTAAAAGCATGTTGTAATTTAACTTTAAATGCATATCACTTGTATGTTTACAGTAAACTTAATATTTGATCATGAATGGAATTTGGACGATCTGCTTCCGCTCAAGGTTCTCCTCACTCGAGTTCCTACAATTGTATTGTTGACTGGTTATATCCAATGGACACAAAAATATATCTGTAGTGCGAAGAGTGTACTGTCAGTCTTTAGTGAAGTACTTGACAGTTAACGAATGATGAATAATTTAATTAAAGGAGTTTAATTAATTATTCAGGAATCATTGAAGCTTCAAGCTACAGGTCCATGAGATCCCTCTGTAGCTCAACGAGAATTAATTAGAATCAATTTTTGAATTAATTTGAATTGTTCAAATTAGTTGAGAAAATTAATTATATGTGATATAACTAATTTAATTTAATTATATATAATATAATTACTATAGTCTATTTGACATTATAATATAAAGTATTTATGAGATCACATAAATATTTGAATATGATTCAAATATTAATTATATGAATTAGATTCATATAATTAAATTTAATATAAATGAGATTTTTTTTATTAAATGACATTGGTGAGGGAATAAAACATATAGGTTATATTGTATTAATATAGAAACTATAGGTTATACGTAATGACTCGACCCCCTAGGACTCAAGCTAGGCTGTTACTAAACACATGCATGCATGGAACTTAAAACGACATCCTTTTATAGTGAAATAAATGCTAAATAAATAAGGTAAATTTAAAAGACCTCCATTAAATTCAAATATTAAAAACAAATGATAAGGTACCCAAAATGATCATAAATAGGTCTGAAAACAAATCTTAACAGTAAGTTTCAAACATCAAAACTGAAAGTTGAAAAATCTAAAAATAAATCTAAATATCATGAGTGAAAGCATAAAACTGGTCCCCAGTGGCTCGATCATGGATTCTGCTTGTCATTCGTTGGCGCGTCCCTGCTCTTACCTGAAACATAAACATGAGAAAGGGTGAGTATAAAATACTCAGTAAGTAACCCCACTACTGGGGTCAAGCTAGGCATCTATGTCTTCTAGATGCCTACCTCTGGTGGGATGTAAGCACTCACCTAGTCCTCATGGGACACATATATACATGAATAACTGAACTTCATCCATATATTTATAGACCATTTAGGCTATATACTATTAACTTGATCCTGTTTATGTCACTACATAGAGTTAAAGTATTCATACTATAGCCATAGATATGTTTATTAGATTTTCATAATAGAATGCAATATTAACAACTTTATCGAATAATGTACTCAATAATATTTTATTGATAAATAGGATGTTTAATACGAAATTTATGAAGTGTGAGTTCTAGGACATTCCCAACATAATGTTGATTGGTTATATCTATTGAAAATAGAGTTATTAACCTAGGGGCGTTTAGGTAATTGTGTAGACCCCTAAGGTTTCCTACTATCTATTTATATAGTGTGTCCCTATCTATTCAGTGTATCAAATTAAAATAAAAATAAAAATCTCTATATCGTGGTTTTTCTCCCTGTACTAGGATTTCTACGTAATTGTGTTGTTATTCTATTCCCTACTTTTATTTTTAACATGGTATCAGAGCTTGGGGACGAAACCCTAGCCGTTATGGAAGAGAACCAACCACAGTCATCTTCTACTGATGGATCTTCAAGTTTTGACATGAAAACTACTATTCGAGTGACTGTGAAGGAGTGTTTTCAAGCATCCCTACCGAAGTTACTTTCTGCCGTTCAGTTGCAGTCGACGGAGAGCTGCCGTCAATGGGAGTCGCCGCACCAGACAAAAGTGCCGATTGGGCTCCTCCACGCTGAACCCAGTCGAACCCTCGAAGGACAGACAGATCTAGTCGCAATTGGGCTCTTCCGCACTGAACCAGACGAACCCTCGAAGGACAGACAATTCTGACGGTGTCCGTGCGATTCAAGCCCTCCGAACCTTCACAGACTTCCGCATCGGTCATTTTTGCGCCGGCCTACTCTTCCACAACAGGTCCGTTCGATCTGCAAGGAGTGGCGTTGAACATGAAAACCTTCGCAGATCCGGTCCGTTCATTTTCTACCCCAGGTGTATTCGACCAGCGACGAGCCAGCGGCCATCTCGAGCAGTCCAGCCGACTGGGGTCTTCACATATGCCGGCAACCTTCTTCCAGCCGGCGACGTCTTTCCAGCCGATAGTGTCGGCCCTGTTTCCAGCCGCTTGTAGTTCGACCCATTACCTAGACGATGTGAGACAACGGTTGGCTTATCTGCAACAACAGATATCAGATTTGGATACGATGTTTGGTGCAAATTCCCATCCAGTTCAACTAGTTTATACAGAGAATCTGGTAAACCCGATCCCTGTTTTGCCAAATGTTTCTTATTTATCTGGTTTGATGGGAAATTCTACAGGATTTCTTGTAGGGAAAAAATTAAATGGCCAGAATTATTTCTCCTGGTCCCAATCAATCCGAATGACCTTGGAAGGGCATCATAAATTTAGGTACTTAACAGGGGAAATTCCAAAGCCAGCACTAGGCGATCCACAAGAATGAATCTGGAAAGGAGAAGACTCGCTGTTACGCTCTGTTTTGGTGAATAGTATGGAACCTCAAATAGGAAGACCACTATTATATGCTGCAACCGCCAAGGATATCTGGGAGGCAGCGCAAGATTTATACTAAAAAAGAGAGAATGCCTCTAGTCTATATACGCTCCACAAACAGGTCTATGAATGAAAATAAGGATCCATGGATGTTACTTTTTATTTTAACAAATTATCAATGTTGTGGCAAGAGATGAACATGTGTCGAGAGATTTTCTGGAATTGTGCACAAGATGGGGCCCAATACTTGAAAATCGAAGAGGTAGACCGTGTTTACGTGTTCTTGGCTGGATTAAATCCTAAATTTAATGGTGTCTGTAGTCGGATATTGGGCCAGCGCCCGACTCCTTCACTCAGAGAAGTCTGCTCTGAAATATGGCTGGAAGAGGATTGGTTGTGCGCCATGAATAATCCCATTCCTATAATTGATGCAGCCACCTTCGTCGCAAAGTCGTCCAGTGCTGATGGCAATAAAAAACCCCCACCTGTGTGTAAACATTGTAAGAAGCTCTGACACACAAAGAACCAGTGTCCACAGATCATCTTGTTGACTTAGAGGCCACAGATCATCTTACGAGTTCTTCAGAATTTTTTATGTCATATAACCCAAGTGCTGGAAATGAGCGTATTCGCATTGCAGACGGGTCTTTTGCCCCTGTTGTGGGGAAAGTCCATATCTCCCCATTTGATGGTTTAATTTTGCGTGATACTTTACATATGCCTAAAATCACTTATAATCTGTTGTCTGTCAGTAAAATTACAAGGGATTTGAATGTAAGGCAATTTTCTCACCTGATTTCGTTTTGTTTCAGGATTTGAAATCGGGGATGACGATTGGCACTGCCCGGCACGATAGGGGACTCTACTTCCTTTCTGAAGAAGCTTCCTCTAGAGATGATCATCAAATTGGGTTTATGTCGTTAAATTTTTCTATTTCTGAAAATGACTTTATGTTGTGGTATTTCTATTTAGGACATCGGAATTTTCAATATATGAAGTATTTGTTTCCGCATTTATTTCACCATGTTAATACTTCTTCTTTCAATTGTGATGTGTGTATTCGTGCCAAGCAAAGTCATGTTTCTTTCCAATCTCAGCCTTACAAACCCTAAGTTTCTTTTCCCTTGTTCATAGTGATATATGGGGCCCATCACCGGTTACCACTTCCACTGAAAAATGGTTGTTTGTCACATTTATAAACGATCACACCCGCCTTACCTGGGTCTTCCTCCTTACTGACAAATCTGAGGTGTCATCTATTTTTCAATAATTTTATACAATTGTCGAAACTCAGTTCAAAACAAAGATTGGAATTTTACGAAGTGATAATGGGCGAGAATTCTTCCATTCCTCCTTCAGGGATTTTCTTGTTTCTAAGGGTATTGTCCACCAGAGCTCGTATGCTTACACTTCGCAACAAAATGGAGTTGCTGAGCAGAGAAATCATCATCTGGTTGAAGTAGCCTGGTCTCTTATGTTATCTGCCACTCTTCCATCACACCTGTGAGGGGATGCAGTTCTCACTGCTGCCCATCTTATTAATCGGATGCCATCTCGTATTCTTAATCTTCATACTCCTTTAGAACTGTTTAAAGAGTCCTTCCTAACCACTCGGTTAATCTTCGATGTTTCTCTTCGCGTTTTTGGTTGTGTTGCCTTTGTTCACTCCCATAGTCCAAACCGCACAAAATTTACTCCTCGTGCTCAGAAGTGTGTCTTTGTTGGATATCCACTCCATCAACGTGGATATAAGTGCTATCACCCGTCATCTCATAAGTACTATGTCTCAATGGATTTCACCTTCCTCGAGGATTAGCTATTTTTTTCCCTGTTAGTCATCTTCAGGGGGAGAACATGAATGAAGAGACTAACTGGTCATCTTATGCTATTCCCTTAGAGTCAGCTCTCATTCAAACCTTGTTTACACCTAGTTCTGAGCATGACAGTCTGGTCCTTCCTACCAACCAAGTTCCTTGGAAAACTTACTATAGGAAGAATCTCAGGAAAGAAGCAGTGTCACCTGTCGAGCCAGAACTGCCGGCTCCAGTGCATGAGTCAGACCCGCCATCAGATCCAGGTACTTACATTCCTAAAATTAATGATGTTGATGTATGTATGGAGACTGATGAATGCAGGCAAGATAAGGGAGAAGGAAGTAGTAATACTGAAAGAATGGCAAAAGGGGAGACAATAGAGAATGAATGATTCTTGCTAATGATGATGTGGAGGATATACTGAAGTCTCTGATACACAGATAGTTAATCATGGTGAGGAGCCTGGAGAATTGAAAGAATGTGATGCACCGCTTGATCTTCCTATAGCTCTGAGGAAAGATACTCGTTCATGTACTAAATACCCTATGCATAGTTACATGACGTATAGTAATTTGGCAATCGAGTTTAAAGCATTCACTACTAATTTGGACACTGAGATGGTTCCAAATGACAGAAGTGTTGCAATGGAAAAACCAAAATGACGGTCTGCTGTTATGGAAGAAATGAGAGCTCTCGAGAAGAATAAAACTTGGGAACAGGTGGCTCTGCCTGAAGGGTACAAGACAGTTGGATGTAAATGGGTGTTTACGATAAAATACAAGTTAGATGGGATGATTGATCAGTACAAGGCTAGACTCGTTGCAAGAGGCTTTACTCAGACCTATGGAGTAGATTATTCTGAAACTTTTTCTCCTATGGCCAAACTTAACACTATTTGAGTGCTCTTGTCAGTTGCTGTAAATAAGGATTGGTCCCTACACCAACTTGATGTTAAAAATGCTTTTTTGAATGGGGAACTTGACGAGGAAGTCTATATGAGTCCTCCTCTTGGGTTCGAGAGTCAATTCAAAAACAAGGTACGTAGATTGAGAAAGTCTTATACGGATTAAAACAGTTTCCAAGGGTCTGGTTTGATAGATTCATAACTTTTGTGAAAGCACAGGGGTATGTTCAGGGGCAGTCTGATCACACTCTTTTTATAAAAAGATCGACATCAGAAAAAATAGTTGTTATTATTGTCTATGTTGATGACATTGTTTTATCTGGGAATGATGATGCATAAATCATGAGGCTCAAAACAAAGATGGCAGGAGAATTTGAAATTAAAGACCTCGGGAAGCTAAGATACTTTCTGGGAATGGAAATGGCTCGCTAAAAAGAAGGTATATCAGTTTCTCAACGAAAATATACTTTGGACTTACTAAAGGAAACAGACATGACTGGGTGTAAACCTGTTGACACACCAATAGAGTATAATGCAAAGCTCAGTGATAAGAATGATAGAATTCCTGTTAATAAAGAAAGGTATTAGTGGTTGGTCGGGAAGTTGATCTACTTGTCTCACATAAGACCAGATATTTCGTATGCAGTAGGTGCTGTCAGTTAGTTTATGCAAGTTCCATGTGAGGATCATATGACAACAGTTGAACCTATCCTCTGATACCTGAAAGGAACTCTTGGAAAAGGTCTAGTGTTCAGAAATACTGATAAACGATCTGTTGAAGCGTACACTAATTCTGATTGGGCAGGGTCTGTTGTTGATAAAAAATCGACATCTAGGTACTGTACTTTGTCTGGGGTAATCTAGTCATCTGGAGAAGTAAGAAACAAGGGCTAGAAGTAGTGTTGAGGCTGAGTATAGGGCCATGAGTCTGGGGATTTGTGAAGAAATTTGGTTGAAGAAAGTTTATTAGATCTCCAGCAAGATAATGAACTTCCGATGAAATTGTTTTGTGACAATAAAGCTGCCATTAGTATTGCAAATAACCCGGTTCAACATGACATAACTAAACACGTAGAGATAGACAAACATTTCATTAAGGAGAGTTTGGACAATGGAAACATATGCATCCCTTATATTCTTCAAATCAACAAGTTGCTGATGTTCTTACAAAAGGGTTACTGAGACAAAGCTTTGATTAATCTTATATCATTGGAACTTCTAATCTGTAGATTCATAAGGTCTCCTTTTTAGCTCACTAAGGATAAAAACAAGGAATAATTGTTTTTGGAATAATTTGAATTGTTCAAATTATTTAAGGAAATTTAACTTATTAATTATATTAATGTGATTGATATAAAGTATAATATATATTGATACATTATAATATATAGTTAATTAGCAATATGATTTATAATTAAAACTATATAGTATGTGAGAGATAAATATTTGAATGAAATTCAAGTATTATTCATATAAATAAGATTTATCTAAATATTATATGTTAAAATTTAACGTGAATGTGATTCATATTAAAACTATAGGTTATATGAGAGATGTGCATTTAATGTGATTAAAAAACATATAATATGATTGATTAGTTAAGCTAGTTAATTAATCACTTATAAACTTTGTTATAGATACCATAATTTTATATTATTATATTATACAATTAATAACTCCCCACTACTGGGGAGTCATTCTTCACATGGATGGGAGTTAGAGTAACTCTCATCCCCTCCCTCTTCCTATAGTCTGCATTGAGAATACACACACAAGGGATTAGAGGTTTTTTGGTAGCACGTGTAGATCTCTCTCAATTTCTCCGAAAAGAATTCTCTTTTCCTTCTTTTATTCCCTCTTCCAAAAACCAAGAAGGAGCCCACACATCCTTTCCTTATTCCGGAGAATAACAAGGTAACTTCATGGTGGTGTTCAAAAGGTTTTTTTTGCTATGTTCGTAGAGTGCACTGTTTGTGACTTTTTGAAGAGGATTTACGTGACGAAGAGATTTACTTCAAGGGTAAGCATTTCCACTTCCCTTTACCTCTTTAGAACAACATGCTTATAGGTTTAATTAACAATGTTTATCCTCTGCATATTTTTGTAAGTTTTTCTCTATATTTTATGTTTTTCAAAATTGAACTCCAAATGCATGACATTCACGCACTTCTGCGATGAATTACCTTCCTTCATTAGGTGGACAATAAGGGGATCTACAGTAGTGCCTTGTGATTAGTTTAGAAGCTTCCGCTTAATTTCATGCTATTTTCAATCCACTTGATGTTTTGATCATAATACTTTGTAGTAGACTGCATTCTTTAACTTATATTTCCGAGTGTTAGGTCACTCATCATTTTCCTATGTGTCATTTGATCTCCCACCCTACATGTTGTTGAAAAAAAAACACTGTTTTAGTTTCTAGATTTTGGACTTAGTTTTTATTTAGTCCATAAATTTTAAAATATTACACTTTTAATCCTTAAGTTTTTTAATTTGTTATCAATTTAGTCTCTAAGTTTCAAAATGTTATGGTTTTACTCTTGAATTTGAGTTTTGTTTCAATTTGATTCTTAGTTTACAAGATTTTTACTTTAAACCATGATATTTTCATTAAAAATTCACTTTATATCTTCAATATTAATGTCTATTAATTAATTTAAAATATTAAAGAATTGTAATAAATTAAGTTTTACTATTTTTCATCACTATTAAAATTAAAATTAAAAGCTCACTTCACAATTATTTAAGTTTAATTAATAGACATTAACATCAAAGACAAAAAGTAAGTATTTAGTGAAAAATTAAAGTTAAAAATGTAAATCTTGAAACCTAGAAATTAATTTAAAATAAAACTCAAATCCCGAAGATAAAATAATAACATTTTAAAATCTAGAGACTAAATTAACATCAAATTCAAAACTTAAAAAATTAAATACGTAACATTTCAATTATCTTTCCAGAAAAAAAAATGGTAAAATAGAAATGAGAAAATTTCCTATACTATAGTAGAGTATGGACAATTTTTTCATACTATCTCTCGTGCTTTTAAAAATAGGATAGAATTCACTAATATTAATGTAGAATCTAATAATATTTATGAAAATAAATTTATAGTGTGAACATGAAGTATTGTATGTACTCATTGATGTTGGCTTAGAGTTGACTTTGACGTTGAAACTGACATCCCTTACACTGATTCCGCTATAGACGGCTGAGGTAAAGACTAATGATCACATCAATTTCCGATCTTGGTATTATGGGCCCCACTTTCTCGATTTTGTCCGCATTAAGTCAAACCTATTTTATGAACAACGTTCTGTTGGGATCAAATCAAACATACTCTTGTTTTGTTTTGTGCCGTTATATTACTCTACCCCATTACTTCCTCATCGAATGGTTTAGTCTTTGTGTCACACATCCTCTTATATTTAGGTTACTAAAGTCTTGATTTTTAATATTATACGAAAGATCTAAAATATTTGTGAGGATCATTAATAGGATATCCTTTAAAGGTATTCTTCCTTATCATTTGGATCAGCCTCAATCAACTTAAAGTTATTTGTATTTATAGAACATGCATAATTCCCAGTTGAGTCGTAGGAAAGGATAGTTGGATCAAAATACTCCCTTATTGCCTTTTGTGCTTCCTCCGCCATCTCAACAATTGATTCTTTTCTACTTTTTAGATTTTTCCTGAAAGTCCTATCAATCTTAGGGTTAAAAGACAAGCGATTAGAATCTTTAACACAAGGGCATGTATTAGAATTAACCAACTGATTTTCAAACAAAAATAAAAATAAAGGCTAAAGCACGAGCATATATATTGCTTACCTTCATGGATTGTTGGAACTTGACTATTTATATGGTTCTTTGGTTGTTTTCGTTGGCCCTTATGTTCTGATGACGATGTTAGAGGTGGACATGCTGATGTAGTTAGGTAGCAAGGTCTGTTAGCATTGGCTCTATGATTATCCCTTATGGGTAAGGAGTTTCAACTTTCAAGTTTGATATGTCCACCTCACCATTCAAGAACTCTCTTTGCTTTTATGTGAATGCGAGTGGACTCAATCATTCTTTTGGACCTAGGCCTTAATTAAGATATCATTTTATTAGGTCAACTAACATAAATTATTATTCTCATTTAGATAAACATATTTCAAACATCAAGAATTAGAAATCAAATTCAAACTTTGGAGACTCAATATGTACATATTTTGTTACTTCAAGAACCAAAAAAAGATTACCTTGATCAAATCTCAATGACAAGAGGTGCATTCTATTCTATCCATTATTTAAACTATTGTTTATCAAGTAACTAATGCAACCATTTAATATATTAATAGTTTGTATTGGAACATTGGTGCTTTAGATTTTGTTTATCATATACTTATTTAAATTTCTATTTTTTTAAAATCTAAATCTCACTACTACATTCTAACACGTGGACTATGTTAACTGACCATTTATATATATACATGACATGTGTTTTATGTAAGTTTGTAATATTACAAATTTTCAATCTCATTCAAATTAGCGACTTTAACTATGTTAGCTAAAGATGCAAAGCGAATGCTTCAAGTTATAAGATGAGATGAAGCGTTTTAAATTAAAGATAAGGTTTTCAAAACCTAGAGTTCAAGTAGAAGATGGAAGAATAAGAAGAGATTGCAGAAGAGGAGATGAAAAAAATATTATAAAAATTGTTTAATTTAAAAGATCAGTTAAAAGAATATTAATTTTTAATAAATATACAGAGAATGAATACTACTAAGACCATATTTATCCACCCGTAAATATAATAAATCAAAGATAATCTTAAAAGTGGGTCCCATTTGATCATGTTTGTTGTTATTTACATGTATTCAGTATTTGTAATGAAATGTGGGGTTCACTTCAAATTCTTTGATCAAAAAATATAATTTGATTGGGGAATTGAGGGTGCTCAATCCAATTGTGTTTGAAATTTACGAGGGATCCACTAGCCGTTATCATTACTATAATTGTTACCATTATAGATATTGTTACTGTTACAATTTTAGAATTATGAAGCTCTCATATTTATTGTTATTATTACTATGATTGCTACTGTAATGATAACAATAACAATAATAATAAATATGACAAATTATGTATAACAGTAATAGTAATAGTAACAGTAACAATAACACTAAACGGTAACAGTAAAAGTAAGAGTAATAATAAATGTGATAATATTCATAATTTTAACAAAATAATATAAAAAACAATCCAAATACGTTTATTTTTGTGATCTATTACGATTAATATATCAATGAAATTTCATTACGATTATACTAATTTTTATTATGAATGGAAAAACGTGACTTAAATTCAAATCTCAAAGTTAAATGGTTGAGTTTGAAAGGAAGGACGTAGATATTACCAAACTCAAATTCAGAGTCTAAAAGCCGTATTTTTTTTATTTTGTCAAAGTCTCAATCAATATATTGATAGAAAGATTTTAAGTGCGAGCTCTACTACAAGTAAAACGATGTTAGATTCCTTTCTTTTTAACTATTCTCATAATTCTTCCATATAAAAATCTCCATTCCATCATTTATGACACAATAAAATCAAATACAAGTTGGTGGAAAAGACTTTTGTTGGCAAAGATATTTAAAAGATAAAAAAAAAAAAAAAATTTAACCTAAAATCATGAGGTTACTATTATTTATTTGTTTATCGAGTACAACGTTTACTTTTTTCAGATAACAAAATTTAACCCAAATTCGATCATTGATTATTACAATGTTGTGAAAGAAAGAAAACATATATTCAAACTGAGTTACATTTAGCATATGTTTCAATTTTGTATTTATTTTACTTTTTTTCTAGATCAGTTACAAAGTCGTTAGTGTAAACCCTAGAATCTACTTTACTAAGAAATTATGCTTTAAGTTTATTTGATATATGATGTTTATGTTTGTTAACCTAGTTGCATATTATATTGTGAGTAATGTAAATGCATAAAAGTGTTAAGAAGGGAAAAATTTCTCAAAGTGTTAGGCAAAGAAGCCCTCAGGTAGTTTGAAGAAGCCACAAACACATAGTGAAGTATAGGCAAAGGGGAAACTAGGCGTGGAAGTAGGCCAAAGGGTGAAGGAAATTCTCTAAGTATGGAACTTGAGGCTTTCAAGTGCAAAGAAGACTCTTACACTAGAAGAAATTCAGGCTTTAATGTCGGTTGGCAACTGACATTAAAGATAGTGTTATTAAAGCCCTTTAATGTCGGTTGCCTTTATTGTCGGTTTTAAACCGACATTAAAGTGCTTCAATAACACCAATAACACAGATTCATCGAGTAGGTGTTTGAGGGAGTGATGATCCAAGAGATTGGCTTTTTTGGCATTTTTGGTCGCCATTTTTTATAGCTTTCGGTTTCAGTTCTCTTCGCCGTCTACGAAGGTTTGTCTGAAATCTGAGAGAGAAAGGAGAAAAACAAAATGTAACCTAATATCATTTTCGTAAGAAACAAAAAGGGGAGGGGGAGGAGGAGGGGGGAGGGGGGGGGGGGAGACTGGGGAGAAGGTGGCTGGTGGGGAAAAAAGGGTTTAGAAAAGGGATAGATAGGATAGATAGGGATAGAAGCGGGAAATGAAAAAAATGGAGGGGAATGGATTTTTTTTTTTAAGGAAAAAAAAGAAAACCGGATCTTTAACGTCGGTTTTAAACCGACATTAAATGTATACCTACAATGTCAGTTTAAAACCGACATTAAAGATCTACTTTAAAAAAAAAAATAAAACCGACATTATACATCCGGCTTCACTTTTTCCAACCGACATTAAAGCCCAAATTCTTGTAGTGTTAGCACTTAGAAAGAAAATAGGAGAGTTAGAAGTTGGAGCTATGTCATGCGTCTAAGGACTCACTACAAGAATTTTGGGCTTTAATGTCGGTTGAAAAGAGTGAAATCGGATGTAAAATGTCGGTTTGTTTTTTTTTAAAAGTGGATCTTTAATGTCGGTTTTAAACCGACATTGTAGAGTACCTTTAATGTCGGTTTAAAACCGACATTAAAGACCCGCTTCACTTTTTCCTCTAACTTTCTATTTTTCCCCCCATTTTTTTCATTTCCCTCTTTCTTTCTCAAGATCTTCTTCCTTCTCTTCGCTTTCAGCATTCTCACTCTCTGTATTTACTTCACTTTTCACTCCAAAACCTCCCCTCCCACTTCCCCTCATCGGAATTCCACTTCCAAAAAACGCTTCCCGGGAAGGAAAACCCACATTCTTCCAAGCCCTGGCCCATCTTGCCTTCTTATCTCCCTTGGTCTCACTCCCCTGTCCCTCTCCATTCTTGTGAGGCCTATTTCGGCAATGGCTTCACCCACCGTGTAGATCTTTTCAAGCCTAAACTCGTCGGATGGTTCCGGTGCTGGTATAGTGAAACTCTCGAGAGCTCCATATGTGGGGGGGGGGGGGGGGAGTGCGAATGTGGCCGGAGAGGATTTACATGTTCGGAGGAGGCGAACAGATTGAAGAAGTGATCGGAAGAAAGAAAGAGATGGAGTTGCAGCTGAGGTCAAGGATTAGAAGAACCGTTCAAGCTCTATTTTCAGCACCGTCGAAGCCAAGGTTTGTCTGATTCATTCATGTTTTTCATTTCTCTCTTAAATCTGTCCATGAAATCCGCTCAAGCTCTGTGCCAATATATTTAAACATGTTTTTTAGGTCTGATTTGTCTGGTTTGTCTGATTTGTTCATTGTTCATGCTTCATTCTAGCTATTTTTTTTGTTCGTTCTAATGTCGTCGAGCTGAGGTTCGTTCAAAGTTTGTTTTAGGTCTGTCAAAGCAGCTATTTTTAATGAGTTGTTTGGAGCTTAAGGAGTTTAGCTATATTGTTTAGATATGAGTGGAAGCCTCTTAGGTTTACTCTCGTTTTCAATCCAAGTCATTTGTTGTTCAAAAGGTGAAATATTCTTTTAATATTTATTTGACATTTAGTAATTTGAAGTTATTTCAATCTTTCAGTTTTTATTTCAATGATTATGTTTCTTTTTTGTGAAATTATAAATTGGAAAAAAAAATTCTTCATGAAGAGTTGAACCATAAACTAAGGTTTTTTTTATTCAGTTTCATTTTTTTTCACCATCTAGAAGTCATTGAAGAAAAGGCTGGCAATCAACATAGGAAGATAGGGAGATTAAGGAAGTAGAGAGAGATTCCAATGTAAAGTCATCAAGAATTTCATGGATGTTGACATCTCCAAGCCATTGCTTCAGGTACTCCACACCACAATTCTTGTTGCAAAATCTTACGGAGAATGTAGAATTTCGGACTTTACGTCTTTGTTTTTCAACTGTCACTCAGTTTGTATCTTCTGTTATTTCTTTTGTTGTTTACTAAATTTCTCTGCTAGTTTTTCAATTCAAACTTGCTCTTATCTGACTCTCATTTTGCTGGCTTATATGTTTTTATATTAGAACCATTATTAGTTAGCTCTTTGGATATATGAAAACACAGAAGGGGAAATATGTGTTTATGCAAATGTCTTGTTGTGTAGACTCTGATCTTATGTCTTTTCCTGTCCATATACTTGTTCTATTTGCTGTTTTAACCTTTTTTGGTGGCATTTGAGGAAGCAATATCATTTTCTTCATTGGTAGTGTAGTTTTTTTTTTCTCATGGTTACATTTCGGTTTATGGAAGGGGGGCCAACTTTAATAAAAGATTCTAATGGATAACATGCAATAACAATTCAAGCCTTCATATTGATTGAAGTTGCCTCACATTTGTATTCTCTCAATCTCTTCCTACTTTTAATGTTGTTATTTGTGTGTTTTTTAGGTGTTTGGAAGGGGTGGGGAGGAGATGGATTTCTTGCAACAGCAAGGAATTCACATAAAAATTATTCCTGGTAAGTGCATTTTTGAATGCTTACAGTTTTAAGCATAGTTTCTAAGTGTTTTCAAGTGACTCTAATGATATGAAAATTCCCATTTGAGAAGTTATAGTGTACTTATTTCTCTTTGGACCATATTGAATTAGAATGTAACACCCCTTTATGACTCATGGGTACTATTTATTTGTAGTTTAGATTTGATTCTAAGTGCTTGATTTTGTGGATTGCATTATGGTAGTTTGTGGGTTATTCATGCACTATGGCAGTTTTTGTTACAACTTTTGAGATTTGAAGTACATTGTGAGTTAAATTTGCTTATTGATGTATGTGTTATTGAATATTCATTTTTTGGGAATTCTAATAGTTCTGTTGAGAACAAGTGGTTGGGAAATAGTTTTGGGAGTGTGTTTCTTTGAACAGGTTCAAGGTAAATTTTTGGTTTTGTTGTGGTAACATCGTTATGCTGTCAAAAATTTTGAAAAAGAAGATTCTCTCATTTATTCAACTATTGAGTTTTCTTGTTTTGCAGGTGCAACAAAGGAGTAAAGATTTGGTATCGCAACCTCTTTATATTTTTTCTTGGGGAACTCTAGATCCAACACATTCACTACAAGAATTTTACCTTGAATGTACCATTTATGCACATTCCCAATAAACACGGTTAGTTGAATATGAATTCTGATCATATTTTCACTTTCAATCCTTTGTCTTAAACCTTTTTTGTTTGTGATCCTTTGAACAACAGTGGTCAGACAAAGATGCTTATAACTAGACACTGCTGAAGCTGGAGGGGTCTGTTCAAGAAGAATTATGAAGGGATCCATACTTACCAAGTGGAGAGGGATAGTAAACTCATAGTGTTTGTAAAATCATAAGGTTTGTATTACTTGTAATTTTTGTTTTCAAGGCCTGAATTATTGTATGACCGTTATTATAATTTTATAGCAGAATTTGTGGATTAAATGTAATAAATTTACAATCCATACATGAATAATATGTCATAGCCACAACGTTCGATGATGATGTATCATGTTATACTTTTTGACCAAAAAAATGGATTCGACAACGAAATTTTAAAAAAAAGGATAGATTCGGGCTTCAATGTCGGTTAAGAATTAAAAGAAAAACACAGGCTTTAATGTCGGTTGGAAATTTCACCGAAGGTCTTTAATGTCGGTTGGAAATTTCACTGAAGGCCTTTAATGTCGGTTGTAACCGACATTAAAAGGCTACCGACATTAAAGCCCGAATTTCTTCTAGTGACTCAAGAGGAAAAATTGGCTAAGTATGGCAAAAGGTGTGTGTTGAAGGCCATATAGGAAGTTAGTTGGCTATCGAGTGTGGTGATGGGTGTGGCTGGTATAGGGACATGCATTAGCCTCTATAGAAGTTAGTGAAGGCTAAGGAGAGCGGTATATATGAGCAGCCAAGTGCCAAGGTGAGCGCTCCAGGGGCACCAAGACAAGGAGCTAGGATGGGCTGCGAGGTGTGCTTTGGCCGAGGGGATTAAAGGTTAGAAATATATGGTTGCCAAAAGGCTTAGGCATTGGTATGGGTGAGCGACATCGTCTTGGAGAAGCACTGAGCATTGCCATGGAGGTTAATAGAGGCAAGGATGAGCGGACAAGGCTTAAGGAAAGCACCCAAGGCAAGGCGACCGAGAGAGAAGGCTGGATGGACGCCAACCCTATGTGTTGGTGTGAAGATGGAGTACTTAGCTTAATCACTAGGTTAGTAGGGTAAGTTGCGTGATTAAGGGCATTAAGTAGTGGTTAGTGGCTTAGGTGTCACTAAATTAGATCTCTTAAGCATACAACGCCTAATATAAATAGAAGGTTGAAAATAAAAGCTTCGTTTGCTCAATTATCTCATGCCAAAGGGAAGAAGCTACAGCCAATTTGAAGATCAATCAGTGCTTAAGGAAATCCCAGGCTACCAAAAGAAAATTTCCACGAAATCTCATTGAAATCTGAAGAATTTGATAAGTGTTTCAAGTTTCCAGATTACTCAGGCAAGTTGGAAAGATTGGAGAATTCTGAGCTCATTCAGAGAAATTAGAGACTTCAATTTTAAGGTAAGAAATTTAAGATGCTTAGGAACACGTTCTTAGAAAAAAAAATTGTGAGATAATGTCTGGAATTTGAGTTATTAAAGTTGGAAGTTGAATCTGGAATTTTGGATGGATGAACAAGCATGCAGCTGCAACCAAAGAACAAATAAGCAGCTGACTGAACGAAAGTATGCGTGAGCGTGCGCATGCACTGGCAAGGGTACTGTGCGCAATAGATGCGTGAGGCTGTGTGGTGAAAAGTGCCATCAGCCAAGAGTATGTGGAGTGTAGTGCCAACTAGTGCCCAATGTCTAAGTAGGGTGTACGGGCTATAACGCCTACTTGAACGTCTATGTGTGGGCACTATTGCCCAACGAACCGAGCTACAGGCCAAATGCCTAAGTGTGAGTGATGTGTTGGGATAGGCCAAGTGTTGGTGAGTTGTAAGGAATTTCTAAGAGTGATGTTAAGATTGCATACTAAAGTTAACCTCAAAAGGGAGCTAATGATGTTAACCAACGAAATTTATTCATGTCATAGGGCAAACGCAAGTAAGAGAAGCCTATAACCCTTGAGAGAGTAGCACAAGACAGTGAGTGAAGTTTTTACTTGATTTCCATGCATAGCATATGTTTTCTATGATGTTTCCAATGCATGACTGATTTTAGCATGACATGTTCACAAGTTTATATTAAGAGTTTGAGAATGATGTTTCCAACGCATGTTTACCTTTCAAAAACCTATGATTGAATGGATGCATGGTCCTTTTCTTTAAAAGGTTAAGTTTTAGGTAAAATGAAGCATACCTTTTAATAAGCCTTATGCCAAGAATTTTAAGTATGTTTTTCTTATTTTCAACGTGAGTTTTAAGCAAGCATGGCAAACCTTGAGAAGAGTTGTATGAGCATACTTGAGTTTTAAGGATTAAACGATGTACTAGTTAGCATTCCTTGAGTTAAATTACTTGTCATGGCCTCTATTTCTATGATGTGTTTTATAATGGAATGCTTAATGTTTGTTGGCTTTTTGGTCCTTAATCTCAAATTAATCTATTTTAATTAATTAATTAATATTATGATGATAACAAACCTACTTTATTTATTAATAATTTGGCGGTTTTGAGGTATCTATTGCATAGAGTTCGGAACAAAGGTTCCAACGCAATTTGAATCACCTAAATTGCCCGAAACAATCTTAAGGGAAAAATGGTGTAATTTTTCTCATAAAAGTGGACCAATTAAAAGGTGCCACTTGGAGCAATGGAGGAATGACACATAGTGGGTTTTTGATTTTTGGATTAGTTTTAAAAAGAAAAATAATTTAAAAGGAAAATGAATTTAAAACTATTTAGAAATACTCAAGAGGAGCTTGGGAAGTGGATGTAGGCTTGTGTCGAACCACTATAAAATTCTTGGTGTCAATTTCTCTATTCTCTCCTATTTAATTTTTGAATTAATTTGTTATTATATTTTATTACTTGAAATTAATTGCAATTTTTGTTCTTGAAATTAATTGCTCAAATTAGATTATTTTGATTGGTTTTTCTTGAATTTCTATATCCATTAACAATTTTGTTATTAGAATCAAATTGAGTAATTGAAAGTAGTATTATTTGAAGGGATTGGAACTTCCCACAGTGAAAACAATTGGACGTATTAATCTCTAAATTTCGTTTTATAGAAAGAAAGCATGGGAAGACATAAACCTAAGCATGCTTTCTACAGTGCAAGTTAGAGAGAAAGAGATTAAGAAATCACTCACCTTTGAAGACCAATTTTTCGCGTTTCTCTCAAATTCGTGTCGTCTTCTCTCAATCCCATGAACATCACAACTAAACACCACCACAGGACTTTCCCCGTTATTCTCTAGGACAGGAACCGTGCTGAGTTGTGGGCTCACACATAAGTTTGACAGGATGTAAGGGGAGAAGAATTGAGAGGAAAAAACTTCTCTATAAACATCACAGAGAGAAGAAGAAGAACTAGAAAGAGTGAAAGAGAGAGAATTTTTTCTCTCCTCATTTGTTACGTGAGAGAAAAGGAGGTTAAGGGGTGAGAGAATTGTAACTCCCTCCCCTTTATTAAATTTGAAAATATAGATATTAACCACTTTAATATATATTTAAACTATATATTATATCACATATAACATATAAGCTATCATTGATATTATATCACATATAACATAAACTATAGTATATTATCCTCTCAAATAACCTAAGATATTAATATGAATCAAATTCATTTTAATTTTAACCTATAGTTTTTATATGAATCACATTCATATAATTAATATTTGAATCATATTCAAACATTTTCTCTCTCTCATAAAACTATATAAATTTAATATGAATCATATTTACATTAAATTATAACGAATCATCTTCATATAATTAATATTTGAATCATATTCAAATATTTATTTCTCTCATAAAATTATATTTAAATTTAATATGAATCATATTCATGTTAAATTTTAACATCTAGCTTTTATATGCATCATATTCATATAAATAATATTTGAATCATATTCAAATATTTATTTCTCTCATAAAAATGTATCAACATATATTATATTATATAATGTATCAATATACATTATTTAACTGTATCTTATACAATTAATTCTCTTTAATTAATTTGAACTATTCAAATCACACCAAAATTAATTTGATTCCCATAAGTCCTCATTGAGCTAATGAGGGGACCTTATGGACCATTAGATTGAAGCTCCAATGATACGAAATTAATTGGTTAAACCTTTTCAATCAAATTAATCAACATTCATTAATTGTTGGTCACTTCATTAAAGACCAACAACTGAACTCTTCGCACTATAGATATATTTCTGTGTCCATTGAATATAATCAATCAAAACTGCGTTGACCCTTCACAAACCGCTCGTAAGTACAGTTGGGTCAAATTACCGTTTTACCCCTTTAGTTACATCTAACTCTTTAAATATCACTGATCTCTCTAATAAACAATTAGTCATAGTCCAACTATGACCAAACACCTCTTGGGCTAGGAGAGGGTAAGGTGCCTCATTGTAGCCTTGAAATCAACCCTTAAGGTAGCAATTTATCTTTTTACTCTAACTATAGGGAAAAAGTGAATTCTTTCTTGTGTAGTTGTGTTCCCAGCTCCCAAATTAGACGAATCTCTAAAATGGTAAGCTTATTGAGTCGACGAATCTGACCACTCTCACCCATACAAAGTAAAGGATCGCTTCATAGGTAGGAGTTCATAACTCACTCAAGATTAAGGTCAAGTCACTTATGGTCATCCTGGTGAAATGTAAGCCTCTTCTGGCAACAACATTATAAAGAAGAACTTAACATTTCGTGGTCTAGTCTTTATATAAACTCTTTTCTATAAGATACCCTCATTCACATGTTTCCATAAGAATGATTAGGATCAGATCAGTTGTATCACTTTACAATAATTGTAACAACTATAAAGCAGGATGTATTAGTAGTATTACCAGGATAAGACACCAAATCTTATTTATATGCTATAAACCATTTAGGTTATCACTTAAACATGATCCACCTGCATGTCTTCACATACATGTTTAAGTTACATCAGATAACCCTGAATATTAGGTTAATAGATTATTGCACAAGTAATATAAATTAATCAACCATTGATTCAACTAACATAAAACTACGAGGCTTTAGGGCATACACCACAACATTATTAACTTCTTGATTGCTTTAGGTTGAATTTATTTGCATGAATTTATTGTTTAAATTACTTATTAGTAAAAAAAATTGTTAATTTGTTTATTTGGGCTCACATTAGGAAAAAATTTTAATTACTTTTATTAAACCCTATTCACCCCTATCTAGGGTAATCATACCGATCCTATAATGTTTAGTACGATGAGTTTTAAATTTAAACCATGTTTCCAAATTTTATATTGAGAAAATCAAATACTGAAGGTGATGAAAGTATATAAGTTCTTTGATATTTAAGGGATGACTGTATCGAGGGTAGACATACTACTACTAGCCTTTGAGGCATATCTACGTGCACATAGGAACAATATTATCGAAGCTAATTGTATTGAGATTACTCTACATCAGCTAACGTTATCGACATTGAACGATCGAGCAAAAAGGCTCTCTTTCAATTAAGGCAAGAGGATGATGATTTTCAAATAGTTTGATGATGTTTGAGTTTTTCAGGGTTTTGAAAGTACTTACAAAGATTTATATTCTTTTATAGCTTGAAACTGTTTTTAACCCTAAGACGTAAAGATGCATATTTTATTCAATAAATATGTTTTTATATCATATTTTTAATGTATGTAAGTTTTAAAAAGAAGTCACGCACTGGGCATAGTTAGTTCACCTTTTCCAAATGTTTTCTTTTTCTCTCAATTAGCGGTCAATTCTCGGAGCCTAGCTAATTTAGCAGTCTGCCATAAAACTCAAAGTTTGAAGAGAAACAGAAGAAGCTTAGGTGACCCATCATATTTTGTCTAAATAATAGACCATCATGTACATATTAGGGGGTAAGAGTAGAACCCTAGTTGAAACCACTGTTGTATAGACTTACGTAAATTGTTCTGGCTTGTATATATATATGGTGTGTGCATTTGTGTTAGCTGCAGTTGTATGTTGGAGAATTTGGATGAGTGTATGTATATTAATTGTATATCAGGTACAATATATGCCATGGAGACAGGTTTCAAGAGTTAATTGGGTAGTAGGTGTCATAAGAGGGTTGACATATACTGTTTTCACACCTTTTTTCAGGTTAAAGAGGTGATCTGGGAGGGGGGTGTGACAGTTAGCCTATAAATTAATTTGTTTTCTCACTTCGATTATTCCATTTTAATTTGAAATGTTCTTCTCACCTATTTTTCTTTCTTTTTTATTTGATCAGTTGAATTGAGAGCAAATATTCAAGAGTTCTTTTAGAACGGAGTGGTTCAATGGTTGTTGTTCAACTTAAATTAATCATTGTATCCCATGAAGATTGCGCTACAATTTGTTTGCAACATGTGTAGATCGAAGAATTGTACTATTCACGACAACGCTTTGTAAAAGTGCCTCAACTGCCTATTGAATTTCTAATAGTTTTTGAGTTTTTGGTTATTTCAATGTATAATATGTGTTATTCCATGAAGGTTTTTTTTTAGTTTGAAAAAGTGTTCGCGGGATACAATATCTATATATTTACCCTATAATATTTTTGTATCCAGTTAATGTGCAATCAATTTGTTAGTGTTAGTTATTCATTTTTTATGTACATCATACTCCCCCAATAATAATATGTTGGTGGGAGAATTGAATTTCTAACCTTCTAGTCGAGCTTACAAAACTTTATATATCAACTGAGTTATTATTCATGGTAGCTGAGGTTACTAACTTTTTAGATTTCAATAAAATATATTAATTACATTTTCATAAGAGCAATATATTTGGGGTCATCCCAAGGTGCACCCATATTTGCCACCCCAATCTAATCATAAAGATAATAATTTAAAATACTTGAGTTTGTATTCTGACAAATTATGAATAATTAAATGAGATATACAAAAATAGATATAATAGAGAATAATACACATCTTAGTTTTGTTTTCATATAAGTAATATCTTAGGTCCAACTATAGCCTTTTTACTTGGTGGATGAATTCATTAGCATAGAGTACATCGACCCAATAAGCAATATAGACCATCCCTATAAGCAATAACTTAATTTCATGTTTCATCAAACACACCAACTTGATAATGCCCTGTACTATTATTTTCTCTCTAAGTCTCCCCTATGATCCAAGTTTTCACCATTAATTATCAAACTTGATTGTTGATTTAATCTCAACCAGACATCAAACGTTGAGTTGAGTTGCATCACGTCTCTAAGTGTTAATTTTTAGATGAATAGATTTGTAAGTGGTAGATCAGAATATTTAGTAAAAATCACGAGAAAAGAATAATCACATTAAAGTGTATTTGAGAGTGATTTGAATTTTCAATTATAAGTACCTTAGTAAATTAAGCATACAAATGCTCAACAATAAACTACATTCATACAAATTTCTAAAGTATTTCAAAATGTCTTTGAGCCATCAAGCGCTTAAAAGGACAAAGAATACTTTGCAAATCATTTTTATCGACAACTTTGAATTTTAATTATAAATACAAACATATATAGAGACCAACAAAAGTTTAGCTCATGATATTTGTATGTGTTGAGAATTAAAAAGTTACTGGTTTAAATCTCTCACCTCCAATTTGTAATTAAAAAAAGAAAAACACAAAACATATATAGTGGTCAAACTAATCTCTTTAAATATAGCATATTACTCAAAAAAAATACTTAGAAGAACCTTAAAACATCGGAATGAACCTATTACTTTCTTATGATGGTCATAACATAATAATAAGAAGAAGGGTAATTATTTTAAATAGTAAAATTGTTAGAAAATATTTTCAAATATTACAATATAGAGTGACAAGATATCTATCAGTGTTTTATCACATTTTGTTATAATAATAATAATAATAATAATAATAATAATCTCACCATATAAATCCCCAAAATATGGTGTCCGCCATTAGCTCTACAAACCATATAATGCCCTCCCCGTGGGTTCACTCCTTGTCTCTTCCACCCAAACCCCATATACTGCCAAAACCAGTGGCAAATCCGTAATTAACACATAATATTCAACCCCTTCCCCATTTCATATTCATGGGTTGTTTTTCTTATCTTCAAAGCCTCTCAATTCCTATGGTTATAAATTTCTATAAAACTATATCTCCGTTATTTGAACTTTTGGCTTTTAGTTTTCGAAAACGGTTGATACTAAAATTTGAATAAAAAAAAAACTCACATAACCTCTATGTCATAGTAATTATGAATTTATAATTTGAAGAAGATACGAGAAAAATTTGAGCATCAGTACGGTATTTGGTCACAAGGCTTCTAATGTCTAAATCAGTAAGAGGCTTTTGATTGTAGCAAGAGTTTCAAGCATGAGAATGAACTTACTTATTCTAAAGTCATAATGATGTATTTTATAAATTTTCAATTTAAGACGTCTAGATTAGAGTTTCGAAGTTAGATTAGCTTTATCCTTGGGCCAAATAGGTTGGGCATGCATTTGGCATGCCTCATTCATCACATGGGGGGCTTGATCAGATCAAAACCAAGCATGTCATTTAGGCCCAACTTTCTTCTCTTTCCTTGGCCCAAATGTGTTGGAGAATGCATTTAATACGATCCGTTCAATAAAAGAAGAGTTTCGGCCAAGATCAAGGTCGAGCAAGTTAGTTTGGCCTTTGACCCAACATCTCTTCTTTTTCAAAACCCAATTGGGTCTTGAGGTGTGGTTTTCACATCGAGTGTCGTCATTTTCTTGATATAGAAATCTACAAACTCATACAAAGTTGATTATGTCCTCTAGTCCAAATATACCCATAATGAAAAGCTTGGTTTTTCAAAAATATTTTGATGGGAAGTAAATAACAAAGGAAAAGAAATCTAGAGGTGGAAAGATTGTTTTTAAGTACCTAATTTTTAAAAATTGAATCATTACCAAATTAAGTCTAAATAATCGTTTTTTAAGATTTATAAACTCAATCAAACTATTCTATAAAAATTAAATTGATCGAGTTGGTTTGATTATTCAATTTTAAACAAAATTCAAACTAGAATCGGGTAGTGCTGATCAAATTAACCTTTGATTAAGGATGCTGGTCGTTAAAAATCGATTGTCCAAAATTTCGATTGGCAAACCTAATTCAAGCAATTTGGATTTAGCTTTTAAATTAATTTGAGTTAGAAATATAAACTTTGATCCTTATTTATAAAATTCAAGATTATATATTAGGGTGGGTTAATTTCATGGTTCAATTGGGTAGTTTAGAAATCAGATGGAAGGAATTCAATTAAATTTTTTTAAAAATGGAACATAATCCAACACAAATTAATTTTCAACAAAACTCAATTCAAGTTAAGTTGCCCTATTATAGAAAGGGTAAGACTTGGAAAAACAGTAGTGTAGTATGAGTTATATTCATCTGTGTGAAGTCACGTGACAAATTCTTTTTATTGAATTATTTTTATTTCTTTAGGTAAGGAAAATAGGATGCATGGGATTAGATACAACCTAGAGTACACATCTAATCATTGTCCATATCTCGGTGCATTCTAAGATGCACCCATATTTATGCATTTTACTCTCATCATTCACACTAATAAAGAAATAAAATATTCTTAAAAGAAATAAAGAAGTGAATTTGCCACATGACAAATTATGATTGGACGGTGGGATGCATAAAGATAGGTACAATCGATGCACTTAACTCGACTTAAGTTAAGTTAAGTTGCTCTATTGTAGAAAATAAAAAAGAATTGAAGTTAAAAGCTGCATCTATGAATCACTAAAGTATATAAGTTTGAGATATTTTTACTATTTTTCCCTCATACAAGTCACAATACAAAATTAGTCAAATTGTGACCGCTTCATTCAATAATTTCTCGAACATGAAATTGTCATTTTCTTCCAAACCCTTGTGTATACAAATTAGGATGGGTTAATTTCATGGTTCAATTGGTAGTTTTGAAATTTAGTTAATTTTTTTAAAAAAAATAATGAGCTAAGTTGTTCTAGTAATACTTTGGAAAAAAGACTTGAGTATGGCTACATCCATCTTGTGAAGCTATGTGACAATTTTTTTAATTGAAATATTTTTATTTTTTTATTCGATAAGAAAAATAAGATGCATGAGATTAGGTATAATCTTGGATACACAATCTAATCATTGCCTATATTTAGGTGCATCGTCTTTATGTATTTTACTTCCATCACTAAAAAAAAAAAATTAAAATATTTTAAAAAATAAATAATAAGAGATTTTGTCTATGGTAAATTATGATTGGATATTAGGATACACACTAGGTAGACTACATATATCTTACTCGACTCAAGTTATGTTAAGTTGTTGTACCGTAGAAAAGAAAAATGAATTAACTTTTTTTTTTTTTTTTTTTTTTTTTCTAATACACGTCCTATTACACAAAATTATTAGTTAAAGTGTAATGGTCTCATTAAATAATTCTTCGGACATGATTGTCGTTTTCTTCAAACCTTTTGTGTATATAAATTGGAAATCACCGTTTCAACGTCAATCAAACAAATTAAGCTTTTCTAAGAGATGAAGACCAATTCACTCACTCCATCTCTTCCCCTCCAATTTCCATCGCCGATCAAACTTCCTCCGGTGACCGTTATCCGATTTCCATCTTCTCTAATTCCCAAAGCCATATCGATTCCCACTCCAAACACCACCCGCATATCGATCAACGACGACGATTCCATCGCAGCCTTCTGGGACTACCAATTCCTCTTCGTCTCCCAGCGGACTGAGACGACAGACCCCACCGTCCTCCGCCTAGTCGACGGCGCCATACCCCCCGATTTCCCCTCCGGCACGTACTACCTGGCGGGACCGGGCATGTTCTCCGACGACCATGGCTCCACAGTGCATCCACTCGACGGCCATGGGTATTTAAGAGCGTTTGTTTTCGAGAGGAAGAAGAAGGAGGTGGTTTTCATGGCGAAGTACGTGAAAACGGAGGCGAAAATGGAGGAGCATGATCTGGTGACCGACACGTGGCGGTTTACGCATAGAGGGCCGTTCTCGGTTTTGAAGGGAGGGAAGAAATTGGGGAATACAAAAGTGATGAAAAATGTGGCTAATACGAGTGTGCTGCGGTGGGGCGGCCGCCTGCTCTGCCTCTGGGAGGGCGGCGATCCGTACGAAATTCGGCCGGAGAATTTGGATACGGTTGGCAAGTTTTCTGCTGTTCACGGTGGCTGTGATTGTGATTCGCCGTCCCACGGCGGACCTTACGGTGCTGGGTTTTGGCGCTTTGCTGCGGAGCTTTTGAAGCCTGTGCTCTACGGTTGGTTTATTAGTTTTAATAATTTTATTTCTTTTTCTATTTTTTTTAAAAATTTAATTTTATGTGGCATATTTGTTAATGATTTCAAAGAGTTAAAAGTCATTATTATCATATAAAAATCACTTTAAAATACTTTTTCAGGATTAATTTAATATTTAATATTAATTAATTTTAAATAATTAAAAATATATTTTAGAGTGATTTCGAAAATGTCATGATTTTAAAAACTCTAAATTATGTTTTCATTCCTTCAAAATTAAATTTGATTATAAAAAAATTGTATTTAAAAGTATAAGGATGAAATATTAAATTCAATTTAAGTTATTAAAAACATGTTTAAAAAATTACATAAAAATGATTATGATAATTTTAAAATGATTTCAAAGTTATTCTCAAACACAAAAATATGTTATAAATTTTATGGGGGAAAGTCATGTTTATTTAATCAAATTAAAATAGGCAATAATCTTTTCTCATAAAACAGGTAACAATTTTCTGAAGGAAAGTCATTTTGATCTTTCGTGGTAATAAAAATATAATGATAAAAATTCGATACAATAGAGAGAGAAATGATATATATATATTTTTTTTAATAAAAAATGTGGAGACTACATTAAAGAAAACATTCAAATATTCAAGATAAAAACATATATTTAAAGTTCATTCTCCATAAATATATATATTCAAAGCCTTATTTATTTATTTCTTCTTTTAGTCCATCATTATTTTCATATTCTATTTAAGTTTTTAAAATGAGTTAAAAAACACTTTTGGTCCCTAAACTTTCGTAAAAGTAACAATTTAGTTTCTGAACTTTGATTTGTAACGATTTATGTTTGTACTTAATTTTTTAACAATTTAGTTCCTGAATTTTAGTACATAACAATTTAGTTCTTATTTTAAATTTGTAACAGTTAGTCTATAACATAATAAAATTTATCAAAATTTGATATCAATTTTTATTATTTTATTATATAGACTTTGTATATTATAAAAATATCGAGCCTCTAATTAGTTTATTAGTTTATTTATGTAAGAAATACCATTAAATCCTCACACTAATTTCTTTGATGGCGACTAAATTGTTACAAAATTTAAAATATAAGGATTAAATTATTTACATAATAAGGTTTAGAGACTAAATTATTACAAAATTAAAAATATAGAGACTAAATTGTTACAAACCAAAGTTTAAGAACTAAATTACTATTTCTATAAAAATTAAGGGACTAAAATGATTTTTAACCTTCTAAATTTTACATAAAACTAGAAACAAAGTCAAAAGACAAGAGTCAAAATTGATTAGAAATAAACCCAAAGCTAAACAACCGATTTATTGTTTTGGTTTTTTAAAAATATTCTACATATCCAACCTAAAACGTTCGAACATATGGATTAAAAATTAGTTTAATCGTTAACACATATAAATATCAATGAGTGTTTGTATCACATTAATTTTTGAACTTTTAAAAGTTTCTATAAGTTTTTAAATTTTGTATCTAAGTGCATCAACAAATTTAAAATTTATAAAAATTAATTGATTTTCAATGAGTCCATGAGTTCTAAAGAAATTCCAAAATTGAGACTTTTTTTATTTTTTATTTTTTTTTTTAAATGTGTTCATGAATTAAATAGATAAAAACTTCAAAATTTAGCTGATCAAAATAATAACCGAAAGAATTCTTCTTTTTCTTTCTTTTTACTTCGACAACATACAGTAGCGTTGAGATTCAAAATTTTAATTTATTGATCGAGAACATGTGTCTTTACTAATTGAGTGTTCCACCAAAATTGAGGAATAAAACATTATTAAAATGACGTTGGAATTTTGCAAAATAGCAAACAAATGCCGACACCACAGTAAGTAACAATAATATTCGACATATAAAAATATATATACACATAATCATTGGTTTGAATATTAAAAAATGAAAATAAATATGGTGGAGTTGGCAATTGCAAATTGAATAATAATAATATATTAAAAGTAATTAAAAAAGAAATTAGAAGGTGGGTAATGAATATAAAAAATGATGGGAGGAATAATAATGGGCACAGGAGTATTCAAGATGCCACCAAAGAGATTGTTGTCTCATTACAAGCTTGATGCTCAAAGGAATAGACTTCTCATTATGTCATGCAATGCTGAAGATATGCTTCTACCAACTAGCCATTTCACATTTTATGGTAATTATTATTCATTCATTTATCAACATATTTCTCTATTCTTTTTTATTTTTCTGTTTAAATTTCTCTTATATTTTTCTTTTTACTTACATTTATGAATTTTGACATTTTTAGATGAAGAAACTTGTCTAATCGATCTTTTAGTCTTTTATCAAGGTCATGTCCTTTATTTACTCTTAGGCCAATACATGATGGTTGATAATACAATTTTCCTTTTTTACTTTTCTATTTTGAAATTTATGCCTGATGTCTTCCAATTTTCTTGTTATATTTTTACCTTTTATAAATAAACATTTGAATTATTAGTATAGATATAAGGTTGTTTTCAAATAAAGGAAAATCAACTAACTTATTTACAAATATAGCAAAATTAATGTTACTATCTATCGGTGAAAGACCACGATAGACATCTATCACATCTATCAGTGTCAACGATTGATATCTATTGCGGTCTATCACTGATAAATAGTGACATTTTGATATATTTGTAAACATTTATAATAGTTTTATCATGTAAAACAATTATATATACACATGTATTTGTTAGAAAGTTGATAACTAATTGGACAAAGAAAAGTACAAATAAGAGAAGTATTTATAAATTTAAATTCCAAAATCCAAACACTAAAAGTGAAATGGTTATTTACCAAACTGACAACTTATCTCTGGGTAGTTATAATTTATTTGACTGCTATGTGGTGTACTAAACCTTTCCTCTTTTGTAATTACAAAGCTTCTACTATCTCCAAATTCGATACATTTCTTCTTGCATGTCCCTATTGTACTCTTTTAACAAGAAACATAGAGATCTACTTGAATATCTCGATTAGGTTGGCACATTCTTAGTACTCTCATCATATTCCAAAAAAGCTTTCATACAAAATCAAAGAGTACTGGAGAGTTCGTGAGTGGTACAAAGAGCTAAGTTCAACAAAACAAAAACCATATTGAAAGCAACAAAAAAGACTAGAAAAAAGCCTATCTCTATTGTACTATCAACATTGAGCTTCTCTCTAGTCCAGCTATCCATTGTACATTACATTTGTGATAACACATAGCATATTTTAGTGTCGGATGTGATGAGAGTACTAGAGATGTGTCAACTTAGTTAAGATATCCTAATGTATCTACTTATCCTTCTACTTTTCGAATCTTGTCATATGTTGTAAAAAGAAAAAATGAAACTTGCTTTCATTACTTGCATATTCCCACAATTTTATTTAATTTGCAGAATTTGACAGCAATTTCAAGTTATTACAGAAAAAAGATTTGGTTATTGATGATCACTTGATGATCCATGATTGGGCTTTTACTGATACTCATTACATCCTCTTTGCTAACCGAATCAAGCTCGATGTCATAGGTATGTTTTGTTTTGTTTATTGTTTTAATAATATAATAGTAAATTATTGTTTATTAATTTTTATTAAAATATAATTTTGATCTAGATCTCCACAGCAAACCGTTTGCAATTTTTTTTTTTAAATTACTTATTAAATATTTTATACCTAAAATATATATGCACAATTCTTTTCTAATTTTAAAAACTCTAAAACGACCTTACATTGATAATCATTTTGTTTTCAATTTTCTATTATTTAAAATTATATTTGTTTTTTCACAAATCAATTTTGGTATACGTCTCACCTTCTCTAACAATACACATTTAAATTTAAAAATAAAATCATATTTTTAAAAAGTAGCAAGAACCCATAGAGATAATGTTTATAAACTTAATTTTTTAATAAAAGAAATAAAAAACATAATTGCTCTGCTGGTTAACCATTTAATTTTTTTTTAAAAAAAAATTAAGCTTATAAATAATACTTTTATCTATTAGTTTCTTTGTTTTGTTATCTATGTTTATTCTTATGAGTATTTTAACAATGAAGTCAAATTTTGAAAACTATTTTTCTAAAAACATTTCTTATTGTTTTAGAAATATAATTTGGTTATATATTTCGACAATTAAAAAAATTGTACTTTTCAAAAACAAAAAAAATTAAAAAGCAAATGGTTATCAAATAGGGCTAAAATAGTTATCTATCTGGCAATTGATTAGTTTTACCTAGAAACCTTCTTCTAATTTTCTCAATTTTAGATATAAATGACAAAAAATTAATTTAATAAAAGGAAATTATTTCAAATGGTAAAATTGTTGAAAAGATTTACATGATATAGCAAAATTTTAGAACTATCAATGATAGACGCTGATAGATACTGATGGACTTCTATCAGTGTCTATCAGTATCTACTATTGATATTTCTATAATTTTTCTATATTTTGTAAAAAATATATTTCCATTAATTATTGACTGAAATTAATTAGAACCCAAAACCACATAAATTGAAGGTGCAATGGGTGCTGTTAGTGGGATATCTCCAATGATATCAGCATTAAGTGTAAACACAAGCAAACCCACTTCTCCAATTTATTTGATTCCAAGATTTGGTGAAGATTCAAACAGAAATTTGAGAAAGGCTGTTGTTGAAGTTCCTTCAAGGCTTTGGCTGCTACACGTTGGCAATGCCTTTGAAGTTATTCATGAAGATGGCAACTTGGACTTCCAAATTCATGCCTCTGCTTGCTCCTATCAATGGTTCAATTTTAAAAATTTGTTTGGTAAGTCCTTTTCCCTTTCATGCCCTCACCCTTCTTTCGAGTCGTTTATTAGATAACTATTATGTTTCATCTGAAAAAACCTATTAGTAAAGAGTAACGACTATATGTACTTTTTGACGTGGGATCTTTAACATTCTTTTTTAAAATAGTGTCTCGTTGAATTCATTCTTCTTGGGTTGGATTTTGATTTTGAGTTTTTGAATGAATAATACTTGTTTGAGCTCCATGAACTCTAATACTGTATTCTGCTAGGTTACAATTGGCAGACTGGAAAACTAGATCCTTCCATTATGAATTTGAATGAATCCAAAAGTGAGTTATTGCCTCGCCTAGTTAAGGTAACTTTTAAATTTCTTTCCATTAGTGTATTTAATTAAACCAAAAAAATCAATGATAAGGGTATCTTTTCCCCCTTTTTTTGATAGAAATGTTTGACCAAATTTTAAAAAAATGGGCAAGAAAACAATTGGTAAAAACATGTTGTTCTAATTATCAATCGGACCTAATTCAATGGGTAAAACAATTATATATTGACTAAAAAAAAAATCATAAAAGTTGAAATTTATAGTAAAAAACTTAGCTGTTATTTTTTTTTTAATGTGAAAATAAATTATACTAAAATTATAATTACACCTACTTGATTTCAAAAGTTTGAATACAATTTTAATGAAGAAAAGCTAATGAGAAACACATTCAAAATTAACCATTTGCAGATATCCATCAGTTTAAATAAGAATGAGAAGTGTGAAAAGTGCAGTGTGGAGCCATTGAACCAATGGACAAAATCCTCAGATTTTCCCGTGATAAACCCTAAATTCTCAGGGCTAAAACACAATTACTTATATGCTGCAACTTCCTCCGGTTATCGGCGATCGCTACCGTCGTTTCCATTCGATATGATCGTGAAGCTCGACATGGTAATGAACACCGTCCGAACATGGTCTGCTGGTAATCGAAGATTCGTCGGAGAACCGGTTTTTGTTCCCAAAGGAAATGAAGAAGATGATGGATATCTTCTTGTTGTTGAGGTTAGCAAACTTATAAACCATCTCTCTCTTTTTAGTGTTTTGTGTGTTTTTATTATTAATTCAGAATATGTTCAATGGAAGAAGTATTTAAAGAAATGGAAACTAAATGACCTAAAAAATATTTAGTAAGCAAAGCAGAGACAAAGTACTCTATAATTTTTTTTAAAGGAAAAAATAGCTTTTTGTCCTGGATTTTAAATTTAATTTTCATTTGATCTCTAAATTTCAAAATGTTATATTTTTAGTCCTTGAATTTTAAATTTTATTTCAATTTAGTCCTTAGGTTTTAAAATGCTACAATATTACCCTTGAGATTTGAATTCTGTTTCAATTTGGTCTCCAGGTTTCAAAATTTACACTTTTTGACCTATATTTTTTAAGAATTAAAGATTATAATATGCTATTGAGTTTAGACCATCCCAAAGTCACTCTCAAACTAAACCTTAGCGCTTCTTAGAAATATATAGATTTTGGTATTCACATCCAATGATATTTATCATAAGGTAGCTACATTTTGTGACAACCTCATTGAATAATTTGTTTACACATGCTAGAAATTATATTTCCGAATTCCAACCATACCCTTCAAAATACTATTTGTTAATGAAGTAACAAAATGAGAATATTTGAGTAAAGGATTTCAACTGTTTAAATACAGTATGCAGTATCAATACAAAGATGCTATCTTATTATTTTGGAGGCCCAAAGATTTGGAGAAGCTGATGGAATTGTAGCAAGACTTGAGGTCCCAAAGCATCTTAATTTCCCTCTTGGTTTTCATGGTTTTTGGGCTGCTAATGCATAAAAGGACAAATATTCATATTCGTCGACTAAAAAATCTAAAAAATAAAATATTTTTTGAGATATTCGGATGCACATACTGAAGTTGTTAGTTAATTGCAATTCAACGAAAAAGATATCCTGATTGAGTTCTTAAACACTAGTATTCAAGTATTTACATACATAATGTTGTTTTTACTTTTTGTTTTCTTGAAAACATAATGTATTTTTTTTGGTAATAAATTTATATGTCTTCTATGTTATATGGACGTGAATCATATTAAAATTAAGTTCATTTCATTAGAACTAATTTGTTAGTGCAAATCGAGAGTTGTATGAAATTATACATGCTAGGGCAAGATATATTTCACCACTAGGAACTATTTTTCATTATGCCTTTTTTTTTGGACATTGAATAATAAAATACTATTTTTATTGAGGATTTCACATTAGAATGAAAAGACACGTCTCACAATCTCTATAATATAAATAGACAACTCCTCTCACAATCGATTAGTTTAATTTTTAGATGGACACACCTCACAATCTCTATATTGAGTCCTCTCGTTTTTCTAATATAGTTTTTCAGATCTTGCCTGATAGTGGTGAATTCAAAGAAAATGCAATATATCTTGAGGGAACATGTTAAAAATTCCACATTAGAATGATACACAAACCACTACTTCTATAACCAATTGATTTTGAGATGAAACTATTGTCCATCTAATTAACTTTTGTATAAACTTAAATCGATACATTTCATTTGATAGTGTTGCTGAACTTTGAGAGAATATTTTCACTATAATGGATTGCTGACATACTGATCAAAGCTTTTTAAAGATTATAGCCCCTCCTCCATTGCTCTTAATTTTTTTGCTTTTATGTAATGCTTATTCTTTACGAGGATTTCTATCTAGCCCTCTCTTCGCTCTTTTGATCGTACTCCCCGCTTCTCTTGAATATATTGATGGGGAGAGGGATATGATGAGGATATTAAGAATGTGTATATGTTTTGATTCACCTACTAATCCACAGTTTCGTTTTTTTTTTTAATTATGAAAATTACATTTCATTTGATAGAATTAGTGTAGGGAAACTTATTTTAGTGGTATGAATTTCCTATTGCTAGTTCACCACATGTACTATTAATTTTGTTGCACATGAATGGCCAACCATTTATTGTTTGTTCTATTAATATGGATCTAAGTTTGTAAGAGAGAATCTATTTTTGAGTTACGTCTAAATTTAGCCATACTAGAATACTATAAAAAGGGATATTATTCATCCACTAAAGAAAGCACTGAAAAAAGGCATAATTCAAAGCAAGAAAAGAAGAAAAAAAAAAAAAAAGGAAAATTAGAGAGAAAATGGCCAAAAAAATGATTGCAGTGTTTCTTATGTGCATTGTGGTGATGGCTGCTTTGCAATTTACCACTGCCAATGAAGAGGTGGCCAAATATGAGGCTAAATTTGATGCCAAATACAAGTCTTGCTATGAAACTTGTGAGAAAGAATGTCTTGAAAAGGGCAATGGCCAAAGTTTTTGTGAAGTTAAATGTGATGAAGATTGTGATGAAAAAGAAACTGCTGGTACTCTTTCATTTCCTTATAACTTTAACAGCTTAAATGTTTAGGTCAATCAGAATTTTGTGTTCGAATACTGTAATATCATTTTCCTCTCTTATTAATATTCATTTTCACTCGTGAGACTTGTACAAAAAAAATTTCGGTCAATCTATTATTTAAAATGGTATTAGAATAAGTGTTCTTAAATTCAAACCTCAGAATGGTTATTTCCTCTCCAATTAATATAGTTTTTAGTTATTCGGTCTTTCGTGAGTAAAAGAAAAATTTATTAAAGTGTTGATATAATATTAAATTTATTTTTCACTCATAAATTTAAATTTTAGGGTCAATAAATGATTTAACCGATGATAAAAGGATTGTATTCTTAATGGAAAACTTGAAATTTGTTGTATTTGTTTTGCAGATAAGCTCCACATCAAGCCAGCACATTGAGTAATGGAGGATAAAAGAAAATAAGTGCCCTTGGGAAAATTTATCAGATTTATGTCAAGAATTCTTACCATCATTATTCATTAGTATATTAAAATAATCTAGTTTGAGAGGAGTTGATAAAGTTCCCTTTTTCCTTTTTTTTCTTTCTTTTTATTAACTTTTTCAACTTTTTTCCTCTTTCTTTTATAATATTGTAATTTGAATATTTCAATTTATAAAATTCCTTTATTTGGTATAATGGGATTGTGAATCAATTTTACGGTAATGTATTTATTATTCAGCAAGTTTTTTTTTTTTTTTAAAAAAAAAAACTTTTCCTAAAAAGACAAAATAAAAAAAAACCTTAAAATTTTACTATTAACTAGTCCGGTTTGATAACGTTCTTGTTTCTTGTTTTTTACATTATCAAATACACATAAGTTTCAGTGCAAACAATTGTGTCTATCATTTATGTATTGTTAAAATTTTATTTGCAACATTCAAGTCATTTGCCTTAAATCTAATTATATTATTTAGATGTTGTTTGTTGTAAAATATTAAAGTGAACTTAAATGAATATTTTAACAAATAAATTTATATATTATAATTCTAACTAATTTGAAATGTATTGAAAATAATAAATTTAAATTTTAAATATCATATAAACATGTATATTAAAAAAATTTAAATTAAATTAACATATAAATATAAAATTTAATAGAAAAGAAAAAAATATAGCCAAAGTAATATATAATATAAAGATAAATTAAATTAAATCTGTTTTTGGGAATGGGACGTGCTTGTCTATTAACTAACCAAACTCAAATTTGACTCAATTTTTATGAACGTTTTCAAATTTTAGAAATAAGAAACGAGAACAATTATCATACAAGTCAATTTCTTAAACAATAAAAAATAGAAATAAAAAAGAAGTTGAAACGTTATCAAACAAATCTTATATTATTATGGCCTTTCTTTATATAACACAATGTTAGTACATTATAAAATGTACTTTCCGTTGTGCGATTATCCCGCTAAAATTAACAAAACAATTGTACATTATTTTATTGTGTATGTGTATAAAAGTTCGTAAATTCCTTTGTTGTTATAAAATTTCTCCAATATACTACCATAAATAACATTTTTTTTCTTTACAAAAATTATTTTATAACATTTCTTATTTTGTTTGAAACTACTCATTTTTTTCATTGATCAATTAAATTGGAGGGTTTTAATTTTTTTTTTTTAAAAAAAAATCAACATACTTTCTTCTAAAATGTTCTAAAAATTAAATATAAAATATGAAGATTTTCAAAAATAAAATTAAGGGAAACTACTTTCAAAATAGCAAAATTTAATCATTTTAGGCTTCTATCAGTTTCAATCCATGATAGACATCGATAGACTTTTATCAACCTCTATCAATGATAAATATTGATAAACTATCCGTATCTATTTATTTGATATTTTTCCTATCCATGATAATTTTTCTATAAAATATGTAATTATCTCACTTAAAGTAATTGAAAATAAAGTTAGTTAAAACTGTATTGCTCTAAGTTGTCCATCTCGATGTATTTAGTTGGATTTTTGTTATAGTATATATATTTTTTGAGTCCTCTTATATTATCATTTTAAACTTTCAAAGTTTAATGAATTAATTGAAACAAGGATTATTAAAATATTGATGTCACTATCCATGGATAGAAATTTCAATTTTGATATTTATATTGGTTAATATTTATCAATAGAATATCAGTGTTGATGATTTTTTTTTTCCAATAAAGAAATTTATGCAAATTGTTTTATGTGAATTAACCTCATAGTTGGAATTTGCAATGATCACTGCAGTTTTAGAATTTACTCATTCATTAACCATGTTTCTAACCTTCAGAATTTTCCTTGTTTTTTTTTTTTTGGGTTTTTTTTTAAATAATAATCTCTTTACAATCTCAATTCTTAGTTACATATTGTTGTAAAGTAACACTCGTCTCCAAGGACCTAAGATGACGCGGAGCAGTCGAGGTCATCGAAAATGGTTAAAATAAAAAATAAAAAAAAAAAGGAAAAGACATCGTCCCCTTGGACAACAAAATAAAGTAAATAATTTTTTAATAAAAACAAAAACAAATGATATGCAAAAACTAGAATTGCGTTTAGGAGTTAGTTTGTGCATGGGAAAGATGTTAGTACCCAATAGCACCCGTCTAGAAAATTGACCAAATTTTAAATCTGGAATTAAAAATATTCTTGAAAGAAAATTTTTATTTTACCCCTCATTTCTCCAATTTTTAGTGTAATGATTTCTTAAAATAAGTAGAAAAATTCCATCAATTAGGCCAATTAGAATTTAGGAAGAAATCTTCCCCTCAAGAAATAAAAAATATTTTAATTTCTCAAATACGTCATAGGATAACCCTTTAATAAAAGATTTTTTAAAACTATTTTTAATTAAATTCATTTTATTTTGGGATCAAATCTCATACTTACAAAGGTTATGATCCCTCACCTCTAGAGTTTCATTTAACTGGAGGGATCAAGGCTTCGTAGGGACTCGTCTCGAACAGGATGGGGAATCCTCAATAGATGGGGAATGGGTAGAGATGTCCACAGCACAGGGAGCAGGGAAGCCATCCCCGTCCCAATTCTTGTGAATTTCCTCAATGGGAACGAGAGGCATGGATTCCCTGCGGGAAAAAAATTCTCGCTTTTGTTTTTTTTTAAATTTTTTTAAATTTTAATCAAATATATATTTTTCCAATGCAATTTATTGAAATATTTCCAATGCAATTTTCATTGTAATGAAATATTATTAATTTTTCTATTAAAGACAATACATAGACAATTTGAAAAGATATAATTATAATGCTAAATTCTCATTATTTATAGAAATTAAAATTCAATTATTAGAACATCCATCCATAATTATTCTTAATTATCCATAATTATCATAACAAAGTTTCCAATTACATCAAAGGTTCACAAAACACAAGTCAAGACACAACACATATTTTTTTAGGAAAAGTTACAACATAGCCAAACCTAGCCATCATCGAATTTCATCCAACTTTGTAAAAGATGATTCCTAAAAAAACAAATATTGCATAAATTAATATAAATCAATATTAAAAAAATAATAATAATACACAGACTTATAACTTACATCATTTGGATCTCGATCCTCAAGAACATTTTCCAAAACTTTAGTATCTATAGGAGTATGCTTATCTATCTAAGACATGTATAAAAAAAATGATCTCAAATTATAACAATAAAAGTTTATTAAATAAAGTAAACAATAATATTAACTCATACATTGAGCTCAAAGTCAATCTTGAGTACACATCAAAGCTTCTAATAAGTTTTCATGAATTTGGGAACGATGTGGACCTACATGTCTACCACCAATACTAAATACAGATCCAGAAGCAACAGTAGTGACCAGAACAACTAGAATATCTTTTGCAATTTGATACAAAATAGAATACTTTACTCCATTCAACTTCCACCATTGCAAAATGTTAAAGTCATCCGATTGCGGTAGAAGAGACTCATCCAAATAATGATCCAACTCTGATTTGACATTGTCAACATCATTTTCTACATTATTAACAAACTCTTCAAAATTGAGATATCGATATTTCCCAGTAATTAGAGAAGTTGAACTACTACTTCCATATCACTTTGAAGTCGAAGAAGTACTAATTGTAGATGTAGAACATTGAGGTTCTTCTACTGTACTTGAATTTGAACTATAAAACTTCATCAAATCACAACACAAATCTCTAAGACGTTTAATTTCAAAAATATGATGAGATCCATACATTTTAGGAAAAATAAAACTGGATCAATCTCATCTTAAACCTAGGATCTAATACTATAACTATTGCCAACACACCATGAGTCGCACTCCAATATTTTTCAAACTTTGCAATCATTCTTGATGCCATTACTTGTATCTCTTTAACATCGGAACTAAGCCACTTAGAAAGTTCCAATCTCATTTTAAAAACTTCTCAAAAAAAGACATTGTAGGTTGGATAACATTACCCCAAAAATAACTCAGTCATCAAGTAAAAGGGTTCTAATCTATCACACATTTCTTTTGCAAAATTTCAATTAGTCTGAGGAAAAACATTCTTGTATTCCAAAGCAGTTTTGAGCATCACAAATTTTGAATTCCATCTTGTAACACAATCAAGACTTAGTTTTTTAGTGCATGGAATTTGTAATTGACGAACTCCTTCAAATTTTTCTTTCCTCCAAAAATGAACAATACCTCTAATATTCTATATACCATCAGAAATTACAGCCAAACCATCTTTCATGATCAAATTCAAAATATGTGCACAACAACGAATGTGGAACAAACTTCCATGCAACCATAGTGTCCTTAACCTAACTTCTTTAATAAAATGTCAACCATTGCATCATCTATTGAACAATTATCTATTGTTAAAGTTGATAATTTACAATCTATGTTCCATTCGAGTACACACTTCATTAATACTTCAGAAAGTAACTGTCTATATATGGATGTGGCACGTGTACAAAGCTAGTATTATGTAATAATATGTTAAAATGAAAACTATCTATGGAAACAGAAGTACATAATAACATAAACGATTTAAATTACCTAAAAAATCTGCTTTGTATGACCTAAGAATCATAAATAAAATGTGCAGTGATTGCAGTGTATCACTTCTTTTGGCTAGTCATAGTCCACATCTCCGTAGTAAGGGCAATCCTACTTTTATTACTTTCCAAAAACTTCATTGTTTTAATTCCCTCTTCTTCATAAATTTGTATTATTTTCTCCTCATCGCGGTTCTTGAAATCATCTTAAACATCGGTTGAACACCACTAAAAAATTTCTAAATCCTTTGTGTTCGACCATGTTTATAGGATATTTATATAAAATTATAGCACAAGCAGGGTCTCTTCGAGAAGCTTCATAATCGAAGAGGGTTGGATTTAGCACTACTTTTCCCTCACTGATTTTAGTGGGTCGCAAACATGATTGCCTAATGTCTCTTTGTCTTTGTAAGGGACAAATTTTGAAATGATCATGTAAATGCTTTGTCCCACTTTTTAATTCTCCTCCCAACTCTTTTCCACAATAGTTACATATTGCTTTCATGGTATCATTTACTTTTTGTCTTTTATAATGATTCCATACTACTGATGTCAACTTATTACATTTTAATAAAATCTCACTATCATCACTATCTAATGTAATAGGTGTAGATTAATCATTATCACTTGAAATACTATACATTGGGTTTGATTCACTCGTGTTCATAGATGTTGAAGTTAAACCACTTTGTTCTAACTCATTATTATTCGATAAAGTCATTTTCACCTACAAATAGTCAAATAGTAACAATTTCATATCATTGTAATTACGAAAAAATTAATCAATGTAATTATCATTTTTATTACAAGAAATTAGGATGAAGAGAAACTAAAATTTATAGCTTCATTATACACTCAAAGATTGGATAAAATGCCATCATAATGTGATGATCATATCAAATAAATTTCCTTTTGATATGGATTTAAATACTCCAATGCCAAAATAAATTTCCTTTCGATATAGATTTAAACTTATTGCATTCTATCAATAGGGCAATTATAACTAATGTGACAAATCGCGTTGAATAATTTTGGTATGCTTAAGTTAAAAATTGTTACTTTATTTAAGTCTTTAGAATAATTTATCCAATTAATGGAAGCTACTAACAATCATGGTGAACATTCAAAATAGTTAATGGAATTTGGACATACTTTGGATGGGAGGAGACGACGGCGGCTGGGTCTGGAAGTAAAGGAACAGTGAGGAAGATGACGACAGACAAATGGAAACAAACAGCTGGCTGGGCTTGAGCGAATAGTGAGAAACAGTTGAAGAGAAGCAGTGAGGAAGTGAATGAACAACCCCGAAATCGCGAGATCCGAGTGTGAGACGACAGTGGAAGCAGCAAAGGTGAGACATCAAAGGAGTAGATAGAGGTTTTGGAAGATGCCAGCAGGACAACCGTCGAAGGAGCAGAAGAGGCTAAGGGTCCAAAATCATGAGATGAGATTTTAGGGTGAGGCAGCTTAAGGTGAAATAGCTTAGGGTTTTATAAAATATACATACATACATATAATCAAATTTTTAGTCGAGGCTGGGGATTGGGACTATATTTCCCATCCCTGGCCCTGACACCGCCTCAATAAATAAATAAATAAATATTAAATATAGACACACACTTTAAGTTGAAGACTTTAAATATGTTGTTGCAATAATTGTTTTTTTTAACTTTGAGAAATTATGGAAACTATACATTTTAATTATATCTTTTACACATTGAATATTAAATATTATTATTTTTAGCAAAAGATTTCATAATAAAATTATCTATTTAATATAGAAAATTTGGAACTTTTATTTGGTTGAGAATAAATTAAAACAAATGGTTAAAAAAAGAATGAATAAAAAAGGACTTTTTGCATATTTACAATAATAAGTTTAATAAATTAGGTCCACAACACACAAGTTTTAGTTTTGCAAAAATGTCAAAAGCCAAGTCCAACCCATATTAGAAAATGTAAAATTACCTTTCTATCCTCACATTTCAACTTTCACCGCCCTAGACTCTAGGGTTTTACCTTTTCACCTTATTTTCTTCATTTTTCAACTTCACCTTTCTATTTTCTCATTCACCATTCAACTTCTCTTACTCAAGTAACCATTGATCATGGTTCACCTTCCATTCATCGTTCATCATCTGTTCATCTTACGGTCAACATTCTTTTCCCTTACTTAACCTTTCATCTTCTGGCCTTATTTTCTAAAATTGCCTCTCTCCCCTCACCTTATTTTCTTCACTTTTTAATCTTGTGGTTTGTAATGTATCAACGAAATTTATTTATTTAATAAAATAAGAATTTTTTTTTTAATTTGACATTTAAAATTGTGTAACTCAATCCAATAAACAAGATTCGAGGCTATTTAATATAACTTTAACATGTATGTGGTTGACATAAAAGTGAATCATGTTTAAGTAATAACCTAAATGGTTTATAGTATATGGATAAGGTTGGATACCTTATCTTGGTGACACTACCGATATGACCCACTTTGTAATTGTTACAATAGTTGTAAAGTGTTACAAATGATTGATCCAGATCGTTCATGTGGAGACATTGAGTAGGAGTATTCTATACAAAGAGTTTGTATAAGACTAGATCACGAAACACTTTAGTCTCTCTTTATAACACTGTTACTTGAAGAGATTAACATTTCACTAGGATGACTATAGATGACTTGACCTTATTCCTGAGTAAGTTGTGAACTCCTATCTATAAGAGCTATCCTTTGATTTGTATAGATGAAAGTCGCCAGATTCGCCGATTCTTTAAGCCTACCATTTTGAGGATTTACTCGAGGAAGGAGCTAGGAACACAGCTACACAAGATGGAATCCGTTCCTTCCCGTCTTGAGGGTAACTAGATGAATTACTCCCTTAAAGTTCGATTCTGGGTCTTGAACAATGAGTCTTTAATTAAATTAATCAACATTCATTAACTGTCAGTCACTCCATTAAAGATCGATAGTTGCAGTCTTCGCACTGTAGATATATTTCTATATCTATTGGATATAACTAATCAACAGTGCATTGACCCTTCACAAATTACTCGTAAGTATAGTTGATTCAAAATTATCGTTTTATCCCTATAGTTACTGAAGAAACCATGTGGTCCGATGCAGAAGTGAACTCGTTCCCAATTTTCAAAATCACAAAATTAATATACAGAGAACATGAATTATGCATATCTCAGAGAATATTTTACAACATGCTTTACAAGGAGGAATTAATGGTTTGGATCAACTTACCCTTGAAGCCAAATCTTCACGAATTCCCTCCTCGATCTGGTCATGAACTTTCCAAAGAAACTCGAACAAAAACTACAATCCGACTTTGGACACCAGGAATAAAGAGCCTCATGTATTCTCATTAGGGGTGAGAATTACAGAGAGAGTTGTGGGCTTCTTTGATTTTTGGAAGAGGGAGAAGATTTTAGAGAGGGAGAGAGTTTTCGCTTAGAAGAGTGCTTCTGGGAAGATCTCACAGACCTCCTGTGATTATCTTCTGTGAAGAAGATGAAGAAGCCAACACGGGAAGATATATATATATATGTATATGATAAATTATCATATATTATATATTAAACTCTATGTTATATCGAATATAACACATAACCTATAGTTTTTATATTGTATCAAATACAATATAATTTATAGTTTGAATTCTCTCAATCATTTATGGTATTTAATGTAAATCACATTTGTACTAAATCATATGAATCTAATCCATACCATTAATATTTGAATCATATTAATTCCTCTCAAAATAAACTTTATATTATAATGTATCAAATACATTATATTAATTATATCACATATAATTAATTTTCTTAATTAATTTGAACAATTTACATTAATCAAAAATTAATTTTCAATAATCCTAGTTGAGCTACAGAGGAGACCTTATGGACCTATAGATTGAAGTTCCAATAGTACTTGAATGATTAATTAAACTCCTTTAATTAAATTACTCAACATCTATTAACTGTCGATCATTCCACTAAAGACCGACAGCTGCATTCTTTACACTACAGATTTATTTGTGTCCATTGGATATAACTAGTGAATAGTGCGATGACCCTTCACAAATTGCTCATAAATACAACTAGGCCAAAATTATCGTTTTATCCCTGTAGTTACATCTAACTTCTTAAGTACCACTGATCCCTCTAATAAACAATAAGTCATAGTCCAACTATGACCAAACCCCTCTCTGGCTAAGAGAGAGTGTGACGCTACATTGTTCAAACCCTAGAATCAGAGGGCACAATTTATCTACTTACTGCGACATTAAAGAATGAGTGAATTTCGTCTTGTGTAGCTATGTTGCCAACTCCTCAATCAGCTGAATCCCCAAAATGGTAGGCTTATTGAGTTGGGGATCTGGCCATTCTCACCCATACAAATCAAAGGATTACGTTCATAAGCAGGAGTTCACAACTCACTCAGGATTAAGGTCATGTCACCTATAGTCATCCTAGTGAAATGTAAGTCTCAATTATGAACGACGTTATATAAAGAGACTAATCATTTCGTGGTTCGGTCTTATACAAACTCCTTTTATAGGATACACCCACTCGCATGTCTTCACATGAATGATCAGGATCAAATCATTTGTAACACTTTACAACACTTGTAATATCTACAAAGCAGGTCGTATTCATAGTATCACCAAGATAAGATACCCAACCTTATCCATCTACTACGGAACATTTAGGTTATCACTTAAACATGATCCACTTGTATGTCTCTACATACATGTTTAAGCTACGAAAGATAACCTCAGATGTTAGTTTATTAGTTTTGTGGGTTAATTATACTAAATGTCAAATAAAATACCTCATATTTTATTAAATAAATAAATCATTTGTACATTATAATTACAAACTATAGAACCCATGAGATTTAAGGCGTCAACCCCAATAGTTGCATCTAACTCTTTAAGTTAGCGAATCTGGCCAATCTCATCCATGCAAATCAAAAGACCGTCCTCATAGAAAAGAGTTCATAACTCACTCAAGATTAAGGTCAAGTCACCTATTGTCATCCTGGTAAAATGTAAGTCTCTTTTAACAACGGTGTTATAAACAAATACTCAACATTTTGTGGTCTGGTCTTATACAAACTCTTTGTATAAGATATCCTCGCCCACATGTCTCTACATGAATGATCAGGATCATATCCTTTGTAACACTTTACAACAATTGTAACAATTACAAAGTGGGTCGTATCAGTAGTGTTACCAGGATAAGGTACCCAATCTTATCCTTATACTATAGACCATTTAGGTTATTACTTAAACATGATCCACCCGTATGTCAAACATATACATGTTTAAGTTACATAAAATAACCTTGGATCTAGTTACATAAAATAACATTGGATTTTTCTTTAATGAATTATTTCATATAAAAAACAATCAATTTATTGATTCAAATAACATATAAATGAATCATTTGAGACTTTAGGGCATACATCCCAACTTTCAACACCTAGTACACCTTAACAATATGGTGTGTCAAAAAGGAGAAACAGAACCTTATTGGATAAGGTTCGGTCAATATTGAGCTATGTTCCATTGCTATATTCTTTTTGAAGATATGCAATACAGACTGCAGATTACATTTTAAATACTGTTTCATCTAAAAGTATTTCTGAAACACCTTTTAAACTCTGGAAAGGTTGTAAAGTTAGTTTACGACACTTTAAGATTTGGAGTTGTCCATCACATGTACTGAGCACTAATCCAAAGAAATTAGGAGCTAGTTCAAAAATATGTCTATTTGTAGGTTACCATAAAGAGACATGAGGTGGTCTCTTCTAGGATCCAACTGAGAATAAAGTGTTTGTATCGAAAATGCTACTTTCTTGGAGGAAGACCACATAAGAGTTTATAAACCACGTAGTAAAGTTGTATTAAATGAATTTTTAAATGAATCTATTGAAGTCCACAAGAGTTGTTGACATTGCTAGTACATCAACAAGAGTTGTTGATGAAAGCACATCGGAGTCCGTGAAGGATGCGCAAACATCCACAGGAGAAGCGGATCGGATCCCAATTGTTAATTTTATAGAAACAACAAAATTCAGAATATAGAAACCATATGTATTCTAAGAAATACGACATGCTTAAAAATAGAAAAGAGATGAAATTAGGTTTGGATTACTTACCCTTGAAGTTACAATTCTTCACGAAATCCTCTCTTGGTTACGATCTCAACGAATTCTCCAAAGAGGCCAAAAAGATAGCAACACCAAAAGAACCAAAACCTTAAACACTACCATCAGAAACCTGGGTATTCTCCATAGGGTTGAGAATCCACGAGAGGAGTGGGTTTCGTGTTAATCTTGGTGAGAGAAAGGAGAAAATTTTGAGAGGAAAATTTTTTTCATTTTTAGACTAAAAATCATATTGGGAGTGGAGAGCTTGGTCTATGTGTTAACGAAGGAGAAGAAGGCGATCCCTAAAAAAACACCCATTCCCACGATTAAAATTGAGAGAAATAAGAGAATAACTCCCTCCCTGATTTAAATTCAAAATTTTAATAATAATTTTTTAAGTTAATTAATATATATTTATATAATAACTAATTTACTATACATAACATATATCAAACTGTATGTTAAATCTAATATAACATATGATCTATAGTTTATATTATATCATATATAATATAACCTATAGTTTAATATTCTCTCAATTAACATATAGTATTTAATATGAATCAAATTCAAATTAAATTTAACCTATAGTATTTAACTAAATCATATTCATATAATTAATATTTGAATTATATTCAAATATTTCTTTCCTCTCAGATAAAATTTTATATTATAATGTAACAAATGTATTATATTAATATATCATATATAATTAATTCCCTCAATTAATTTGAACAATTCAAATTAATCCAAAATTAATTTGATTCTCAATAATTCAATTGAGCTACTGAATGGGCCTTATAGACCTACAGATTGAAGCTCTAATAGTACTTGGTTAATTAATTAAACTCTTTAATTAAATTAGCCAACTTCCACTAATTGCTGGTCACTCTACTAAAGACTAACTGTTGCATTCCATGCAGTACAGATATATTTCTGTGTCATTAAATAAGGTTAGGAGAAAAAGATTTGCAAGCTTAAATAGTCTATTTATGGGTTGAAACAGGTATCCAGTTCATGAAATATAAGATTTGAAATTGTGATTAAATCTTATGACTTTGATCAGAATATTGATGAATCTTGTGTCTATAAGAGAATTATCAACAGTTTATTAGCTTTTCTGGTGTTGTATATATTGGGGTTGATGTCCTAAATCTCGTCCGTCTTGTAGTTTGTAAATTATATTTGTACAAACAGATTATTTATTTAATAAAATAGGTGTTATTTTATTTGACATTTACTTGCATTAACCCAAAACCAATAAACTAAGACCCAATGTTATTTAATGAAACTTAAACATGTATGTAGAGACATACAGGTGGAACATGTTTAAGTAATAACTTGAAAGGTTTGTAGTAGATGGATAAGGTCGGGTACCTTATCTTGCTTACACTACGGATATGGCTTGCATTGTAATTGTTACAATTGTTATAAAGTGTTACAAATGATTTGATCCTGATCCTTCATGTGGAGACATGTGAATGAGGGTAACCTATATAAAGAGTTTGTATAAGACTGGACCATGAAATGAATAGTCTTTCTTTATAACACTGTTGCTAAAAGAGACCTACATTTCACCAGGATGATCATAGGTGACTTGACCTTAATCCTGAGTGAGTTGTGAACTCTTGCCTATGAGGTTGGTCCTTTGATCTACATAGATGAGAGTGGACATATTTGCTAACTCAATGTCTATCATTTTGGGGATTTGTCTGATTGGAGAGTTAGGAACACAACTACACAAGAAGGAATTCACTTCTTTCTGATTGTTAGGGTAAGTAGATAAATTGCTCCCTTAAGAACTAATTCTGGGTCCTGAATAATGTGGCGCCACATTCTCTCTTGGCTTGAAAGAAGTTTAGTTATAATTGGACTATGACTAATTTTTAGTAGAGGGATCATTAGTATTTAAAGAGTTAGATGTAACTACAAGAGTAAAACAGTAATTTTGACACAACTGTACTTGTGAGAAATTTGTGAAGGGTCAACACGCTAGTGATTGGTTATCCAATGAACATAGAAAATATCTATAGTATGAAGAGTGCAGCTGTCGGTTTTTAGTGGAATGACCGACAATTAATGAAGGTTGATTAATTTAATTAAAGAGTTTAATTAATTAATCTCGCATCATTGGAGCTTCAATCTATAGGTCCATAAAGTCTTATTATTAGCTAATATGGATTAATGAGAATCAAATTAATTATGGATTGATTTGAATTGCTCAAATTAATTAAAGGGAATTAATTGTATATGATACAATTAATATAATGTATGTAATACATTATAATATAAAGTTTTAATAAGAGAAATAAACATTTGAATATGATTCGAATATATATTCATATAAAAGTTATAGTTTATATATTATATGTGATATAACATATAGTCTTTTATATATATATATATAAGACTATATGTTAGATGACATATAGGTAGGTAGGTATATGTTAATATATATATTAAAATTCAAATTTTGAATTTGAATTTCAAATTAAATAACTCCCAAGGGAGTTATTTAATTAACTGCTCTTTCTCTCATAATAATACGAGGAAGTTGGAGGCTTTTTAGATAGAACATGATTTTGAATCACAAAGTTCTCTTAATCATTTTTATCTTCCTCATTCATCTTTTGTTTTTTCTTTCAACCAAAACTCCCACCCTTTTTTCACCAAAATTAAAAGGCAAGCCTATGGAACTCTGCGTGATTCTCACCTTAAGAATAATGAGAAAGACATTGTAGTGGTGTCTTCGTTGTGGTGTTGGTTGTGTTGTTATCTTGTTGTGATTATGACAAGTGGGAGAAGTTCATGATATCTTACTGTGGAAAGGAAGCGAGAAGACAATTCTTTAAGGGTTAGTGACATTTCCTTTCCTCTCTGATTTTTATTAGTAAAAGCATGCTTAGGATATCTGTTGTTTGTCCTGTTGTTTCTGTTACTTTTCATTTTAAAGTTATGAAAAAGGAAATTAGAGACACAAATGTATGCACACACTTTCGCTGCGTGAATTCCATCCCTTCAGTATGTGGATGATATCCTACTCATTAGAAATGATGTAGGCTTACAAACAGATGTAAAGAAATGCCTAGCCACCTAATTCCAAATGAAATATTTGGGTGAGGCATAGTTTGTTCTAGGGATCCAAATCATTAGGGATCGTAAGAACAAAATACTAGCCTTGTCTCAAGCATTGTATATTAACAAAATGTTTGTCAAATATTCGTTACAAAATTATAAGAGGGGTTTATTACCTTTCAGACAATAAATTGTATTATCTAAGGAACAGTGTCCTATGACTCCTCAAGAGGTTGAGGAAATGAGTCTGATTCCCTACGAATCGGTTATTTGAAGTCTTATCTATGCCATGTTGTGTACTAGGTCTAATATACTATGCAGTGGGAATAGTCAGTATATATCAATCCAATCTAGGATTTGATCACTAGACTGTAGTTAAGAACATCTTTAAGTATCTTCGAAGAACGAGGGATTATATGCTTGTGTATGGGGCTAAGAATTTGATTCTTACAGGATACACATGAAAAGTTTGAAATACCCCGAAGCAGAAGCAATTGAATGCACATGTCTTGATTTCATTTTACAAAATATAAAACTCAGAGGAATGGAAATATGGATAAATAAAAAAAATTTAATTAAGCATGCCACTCTATTGTGATTTACAAAAAAGAAAAGAAAAAAGGAAACTTACCCTTAAAGTATCACTTCGCATTTTCCTCTCCAAAACACAACCAACAGAGCTACCAAAAAGATAGCACCACAAATCTTCCTTGTTATTCTCAAGGATGAGGATCAATAGAGAGTGTGTGGCTTCTAATGCTTAATTTTGGTGCAAGGGAGAAGAATTTTCCTGAGAGAATTTTTTATGGAGAGATCTTGAATTGCAAGGATGAAGAAGATGAAGCACACCTCTGTGAAACTATTTTCACATTTTTACATCTCTATGTCATCACGTAAATGGAGAGTAAAGGGTTAAGAGGAGTTATCTATATATATATATATATTAAACTACATGTTATATTACATATAACATATAATCTATAGTTTATATTATATCACATATAATATAACCTATTGTTTATTATTCTCTCAAACAACCTATAGTATTAATATGAATCATATTCATATTAACTTTAATCTATACTTTTTTATATGAATCACATTTATATAATTAATATTTGAATCATATTCAAACATTTGTTTCTCTCATCAAAACTTTATATTATAATGTATCATATACATTATGTTAATTATATCTTATCTAATTAATTCTCTTTAATTAATTTGAACAATTCAAATTAATCCAAAATTAATTTGATTCTCATTAATTCTTATTCAGCTAACAAGGGGACCTTATGGACCTATAGATTAAATCTCTAATGATACTTGATTAATTAATTATACTCTTTAATTAAATTAATCAACCTTCGTTAATTGTCGATCATTCCACTAAAGATTGATAGTTGCACTCTTCACACTATAGATATATTTCTTTGTCCAACTATAACTGTCCAATTAATCAACTTATTTTATTAGATAAATAATATGTTTGAACAAATACAAATTATAAACTATAAGACCACGAGAATTAGAGCATCAACCTAAAAAATCTCCCACTTATCCTAAAACTAGTGAGATATACAAATACAAAGTAAAATTATAAGGTACAATACACAAAAACAAGAAACTAGGGCATACATTTCGTGCCCAGTAAAAAACAATATCCCACTTACCCTAAACTAGATAAGGTCTTTCTCGTAGACCCATATTCTTTAGGTAACCCTTGAACACTTTAGCCATGAGAGATTTTGTAAATGCATCGGTAACATTATGCTCCGAACCTATCTTCGTGATGATCACATCATTTCGATGCACAATCTTCCGTATAAGATGATACTTGCGCTCTATGTGTTTTCCACACTTGTGGCTCCTATGTTCCCTGGAATTCGCCACAATATCACTATTATCACAATAAATGGTTACGGGCTTTAACATGTCTGGAGCAACTTCCAGATCAGTAAAAAAATTTCCTAAGCCATACAACCTCCTTGGCAGCTTCACAAACCACTACATACTCCACCTTTATGGTAGAGTCAGCTATGCAACCTTGCTTAGTGCTCCTCCAGACTACAACTCCTTCATTAAGAGTGAGCATTGATCCTGAAGTAGATTTCCTAAGATCCCTATCAGTCTGAAAAATTAGAGTCAGTGTATCCTGTAAGGATTAAATCCTTGGACCCATATATAAGCATGTAGTCTCTCATTCTTTGAAAATACTTGAGGATGGTTTTAACTGTTATCCATGGATCTAATGCTAAATTAGATTGATATCTACTGACTACTATCCCTACTACATAGAAAATGTCAAGTCTAATACATAACATTGCATATATAAGGCTACCAACAGCCGATGCACAGGGGATCTGTCTCATCTCTACTTCTTAAGGTGTCTTAGGACACTATTCCTTAGACAAAATAATTCAATGCTTGAAAGTAACAAACCCCTCTTGGAATTTTGCATTGAATATTTGACAAGCATCTTGTCAATATATGATGCCTGAGACAAGGTCAGTGTTTTGTTCTTATGATCTCTGAAGATTTGAATCCCTAGAACAAGCTGCACTTCTCCCAAATCTTTCATTTGAAAATGGGCCACAAACCACTATTTTACATCAGTCAGTAGACCTACATTATTCCCAATGAGTAGGATATCGTCCACGTACAATACTAGGAAAACTACTGAACTGTTGATGATTTTTTTTAAACAGAAGGCTCATTAACTTATTGATCAAAACCATAAGATTTTACTACAGTATTAAATCTTATATTCCAAGATCAAAACGCCTATTTCAGTCCATAAATGGACCAATTAAGCTTTCAAGTCTTTTTCTCTTGACCTTAGAAAATGAATCTCTCTAGTTGTTGGATAAATATGGTCTCTTCAAGATTGTCATTCAGAAAGGCAGTCTTGACGTCCATTTGTCACATTTCATAATCATAATATGCGACAATGGATAAAAGTATCCAAATAGACTTTAACATGGCAACATGTGAGAATGTCTTCTCATAGTCAACTCCCCCAACTTGGGTATAACCCTTTGCCACCAGTCTAGTCTTAAAGGTTTGTACCTTACCATCTGCACCCCTTTTTCTCTTGTAGGTCCACTTGCAACCTATAGTTTTAACCCCATCAGGTTGATCTACAAGATTCTAAACTGAATTGAAGTACATAGGGTCCATTTCAAGATTCATAGCATTGATCCATTCATCTTTGTCCACATTCTTCATTGCTTGTTTATAGGACAATTGATCATCAACGCCATCCGATATGACAGTCAGGGTTCAGTTAAACCCATATAACAAATAGATGGGTTTGTAACCCTTCCATTACGTTAAGGCTCCCTCAATAGTTGAGGTAGATATGACTGACTAGATGAACCGACATCAAAAACTTTTGTTGATATACTGGGTTCTTCAACAACTCTTGTCGAAGTTTTAGCAGTTTTATTGGAAAGATTGTTTAACACTATCTTCTGTATGGTTTATGCTCCCTGATGTAGTTCTCTTCTAAAAGAGTAGTGTTTGTCGATACAAATACTTTATTATCTTGAGGTTCATAGAAGTAACCACCTCTAATTCCTTTGTGGTAGCCTACAAATAGACATGGCTTTGAACAAGGTTCCAATTTCTCAGGATTAGCCTCAAGCATGTGTGTTGGGCAATCTCAAATCCTGAATGGCTTAAACTACCTTTACAACCATTCCATAATTTCAAAGATGTTTTTGAAATACTTTTGGATAGAACACAATTCAAACTATAAGCGGCAGTCTATACCGCATAACCCCAAACAAGTCAGGTAAATGAGCATAACTCTTTATAGACCAAACCATGTCCAATAAGGTTTTATTTCACCGTTTGATACACCATTCTACTGAGATATACCAGGTGCTAAGAATTGGGATACAATTCCATATTTTATCAAATAGTCCTGGAATCTCAAATCCATATATTCTCCACCTCGATCAATCAAAGTGTCTTAATTGTTTTACCTAATGTATTCTCAACTTCAGCCTTGTACTCCTTGAACTTTTCAAGAGCTTCAAACTTGTGTTGCATTAGGTAAACACAAACCATCTTGTTTCCTTAACATTCATAGGGCCACAGAGGTCTGAATGTACAAGTTTCAAGGGTTCTTTGGCTATATGAAATTTTCCATTAAAAGGTCTTTTAGTCATTTTTCCTTCAAGGCATAACTCACATACTGGTAAAGAACTTTCATCTAACTCACTTAGAAGTCCATTCTTAACCAACTTCTCAATCCTATTGAGATTTATGTGACCTAATCTTAGGTGCAAAATGTTGGGCACTTTCTTTGAAGAAGAGGTAAATTTCCTATTGTTCAAGGTATATCAGCATCACTAATATAACCTATAAGTTATAAAAGTGATACCAATATGCATTATATAAGGTATATTATCAATTTGTTTGATAACTGATAACCAAAAAATTTGTTGATATACTTACCTTCTAACATTATCCTAACTTAATCATTATAGATTAATGAAAAAGAAATTGAACAAGAAGAAGATGATGATAACCTAGAAAAAGCACTAAAGTCTATTGATTAATTCATCAACATCGACGTAATACATTCAGTTTACCTACAAGAATTTCATTTTTTATGGATATTAATTATTCAGTTGATTGATATACGTTATTTCATTAAATTTCTTGTACATATTCATATAAGAATCAAGAAGAGGCTTAAAGAAATGAAAAAGAAATAGAGGCTCAAGAAGTGAATATAGAAGATCAAGACAAGAATGTAAGTAACGTACAATACACTTTCATACACGAGTAGTATATATATCATATAACTATTTCATTATTTAAATAAATTTTTCTACATATTCATTAAAGAATCAACTAGAGAATGAAGGGGGAAAATGAATGAAGATGAAAAAGAAAGTAAAGACCCAAAAGAAACAAAGGGACTTGTTGGGGTTGATACCCTAAATCTCGTAGATCCTATAGTTTATAATTGTAATGTACAAATATTTTATTTATTTAATAAAATATGAGATATTTTATTTGTCATTTAGTAGCATTAACCCACAAACCAATAAACAAACATTCAAGATTATCTTCTGTAGCTTAAACATGTATGTACAGATATATCGGTATATCATGTTTAAGTGATAACCTAAATGATTTGTAGTAGATGGATAAGGCTGATACCTTATCCTTGTGACACTATGAATACGACCCGCTTTGTAGATGTTATAATTGTTGTAAAGTTTTAAAAATGATCTGATCCTGCTCATTCATGTGGAGACATGTGAGCGGGGATATACTATACAAAGAGATTTGTATAAGACCATACCACGAAATAATTAGTCTCATTATATAACACCGTTCATAATAGAGATTTACATTTCACTAGGATGACCATAGGTGACATTCCTTGAATCTTAAGTGAGTTGTGAACTCCTGCCCATGAAGACGGTCCTTTAATTTGTATGGGTGAATTTCTGCCCATGAAGACGGTACTCAATAAGCCTACTATTTTGAGAATTTGTCTGATTTGGGAGCTGAGAACACAGCTACACAAGACAAAATTCACTCATTCCCTAACGTCTGGGTAACTAGATAAATTGTTCCATTAAGGATTGATTCTAAGGCTTGAACAATGTAGCACCACACCCTCTCTTGGCTCAAGAGGGGTTTGGTCATAGTTGGACTATGACTTATTGTTCATTAAAGGGATCAGTGATATTTAAGAAGTTAGATGTAATTACAGGGACAAAATGGTAATTTTGGCCTAGTTGTACTTACGAGCAATTTATGAAGGGTCATCGCATTATTGATTGGTTATATCTAATGGACACATAAATATATTTGTAGTGCGATTAGTGCAGCTATCGATCCTTAGTGGAGTGACCGCAGTTAATGGATGTTGAATAATTTAATTAAATGAGTTTAATTAATTTTTTAAGTATAATTTTTAGCTTCAATCTACAGGTCTAAAAGGTCCCTTCTGTAGCACAATAGGGATCATTGATAATTAATTCTAGATTAAGTTGAATTGTTCAAATTAATTGATGGAATTAATTATATGTGATATAATTAAATTAATTATATACATGATATAATTAATATAATGTATTTGAAACACTATAATATAAAGTTTATTTGAGAGGAAATAAATATTTGAATATAATTAAAATATTAATTATATCGATTGGATTCATATAATTAAATTTAGTATAAATTTGATTTATATTAAATACCACAAATGATTGAGAGAATTTAAAACTATATGTTATATATTGTATTTAGCACAATATTAAAACTATAAGTTATGTGTCATATTTGATATGATATATAGTTATATATACATATAATAAGTTATATATATATATATATATTACTTATTTAAATTTCAATTTCAATATTAAAGGGAGGGAGTACTCCCTCCCCTTAATTCTCTCAACCAGACGGGTTGGCGTGGACAGTTTTTTCACGCAGACTTATTGTTTCATCTTCTTCTTCATAGAGGAGTAGGGTGCCAAAGGTTTTGTTCTTTTCCTAAAAAATTTTCCCTCTCTCAAGCTTTCTCCCTTTTCTAAAATCTCAGAGCCCACACACTCTTGAGAAATTCTCTACCCAAAAGAGAATACAGAAGGTTCTGATTGGTAGTGTCCTCACGAATTGTCTGTGACCGATTCAAGAGTTTCTTGAAAAATGGATCTTCAACGGTACAAATTTCTCCTAATCCTTTTTCTTTTCTTTTATTTTTTAAAGATGAATGTTGTAATCTTTTTTGTTAATGCATATTTTTGTTCTGTAATTTTTGTATTATGTGAAATTGAAAATTGGTTTGATCCTCACTTCTACTATGGAACTTCACAGTTTCTTCAATCGGTATCAGAGTAGTGATTTTTTGTCCCAATTTTTTAATTAGGTTGATCCTCTCTTTCGCTACGGAACTTCACAGTTCCTTCAATCGGTATCAGAGTAGTGATTTTTTTGTCCCAATTTTTATTGTTCCAGAATTGATTTTACAGATGTGTTGGTGGGTTACATTCTACATTTTTTTTATATGAAGAATGAATGTGAATGTTTACAATTTTTTGGATGTTTATAGGATTGGACCTTAGTTTTATTACTTTAATTTCACATATTTTGATTTGTAAAGGTCCTTTTTTTTTTAGAATTAATTGCGATAGAGTCTGTATTTCTTTGCTTTTGATTTGTTCATGAGTTTTTCAGTGGTTTTTTTTTTTTGGAGAAATCGAGGCCAAAATCGGAAAAAATTTGAAGAAATTTGCAACTATACAGTAACGTTGTAATGTTGTGCCCTAGCGTTGCAACGCTGCGAAAGTCGGAACAAAATGTTCTTTCTGTAGCGTTGCAATGCTAGGTCACAACGTTGGCACTGCAACACTTCGAGACAGAAAGAATAAATTGATTTGCATGTTGTTCGGTTCATGGCTCAACTAGTTCTTGTCTAATTCACTTGGTTTGAGTGGTCCGTGGTTAGTTTAGGTGTTGAGTGGTTCGGTCCATGTGGTTCAAGACCCAGTTCACCTGTTTTGAACTTGTTGGCTATTATTTTTGTAGTAGTTAGTTGTGTTTAATTAATTAGATTAATATAAGTTTATATTAATTAAATTAATTATTTAAGAGTCCCATCTCGGTCTAATAATTATTTTAAATTATGCATATGAAATATGATTTAATTTATATATTTATGTCATAATATATGTCATATAGTAAATCCCACCATAGGTTATGTATTATTCATGCATAATTTATATTATAAATGTTATAATATATAGTTGAATGATTTAATTTTATAGCATGCTCATGCATCATATAATATAAATGTTATAGTATGTGTTTGCATGCAGTAATAACATAGTCATGCACCATTTATATTATAAGTGTTATAGTATATAGTTTGAATGTATGGATGGATGTATGTTATTAATTATTTCATTACTTTAGTATATAAGGAGAGTTTCCTCAAGTCAAAACATGTGGAGCATGTAGAGTAGTCGGACATACTTCTAAGGCTTGTCCACAAGCCCAAGTCAATGCCATTGGAGGATTTGAGAGGAAGTACGATCCACACAGGTAAACCTACAACCAAGGATGGAGAGATAATCCCAATTCCAAATGGGGATCTCAAGGACAATACGAGAACCAGAACCAATGATCATCTTCAACCTTTTCAGGTATGTCTCTAGAGGATGTTGTAAAGTCCCTTGCTAACCACTCTTTAAAATTTCAACAGGAACTCCATCAATTCCAAAATGAAAACATCCAACTCCAACAAGACGCCAAATCCTTTCAACAAAAGACTTGGAAAGGCTTCTCAAACTTGGACACTCAAATCACTCAACCTGCAACTGTGGTAAGCAAACTTGAGAGTAAACCATCCTGAAAGCTTCCCCCAACCCGGATACCATCCTGAAAGCTTCCCCCCCAACCGGATCACGCAAACATAAATGCCATAACTCTTAAAAGTGGGAAAGAAATGCCTTCTTCCTCTCAAGAAGCTAGCCCAGTTCAATCATCTTCCAAGAAGCCAAAAAGGTAAATGAGCAAGAAAACAAGGTAAATGAATATGAGGAAATTCCCATCTTTCCTGAGGTATGTGACTACTCTTCCCCTAAGGTAGAATCGTATGTACCTAAGGCCCCCTTCCCTAGTAGATTAGCAAGGCCTAAGGTACAAGACATCGATTTAGAGCTTATTGAAATGTTAAAAAAGGTACAAATAAACATCCCTTTGCTCAATGCTATTCAATAAATACCTAAGTATGCTAAATTTTTAAAAGATTTGTGTACTAAGAAAAGAAAAGGGAAGGAAGAGGAGAGAGTAATTGTTAGTAAAAATGTGTATGACCTATTAAATAAAGTCATGCCTAAAAATAGTAAAGATCTAGGAATGTTTATCTTGCCATGCAAAATAGGAGAAAGGATTATTACTCATGCTATGTTAGACCTAGGTGCATCGATGAATGCCATGCCTTTCCATGTTTATGAAGACCTAAAATTGAATGGCCTACAAAAAACTATTGTTTTCATATAATTAGTCGATAGGTCATACATACAACCTCTAGGCATAGGTGAGGATGTCTTGTTGAGAGTAGGTGAATTGATTTTTCCTGTTGATTTTTATCTCTTGAAAATGGATGAACCTTACACTACGTTTTTTCTAATATTTTACTAGGAAGACCCTTCATGAAAATAGCAAAACTAGAATTGATGTAGATAAAGGGTCTTTGTCGGTAGAATTTGATGGAGAAGTAAAATCATTCAACATTTATGATGCCATGAAATTTCTCGAAGAACATTTTTCTCTTTGTTCCATTTATACACATGATGAGATAGATGATATTGTTGATTCCATGTTGTATGCAAATTCTAATTGTTTGGTAGCTCCATCTATTGATATGACTTTGATTGGATTTCATATAATTCTTCTCATGTATCTATTAATTTTTGCATTCATGATAATAAAATCAAAAAGCATGTTTTTAAATCTTCTCTTGAAATTTGCAAAAATGATCAATCTTCTTCAAAAGATGATGATTTAAATTCCTCCAACATTTTTTTCCAAAATATTAATACTTTAAAAATAAATTCAAAATTTCAAAATAATGTTTGTTTGAAAGAAAAACCTTCAACTGATGATTCTAATTCAAAAATTGTTTGTAATACCAAAAACAAAAATAAGGCTTCTAACTTTGCTCTATTTATAAAATGTAGGAAAAAGGGATTGAGCCCAAAGCTCTCCCATCTCCTAAGAAGAGCAAATCCTTGGGTAGTTATTTCAAGAATCCCAAGAAGAAAAGAGCTAAAAAGACTAAAAATTTTTATGTTCCCTGAAACAAGAAAAATTTTCAAGGTGAACGGGCACAGGCTTCAAGTCTACAATGAAGGGCATGTAAATCAAGCTCAATTAGATTTACATTTGACTATACCCTCATACACACGATACCCCTCTTCATCAACATTGAGCAAGTGATGTTAACAATTTGCAAAACAGGATGAATTTTCTCTCTCTTTTTATTTTCAAATTTTTGTCTTTCTATTTTATTTTTACATTTTAAATAAAAGACAAAAAAATAATAATTGATCATTTTTCTTTTTTGTAGGTCATCTAAAAAAAAAAAAAAAACAAAAGCAAGAAATTCTCTCTCAAGCAAATAAACGAGCAATCACAAAAACCAAAGTAGTTTCTCTCTATATCCCTTACTTTTTGTCTTTAAACATATTTACATATTTTAAACATTGAGGACAATGTTCAATCGTTAAGTTGGGGGTGGAAAACATTGCATGTTTTTATTATAAAAATGAGCCTTACTAAATTTGTTTTGCTTTATGACATATAATATGCATGTCTAGAACCCTTGAGCATCTGAGCTCGGTTAGGATTAGATTTTGATTTTATCATTTTGGTATTTTGATATCTTGATTAGATTTTGTGATTCTGAATTGACCTGTCTTGATATATTTGATGCTCTTATACATTTTGCCAGCATAAGTTTGATTCTCTGAGAACATAACCATTGAATTCTTAATATTCCAAAAGACTATTAATTGACCCATTTACTCATTTTTCTTTAAATGAATAAATGCATGTTTAATTGAATTCATGAAAACATAAATAACATAATCACATTCATTTTATTTTATACATCATTTGATTTACACAATCATTTCTTTCTTATCAATGAAATTTTGATGACACATTCTTTTTAGTTAAGATACAAACAAAATTTTAAACCTCTTAAAATTTTCTAACAAAATTTTGAAACCCATTTTTCAAAGGAAAATTTCTTTTCCTTTTAATTTCATAAAAATTGAATACTTGGTATTTAAATTTATTTAGAATCTTAAAACTTTTAGAAATGTAATATCTACTTAATTTTTTTTGTCACCCCCGATAGGACAACTTTTGGTCTTGAGAACAACCAAATTGTTCTAGAAGCAGGTCTAGACAAAAGAGGAATAAATAAGGCCTTCTAAAAAAAAAAAGAAAGAAAAAGTTGCTAGTGTAGGATTGTATCAGCAATAGTGGAAGAACAAGGATCATTTAAGCACTTTAATTCACTAATTTTGATAAAATATAAAGCATGCTCTTGTAGAAAATAAGTGAGTTTCAAGACATACCTCTTGTAGAACTTCTTCAAAGCTTGTTCTCCAGCTGCAATCTTCTCCAAATCTTGTTGCAGACCACCTCAAGAAATTTCCCACTATTCTCTTGATGCTTTTGAGTTGAGGGACTCAAAACAAGCTTGAATCAAGGGATGAAGGAGAAAAGCTCACTGCAGCAATCTTGGTGATGAACCCTTTCTTCAACCCGAATTTTCTCTAAAAATCTCCATAAATTGCATGCCGAACACTCCAAACTCTTCTTTATATTGCACAACATGCAAGTGAAAGAGTTGCATTGCGGCTCATGCTTGGAGTAAGACAAGATAAAGAAGATGCTATTTGTGTGTGCAAGTTAGGTGATTGATAAAGGAAAACCAACTTTTTCCATTTGTGTTTTGTTTTTTCATTTTTCAAATTTTATCTCAAAAATCAAAATATGATATTTACCAAATCCATTTTGATTTTAAAATTGGAAAATAAAATTAATTTCATATATTAATTTTTAAATAAAACTTAATTAATTTAATATCAAATATTAAATTAATTTTAACATATATCCATCTTTATATATTTAAATCATATTTAAATATAAATTTTTCTGTTCCATTTAATTCTCAAATTAAACATGTATTATATCTCATATAATACTAATTCCTTTTAATTCTAATTTGAATGTTTCAAAATAACTTATCACACTATTCTAGGGCTAGTCTGTTACGAGCTAGTAGGGTGACCTCGTGGCCTACAGATCATGAGCTCCAACGATCCGTGATTAATTGGCTAAACTCATTAGACTAAATCAATCCTCATTCGTTAAATAATGGGCCACTCCACTAAAGCCCATAGTTGCACTCCCCTCATTGTAGATATATTATGTCCATATGATTTAACCATAATCAGTAAGTCGACTCTTCACAGGTTGTTCATAATAATGACTCGGTCAAATATCTGTTTTACCCCTAAGATTACGTCTTATTCCTCAAGTCGCTACTGATCCTCTAATGAACAACTGGTTTGTGATCCAATCACTAAACCAAAATCTCTTAGCCCTGTGAGAGGGTGGGACCCCTTGTTCAAGACCTAAATTTAGTACTTGATAGAACAACCTTTCTTCTATCCCTAAATCGGGTAGGCGTGAACTCTATCTTGCACCCTATGTCCCTAGCTATCTATTAGGTCTTACCCCTAAAACGGGAGTCTTATTGAGCCAGCGCTATTGAGCCAACCCTCACCTATGCAAATCTAAGGGCAATCTTTAATAAACAAGAGCTCACAGTTAGCTCAGGATTAAGATCAAGTTACCTAGGTTATCTAGGTGACATGAAGTACCGCTTAAATCTAGATTGTGAACTCTTAGAGACGTGAGAGGTAAAAATAACGTATCGTATATATTATTAATCTCCCACTGAAGTTTTCTAATAACTCTATCATATAGAAGTTATTAAACTACCACTGAAATGTTCTATTGGGTAGATTTATACTTAGGTTCTTTTCGGCTAATAAAACAATCCTAAGTCTATGTGGTTTATCTAAATATAATTCTTATAATTGGATTTTAACCTACGATGTCTAGGTGATAAACCATTTTATTACCTCACATCACTCACATATGCTCATAAAACCGGTTACCAATGCTCAATAATTCAGCCATAATCCCCAACCCCTAGCCTTAGACAGGATTGTATACCAATTGAGTCTGTAACCTAGGTTTTATAAGTTTTAACAATTAAAACAGGTGGTCAACCTATGTGAGTATGCAACTGTTGTTTATGGATTTTAAATGTCTTGTTGTTTATGGATTTTAAATGTCTAACTCAATTTTATAACAACTTATTAAACTTTAGACATGTTAAACATCCATAATATACATAAAGGCATTCAATATTTAATATAACACTTATATTAAATACAAGAAAATCAAACATGCATACTATATATTATAACAGATTATAACATATTTTCAATGCATGTAACATGCTTCCTATGGTGGGATTTTAAATCTAAATGGCATACTGTATGCACATACAAGATTTATTTAATTATAACATACATGAAATGCATAAATAATTAAACACAGACTGATATGATTTTAGTTTTGGCATAAACAAGCAAACAGAAGCCTAACTATTACAAACAGCTTCAATACCATCTTTGAATCGCTTGAATCGCTTCAAAATGAACCAAACATCTTGAACCGGAATAGATAAGTCTGAACCGGACAGCCAAAAACACCTTGAGGCTAAACCAGAATGGACCTTGAAAAAACCAGTTGAACCCGCTGCTCTCAGTTTAACCTCAAAGTCTTGCTAAGGGCGATCGTGTAGCATTAAAGGCAACGTCTAGCTCCATCACCTTGTGTTGTGAAGGGGTACACGATTCTTAGTATTTGTCGTAACTAAACGATCGTTTAGCTTTATCGCATAGAACTACACGATCGCTTAGTGTTTGCCGAAGCTAAACGATCGTTTAGCTCTATCATATAAAACTACACGATCGCTTAACTCCATCGCTTAGCTCTATCGTATAGAACTGCACGATCGCTTAACACCATCGCCTAGCGCTTCATGTCATCGTTTAGTATCCGTCGTAGCTAAATGATCACTTAGTTCTATCGTATAGAATATCATTGCGCCGCTTAACTCTTCGTCATACGATCGCTGCATCTAAACAATCGCTCAGTGCTATCGAATAGCACTTCATCATATCACTTAGCGCGTACATTAGCTACATGATCGTGTAATGCCATCGTATAGCAAATTCAATGAATCATTTAGTTCCCACACTAAAACTAAACGATCGCTTAGTACTATCGTATAGCAAATTGAATGTATCGTTTAGCTCCCGCAGGTACACGATCGTTTAGCATTCAACATCACAACGACCAACACCTATTGCTATACGATCGTCTAGCTTTTCTTCACATCTTGTAGCACCCAGAGCTAGACGATCGTTTAGCAACAGAACCTCAACAACAATTTTGAACAGAAGTTGAAAACTGGAATAGCAACTTGACCTCCTTCACTTGTTTCTTCAATTACATCTTTGTTTCAACTCTAATGACTCCAAATAAATTACATACTCTTGCTAACTCATAAAAGCTCATCAAACAAGAGCTAATTACAAATTTAAATGAGAAATTAAAAAGAATTAAAATGCCAAAACTCATAAAACTATATCAATGCATCAGTTTCATATTTGTCATATAACACACCCACCAAATGAAAATTAAATCAAATTGAATGCTTATATGATGCTCTGATACCAATGTAGGATTGTATTAGCAACAACGGAAGTACAAGGATCATTTAAGCACTCTAATTCACTAATTTTGGCAAAACATAAAGCATGCACTTGCAGAAAACAAGTGAGTTTCAAGACATTCCTCTTATAGAACTTCTTCAAAGCTTGTTCTTCTACTGCTATCTTCTCCAAATTTTGTTGTAGGCCACCTCAAGATCTTCCCCACTATTCTTTCGGTGCTCTAGATTGAGTTGTGAGACTCAAAACAAGCTTGAATCAAGGGATGAAGAAGAAAAGCTCACTGCAACAATCTTGGTGAATAACCCTTTCTTCAACCTGAATTTTCTCTAAAAATCTCTATAGATTGCACGCCAAATTTCACTCCAAACTCTTCATTATATTGCAAATCAACATGCAAGGGAAAGAGTTGAATGAGTTGTAGCTCATGCTTGAATTAAGACAAGGCAAAGAAGATGCTATTTATGTGTGCAAGATAGGTGATGGATAATGGAAAACAAACTTTCCATTTGTGTTTTGTTTTTTCATTTTTCAAATTTTATCTCAAAAATCAAAATATGATATTTCCCAAATCCATTTTGATTTTAAAATTGAAAAATAACATTAATTTCATATATTAATTTTTATATAAAACTTAATTAATTTAATATCAAATATTAAATTAATTTTAACACATATCCATCTTTATATATTTAAATCATATTTAAATATAAATTTTTTTATACCATTTAATTCTCAAATTAAACACATAATTATATCTCATATAATTACTAATTCCCTTAATTCTAATTTGAAAGTTTCAAATTAACTTATCATGCTATTCTAGAGCTAGTCCATTACGAGTTAGCAGGGGGACCTCGCGGACCTATAGATCATGGGCTGTAACGATCCAAGATTAATTGGCTAAACTCATTAGATGAAATCAATCCCCATTAAAGCCCATAGTTGCACTCCCCTTCACATGATTTAACCATAATCAGCAAGTCAACCCTTCACAGGTTGTTCGTAATAACGGCTGAGTCAAATATCTATTTTACCCCCGAGATTACGTCTTATTCCTCAAGTCCCTACTGATCCTCTAATGAATAACTGGTTTATGACCCAATCACTAAACCAAACTCTCTCAGCCCTATGAGAGGGTGGGGCCCCTTGTTCTAGACCTTGATTTAGTACTTGAGAGAACAACCATTCTCTTATCCCTAAATCAGGTAGGCGTGAACTTCGTCTTGCACCCTATGTCCCCAACTATCTATTAGGTCTTGCCTCTGAAATGGGAGTCTTATTGAGTCGGTACTGTTGAGTCAACTCTCACCTATGCAAACCTAAGGGCAATCTTCAATAAACAAGAGTTCATAGTTAGCTCAGGATTAAGATCGAGTTACCTAGGTCATCTAGGTGAAATAGTCAGTCTTAAACAGTAAACAACGTTATAAAGTAAGAGTGACTTATTTCTTGGTCCAATCTTATGCAAATTCATTGCATAGGATACCCCCACTCCTCATGTCATAACATGTACGAATTAGGATCACATCGTATGTAGCACTTTACAACTCTTTGTAACAACTACAGAGTAGGCAGCATCCAATGGTGTTACTAGAATAAAGTACCCAACCTTATTCATGTACCATAGATCATTTTAACTATTTACTCGTACCTGATCCACTCTTATGTCTCTACATAAAGTTCAAGTACTCATACAATAGTCATGGGTTTTAGTTTATTGGATTTATACTTTCATCATACAATTTATGAAATCAATAATAAGTTTATTGGTTATAGAAAATTTTTATCATTTTACAAACTACAAGTTTTAGGACATGAAACTCAACAGTTCAAATAATTCTTGCAATGAGTCCATGATCTGACGTGCAATGACCATGTTCTCAACACTTTTGGCTAATACATCAGGTATGCTAGCCAAAATGTGAAGTCGGGCCATCGAATTAGCCTTCATCCACTCCTCATATGCATTATGAACATTTCACAGTGCATTAAGGGTTGGGAGTTGAGGACACTCCTCAACCATGACAAACTTGAGGTCGTTTACCACGAAATAAGAGACTCTTTCCAATGTATGTAATCGATTAATTAAAAGAGGCTCTTAAAATATATTGCAGTAGAGACTGCGTGTTACATATTAAACAATGTTCCCTCAAAAGTGTTCTTGAAACACCTTTTGAGCTGTGGAGAGGCCGTAAAGGTAGTTTACGCCACTTCAGTATTTGAGGATGCTGGGCCACGTGCTAGTGGAAACCCTAAAAAGTTTGAACCGTATTTGAAAGTTTGCCTATTTGTAGGTTATCTCAAAGAAACGAGGGGTGGATACTTCTATGATCCGAGTGAGAATATGGTATTTGTGTCGATAAATGCTATCTTCTTGGAAGAATACAACATCGGGGATCATAAACCATGAAGCAAACTTGTTTTAAATGAGATTTCTAATGAGACTACTGAGAGTTCAACAAGAATTGTTGAACAGACTGATAGATCAACAAGAGTTGTTGATGTCGGTTCATCTAGTCAACCATCTCAAAAGTTGAGACTGCTTCAAGTTTTGGATCAACTTGATGAGGTAAAACCTAAACAGTGTAAGTGGATCTACAAGAGAAAATAAGGTGCATATTGAAAGGTGCAAACTTTTCAGGCTAGACTCGTGGCAAGGGGTTATACCTAGGTTGAGGGAATGGACTACGAGGAAACTTTCTCACCTGTTGTCATGTTGAAGTCTATCAGGATTCTCCCGTCCATACTCATATTTTATGATTATGAGATATGGTAAATGGACGTCAAGATTGCCTTTCTGAATGGTAATCTTGAGGAGACCATCTACATGGATCCACTAGAGGGATTCATTGTTCCAGATCAAGGGCAAAAGGTTTGCAAGCTTAATATGTCCATTTATGGGCTGAAACAAGCATCTAGATCGTGGAACATTAGATTTGATAGTGTGATCAAATCATTTGGCTTTGATCAGAATGTTGATGAGCCTTGTGTTTACAAAAAAATGATCAATGGCTCAATAGCTTTCCTTGTGTTGTATGTGGATGATATCCTACTCATTGGGAATGATGTAGGTTTTCTGACTAACATTAAGTAATGGCTAGCCGCCCAATTCCAAATGAAAGATTTGGGAGAGGCGCAGTTTGTTCTAGGGATCCAGATCATTCGGGATCGTAAGAACAAAAGGTTGGCCTTGTCTCAGGCATCGTACATTGACAAGATGTTGATCAGGTACTCGATGCAGAATTGCAAGAAGGGCTTCTCCATACACAAGCATGTAGTCTCTCGTTCTCTGAAGATACTTGAGAATCATTTTGACCTTCGTCTAGTGATCTAATCTTGGATTGGACTGATATTGACTGCAATCCCTACTGCATAGAAAATATTAAGTCTAGTACATAACATTACATACATGAGGCTTCCAACAGCTGAAGCATAGGGAATCTATCTCATTTTCTCCACCTCTTGAGGTGTCTTAGGTCATTGCTCCTTAGACAAAATAATTCCACGTCTGAAGGATAATAAGCCCTTCTTGCAATCAGCTATTGGTCTTTAGTGGAATGCCTGACAGTTAACGGATGGTGGATCTCGTGGCTAAAGAGTTTACTCAGCTATTCACGTACCGTTGGAGCTTCGAGCCACAGGTCCATTAGGTCCCCTAGGTAGCTTGGATAAAAGTCGAGAACCAGTATTTGGGTTAATTTGAAATGTTCAAATTGGCAAGAGGAAGTTCGATTATACATGATATAATTGGACTAGTTAATTATATATGATATAATTGGCAAATGTATGAGATACATTATTTTGGAGGAAATTAGATATAAATATGATTTATATCAAGTAGAGGAGAAAATACTATAGTAGATATGTGATATCAATCTATAGGATATAAATATAATATGATTATATTTATTTATTAATTAATTGATTAATTATATGATAATTAATCATTTTTTCCACGTTCGGACGTGGGTAGTGGGCAGCGTTGTTTATGGTGTCCGATGGGTTAAAAATGAAAAAAAGTTTTCATTTTGAATCGTGCAATCAGTATTCATTCTTCCACCTAAAAAGATTTCTTGAAACGATCGCCCGAGAGCCTATACGATAGTTGCTTCTCCGCCTAAACGATAGTTGCTTCTCCGCCTAAACGATCGTTCACCTTGCAATTTAACTAAATGATCGTATACGTTTTTCCTAAACGATCGTTCAGTATTTCATACACGATTGTGTAGCTCCTCTATGCGGTAAGTACTTCTGCTATACGATAGCACTGTTTTCTCTCCCGCTTGCTTATCGCCTACACGACTCGTTTGTCCTCCGTCCTCTACCAAATTCACCAAAGCCCACCCTTTGGGTTTTCACTCTGAGAATACCCAGGGCTCATTAGTGGTGATATTGTCCTCGTTGTAGTGTTCGTGTTCGTGTTGATCGTGCTGTTGCAGTCGACATTCCCGTCGGATGTTGGTAGATCTGTTGAAGGGATCCGCTGCGTTGGGGTTCTGAAGTTCGAAGATAGTCTTCAACTGGTATGGAACCCTTTCCCTGTTAATTATCTTGCTCTGAGCATGTCGATAATTAGATTTATTTGCATAACTGTATGTGTTGAATGTATATAATTTGTATTTCGGTCACGTGAGATTGGAGCGATCTGAAGACACTCATGGAACTCTCGATATGAGATCCTTCAATTGGTATTAGAGCCAGGTTCTGATACTTCGATTTCATTTGTTGCAACGAAATAAGATTTACATTCATGGTGGGTGCATTTCTACGTTGTTTAATTGTTAAATCTACTGTGGATATGCCGGATTAATGGATGCTTTCGGAATGCTTAGCCTCGGTTTAATTTAGATCCTTTTTACATTTGCAGTTATTTGTAAAGGCCCCTGCATTTTTGGGCATTAATAATCATTATCGAGTCTGTATTCAAAGTTTTTTTGCGTTGCGGCTCTTCGAGGAAGGAGACGATCTAGGGTTGATCGCATCGTGCAGAAGATCTTCTACGCGATCGCTGTTGATCGCATCGTCAAGATGAAGAAGTATGTGATCGCGGTTGAACGCATCGGTTAAACGATGGGGAATGCGATCAAGAGTTGGTCGCACCGGGTTGACGATCGAGTACGCAATTGTTGAGTATCGCATCGTATAGAGATGAGATGCTCACGGATCACTTGACGTGCGGGCACGCTAGACGATCGTTTAGGTCAGTAAGCTTCATCGCTTAGTAACTGACTAAACGATCGCTTAGTATAGCAAGGTAAATCGTTTATCTTATTGCACACATCTTATAGACGATGAGACGCTCATGTATCGTTTAAGGCACGCGCGCTAGACGATCATTTACGTCAGCAAGCTTCATCGCTTAGTAACTGACTAAACGATCGCTTAGTAACTCAAGGTAAATTGTTTACCTATCGTCGCACTACACGATCGCATGGATAGTCAGGCTTCGCAGCCTCGTCATCGTCTACGCGATCATTTACTTATGCTCTTATCATCTAGTGTGCACTGAATGATCGTCTACCTACAGAGTTTGCTACATGATGAAGAACTCCTGGCGATTCAAGACCCAGTTCGCCTATGAACCAGTTTGCTCGATGAAAAATGTAATAGATAGGATTTTTTCATTCCAGTTTTTTGTAAAGGCTCATCCCATTAATCCTTTATTTATTACATGCGATGTATGTTTTTTATATGTCATATGGTATGTACATATAGTAAATCCCACCGTAGGTTATGCAATGGTCATGCATCATCTATTTATTGTAATTGTTATAATTTAGAGAAGCATGATTTAGTTATGTAAGAGCATGCTCATGCATCATATAATATAAGAGTTATATTTATGCATGCATAAAAAGCATTGACATGCATCATCTTTATATTATAATTGTTATAGTATAAAGGTGAATGATAGCATGTTTGCTAGGTCGTTATGCTTTATATATAAAAGTTATATATAGTAATTACCGGACATTATATGAAGCATGACACATAGGTTATTTTATAAATGTTATAAATGCCTCGTTATGCGCAATGGTTTTAGTTGTTTCTTTTTAAAAGTTAAAGAGAAATTAGAACTAAAAGAAATAAGAAAGACGTGCATACTCACTTAGGTTTAATTCATGGATTTAAAGTGTTTAAAACTTGGATCACATAGACCTAAGATCACGGTTCTAATATGATTCGCAACCCTAAGGCTTTAATCTTTTAATTAGTTTAATAGGATTAAATTGACTAATAAAAGGTTAAAGTGTAGCAAATCTATCTATAAGAGACCTTTTGTCTAAGGCGAGTTCTGTCTATGCTGTGGTATTTAAGTTGATGGAAACGTAATACCCCTACTTGGGGACTTATCTGGAAAGGTGAATTAGATAGATTTGATGCATGCATGCAAGTTAAGGACAGTCTATTAAAATGTTTAAATGTGACTACTTTAACTTGTTCATTTTTCATATACAAACGTTGTTTATGAGCATAATTTAAAAAGATGACTTAGACTAAAATCAGTAGCCAGATTGTCTAGGTTAATGAATCCCTAGGTAGAACATTCAGTGGGAAGTACTTGGGGCATGAGATGCTTTGCTTAAACTTTTCACTTTTCTCCTAAATAGTCCACACCATGAGATCTATCCTCGACCTCGCGGCACCTTTGGCGTGTCCCCCCAACAGATGGTGTTTGGGTAGGTCAATATCAAGGTGGATGGAGAGAATGTTTATAGTAAGTGGTAGCGGGAAGTGAAACAGCATATCCCTCGATCTCCATCGTTAGGTTGAATAAAGTTACTGTGCATAGCCTTGAGGCACCCTGGGAGTGTCCCCCTAAAGGATGGTAGTTTTGCGCGTTTCTTTATTTGGTCTCCTGTAAGAGGATAAGGTAACTTAGTCTCTTGTACTAATCTGTCTTTTCCCTACGGTAAGCGCATTAGGGCAGGACTTTGGCACCGAAAATGAGGGGTTACACTTACACGGAATAGTTAAATGTTAACGATTCTGGACCAAAACATGGTGGTTGTTAGGTTCAGTTCCAAGAGTTGGTTCTACCTAATGGTTGAGAATGTCTTATCCCAGCGAAGGGGCAATTGATCATGGCGATCCTAATCATCGAGGATCTCATGTTCACTCTCACGGAGCCTTGTCCTCCTATTCCAGCTCCAAATGCCACTCGAAATGTTCGGGAGACATACTAGTGATGGACAAGGGCGAATGAGAAGGCCCGAGGCTACATCTTGGCAAGTTTTTCTGAAGTCTTGGCCAAGAAACATGAGCTTATGGTCTCAGCACGTGAGATCATGGAGTCTCTGTGGGGGATGCCGTCTGAATAGCTTATGCATGAGGCTCTTAAATACATATTCAACTCCAAAATGCAAGAAGGAACCTCTGTTCGTGAACATGTGCTAAACATGATGGTCTACTTTAATGTGGTGGAGTTGAATGGGTCTACCATCGATGAGGGCAGCCAGGTTAGCATAATCCCACATTCTTTGTCGGAGAGCTTTTTGCACTTTGTTAGAATGTGATTCTTAACAAAGTGAAGTATAACCTTACAAATCTCCTCAACAAGTTGCAGACGTACCAATCTTTACTGAAAAGTAAGGAAGGGCAGAAGGGTGAGGCAAATGTTACTTCATCCTCCAGGACGTTTCATAGAGGTTCGACCTTAGGAACGAAGTATGCACCTTCTACTTCTAACTCTGCAAAGGGGAAGAAGAAGAGGGTGGTAAGGGAAAAGGGAAGGCACCTACTATCCCACCGCCTGTCGCCCCAAGGAGGTGTCCACAAGTTGCTAAAGGAAAATGTCTCCATTGCAACCAAGATGGTCATTGGAAGAGAAACTGTCCTTGATATCTGAAAGAGAAGAAAGCAGCCAAGGCTAAGGCCAAAGCCGATAAAGTTAAATGTGGTTTACTTATGCTTGAAACTTGTTTAGTGGAGAATGATGATTCTGCCTGGATAATTGATTCAGGCACCACTAATCATGTTTGTTCTTCTTTGCAGGGGATTAGATCTTGGCGACAGCTGGAGGCTGGTGAGATAACGATGCAAGTAGGCACCGGGCACGTCGTCTCAGCTGTGACAGTGGGAGGATTCCAGTTAGCTTTACATAATAGGTTTCTTGTTTTAAATGATGTATATATTGTTCCTGAACTAAAAAAGAACCTTATTTCTGTAAAGTGTTTATTGCAATGTAAATATACTATCTCTTTTGATTTGAATAAAGCGTTTATTCATAAAAATGGTGTTTTTATTTTCACAGCAAATTTGGAATCGAATTTATATGTGCTAAGGCCGTTAGCCATTAATTTCCTTCATAATACTGAAATGTTCAAAACTATCGTAACTTAATCAAAACGTCGACAAATTTCTTCAAAAGAAAATGCCCAACTTTGGCATCTACGTTTAGGGCACATCAATCTCAATAGGATTGAGAGATTGGTGAATAATGGACTTCTAAGTGAGTTAGAAGAAAATTCTTTACCAGTGTGTGAATCTTGCCTTGTGGGTAATATAACTAAACGACCTTTTACTAGAAAAGGTTCTAGAGCCAAGAAGCCTTTTGAGTTAGTACATTCTGACCTTTGTGGTCCTATGAATGTGCGAGCCCGAGGTGGCTATGAGTATTTTATCAGTTTTACTGATGATTACTCCAGGTACGGGTATGTTTATCTTATGCAATGAAAGTCTGAATCCTTTGAAAAGTTCAAAGAGTTCAAGGCTGAAGTTGAAAACGCATTAGATAGACGGATTAAAACACTTCGATCGGATTGGGGTGGAGCGTTTTTGGACCCTGCATTCCAAGGTTATTTGATAGAACATGGAATCGTTTTCCAACTCTCAGCGCCGGGTACACCTCAGTAGAATGGTATAGCGGAGAGGAGAAATAGGACCTTGTTAGACATGGTTCGTTCAATGATGAGTTACGGTTCCTTACCGGACTCGTTTTGGGGTTTCACAGTGGAGACTACATTATACATACTCAACTGTGTTCCCTCGAAAAGTGTTGTCAGAACACCTCTGGAGTTGTGGAACGGACATAAGGCTAGTTTACGTCACTTTCGCATTTAGGGTTGCCCTACACATGTGCTTGAGGCTAATCCCAAGTAGCTGGAACCACGGTCGAGGTTATGCCTCTTTGTAGGCTACTCCAAAGGTACATGAGGGGGTTATTTTTATGATCCGATGGAAAACAGGGTGTTTGTTTCAATAAATGCTACTTTCCTGGAGGAGGATCATATAAGGGAGCACAGTCCACGAAGCAAAGTCATGTTACGTGAGCTTTTCAATGAAACTACTGAAACTTCAACAAGAGTTGTTGAAGAGCATACTACATTAACAAGGGTCGTTGATGGGAGTTCATCCAGTAGGTCGGTTCCACCTCAAGAGCTGAGGGAACCTTAATGTAACGGGAGGGTTACGAACCCGTTCGTTATCTGAATTTAATGGAAGTCCTTGCTATGGTAGCAGATGGCGACATTGAGGATTCGTTATCTTATAAGAAGGCAATGGGGGATGTTGACCAGGATGAATGGGTCAAGGCCATGGATCTTAATATGGAGTCTATGTACTTCAACTCAGTATGGGATCTTGTAGATCAGCCTGATGAGGTTCGCCCTATAGGTTGTAAATGGATATACAAGCACAAACGGGGTGTTGATGGGAAGGTAAAGACCTTTAAGGCTCGACTTATGGCAAAGGGTTATACCCAGGTAGAGAGAGTCGACTGTGAGGAGACTTTCTCGCCTGTTGCCATGGTAAAGTCGATCCGCATCCTACTATCCATTGCAACTTATTATAATTATGAGATCTGGAAAATGGACGTCAAGACGGCCTTTCTGAATGGCAATCTTTAGGAGACCATTTATATGGTGCAGCCCGAGGGATTCATAGCCCAAAGTCAAGAGCAAAAGGTTTGCAAACTGAATCGGTCCATTTATGGACTAAAACAGGTGTTTGATACTGCGATCAAATCGTATGACTTTGACTAAAACGTTGATGAACCTTGTGTCTACAAGAAGATCATCAACGCTTCAGTAGTCTTCTTAGTGTTGTATGTAGACGATATCCTACTCATTGGGAATGGCGTAGGTCTATTGGCTGCAGTTAAGAACTAGATAGCGACCCAATTTAAAATGAAAGATTTGGGAGAGGCTCAGTTTGTTCTAGGTATACCGATCTTTCGGGATCGTAAGAACAAAGTGTTAACACTGTCTCAGGCATCATACATTAACAAGATGTTGCTTAAGTACTCGACGCATGAATCCAAGAGGGGCCTACTGCCATTTAGGCATGGAGTCACTTTGTCTAAGGACATGTGTCCTATGACACCTTAAGAGGTTGAGGAGATGAGACGGGTCCCATATGCGTCTGCCATTAGCAGTTTGATGTACGCGATGCTCTGTACTCATTCAGACATCTGCTACGTTGTGACCATAGTCAGTAGGTATCAGTCTAACCCAGGCAAGGGTCACTGGACCGCAGAGAAGACATCCTCAAGTATCTTCGGAGAACGAGGGACTACATGCTCGTGTATGGTTCGAGAGATTTGATCCTTACAGGATACACGTATTCTGACTTTCAGACTGATAAGGACTCTCGCAAGTCCACATCAAGGTCTGTCTTTACTCTTAACGGAGGAGCTGTAGTGTGGTGAAGCACTAAGCAGGGGTGCATCGCCAACTCCACTATGGAGGTGGAGTACATAGCGGCTTGCGAAGCTGCTAAGAAGGTCATCTGGCTCAGGAAGTTCTTGATAAACTTGGAAGTTGTTCCAGATATGTCTAGACTCATTACCCTCTATTGTGATAATAGTGGGGTTGTGACGAACTCCAAGAAGCCAAGGAGTCACAGGCGTGACAAACACATAGAGCGAAAGTATCATCTAATCCGCGAGATAGTGCATTGAGGGGACGTGATAGTCACGTAGATCGCTTCGGAGCACAATGTTACTGATTTGTTAACGAAGGCTCTCATGGCTACAGTAGTTGAGGGTCACCTAGGGAGCATGGGTCTACAGAATCACTCGCGGCTGGACTAGGGCAAGTGGGTAGTGGGCAGCGTTGATTATATTTATTAATTAATTAATTGATTAATTATATGATAATTAATCATTTTTTTCCATGTTCGGACGTGGGTAGTGGGCAACGTTGGTTATGGTAATCGATGGGTTAAAAATAAAAAAAAGTTTTCATTTTGAATCGTGCAATCGACATTCATTCTTCCGCCTAAAAATATTTCGTGAAACGATCACCCGAGAGCCTATACAATAGTTGCTTCTCCGCCTAAACGATTGTTCACCTCGCGATTTAACTAAACGATCGTATACGTTTTTCCTAAACGATCGTTCAGCATTTCATACACGATTTGTAGCTCTTCTATGCAATAAGCACTTCTGCTATATGATAGCACTGTTTTCTCTCCCACTTTCTTATCCCCTACACGACTTGTTTGTCGTCCGTCCTCTACCAAATTCACCAAAGCCTACCTTGGGTTTTCACTCCGAGAATACTCGGGGCTCATTAGTGGTGGTGTCATCCTTGTTGCGGCGTTCGTGTTCGCGTTGATCATGCTTTTGTAGTCCACGTTCCCGCCGGGTGTTAGTAGATCTGTTGGAGGGATCCGCTGCGTTGGGGTTCTGAAGTTCGAAGAAAGTCTTTGATTGGTATGGAACCCTTTCCCTATTAATTATCTTGTTATGAGCATGTCGATAATTAGATTTATTTGCATAACTGTATGTGTTGAATGTATATAATTTTTATTTTGGTCAAGGTGAGATCGGAGTGATCTGAACACGCTCATGGAACTCTCGGTATGAGATCCTTCAATTGGTATCAGAGCCAGGTTTTAATACTTCGATTTCATCTGTTGCAATGAAATAAGATTTAATGGACCAGGATGATTAGCCTAAAAAATCGAAAATAAAAACTATCTATTACATAAACCATCGAGTAAACAAGTTCAAACAGATGAACCGCCATGGCAAACCATCGTTTCCTGATCGTGTAGCTTTTCCATGTGATCATCTAGTAAAGTTGGTCAAGTAACCATGATTATGTAGCTACGATCAAGTACGTTTGACTATTCGATGAAGCATGAAGGCCACTCGATCGTGCAGCGCACCAAGTTTAAATACAATCGTAAACGATCATGTAGACGACTACTATGCAATGAAACATGATAGTCTAGACGATCAAGGAGCAAGCATCGTGTAATATTTACCGAGTGATCATGTAGCTAGTGACTATGCGATGAAGCATGCTGGCCTACACGATCGTTTAGTGCGCGCAACTACCATGCAACGAGTATCACATACTCAACGCTCGTTTACCCCTATCGTTTACACGATCTGACTGAATCTTGGTTTTCTTCTTCCTCGAAGTAAACTACATCTCAATGCCTTGAAGCTTCATCATAAGCAACTCGAAACAGACTCAAATTCTTTGAATTAGAGACTCGATAGCAAGTTAATATGCCCAAAAACACAGAGGCCCTTCAAATTAACTTTAAAATGTAAAAGAAAGCAATAACCAGAGGCAATCATCCCAAAAACTCCATTAATCCACATCCACAAATACATTTAACACTTAAATATAGTGTAGACATGCTTAAAACCCACTAAGAATGTAAATGCATTTCAATACATCAATGGATTTGGAATATCAGAACAACCTACTTTGATACCAATTGAAGGAATTCTCATTTCAAGAGAACCAGTGAACGGAAGCAAGAACTTTTCAAATCCATTGTGAAAGAATAAAGACAATTACAAACATACAAGAGCATTTATGCATTATAGAGAAAATCACAGCATGCTTTCTTACTAAAACAAAAGGAATTTAAAGAACTCTTCTTCTGGAAATCCTCGCTCTCATCACAATCACGAACTATCTGATCCTTAAACGGCAACCCTCGACACTACCACTCAACAACCTTGGTATTCTTGAAGTGAGAATCCAGGAGGTGTGGGCTCGTGTGAATTTAGTAGAGGGAAGGAGGAAGTATACGATCGAGCTACACGATCAAGTAAGTGGGAGAAATATTTTGTCTATCGTATAGATGGTGGGTACTTGATCGTCTAGCAACCTCTCGCTCTCATGAGCAATCGTCTAGCAATCTCTCACTCTCGTGAGCAATCATGTAACAATCCATTACTCTCGTGAGCAATCGTCTAGCCACTATCTCGCTCGATTGTTTAGTCTCTTGAAAGCGCTATCGTATAGTCTCTCGTGAGTGATTATTTAGTAATTCGATAATGAAGCGATCTTTTATAAAATGAAAACTTTTTTAATTTTATTCTCCAGTTATTAAAACTGAAATTAACCTCTCACTTGCACGGTTAATGGAGAAAAGAAATAACCAACTAAACGATTCTCTCATAATTATTTGTATTATAAATAAATATAATAAATAACTTATCATTTTATGTTTATAACCTATAGATATCACATCATATGTAATATTTAAACCATAGTTCTTTTCTCCTTTATTTAATATAAATCATATTTATATCAATTCCTCCCATTAATATATCTAATACATCAAATCAATTATATCACATATAATTGAACCAATTTAATTATATCATATATAATCAAACTCCCTCTTGTTAATTTGAACACTTCAAACTAACCCAAAAATGGGTTCTCAACTTGAATCCATTGAGCTACCAAGGAGACCTTATGGACTTGTAGCTTGAAGCTTCAACGGTACGTGAATAACTGACTAAACTTTTTAATCGCGTATCCACCATCCGTTAACTGTCGGGCATTCCACTAAAGACCGACAGCTGCACTATTTTCACTACAGATATATTTATGTGTCCATATGATCAATCAACAGTGCGATGACCCTTCACAAATCGCACGTAAATACAACTGGGCCAATTTACCATTTTGCCCCTGTAGTTACATCTAACTTTTTAAGTACCACTGATTCCTCTAATGAACAATAAGTCATAATCCTACTATGACTGAGTTCTCTCTTTCAAAGAGATGGTGTGGCCACTATGTTCAAGACCTGGAATTAGTCTTTAAGGGAGCAATTTATCTACTTACCCCTGCTTCGAGGAATGAGTGAATTCCGTCTTGTGTAGTTGAGTTCTCAACTCTCCAATCAGACGAATCCCCAAAATGGTAGGCTTGTTGAGTTGGCAATCTGGCCACTCCTACCCATAAAAATCAAAGAACCATCCTCAGAGGCAGAAGTTCCCAATTCACTCAGGATTAAGGTTATGTCTCTTATGGTCATTTTAGTGAAATGTAAGTCTCAATTATCAACGGCGTTATATAAAGAGACTAATCATTTCGTGGTCTGATCTTATACAAACTCATGTATAGGATACCTCCGCTCACATGTCTCCACATGAATGGTTAGGATCATACCATTTGTAGTACTTTACAACACTTGTAACATCTACAAAATGGGTCGTATCCGTAGTGTCACTAGGATAAGGTATCCTTCTTTTATCCATCTACTACAGACCATTTAGGTTATTACTTAAGGCATGATCCACTTCTATGTCTCCATACATGCTTAAGTGACGTAAAATAACCACGGATCTTAGTTTATTGGATTGAGTAAATGCTTATAAAATAACATTTACTTTATTAATAAAAAAATGTGTACAAAATGTTTACAAACTACAAGACCACTGGGAGAATTAGGACACTAGTCCCAATAGACCTGACATTAGCTATGCAATGGGGATAGTTAGTAGATATCAGTCTAATCCAGGAATTGATCAATGGACCGTTGTTAAAAACATCATTAAGTATCTACAGAGAACGAGGGACTACATACTCGGTTATGGTTATAAGGATCTGGTCCTTACAAAATACACAGACTCTGATTTCCAGACTAATAAGGATTTTAGAAAATCCATATCAGGATCAGTATTTACTCTTAACAGAGGGGCAGTAGTCTGGAGAAGCACCAAGCAGGGGTGTGTTGCTGAGTCCACTATGGAGGTTGAGTACGTAGCAACTTGTGAAGCTACTAAGGAAGCTCTATAGCTCAGGAAATTTCTGACTGATCTAGAAGTACTTCCAGACATGTGAAAACCATCATTCTTTATTATTATAATAATGGTGTTGTGGCTAATTCCCGAGAGCCTAGGAGTCACAAGCGTGGGAAGCACATAGAGCGAAAATAGCATCTCATCCGAGAGATTATGAATCGAGGGGACGTCATCATTACGCAGATAGCTTTGGAGCACAACGTTGCTGATCCATTTACCAAGAACCTAACGGCTAAGGTGTTTGAGGGTAACTTGCTGAGTATAGGTCTACGGATAAGCCACGTTTAGTCTAGGGAAGTGGGAGATTTTGTACTGGGCGCGTATTATGCCTTAGTTTATTATTTTATATGTACTTTTATATTAGTATAGTTTTATATTGTACACTCCACGAGCTTTAGGACAAATGAGAGATTGTTGGGGTTGATGTCCTAAATCTCGTAGGTCCTATAGTTTGTAATTGTAATGTACAAACATTTATTTATTTAATAAAATAAGAGATGTTTTATTCGACATTTAGTACGATTGACCCACAAACCAATATATTAACAACCAAGGTTTTATTCTGTAGTTTAAACATGTATATAGAGACATACAACTGGATCATGTTTAAGTGATAACCTAAATGGTTTGTAATAGATGGATAAAGTTGGGTACCTTATTCTAGTGACACTACAAATACGACCCAGTTTATAGATGTTACAATTGTTGTAAAGTGTTACAAATAATCTGATCCTGATTATTTATGTGGAGACATGTGAGCGTGGGTATTCTATACAAAGGGATTTGTATAAGACCGGACCACGAAATAATTAGTTTCATTATATAACACCGTTCATAATTGACACTTATATTTCACCAGGATGACCATAGGTGACATAATCCGAATCCTGAGTGAGTTGTGAACTCCTACCCATAAAGGCGGTCCTTTGATTTGTATTGGTGAGAGTGGCCAGATCACCAGCTCAATATGCCTACCATTTTGGGGATTCGTCTGATTGGGGAACTGGAATACAGCTACACAAGACGGAATTCACTCCTTCCCTAACGTCTGGGTAAGTAGATAAATTATTCACTTAAAGACTGATTCCGAGGCTTGAACAATGTGGCACCACACCTTCTCTTAGCTCGAGAGGGGTTTGGTCATAGTTGGACTGTGACTTATTATTCATTAGAGGGATTAGTGGTATTTAAGGAGTTAGATGTAACTGTAAGGGCAAAAAAGTATTTTGGCTCAGATGTACTTACGAGCAATTTGTGAAGGATCATCGTACTGCTGACTGGTTATATCCAATGGACATAGAAATATATCTGTAGTGCGAAGAGCGCAGTTATTAGTCTTAGTGGAGTGATCGGTAGTTAATGGATATTCAATAATTTAATTTAAGAAGTTTAATTAATTATTCAAGTACCATTGGAGCTTTAATCTACAGGTCGATAAGGTTTCTTCTGTAGCTCAACAAGGATTATTGAGAATTCATTTTGGATTAATTTTAATTGTTCAAATTAATTGAGAGAATTAATTATATATGGTATAATTAAATTAATTATATATGTTATATAATTAATATAATGTATTTGAAATAATATAAAAACTATGGGTTATGTGTTATATTCAATGATATAACATATAGTTATATATACACTATACATATAATAAGTTCACTATATATATATATTTTGTTCAAGTTTATTTTATTTTATTTTAAATTTAAAATTTAAAATTAAAGGAAAGGAATTACAACTCCCTCCCTTTGATTCTCTCAACTAGACGTGTTGGTGGGCAGTTTTTTTCACGCAGAATTAGTTTTTCATCTTCTTCTTCACAGACGTGTTGGTGGGCAGACGTGTTGGTGGGCAGTTTTTTTCACGCAGAATTAGTTTTTCATCTTCTTCTTCACAGAGGAGTAGAGTGTGAAAGGTTCTATTCTTTTCCTGAAAATTTTTTCCTCTCTCAAACTCTCTCTCTCTTCCAATATCTTAAAGTCCACACACTCTTGAGAAATTTTCTACCCAAAAGAGAATACGGAAGGTTTTGATTGGTAGTGTCCTCACAAATTGTTCGTGACCGATTCGAGGGTTTCGTGAAGAACAGTTCTACATGGATATGTATTTCTCCCAACCCTTTTTCTTTTTCTTTGTTTTAAAGATGCATGGTGTAATTTTTCTCGTTAATGCATATTTTTGTTCTGTAATTTTTATATCATGTGAATATTGAAAATTGGATCGATCCTCGCTTCTGCTATGGAACTTCTCAGTTCCTCTGGGACCAATTGTAAGTAATTTATTATACATTTTTATACACTTTGATAGAATATAATATTAGATATATCATCTGATGGATTGACATATTTTCTTACTTTTACTTTAAAGATTGCAAAATCTGAAGAATCGTTGAATGAAAAGGACTTAATGGAAACAAGCCTGAAATTAGTTAAAGTTATATCCTCAAAATTCAAGAGGTTATAACTAAATAATATATTTGTTTCTACATTTTTTATTAACATTTTTGTTATTATCGCTGATAGAATAGTAAGTGTATAAAATTAAGCTTACTGATATACCTTATTTCTATTTAATGGTTAACCTTTTACAAAGATTAAAGATCAAGACAGAAAAGAAAAGCAAATTAGAAGGGGAGAAAAAAGAAGATGAAAAGGAATTGCACAAAAAGAGTTATAATTATTAACTGATTGTAATATTTGATATGATATATTTGTTTTATGTACATAATCTTAATAATAAACTTTGGTTTATATAATCAATACACATCGAATGATTGAATTTTGGGTGATAACATAGAACAAACACCAAGAAATTGAAGAAAAAAGGACAAAGAAAAGAATGATAAAGGGAAAAAAGTGGCAAAGTCATTATCTTAACTATATCATTTTAAACATTTTTTATATTCTTTTGTATGATGCTAATAAATAAAATTGTATTTTTTAGGTTATTAAAATCAAATTACTTATAAGGAAAGCTTCACACCATGTTGACGATGCTGAAAACCTTAAAGTGCATAATGAACGGCCAAAAAGGAAATTGAAACCCACTCCGAAAGCTATTATTTTGGAATTGGTCAAGAAGCAAGAATCTCCAAAAAAAAAAAAAAAAAGACACAACAAAAGTCAACAGTTGAAATCGAAGCACCTAGCTTTAACTTGAAAATTTCACAAAACAAATGATACCTTCGATAAAACTTTTCTTTTTTCTTTAATATGTATAGATTTTGGTGTTAAGACTTGGGTGATAGACGAACTTTATATTTTACGAACTATTATGTTATCATATAACACTTATCATAAAATTTGATGTTAGGATCTTCTTTCAAATTATGATGTCTTGAACTATTAAACAATCAAGAAGGAAATGTTACTATCAAATTTGTATGTAGTCTATCATCTCTTGGCTTTATTGTCATCATTAAGCTTTTTAAGTAAATCAATTTACAAAATCGATTAAGAACAAATATGAATTAAGAACAAAAGCTTCTGTGCATTGATATACCTTATCTTCGGTATATCACCTATGCATCTTTGAACTTGAATAACCTTATATTAGGTATATCAATTAAGAACATATATGAATTAAGAATATAAAGCTTTTGTGCATTGATATATATTATCTTGTGTATATCACCTATATATCTTTGAACTTGAAATACCTTATATCAAGTATATCAATTAAGAAAGATATGAATTAAGAACAAAAATCTTATATATGTTAATATACCTTATTTTGTACATCAATTATGTATCTTTGAAATTGAAACCCCTTATATCAAGTATATCAATTAACAATAGATGAAATAAAGTAGAGAAGAAAATATTCCAAAAAAAAAAAAAAAGAACGGCTAATACACCATTGATAATTGTTAAAGTTTAAAACTATACATTGTTCTCAAGCTTAAATGAATATTAATCGAAATGTTTAGGTGCATAAAATTCAAAGAAATATATTTAATCAATCAAAGAACTATTTGAACAATATAAATTGTTCAAATAGGTTCAAATTTAGAAGTTCTTTTAATACGATCAGGACGCTTACAATAACGACACTTTGAGCACTTTGAAATTTCACCAACAGAAGGAATCATTTTCTTCCGAAGTCTTCTTACTGGACGTCTGAGAATTGGAGGCAAGACATTATCATACACCTCTACAATACTCTAATCAATATGGTTGCCAACAGGGCGAACTAAACCACCATGAGTTGAAGACGACGTACTAAATAATACTTCAAAACAAATGCTTAAGGATTCAAATTAAGATAACATATCACAATAAGAGCATGAGCACATGACATTTCTTCAAAATTTCAAACACGACAACTGCAACTATTACAATCCAACTTTACTATAAAATTGTTTCTGCCATCAACTATTTGATATTCAAATTGACCCACAGGATTAATCTAAAAATATTTATTGAGTCAAAATAAGTAATAAAATCATGTAATATAAATGATCGACACACTTCAATAAAGCATATTGGTGGTATATTATCTAACTATTACACTTATATATCAATAGTTTACAATTTCAAAAAAATAGACATAAAATATAGCACTTACAGTGAAACTACGTGATTCGTCAACTAGCTTTCTTATCACTCCTTCAACCCAAGAACTCAAAATGCTCTTCAAAATAATGCTAATTTACTCCTATCATAAAACCATTGTTAAAGCAACTCTCTAATAGACTCAAGCAATGATGCAATAAGTAAATCTCTATCAATTTTCAACACAGAATTCAAGCTCTCATAAATATTTGTTATCATCATTTGATATCTTTGTCTAAAGTATACACACGACCATCTCTCAAAACTAACTTTTCTAAGGTATTTTCTAATAGATGGTTATATCACCTCCATCAATCTCATATTCAACTCAAAATCATCTATTTTATAAGCGTTTGCACATTTACGAAAAAGGTTCTCTATTAAGGAGTATTTGAATGACAACTTAACACTCTTCAAAAGATGTTCCACACAAACACAATAGTCAACTGGTGGAAACACATTCAAAACACCCTTCGTAATACTTATATGTCTATCAGAAACAATAAATAATCACTCTCACTTTTCAAAAGAAAGTTTTAAATGTTAATAAAAACATCTCCAAGAAGCATCATTTACTGAATCTACTATACTAAAAGCAAGAAGGAAAATTTGGCTATTACCCTCCATTGTTGACATAGTTAACAATGTTCCACCATACTTACATTTGAAAAATGTCCAATCAACAAATATATTTAGTCTATAATATCTCTAACCATCAATTGATGATTCAATAGCCATGAAACAACATTTAAAATGTCCATTTGAATTTGTTTCATATGTAGTAAATGGATGCACAAAAGAAAAAAACAAAAGAATAAATTCAATAGATACACTTAATAGTAAAACTAATATATTATGTATATGGTACAATATTTGGAAGATACACGTTATAATAAGTATATCAGTTGCCTGATATAACATATGTCCAGAATATAAATAAAACAAGTAAAATATTGAATGTAAATTATATCAATAGTATAGAAACAAATAAATTAAAAAATAATCATTAGTTGAACAACATATTAAATTAAGTACAAAAACAAATTTGAATTCGTTTCTTTTAACTTTGAAAGGACATTGGAATCAAAACATAAGAAGCATCGACATCTCCTTTCAACAACTTTATAATAGATTCTTTTTCTCTTCAAGCCTTATAATAAACCACAGGAACACTATAATTCATATGGATATGATGCACAATATCTTTTGGTGTTGAATGATCATAACTATATCTTAAATTCTCAACCATACATTGCCTAATAAATTGTGAAGATACTTGTTTATGAGAAGAACGAACAATCATGGAGCAATTATGATCACTAATGTACTTTCAAATCATCCATAATTCACTACTTTTATAAAGTAATACTCTAAAAACCAATGAAAACCATATTGCTAATACTAACATCCCTAAAAATTTCTAATTCACCTTCCAAATCAACCTCAACTATAAAAGAAGAAGAAGAACCAATTAAAACATCCAAAAATATATTCACGACATGAGCAACTAAAGGATATTTATTACATTGATCCTTAATCAAAGTAAACAACCAAGATACATCTTTATTTTCAAGAATCTTAAGAACATGCTTAACATCATTACTACCTATATCCAAAAAAAACTGAAAGTTCAACAAATGAATCAAGTTGGATTTCATTATGTATCAATTTAACAAATGAATCAAATATCATCCTTCCAATTAGAATACAAATAGTTTTGTAATCAACATAGCATTATCAGTCATCCCATTGACCACTATGAAAAACAAGTATTGGAAGCTTAACCATGACTGAAAAAAAAAATTATAAAAATTGAAATTAGTGATAACTCAAATTCACATGTGTAAGTATATCAATTCCCTAATACATCTAATATAAGTATGTCAAGCTACTAGTATACTATATAAAAGCAAAACATAATCAACATAAAAAGTACAACAAAATCAATGTAAAAAAATATCTTAAATTCCAACAAACGCTAAACTTCACATGGAAAAAATAGAGAGCAATCACACAGTAAGTCAAATTTTTCTTCCACAATCTATAACTATGGAAAACCTTCCTGATTTCACATTGCAATTAATATACATTTGATGTCCTAAAACCAAGATTTCTACAAAAGAAAAAAGAAAAAAGAAAAAGAAGAAGAAGAAGAAGAAGAAGAAGAAGAAGAAGAAGAAGAAGAAGAAGAAGAAGAAGAAGAAGAAATCGTGCTAATCACATCTATAATAAAAAAACAAAACAAAACAAAACAAAGAAACAATAAAATTGAAGCCTTTTCCGTTCAGATCCAGAAAAATCAAACTCCAAAAATCTTAAGGACAAAATCAAAATCACTAACGATTTAGGATGAAATCAAGATTGAAGTACGAAATCCAACTTCAAGCATACACAACAATCATTTTTAAAGAGGAGGAGGAGGAAGGAGATAGAGAAGAAGAAGAAAGAGAAGAAAGAGAAGAAAGAGATGTTACCAATTTCAACTAAACAATTGAAACAAAAAGAAATCACAAGCTTCAAATCTGCAAAGAAAACAAAGAAATGATGAAGGAAATAAAAAGAAGAAAAAATAGCGGGAGAAAGAGGAAATAAAATTTGGCAGGGGTAGTCTGGGAATCATAAAAAGTTTCAAATAGAAAATATCTACTTGATGGGAAATGTGATTCTTAGGGATTCTACTTATGTCATATTTGCAAAGTTTGAAAAGTGAAAGACATAATTGCTAAATCTTAAATTTATTTAATTATCCAACACAATTTTTCTAAAAAAAACAAAAGGAAAATTATTCTTCACCCGATCCCCACCCCAATCTTTGCAAGGGGATTTTCACGGGGATGAGAATTAAATAGAGGGGCAGAAATACGGACGAGGAAGGCTTTCTTGTCTTCCACGCCCATGGTCATCTCTACTTACCTTTAGAATTTAGAAAATTGGATTTCAAAATATTTATAGATTCCACAGTAGAAAATTTTAAAGAAAACCATCATTGAAAACAATTTTTTTTAAGGAAACAAATCAAATATTTTTTTAACAAAACTCGAAAAGAGTAAATTTTAAAAACTTAAAAGTGTTGAAAATATTTATAGAGAAATTTTATTAAGAAAAAGAGCAACCATGACATAAACTTTTAAGTATTAAACGAACAAATAATATTATTTACAAGTATATTAAAAATTACATTTAGTAAAACATATTCGATTTCCAAAAAATCGACTCACCTCGAAAATTCTAAAAGATTACTCTTAAATATTTCTAAAATCTGTTAAAGGAGATTATGAATTAAAAAGATTAACAACCATATATCTTACAAATTAAAGTGTTATATTAAATTGACAACATAAAAACATTTTATTAAAGATATTAATTAAAGTAACAAATAAAAAAAAATACCAAAGAAATGGTGTAAATACAATTATTAGAATAAATTTATATGAAAGAAATAAATAAAGAGTTGCACTATAACAAATAGCCAAAAAAATATATAATAACTAACTAAAAAGACATACATTCAAAGGCAATGATTAATTGTAATTAGAGATGTCTACGGGGTGGGACAGGGTCGGGATGCCATTCCCCGTCCTCGTTTCCCATTTCATTCCCCATCCCTATGAATTCCCCATGGAGATCAGGGTGGGGATTCCCCGCGGGAAATTTTTATCTGCTACCTTTTTTTTTTTTTGGTAAAAAGTCAATTAATTTTTAAATCATTAGTGTGAGCAAATTTTAATTAAATAATTAACTTTATCACTAAATTGTTTATTATGATTAGTTTTATATGACAATTTAAACATATTCATTATCTTTCCCAATAAATAATCAAATTTGAAATTTAAATGTAATATTTATATAGTAATAATAATAACATAACATTAAATAACTATACTAAATAAATATGTAAAAGCTAATCGGGGCGGGGACGGGAAACGAGGCGGAGCCGGGGGCGGGGACAGGGAATGCATTACCCGTCCCCGTCCCCCTTTAGCTCATGGGGAATTTTTCTCCCCCACTCTCTCCCTCATTCCTCGCCTAATCGAGGAATCCCCGTCCCGTTCGGAGCGGGGGCCCCGCGTGGAAAAATTGGACATCTCTAAGTGTAACACCACGCTCCCTTTTTCTAGCATAGTACAAATAAAAAAATACCACATGACATATTTTTATTGGTTGCAACCAATGGAAAATTTTTTTAATACCACATGACATGTCCCAATTATATAATTTTATTTTTGTAATTTTTATACATTGCCCCACGTCAATTTTAAATAAGGGTTTATCTTTATCCCTTTTTCAAACTTTCTCTCGTCTTTATTATTTTTTATTTCCAAAAAACTCTCATCTCTAATTTATCCCCTTTTTGTTTCATTTTCTCTCTATTTAATTAATTTACAACTCTTCACATTCTTTTTTTTTTAACTTTTATTTTCAACACAATTTCAAAAGTTTCACACTCATATCATCCTTTCACACATATATAAACTATAATAATAACTTAAAATAAAAATAATAAAATAATATTGAAATCACTTGTCATAAAAATAAGAAAAATAATATTAACACTAATAATGATTATCGCAAAGACATGTTGTTGCATTATATGTCTTGTGTAGGTCGAATTCAATCAAGATCAATCCTCAGTTGGTGAAGAAAAGGCTAAGGAAAGCTCTACTTCTTCACTGAAGTTCTCTCTGTTTTTCTCTCTTATTCGATAAGCACTATTATTTCCTCGATGAGTATGTACTCGTTATTCAATGAGTTGCTACTAGTTACTCGATGGTTTTTTTCTTCTTTCCTCGATGAGTTTCTGTTCTTTCCTCGATGGAACTAAATGAGTATTAATCTTTACTCGTTGCAACTCGATACTCTGAAAACATTGTGATTTGATTATAAAATCGTGTTTTCGTTGATTTGCAAAGAAATAGATGAAGATCGAAGAAGAAGATAAAGAGAAGAAGAAGGAACACATAGAGTTACGTGGTTCGACCAATAAGCCTACGTCCACGGGAAGATTCTTTTTCTTTCTCACTTGAAGATTGCTTATAGCAGTTGTAGTTTATAGAAAAATAGAAAGTACGATGAATTCTATATTGTTTTGTTCTGATCAGTGGTATTTATAACACATACCATCTGATCGTTATAAGATATAAAGTTTGTTGTGTAAACTAAACTAACTAAAAAGTATTTGAGTCATTGTTTTTACAATTTTTCTACCTTGACTCTAATGCCTGCAATCTTCTGATCTTCCTGATTCTGACCATTCTATTTACCCTATGTCTGGAATTTCGAAACCAATTTGTTCTAGACATTTGATCAATTTAAGTTTTGATACTGGTTTTGTCAACATGTCTGTTGCGTTCTCTAATGTGTGAACTTTTAAGATTTATATTTCCTCAATCTTAACTTTGTCTCTAATGAAATGATACTTTATATCAATATGCTTTGTTCTAGTGTGGTATTGTGGATTTCAGGATAAATGTATAGCACTTTGGTTGTCACAGTAGAGTCTTACCACTGTTTAACTTAATCCAAATTCTTTCAACAATCCCTTAAGCCACAATGCCTCTTTACTTGCTTTAGTTAATTCCATATACTCAGCTTCTATTGTAGATAAAGCCACTATAGGTTGCAATGTGGCTTTCCAGCTGATTAGATTAGGACCATAAATGATAGATAGCCTGTAAGGGACCTCCTTTTATTTAAATCACCAGCATAGTCAGCATCCACATATCCATATAGCTCTAAGTTTGGTTCAGCTGATTTTTGGTAGACTAATCTTGAGTTTTTAGACCAAACTAAGTATCTTAGGATCCATTTAGTGGCCTCCCAGTGTCTCTTACCTGGGTTAGACATATACCTACTAATAAGACTAGCTGAGTATGAGAGATCAGGTATAGTAGAAATCATTAAATACATTAGGCTTCCAACTGTCTAACTATAGGGTATAATAGACATCTGTTTTTTATGTTCTAAGTCAGAATCTATAGGAGAGTTGGCTAAGGATAACTTGAAGTGCTGAGCAATAGGCAAGCTTACAAGTTTAGCATCACTTAGTTTGAACCTTTTTAGGATCTTCTCACAATAGTTAAATTGGTTTATGCTTATGATAGACTTTTCCCTGTTCCTTAGGATCTCAATCCCTAAAACTTTGCTTGCGTCTCCCAAGTGTTTCATGTCAAACTCTCTTTTTAGGAGGTTTTTAACATGAGTTAAGTCTTCCTTGGACCTACCTGTCAGTAACATGTCATCGGCATATATGAATAAGTAAACCTTGTCATTGTAGAAAGTTATATTTACATAAACACATATGTCATAGGAACTTCTTTTGAATCCAATGCTAGATATATAGTCATTGAACCTTCTATACTAGCATCTAGGTGATTGTTTCAGCCTATAGATTGACTTTTGAGTAATCAATAGAGATTCTCTTTCCTTTTAACTTCAAATCCCTTAGGCTGCATCTATTGGGGGATGATGCCCTAAACTCTCATATCCTATAGTTTGTAAACGCAGTTTTGAACAAACACTTGTGATATATAATATCTGATATTTTCTTCATTTATTGTCTATGAGCATTAGATGTTTTATTTGCTTTACCACAAACCAATAAACTAAAATCCCTGTTTTTTGTTTGTAACTTAAGCATGTATGTGGAGACATACAAGTAGATCATGTCTTAAGTGATAACCAAAATGTTCTGTAGTATATGGATATAGGAGGGAAACTTTATCATGGTAATGTTATGGATGCAACCCACTTTGTAGAATAGTTACAAATGTTGTGACTTACTACAGATGGTCTAATCCTGATAATTCATGTGAGGACATGCGAGCGGGGGCATTCTATACAAAGAGTTTGTATAAGACTTGACCACAAAGTGTTAACGTCTCGTTATATAACACCGTTCATAACAGAGACTTCACTACACTAGGATGACCATAGGTAACATGACCTCAATACTGAGTGAGTTGAGAACTTCTGCCTTTGAGGGTGGTCCTTTGATTTGTATGGGTGTGAGTGGCCAGATCGCCGACTCAAACCTACCACTTCGGAGATTCGTTTGATTTGGGAGTTAGGAACTCAGCTACACAAGATGGAATTCAATTCTTCCCCAAAGCAGAAGTAAGTAGATAGATTTCCCCCTTAAAGGCTGATCTCAGGGCTTGAACGATGTGGTGCCACACACCTTCTCACTGCCCGAGAGGTGTCCATACATAGTAGGACTATGTTGTATTGTTTATTAGAGGGATCAGTGGTACTTAAGAAGTTAGATGTAACTACAGGGGAAAATGGTAAATTAGCCTAATGGTACTTACGAGTGATAACTTGTAGAAATATAAGTTATTGTGGCTCTTAAGTTGGAATAATTAAGGTTTTTAATGATAAAATCTCTTCATTTTTAGAAGGAACACATGGAATTACTCAAACATTAGCAAACTCATGCAAAAGAATGTTTATTACTAAAATACTGCGACACTAATGCATTATATTGCAGGATTTCAACAAAAGGACACATGATTAAGAAGTGTCGCAGGCAAAGTTCTAATGCATGGGCCATGCATCGGAGGGATTCAAGGCAAGGAAGATTCATTGATTCAAACTGTTTGTGTTAAATCACCACTTGCAAGCATGGGCACCTACAGCAAGCAGCATCTGAAAAGTTTCTGAGTGTCAAGCGGCTGACCAGGGCATGGACTTTAATGCTGCCCATCATCAAGCTGGAGATGACCAATGCCTATAGATAGAAGAAATCCCTCCAGAGTTTGAAGTTCAGAAAATTTCAAGTTCCCACTCTCAGTATTAGCTTAGTCGTAGTTTTAGATCTTTAGAGCTATGTTGTGGTACCAAGAATAGCAGAAGGGAAGAGAACCATCATCACTGCCGATCAAGGAGCAGAGGAAGCTGAGCTTGAGAGAGACACTTCGTCCAATTCTTATACAAGTGATTGTACACAACTAGAATTGAGCCAAAGAGATATAAGAGATTGTACTCTGCGGCTTGACTTAGTTCTTTTCATCTCATTTATTGCTTTCATTATTTCATCTGATTAAGTATTCCTTTTGTAAAGACAATTTGCTTCTTTATAAATTCATATATTTGATCTATCACACTTTGCCATTGTTTATTTCTTGTTTATGTTGGATGCATCTATACTTCATGCAAAATTTCATTTCAAACGCTTAAGCCAACTTGATCAATTGGTAAAAGCATCTTTAGCTTAGACTATTCGAGAGAATAAATAAGCCACCATCAAGTAGAACACCTAGTACATCTAGAGATAGACTTACTGGTGTTATATTGCATTATGTGTTTGATGCATACATCCTAGAGATAGGTTTTGTATGTTATTCACATTGAGAAGTGTCGAATAGAGTCTAACGCATAAAGAAGATAAAAAAAATCATCACATTCATCACATTCTAGTCCGTGTACATTCATCTTAGATCGACGCATACCACTTGCACTAAAATCCATTTCCATACGACCCATCATTCTCTACTCAACTCTTTTGTATCTTCTTGCACACACACATCACCTTAGTGTAAATAACACATTTCTTCATACTTTTAGGAAATCCCTACAACATCTACAATGCAAGGTCTGCGTTAGCTTAATCTGAATCCCCGAGTTCGACCCTGGACTTACCTGGAACCTAAATTGAATTTATACTTGGGTCTGATTTAGGAAAACTTGAACGTCAAATAGAGGAGTGTCATGCGTTCTATTGCACATCTCTAACGCATCAAAGTGTTACGAATACATCAACGCATCAAGACATCAATGCATCAATGCATCATTCATACTTAGAACTTATTTTTCCAAATTATTTTATACAATACACTCTCAGCTCAAATCACGATAGCAACGAACAAGTTTTTGGCACCGTTGCCGGGGATTCAGCAACAAAACTAACAAGAAATTTTGCTTGTATCTTTTGTAGGAACACTTCGTTCGAAGGAGTATTACAAGCTAAGCCTAAACTTGTGAACGTTTATGAGCAGGGAGAGCACTTCTGAACTTATATACGACCCCAAAGTTGAAAGGACCTTTCGACGAAGAAATCGATCTAATCGTCATCGAAGGTTAAGCCAACAACTTCTCAGACAACAAAACAGGCAACAAGAAATGGCGGATGAACAGGCAAATCAGAACTTAGCTCAACAACTGGCTCACGCTGCGCAAAATCCGATCTTAATGGCGAACAGTAGTACGCGTCCCATGAGGGAGTATGCGTCTTCTGTATTGTATGATTTCTCCTCAGGAATCATATACCCTACGCCAGATGAGACAAGATTCGAAATGAAATCTGTGATGCTTCAAATGCTCCAAACTGCTGGAAAATTTGGGGGTGATCGTGGAGAAGATCCTCACGCCCACATGAAACATTTCCTGGAAACATGTAACTCATTTATGATTCCTGGAATCACCCCAGAAGGGATCAGGCTATCTTTGTTCCCCTATTCTTTGCATGATGACGCAAAGCAATGGGTAAATTCACTAGAGCCTGGTAAGATCACAACTTGGGAGAAGTTGGTGGAGAAATTCATGCAAAAATAATTCCCACCTACCACCAACGCAAGGAGGCATCGAGAGATCATGAACTTTGAGCAAGAAGAAACTAAAACCTTAAGTGCCGCGTGGGAGCGTTTTAAGGGATTGGTCAAAAATTGCCCGAACCATGGATTACCACTAACCATTCAGATGGAGACTTTTTTATGGTCGATTGAATAGAGCATTGCAGATGGCAGCCGACGCAGCTGCAGCTGGTGGAAGTATGGATAAATCTTATACTGAAGTTAAGGAGATATTAGACCGCATTGCTAAGCACAACATGGAATGGGTGGACGATACGTATGACGCAAAAGCTGACAGGAAGAGGAGATCTCAGAATGTTAATTCTATCGATTCCAATGCAATAGCCACACTCTCTGCACAAGTGGCTACTATGACCAACCTTTTACAGAATATATCGCTAGGGAACGCATCAAATCAGTAGAAGGTGAATCAAGTAGAAACGTTCATGCAGCCCATGGTTAGCTGTGTGGGCTGTGGAGATCCCCATTCCTACGCTTATTGCCCACAAAATCCACAATCAGTATGCTTCATTAAAAACAACCCATTTTCAAATATATATAATCCCGGATGGAGGAACTATCCAAATTTTTCTTGGACAGGAAATCAACAAGAGCACCACCCAGGGGCGAACCAGCAGCAAAGACAAGGACCGTTGCCTGCATTCCAACCAACGCATCAGCCACACCAACAGTCCTTAGTAGAGGAGATCGGGCGTTGAGCTCAGCATCTTCGCTTGAAAACGTATTAAAGGAGTATATCGCCCAGAATGGCGCGTTGCTAAAAAGCCAGGTGTCGTCTATCAGAAACCTAGAGATACAGGTGGGGCAGATAGCGAGTGAGTTGAAGAATAGGCAGCTTGCAGTTTTGCCTAGCAACACTGAAACTCCTAGGAATAACAATGGAAAGGAGCAATGTCACACGGTGACGTTGGGAAGTGGCAAAGCTTTTGAAGAAAGAACCAGGAATCCAAGAAACAACAATCCTTCAAAAGAACGCAACACACGTTCAATGTCATTGAAGATCAAGAAGAAAAAACGCCTGAAACCACAAGCCATTCAGAGCCAAGCACGTCTAACGCGGGAAAACCTGCGGTGCCGCTAAACACACCATTCCCTAGACGCTTAATGAAGAAGAATGATGAACAACAATTTAAGCGTTTTCTTGAACTCTTGAGGCAATTGCACATCAATATTCCACTTGTAGAGGCCTTGGAGCAAATGCCAAAATATGTCAAATTTTTTAAGGACATTTTGACAAAGAAAAGAAGAGTCAGCGAGACGGAGGTAATTGCGCTAACGCATGAGTGCAATGCCTTAGTAAGCAGCAGTCTACCCAAGAAACAGAAGGACCTTTAGAGCTTCACAGTCCCGTGCTCGATAGAAGGGTTGGATGTGGGACATGCATTATGCGATTTGGGAGCAAGCATTAATCTCATGCCACTCTCAATCTTCAAGAAATTGGGAATTGGTGAAGCATAACCCACTTCTGTTACTCTTCAACTTGCTGACAGAACGATCAAGTATCCTGAAGGAAAGATTGAAGATGTTCTATAAAAGTTAACAACTTCATATTCCCAGCAAATTTTATCATCTTAGACTATGAAGCAGACATGGATGTACCAATTATTCTTGGACGACCCTTTCTAGCCACTGGGAAAGTTTTAATAGACGTGCATAAAGGAGAATTGACTATATGCATAGACAATCAAGAAGTGAAGTTTAATGTGTTAAACGCATTAAAGTTCCCGGGCAGTGAAGAATGTCAACTGAACAGAATAGAGTTGCCTGAAGAAGAAGTGACCCAAGTGTGTGAGGTCCTCGCGTTGGAGGAAAACATGAAAGAACCTGAGCCACCAAGTCTTAGTGAGCGGCGGACGAAACCAACGCGTCCATGAGGATCCGCCAGAACTTGAGTTGAAGCCATTACCTAGTCACCTTAAATATGCCTTCCTTGGAATAAATAAAACTTTACCTGTAATTATTTCTGTGAATCTTACCGATCCTAACGAACATTCTCTTTTGCAGATGCTGCAAAAGCACATGCGTGCAATAGGTTGGACGCTAGCGGACATCCGTGGCATCAGCCCATCTTATTGCATGCATAAAATCAGGCTGGAACAAGGGAAATCGGGATCAATCGAGCCTCAACGAAGGCTGAACCCCATAATGAAGGAAGTGGTCAAGAAAGAAATCTTAAAATGGTTGGACGTAGAAGTGATCTATCCTATATTTGATAGCAGCTGGGTAAGCCCAGTCCAATGCGTTCCTAAGAAAGGGGGAACAACAGTGATAGTCAATAGCAATAATGAGCTCATACCTTTGAGGACTGTCATGGGCTGGCGCATCTGCATGGACTATAGGAAGCTCAATACAGCAACTAAGAAAGACCACTTCCCCTTTCCCTTCATTGACCAAATGCTTGACAGACTGGTTGGAAAAGAATTTTATTGTTTCCTTAATGGATACTCTGGTTATAACCAGATTTTGATTGACCCAAAAGATCAGGAAAAGACAACATTCACCTGTTCCTTTGGAACGTTCACGTTCAGACACATGCCCTTTAGGCTATGCAATGCATCTGGAACATTACAATGGTGTATGATGACAATTTTCTCTGACTTCTTGGAAAAGACCATTGAAGTTTTCATAGGCGATCTCTCAGTCTTTGGAGACTCATTCCAATCATGTTTAAATAACTTGGAGACCGTCCTCGCTCGATGTGAGGAAACAAACCTTGTGCTGAATTGGGAAAATGTCACTTTAGGGTGACTGAAGGAATTGTCTTAGGCCACAAATTATCTAAAGCTAGGTTGGAAGTTGATGAAGCCAAGATAGATGTCATAGTTAAACTTCCACCACCATCAAATGTAAAAGCTCTATGAAGTTTTTTAGGACATGTTGGTTTCTATCGAAGGTTCGTTAGAAGATTCTCTCCAATGGCGAGATCTCTAAGCGCATTATTAGAAGCAAATCGTCCCTACGATTTCAATGACGACTGCTGCGATGTGTTTGAAACATTGAAATATGCGTTGACTACAGCTCCGGTACTAATAGCATCGGATTGGATGCAACGTTTTATTCTCATGTGTGATGCGAGTGATGTTGCAGTAGGTACCATGTTGGGGCAGAAGAAAGGAAATTTGATAGACCCCATCTCTTATGCGTCCAAGACACTGAACGACTCTCAGGAACACTACACCACCACAGAAAAAGAAATGTTGGTCGTAGTGTTTGTCATTGAGAAGTTTAGATCTTATTTAGTTGGTGCATCAGCGACTATCGACACAGATCACTCAGCCATAAAGTTCCTGATGAGTAAAAAGGACGTGAAACCAAAATTAATAAGATGGGTGCTGCTATTACAGGAATTTGACATTGATATTCAGGACAGAAAGGGAACTGAGAATCAAGTGGCTGACAATTTGTCCAGATTAGAAAATCAGGAAATACAAGGCCAAGAAAATGAAAACAAAGATTCATTTCCTGATGAAAGCTTGTTCAGAGTTGAAGGCAGAGAACCTTGGTACGCAGACATAGTTAATTACTTAACTACCAAGCAATTCCTTGAGAACTTCAACTTTCAACAAAAGAAATTGTTAGTACATGATAGCAAATTTTATTTTTGGGATGAACCGTTTCTCTATAAACAAGGCCCCGACTTCATCATGCATCAATTTGTTCTAGAGGAAGAGACACAACGCATCCTGGTTAAGTGTCATGACTTTCCTTACGGAGGGAATTTTGAAGGGCAAAGAACCACTGCGAAGATTCTTCAAAGCGGATACTTCTAGCCCACCCTCTTCAAAGACGCAAGGGAGTATGTTCGTAAGTGTGACCCTTGCCAATGCACTGGGAATATCTCATCAAGGGACGCAATGCCCTTGAACAATATTCTTGAAGTTGAATTATTTGATGTATGGGTCATTGATTTTATGGGACCTTTTCCTCTATCCTGTGGACAACAATATATCCTGCTTGCAGTAGATTACATATCAAAGTGGCTAGAAGCAATAGCTTGTGCTATAAATGATACGTTAACTGTTTCTAAGTTTCTTATCAAGAACATTTTCACATGCTTTAGAACGCCAAAAGCCCTGATAAGTGACGAAGGTACGCTTTTCATTAATCGCATCATTTCTAAATTACTTGCCAAATATAATGTTACGCACAAGATCGCTACCGCATACCACCCATAAATGAACTGTCAAGCTGAGGTATCAAATCGGGAAATAAAATCTATACTGGAGAAAGTTGTCAACGCATCGTGGAAAGATTGGGCACAGAGGCTGGATGAAGCACTCTGGCCTATAGGACTGCCTACAAGACCCCCATAGGTATGTCTTCATACTCTCTAGTATTTGGAAAAGCTTGTCACTTACCTCTAGAGCTAGAGCACAAAGCTTTTTGGGAAATAAAGAAGCTAAATTTAAACTTGGACACCGCGGGCGATCAACGCAAACTTCAGCTCAATGAGCTTGAGGAGTGGAGGTTGAACCCATACGAGAACAACATGCTCTACAAGGAAAAGACCAAACGTTGGCACGACCAATGCATTAGTAAGAAAGAGTTTGTTGTTGGCCAACAATTTTTATTATTCAATTCACGATTGCGTTTGTTCCTAGGAAAGTTAAAGTCAAGGTGGTTAGGACCAGTCATTATCAAAACAATCTTTCCCCACAGAGTAGTAGAATTACCGCGGGAGGATGACACAAACGCGTTCAAAGTAAATGGCCAAAGAGTGAAGTCATACTTTGAAGATGGCATAGAACGTCAAAAGTCATCTCTCGTACTATGCGAAGCCAACTGAGGCGCGTGGAAGCATCCCTGCGTTCGCATCGACACATATTCCAGGGACGCTTCCTCTTTTCTTATTCTTTTTGCATTATGTATTTTATCAATGCGTTCGAGTTTACTTTGTTTGTTTGTCTTTGCGTTTTAAGATTGATTGTTGAATGTTATTGCCTTCGTAATTAGAGATTTATTTGTTTTAAATTAAAAAAAAAAAAAGTTGTGTATAATCGGGATGGGAATAAACGGACGCGTTAGACTTAAGTCTAACGCATGGCTCAAGTCTAAAGGATGCGTCTCGAAAATGCAAAGCACTCGAGTGCTTGGAAACCCAAGACACGTCCCTTCGACTTCGCATTAAATACGGACGTCAAGCGCTGCTTGACGTCACCTCTCTCTCTCCCCCAAACCTATATAACTCGAGAAACCCTTCATTTTTTCTTCTTCCATTGCCTTCAAGCTTTCTGCGAAAGAAAAGAAAAACCCTAGCACTCATCGTTTCCTTTACCGTCGTTCGCCCAAACATTTCTTCGGTGACTCTTCAACAACGATGTCTTTAGCGTCCGATATCCAGAATCAATCAATGAGCTTTGGAGACATGTCGTCGATAAGCTCTTTCTTTTCCTCGTCTGTTTCAACATCGCCTCCCCCAAGCCCTAAAAAACCACCATTTCTACTAAACACTTGCACGATGGGCCATCTTCCACCTCCTAGTGATCGTCTCGGTCGAAACCCACAAAAGCCACCACAAACCCCTCTTCTAAGACCACCCAATAGCCCAAAACCACCCCAAAACCAAAACCTAAAACCCCTTAAAAAATAAGGCAGCATCCTCTGTCATCCACGGCTAGCAAGAAACCGTATACCAAGGCCACCCCACCACCACTCATTCCAAATATCACCCCGATAGGTGCGACGCATGACTCTATCCCAACCTACCTCCATAACGTACCATCACCAGCCGTGCGTCCACCTCCTCCACTGTCTATACAACCCTTGGCCACCATCTACCCAGTTGAAGCAAACGTGTCCAGCCAACCACCGCGTTCACCCATCATCATCTCATCCCCTGGGTCGCCGCATACCCCATCCGGCACCCCACCATTCACTCCACCAAGACCAGCTCTGACAGTTCTACATCAGAGCGAAACCTCGAATAACTAGTAGAATTGGCTCGAAGGGACGAGCGAGAAGTGTTTGGAGCAATCTTAGCAAGTCTGAATCAAGGCCAAGAAGAAGAACAAGTGATGCGTTCTAACCCACCTAACGCATCACTTGAAATGGATGAAGCGGAGCGTTATGCAATGATGCTCGAAGCGGAGTTAGAAGAAGAAGATGAAGAAAGGGAAGTTGGCCCAGACGCATCGCAATCTGGCCAAACTAACACGAATGAAGGGCCTTTAAAAGCAAAAAGAGTGATCAGAAAGAGAAAATTAATTTTGGAGGAAGAAGAAGAAGAGCAGTCCGCATCCGGTCCTGAGGATGCAACGCATGGGAGCTACTCAAGGCACAATGCGTTAGAGAAGGAATTGGAATATTATCAGCCCAAAGGCAGGGGCGAAGAAAGTCAGCTCTCCGAAGGGAATTGTAAATCAAATTAAGGGAGCTGGCACAAGAAGCCAAGGCACATGAGGCAGGCAAGCGCAAGGTAACCGACGCATTACCTAAAAAGACCACAGGAAGGAAGCCTCAGTTCAGTAATATTCTTGCAGAGAAGGGCTTCCTTCCCAAATGCAACCCATTGCCAGCATACATAACTGAAACCATAGAAGCAATGGGTTGAGGTCAGCTATGCATTAGGCATACAAGAATATGGCCTAAACCTGTCCGCCAGTTTTACAGCAGTGAGTTCGACAGGGAGAAAAGTACAACATTTATTGATGGGGTATTGGTGCGCTTCTCAGCCGATAAGATCAATCAAATGTTCAATATCACGAGTAATCCGGAAGCAGAAGGAAATCACATCTTGGAACAACCAACTCCGAGCCAAGTTGAAGATGTGTTAAGAGTGGTAGCTAAGCCTGGAAGCAAATGGCAAATGTCAAGAAATGGAGCAAAGATGCTAGCTTCTAGGAACTTGAAGCCAGATGCGAATCTATGGTATTATCTGATTAAGAGAAGCATCATGCCTAAAACGCATGATGAGACATTGTCAAAAGAACGCGTCTTGGCTACGTACTGTATCATGCAGTACATCCCTCTAGATGTAAGGAGAATAATAAGGGATCAGATCAAAGCCATCAAAACCAAACCACGAGGCAACTTTATTTTCCATGGCTGATCTGCGCAATATGTGAATGCAGGGGCATCCCTCTAGGGGATGATTATGAGGAGATCGAGGGTCTAATGGACATCAAGTTAATTAGGAATTTTCTTCACGGTTCGTCGCATTAGCCTACCCTACCTCGTAAAGAACTAGCAGCCAGACCTCGATCATCCAAACGCACCCCCAAAAGAAGACGCGTTCGGATAATTGAACACAACGATGAAGCTTCAGAGAATGAAGAGTACGAAACAAAGCTTGCACTTACAGATGAAGAAGCGTGGGCAAACCTAAACCTCACTCTCCAAAACTCACCAATGGCTTAGCGAGAAGGGAGTCTTGATCCAACGCACCAAGAGCCTACTGATGTAGATCAAGACATCCCTTGTCCCCTTCTTTCGCCCTCACCAATTCCAATTCCTACTTTTGTGCCTCCTCCAACCATTTTTGAACCAACTGGGTTAGGGTCAAGTAACATAGGAAATTTTGAAGACCCATTTGAAAGAAGTGAAGAGCCAGCACCACCTTAACACAACACAGACATTGAAGAGTCGAAAACTTTCATCAGTGATCAACTCTGACCATTGGTTTCGTCCATTGAAGATCTTCAACAACAAAATAGGGTTCTAAGGGATTACTTAAGGCAGCAAACAAGAAGAATGCAAGACCAATTTTTTTATACAATGCAGTACATTAATCAGGTCTTGGTCGGAATGTTTGCCCTGCCTCCGCTACCTGTTCATCTTAGAAACCCTTTGCGCTTTATGGATGAAGAGTTTAACTGTCCAGCGCAATAAAGTTTTGAGGTGTTGGTTATTTTGTACTTTGATTTATTTGTTTATCTTTTGTATTTGTTTGCCTTGTTTGTTTATTCCATGTTATCTAATGAAAATGAATGAAAAATTTCTATCATTCTTTTCCTTGTGTTTGACCTTAACATACTTTTTTTTGTTCTTTAGATATTTTCTGGTCTTGTGTTTTGCCTTACCTTAATGATATCAACAATATGAAATCTATAAGTATAGAGTAGGCGTTAGGAAATTCAACAAAGCCTGAACTTCTCTAAAAAGACTACATGTTTTCTTTCTAATGCATGCAAGTTTTAATTCAAAACTCTTTTCGGAACTCTCAAAGCCTTTTCGAAATTTTGTTTCTCTTTTAGCAATGAGGATTTAGCACATCTCCAAATTTGAGAAAGAGGGAAATCCGAGTTAAGACACATTAATCGAGTACATCAAAAAGAAAGGGAACAAAATAGAAAAATGTTAAACACAACTCCTTTGTCATTACTATAAAAGAAAAACCTCAAAGTGGCATGAGTTAAAACGTTGGAAGAGGCACTTAGCCGTAGTTGGATGCTCGCATGACACCCGTGGGGGCAAGCCAAAACAAAATTAAGTCTCCTATACCAATGCGTCCCAAAAACACCTCTATCTAGTTTAAAAAAGTTGTATCTTGAAACGCATGAATATTAGATATGAGTTTAGTTGTGAAGGGCTCTCACCCGTAGTTGGATGCTCGCATGACACCCGTGGGGGCAAGCCAAAACGAAAGTGATACACCTGGAACAACACATGAGTAATTGAAAATTTATATTTTTTCTTTTTAACCGGCATCTATTTTAAAAAAGCATCTAACGCATTGTTGGTTTAGAAAAATACGGGAATGTTTTGAGAAATGAAAGGTGTTGTTGATGAAAGGCTTGTTGTACCTGAAACTAAACATTATTCCTTTCAGAAAAGAGCCAATCTGTGTTACATTTTCCTTACTCTTGTCTCAAGCTTATAATTGAATATGATGAGAGGCGAACTCTGCACACTAAAGACAAAGGAGATAACAAAGAATTATTTATGGAATGCTTGAGGACACGCATTGTTCAAATTTGGGGGTGGTGATAACTTGTAGAAATACAAGTTATTGTGGCTCTTAAGTTGGAACAATTAAGGTTTTTAATGATAAAATATCTTCATTTTTAGAAGAAATGCATGGAATTACTCAAACATTAGCAAACTCATGCAAAAGAATTTTTATTACTAAAATACTGCGGCACTAATGCATTATATTGCAGGATTTCAACAAGAGGCTAATGCATGATTAAGAAGTATCGCAGGCAAAGTTCTAACGCATGGGCCATACATCGGAGGGATTCAACGCAAGGAAGAATCATTGATTCAGGCTATTTATGTCAAATCACCACTTGCAAGCATGGGCACCTGTAGCAGGCGGCGTCTGAAAAGCTTCTAAGTGTCAAGCGATTGACCAGGGCATGGACTTTAATGCTACCCATCATCAAGTTGGAGATGACCAATGCCTATAAATAGAAGAAATCCCTTCAGAGTTTGAAGTTCAGAAAATTTCAAGTTCTCACTCTCAGTATTAGCTTAGTCGTAGGTTTAGATCTTTAGAGCTGTGCTATGGTGCCAAGAAGAGCAGAAGGGAAAAGAACCACCATCACTGCCGATCAAGGAATGGAGGAAGTCGAGCTTGAGAGAGACACTTCGTCCAATTCTTATACAAGTGATTGTACACAACTAGAATTGAGCAAGAGAGATACAAGAGATTGTACTCTACAGCTTGACTTAGTTCTTTTCATCTCATTTATCGCTTTCATCATTTCATCTGATTATGTATTGCTTTTGTAAATACAATCTGCTTCTTTATAAATTCATATATTTGATCCATCACACTTTGCCATTGTTTATTTCTTGTTTATGTTGGATGCATCTATACTTCATGCAAAATTTTATTTCAAGTGTTTAAGCCAACTTGATCAATTGGTAAAAGCATCTTTAGCTTAGACTATTCGAGAGAATAAATAAGCTAACATCAAGTAGAACGCCTAGTACATCTAGAGATAGACTTACTGGTATTATATCGCATTCTGTGTTTGACGCATACATCCTAGAGATAGGTTTTGTATGTTATTCGCATTGAGAAGTGTCATATAGAGTCTAACGCATAAACGAAAATAAACAAATCATCTCATTCATCACATTCTAGTTCGTGTACATTCATCTTAGATCGACGCATACCACTTGCGCTAAAATCAATTTCCACACGACCCATCATTCTCTACTCAACTCTTTTGTATCTTCTTGCAGACACATACAGCACCTTAGTGTAAATAACACATTTCTTCATACTTTTAGGAAATCCCTACAATAGCTACAACGCAAGGTCTGCGTTAGCTTAATCTGAATCCCTGAGTTCGACCATGGACTTACCAGGAACCTAAATTGGATTTATACTTGGGTCTGATTTAGGAAAACTTGAACGTCAAATAGAGGAGTGTCATGCGTTCTGTTGCACATCTCTAACACTCAACGTATCAAAGCATCAACGCATCATTCATACTTAGAACTTATTTTCCCAAATTATTTTATACAATATACTCCTAGCTCAAATCACGATAGAAATGAACAACGAGCATCTGTGAAAGGTTATCGTACTATTGATTGGTTATATCTGATGGACATAGAAATATATCTGTGATAAGAAGAGTTCAGCTGTCAGTCTTTAGTGGAATGTCTGGCAATTAACGAATGGTGGATCTTGTGGCTAAAGAGTTTAGTCAGTTATTCACGTATCGTTGGAGCTTTGAGCCATAGGTCCATAAGGTCCCCTTGGTAGCTCAATGTATTCAAGTTGAGAATAAGTTTTTGGGTCAGTTTGAAATGTTCAAATTGACAAGAGGAAGTTTGATTATATATGATATGATTGAACTAGTTAATTATATATGATATGATTGACTTTATATATGAGATACATTATTTGGAGGAAAATGGATATAAATATGATTTATATCTAGTGGAGGAGAAAACACTATGGTTTATATGTGATATTAAACTATAGGTTAATGAATATAATATTATTATATTTATTAATTTTTAATTGGACAATTATAGGATAATTGTGCCAGCGATTTCTCCGTAACCGTATGATAGTGGGAGGTTTCATTCAGTTTTCACAACTGAAGAATAAAATGAAAATTGTTTTCATTTTGTAAGAGATCACAGAATTCACTCACGCATAGTGTATACAGCCTATCGCATAGCAAACCGAGAGACTACACGATAGCTCAAAGTTTCTACACGATCGTATACACGTGCGCCTCTTTTCAAACGATCGCATAGGAATTGCTAAACGATCGTCTAACTCTTTCCTAAATGATCGCGCGCTCGAGCGATTACTAAACGATCGTCTATACGATCACAGCCTACGATAGTGTACCTTCTTCTAAACGATTAAGCATTGTCTATACGATATACCCGATATTCTCCCACTTGCTTGGTCGTAGTATACGATCCTCTCTTCCTCCTTCCCACTACCAAATCCAACAAAGCCCACACCTCTTGAATTCTCACACCAAGAATACCAAAGGTTCTAAGTGGTGGTGTCATCCCCATTCTTGTGTTCGTGTGGAGGCCATTCGTGGGTAGACGACTGGTGATTTGGTGAACAATTGCTTGGACGTTCCAGCAAGAACGAGAGAAGCAATCCTTGTTCGAGAGCGAGATTTCGGGGAAGAAAGGTTCTTCAACTGGTACGTATCTCTTCTCTTTGTTATTTAGTTCTAAAAGCATGCTGGTAATTTGTTATATATTGTATATCTATTCTGTTAGAATGTAAATGTGGTAATTCTGTCACAATGAGTTTGGAACGATTCGCTTCCGCTCAAAGGTACTCTTGTATAAGAGTTCCTTCAGCATCATGTAGATTGTCTCTTCTAAACGTCCATGAAAGAAGACAGTTTTCACATCTAATTGATACAATTCTAAGTTATTTTGAGCAACCAAGGATAAGAGAAGCCTTATAGAAGTTTGTTTGACAATTGAAGAGAAAATCTTTGAGTAGCCTATTCCTTCCCTTTGTGTAAACCCCTTTGGAACCAACCTTGCCTTATGCCTAGGTTTCTGGTTACAGGATGCACCTTCTTTGAGTTTGAAAACCCATTTAGAAGCTACTGGTTTATAACCCTTAGGAAAAGGAGCTAAAGACCAAGTATCATTCACATTTAGTGAATGCATGTCCTTATTCATGGCTTTTATCCATTTCCTTTCATTAGAACAACTTGTTGCTTCTTCAAAAGTTGTTGGTTCTTGGTTAGTAGGAGCCACAACAACATTTAGAACTAAATTCATATAGTTCATTTCAGTATACCTTACTAGAAGGGTAATGATTCTTCTTTGTCTATCCTTAGCTAAGGCATACTGACTCAAGTCTGGTTGCTGATTAACAGTCTCCTTTTGTTTCCCTACTTCTTCCTCAACTTCTTCTGTGTCACTAGGTAAGTTAGGTTTTTTTGGTTTCTCAGTAGTTAACATCACCTCAATTCTTGTGGTAGATGTCTCAGCTTCATCCTCAAGCCTCTTCTCCTTTTGTATAAACATCTCATTTTCTCTAAAGGTGATGTCTCTGATGATTATGAACTTCCTCTCTACTGGATGCCACATTTTAAATCCTTTTGACTCCCTTTGTAAACCTACAAATATGCACTTAGCATCTTTGACCTTCATCTTTCTCTTATTTTGATGAACAAACCCTACACACCCAAAAACCTTAAGGTTTTCTAGATTAGGAGGATAATTAGTCCACTTCTCCTCAGGAGTAAACAACTCTAGAGATGTGTGAGGGCACCTATTCAAGGTGTAAACAGTATAGGCTGTAGCTTCTACCCAAAATTTTTCACTTAAGATAGCATCGGAAAGCAAACATCTTACCCTTTCCATTATAGTTCTATTTAACCTCTTAACAACCCCATTTTGTTGAGGTGTGTACCTCACAGTCATATGCCTAGTTATATCATTCTCACTATAGTATTTGTCAAAGTCCTTATTACAAAATTCAAGCCCATTGTCAGTTCTAAAGTATTTTAACTTTTTAGATGTTTGTGTTTCTATCATAGCTTTCCATTTTTTAAACTTCCCAAAGACTTTGTCCTTAGTTTTAAGGAATTATATCCAACTTTTCCTAGAAAAATCGTGTATTTAGGTTAGAAAATACCTTGAGCCACTAAAGCTTGGTGTAGGTGATGGGATTGATGTCTTAATTCTCCCGGAATCGCGTAGTTTATAATTTATACACATTGTTATGAATAAAATAAGAGTTATTTTATCTAGCATTTACTTATATCCAATAAACAAAGCTCCATGGTTATTGTATGTAAACTTAAGCATGTATATGAGATATACAAGTGGATCATGCCTTAAGTGATAACCTAAATAGGTCTGTGGTATAAGGATTAAGGACGGATACCTAATCCTTGTGACACTACGAATATGACCCACTTTGTAGAGGTTTGCAAGTGTTGTGAACTACTATAGATGGTAGATCATGACCATTCATGTGGAGACATGCGAGCGGGGGTGTTCTATACAAAGAGTTTGTATAAGACTGGACCACGAGATGACTAGTCTCAGTATATAATGTTGTTGATACTGGAGACTTACATCTCATCAAAACGACCATAGGTGACATGACCTCGATCCTGAGTGTTTTGAGAACTCTTGCCTTTGATGGCGGTCCTTTGATTAGTATGGGTGAGAGTGGCCATATTACCAACTTAACATGCCTACCTTTTGGAGGGCTTGTCTGATTTGGGAGTTAGGAATTCAGTTACACAAGATGGAATTCACTCATTCCCCGAAGTAGGGGTAAGTAGATAGATTGCTTCTTTAAGGGCTGATTCTGGGGCTTGAAGATAGTGGCCACAACTTCTCTTTTGAAGAGAAGACTCAATAATAGTAGGACTGTGACTTATGTTCATTAGAGGGATCAGTGGTACTTAAGGAGTTAGATGTAACTACAGGGACATAACGATTATTGGCCCAACTGTACTTACGAGTGATCTGTGAAGGGTTATCGCGCTGTTGATTGGATGATATGGACACATAATATATCTGTAGTAAGGAGAGTTTAACTGTCGATCTTTAGTGCAGTGCCTGGCAGTTAACGGATGGTGGATCCCGTGACTAAAGAGCTTAGTCAGTTATTCACGTACTGTTGGAGCTTCGAGCTACAAATCCATAAGATCCCCTTAGTAGCTCAATGGATTCAAGTTGAGAATCAGTTCTAGGTGTTGATTTGAAATGTCCAAATTGACAAGAAGTAATTCAATTATATATGATATGATCAGTGTGATGTATGAGATACATCAAGTGGAGGATTAATGTAAATGAGATTTACATTAAGTACCATGAAATAGAAAAAGAGTTATGGTTTATATGTTTCATGTAGATGAAATATTAAAACTATAGGTTATAAATATACTATGGTAAGTTGGTTATCATATATATTTATAATAATATTAGTTATTGGATAATTATCTCTTTTTCTCTAATAACCAATTGAGTGGTTTCATGGTAACCATGAGATAAAAGGAAAAATGTTTTCCTAAATTTGGTAGTTGATGATTTTGAGATTTTCCCTTCTCGAAATTACTCATGGTGGCTGTCAAGTGGATTAGAGTCACTAAACGATAGTTGAAGAGAGACTAGACAATCGTGGAGTGACACTACACTATAGTCACTCAGCTAGCCGATAGCTAAATGATCGCGGAGCTTTTCTAAACGATTGGGCATCGTCTATACAATAGACCTTATCATCTCCCACTTGCTCAATCATTTACACGATTATTCTTCCGCCAGTCTCATCCTCTAACCAAGTTCACACAGAGCCCACACTTCTGGATTCTCACACCGAGAATAGCAAGGTAGCCATTGTGGTGGTGTCGTACTCAACTCAACATAGTCGAGGTTTTTGGAGGCCGTTCGTTGAGTTCGTTGTGTTTTTTATCTTGGAGATCGCCGTATTCGTGGTTGTTGTGATCATGCCGTGTTGCGGTCGTAGTGTTCGAATGTTCGTGATTACAGCCTTGGAGATCGTTCGAGCATTTGTGATCGAGGGTATTTGAAGATGAGTCTTCAAAGGTATGTAAAATTCTTCCCTTGATCTTTGTAAAGCATGTTGTAATTTCGTATGTTGCATGACCGATTAGTTTCCATTTCTTGATTGTAAATATGTATGTTCAAATATGAACATAATTTGGAACGATCATTCCACTACTCATGGAAATCTTCATGTCCAATTTCCTTCAGTAGGAGATGGTCTCTATAGGTCAGAATGAACATAGTCCAGTATTCCTTTGGTGGTATGTGGTGATAAAAATTTGGAAGCATATATGATGCATGTCTTAAGCTATGCGTATGTTCTCATGCGTCGGTGGTCATGCATTGGAGTGGAAAGTATGTGTTAATCTCATATGCAATGACCATGCGTTCCTATCACAAGTTTTCTTGCGCTCTCGCTAAGTATAACAAGATCGCAAGTTTCTCGGGTGATTTGAGGTCGAACTCAGGGACTTATAGCTAAAATGTAATGAAAGTAATGTGTTTGCAGCAAAGAATAAAAGAATTTGAAGGTTATTGGCTATGCGTTGCTCCTACTCCTAACTAACAGATTAAGCAGTGGAAGTATGACTACGAGAGATAGAGACACAACAACTGTTAATGTGTAATAAAATGCATGGAAAAAATAGATAAAATTGCGGGGATGACTTCACTACAACACTAACCTTGATCGCAAGGGTAACCCCAGCCAGCGCAAGCTATGCGATCATGCTACACACACTTGACGAAGACTTATGCGATGCGTATGCGATACTGTCGAGAGGCCTTATTTCTAAGTCCCTATTCCTGCTCACTTGCTCTCACACATAAACAAGATGACTGCATACCACCTTATCCTACTTAAAGGGTGCATACGCTGTGTAATAGCAAACAAATCTTATTCCTAAGTCCTCATTCTTGCTTATGTGATCAATCTGCTCTCCCGAGTCTAGAATTGGTTTTTAGACTACTCTCCCAAGTATGCCTAAATGATGAATGATGCGCTCATAAGACAAGGTAATCACATAAAATATGGCTGACATAAGAATATTCCTATCCCTAGGAATACTTGCTTACTTTGCTTAATGCGTTCAACTACTTACCCTCCCAGGTAATTGGTCGCTGCTGATTCTACTCATAGACAAGTATTGTGTCCACTTATAGACAAGCGTTGTACAGCTTCACACTAAGCAAATAGGATTTTCTCACAATACTCACGCAACACACACCTCTCTGTGGTTTGCTACATGCTTCATATCCCTATGTCGCATGATTAAGTATGCGATACTCTAGTAGTCTCACTTAGTCGTGCAATGAAAGTAAAGGATGATAGAGAGAAGTAAATGAAGATAAAGTTGAAGGAAAATATAGAAATGCATTGATCACAAAATGTATTAATATCTTAAGCCACAATGTAATACAATACAAAGAAAGAAGAGATATGGAGGGCCAGATGGAAGCAATGCTTTGCTTCCATCAGATGTGTGTCAAGGCTGTCGGTGGTGCCATGGATGGGAGGTGGAGTAGTCTCTCTCGAGATCTAACTCCGGTAGAGCTCCGGTCGTCACTCGGAACGGATGGAGAGATGAAGAACTCTCAAGCCTATCTTCGCACGCTTTCATCTGGATCACAAGAATCTGCCCTATGGCAGAAAACCTTGGATACCTTCAGGCAGGGAATGCCTTCAGGTAAGGTTCCTTGGATTATTTGAAGTTATGCTCTAAAGCTTCTATTTATAGAGCTCGAGCGCCAACTGCATTAATGGTCATTCTCTGAAATTCTGCAACTAACGACGTGATGGACTGCTCTGAATCTCTGCTGCTAAAGGCGTGGTAGGTGAAATGTCAACATCACTGACACTCCCGAGGTATGCGCTCATGCTTGGTTTCCGAAGTGTCAATGCATTCCACCACCCTTGCGTTCATCCCTCTATTATGGTTATTACTCTGTAGCCGCAATCTCTCTACGATGACCGCATTTGTTCAATAGCCGCAACACCCATACGACTGACGTATGCGATCACCTTATGTGATCGTCTTCGCGATAGCCTGGCTTCCGCACATGCAATTGATTCCTGCGTTAGCTACAAAAATAGACAATTGAACGCATAATAACGCATAAAAGTGGATTAGCCGAGATTCTTAATGTCGATCGACACAAGCTCATTTTCTCATGAATTCTAAGTATAATCACCGCATATTCTACTTAACAGCCCTCAAAACAAAGGCTTCATTCTCATCACCAATCTTTTTGTCAATGCTCTTGAACTCAGAAATTGTCTTTTTAAACTCATCCAGATTGTCTGATAGTGTTTTCGCAGAATCCATATTAAATGTGAAGAACTTTTCCCTTGAAAACATCTTGTTAGGTAGATACTTAGTTGCATAAAGATCTTCCAGCTTGACCCACATTTTGTAAGTCATGTCTTGATCGATCACCTATCTCAAAATGCTATCACTAAGATTAAGAACTAAAGTTCCATATCTTCCCTTTCTTGAGTTGTTAACATAGATGGTGAAGGAACTCTTTGGGGAAGACAACCTTGAACGGAAACGAATCAACCAAATTCTATTTTCATTGAATATAAAGTTTACAGTAAACAATAAACAAGATATGCATTTAATATAAATTTCAGCATGCAAAATAATTAAAGGGTTTCAAGAAACCTCACATTTGAAGACCTTTCTTCACATTTTCCCTCGAACAAATCATGAACTCCTTGAAGACTTTCTTTAAGAATAACCTCGAACAAAATTGAACACTATCATAAATGTTTCCTTAGTATTCTCAGGGTGAGTACCCAAGAGTGGTGGTATCTGACTATTTTGGTTTTGAGGGAAAACTTAATGGTTATGAGGAAAGATCGACAACTCTCTCAAAAACTCAAACACACAGAATTCTTCTGTTGTTTTCTCTTTTCTATCAAAAAATTGATTATCAGCCCCTTAATGAGAAGAAGAAACTTTTTCCTTTCTACTTGCCAAAAATAACCACCACCCACTTACGTGGGTGGAGAGAAAATAAGGGGAAGGGAGTCGTAACTCCCTTCCTTATTATTGAAATAATAATAATATAAATATAAATATGATAACTAACTTATCATATTTATATATATATATATGTTAAATTTTATGTTATATCAAATATAACATATAACCTATAGTTTTAATATTGTATCACATACAATATAAGCTATAGTTTCTTTTCTCTTTTATGTGGCATTTAATATAAATCATATTTATATTAAATTTAACAACTATAAATCCAATTCATAGAAAAGATATTTGAATCTCATTCAAATATTTATTTCCTCCCACTAAGCTATAATGTATTAAATACATTATACCAATTATATCACATATAATTGAATCAACTTAATTATATCATATATAATTAAATCTCTTTATAAATTTGAATAATTTAAATTAATCCAAAAATTGACTCTCAATTAATCCTATTGAGCTACCAAGGGGACCTCATGGACCTGTAGCTTGAAGCTCCAACGGTACATGAATAATTAATTAAATTCTTTAATTAGAATATTCACCATCCGTTAACTTTCGGGCACTCACTAAAGACGAACAGTTGCACTCTTTGCACTATAGATGTATTTCTGTGTCCATTTGATATAATCAATCAATAGTAAGATGACCCTTCACAAATTGTTCGTAAGTACAACTGGGCCAAATTACCATTTTCCCCTATAGTTACATCTAACTTCTTAAGTACCACTGATCCCTCTAATAAACAATAGATCATAGTCCAACTATGACTAAACCCCTCTCGGATCAGGAGAGGGTGTGGCACCACATTGTTCAAGACCCGGAATTAGCCCTTAAGGGAGCAACTTATCTACTTACCCCTGCCTCGGGGAATGAGTGAATTTCATCTTGTGTAGCTGAGTTCCCAACTCCCCATCAGACATATCTCCAAAATGGTAGACTTGTTGAGTTGGGTATCTGGCCACTCTCACCCATATAAATCAAAGGACTGCCCTTATAGGCAGGAGTTCACAACTCACTCAAGATTAAGGTCATGTTACCTATGGTCATCTTAGTGAAATGTAAGTCTCTATTATGAACGACATTATATAATGAGACTAAATATTTCGTGGTCCAATCTTATACAAACTCCTTTGTATAGAATATCCTCGCTCGCATGTCTATACATGAATGATCAGAATCATATCATTTGTAGTACTTTACAACAATTATAACACCTACAAAGCAGGTCATACTCGTAATGTCACTAAGATAAGGTACCCAGCCTTATCCATATACTATAGACCATTTAGGTTATCACTTAAATATGATCTACCTATATATCTCTACATACATGTTTAAGTTACAAAGATAATCTTGTATGTTAGTTTATTGGTTTGTGGTTAATGCAACTAAAATATCATATATTTTATAGACAATGAATAAAATATCATATATTTTATTAAATACAAAACGAGTTTGTTCAATAATGTTTACAAACTATAGGACCCTTTGAGACTTAGGGCGTAAACTCCAACAGGTGACAGAGTAGATGGGTCTAAAAGGGCTCTATGGGCTTTCTGTTGTCCAATAATAGCCTTGATTTTGGCCTTCCACAGACTAAAATCACCCTTTCCATCAAACTTTTCTATCTCAAATTTAGCAACAACCATCACTAACCTGAAAAGAATGCCATTAACGATTTTTTTTAGTATCTTGATGCTTGAAGAACATTGATTTTGATGATCTTCAAACACTCTGATACCAATTTTGTTGGATTATACTGTCTTGTGTAGGCCCAATTCAATCAAGATCAATTCTAAGTTGGTGAAGAAAAGGCTGAGGAAAGCTTTGTTTCTTCACTGAAGTTCTCTCTGTTTTTCTCTTTTATTCGATAAGCATTATTATTTCCTCGATGAGTATCTACTTGTTACTTGATGAATTTTTACTTGTTACTCGATGGTTTCTTTCTTCTTTCCCCGATGAGTTTTTGTTCTTTCCTCGATGGAACTAGTTGAGTATTTATCTTTACTCGACGCTACTCGATGAGTATTAATCGTTACTCGATGCTACTCGATGAGAGAAGTTCTTGACTCGATGCTACTTGATGAGAGAATTTCTTTACTCGTTGGAACTCGATACTCTGAAAATGTTGTGATTTGATTATAAAATCGTATTTTCATTGATTTGCAGAGAAACAGATGAAGATTGAAGAAGAAGATAAAGAGAAGAAGAAGGAACAAGTAGAGTTACGTGGTTTGACCAACAAGCCTACATCCACGGGAAGACTCTTTTTCTTTCTCACTTGAATATTGCTTACAGCAGTTGTAGTTTACAGAAAAATAAAAAGTACGATGAATTCTATATTGTTTTGTTCTAATTAGCTGTATTTATAACACATACCATTTGACCGTTACAAGATATGAAGTTTGTTATGTAAAATAAACTAGTTGAAAAGTATTTGAGTCACTGTTTTTACACATGCCATAATAAAAAAAATTAATAATAATAATAAATTTTTTAAACTTTTTTATTTGTCAAAAAAAAATCAACATTTCTAAAAACTCTCTTTTTCACCCTCAAACTTATGACTTTATTTCTCAACATCTTCAACCCATCTTCACTAATTTGTTTTTGGAAAAATATCTTTTTGGTCCCTAGGTTTTTTATTTTGTTTCTATTTAGTCCCTAGGTTTCAAAATGTTACCCATTTCTTGAATTTTGAGTTTGGTTTCATTTTAGTCCCTAGGTTACATAATGTTACAATTTTATTCTTGACATTTGAGTTTTGCTTCAGTTTGATCCCTATGTTTCAAGATTTACACTTTTAACCTCGATTTTTCACTAAATAATCATTTTACGTCTTTGGGTTAATTTATGTTAATAAATTAAAACTTATTAGAAGAATTAAAATTAATTAGATTTCACTATTTGTATCACTTTTCAAATTAAATTTATAATATTACTTCATAATAATTTTCAATTAATGAATAAAAATTGACGTCAATGATTGAAAGTGAGTATTTAATGAAAAATTGTGGTTAAAAATGAGGATTTTCAAAAATAGAAAAAATAAGGGAAACTATTTACACAAAATAACAAAATTTAATCTTCTTTGATAGAGGCTTATAGAAGTCTATCAGTGATAGAAACTGATAGAAGTCTATCATTATACTATATGATAGATGCTAATAAAAGTCCATCAGTGTCTATTAGTATTTTTTTTTTTTTTTTTTGCTATTTCTGTAAATAGTTTGACATTTTTTCTATCTGTGAAAAAATTCAACTAAAATGTAAAATCTTGATACGTAGGGATCGAGTTGAAACAAAATTCAAGCATAGGGTAAAATTATAACATTTTGAAACTTAGGTCTACGTTGAAACAAAACTCAAAACTTAAAAACCAAATGTATAACATTTGAGAACTTAAGGACCAAATAGAAACTAGACCCAAAACCTAGGGACCAAAAATGTATTTTTTTTTTCCTTTTTCTTTCCATTCTTTACTGATTTTCTTCTTTAAGCACAGATGAGAGCTCTCATCTTCCCCCCAATATATGCTTCTCTCCATATATATTTTTTTTACCTCATCTCTCTCTTCTTTTTTTTTTCACTACACATTTTTAGTTTCTTTTTTCTTTTTTAAAAATAAAACAATATTAAAGAAAGACCATGGAAAAGGAAGAAGAAAAACAAAAGGGGAAAAATGAAAATAAAATAATAAACAGTGGGACTTGAACAAAATCAAGCATTTTCTAAACCACAGGACTTGATTATTCAATCTTGAAACATAGAAACTAATTTGACACAGACCTCAAATCTCAATGACTAAAAGTGTAATTTACCATTTTTATATGCTAGGGAAGTTAATTGAAAAAAAGATACGTGCCATGGAAAGTATACTTAATTGAAGTAACTTAAATACTAGGAACCCTTTTTACTTCAATTTTTTCCCTCTTTTAAATTTCAACACAACAATTGAGTTAAGTTATGTTATTTAGATTAGATAGACACTACATATAAAGCATTGTGTATAGTCAATGCAAAGCATAATTTAATGAAAATATTTCATTTCCTTAAAAAATTCATTAGTAGCACTCAATAAAAGAAAATTTTGTTTTGCTCAATATGTTTTTCTATTGCTAGCTAGTTCAATGTTTGTTATGAATGTATGGCATACAATTCTTGTTCAATATTAACACAACATTTTTTAGGCCAAGAAATCCATTTTTAGGTCATCTTGCTATTGATCTAAATTTAGCTTTACTAAATCTCTAGCTATAAAAAGTGCTTCTCATATTCCCAAAACTTCATCCACTCACAAAAGCAAGACTTGAATCATCACCAAAAGAAAACACACCAAAGGAAGAACAAAACAAAACACCAAAAGGAAAATGGCCAAGAAGATTATTGCAGTGTTTTTCATGTGCATTGTTGTGATGGCTGCTTTTCAATTTGCCACTGCCAATGAAGAGGTGGAAAAATATGAGGCCAAATTTGAGGCCAAATACAAGTCTTGCTATGAAACTTGTGAGAAGGAATGCCTTGAAGGAGGCAATGGCCAAAGCTTTTGTGAAGTTAAATGTGATGAGGATTGTGATGAAAAAGAAACCGCTGGTACGACTCTTTCTTCTTTCTATCTCTCTACTAACATCCATGATATTACCTTATTTTTTCGTCAATTTTATTGACATTTTATACATTTATGAGTTCTACATCATTATAAAGATCGACAATATATAACAAAAATATTTTTATGTCTTTTTTTTGTCAATTTAAAAATTATTATTTTTATATTAATTTAAGTTGTTGTATATTTGTTTTACAGATAAGCTACACATCGAATTGCATTGAATAATGATCGAGGAACAAAAGAAAAGAAGATTGCTTGAGAAGGATATCATCAAGTAGTAATATTGTATCAAAATCAAGCTTGTAATGTAATTTAATATTAAAATTAATAAAGTTCTTGGTCTTTGGTGTTATTGATATGTGAATGGATCATTGCCATGGTGGGTGTTATTTTTATTTAAAAACAAAATATATTTATAATTTCCTATAAATAGTTTATCAACTCTTATACCCATTTGCATTTTGTTTAATCCTTATTCTCATAGATATGATCACAAAATTCAATTGATTTGAGGGGCTTATCATATAGAAAAATGAGTTTTGCAAGAGCTTTAGTTAATATATAACAAGTTGATAATAAGAACCGGCAAGTAAGAGCTTAATTCATTAGCTACTTTATCACCAACAAAGTGACAATCAAATCCAATGTATTTTGTCTTTTCATGAAAAATTGGATTTTTTGCCCAATGAATAGTAGCCTAATCATCACAAAATAAAAGAGATGGTTCTGTAATGAAAATGCTCAATTCTTTAAGTAAAGAAGACATGGTTCTGTAATGAAAATGCTCAATTCTTTAAGTAAAGAAGACAGCCAAACAAGTTCATAAGTGGCAAAAGCTAAAACCCTATATTTGACTTCTGCAAATGACCAAGATATCACACTTTACTCCTTTGATTTTCATGATACAAGAGTATTTCCTAGGAAAGTACAAAGACTAATAGTGGATTTGGGAGTATCAGGACATGAAGCTCAGTCAAAATCAACAAAACCACACAACTAAAAGGACTGTGAAGGAGAATTAATGATACCTTGCCCTGAAGAAAGACTTCAAATATCTCAATAAATGGTGAGCAATTGCTATTGCTTACAAGGACATGCTACATATTCACTAAGTTTGTCAATAGAAAATACAATGCGAGACCTAAAAATGGTTAGATAAAGAAGGCTACCAATCAGCCTTCTATAGACAATAGTATGATCAATCAATAGATCAGTCTCTGAAAGGTGAAATTTTATCTAGCACCAAGAAGTCACATATCTTCTAACAATTGTTGTGTATAATGGCAATGAGAAATAGATGTTCCTTGAGAGGAATGTGCTAACTCAAGGCCCAAGAAGTATCTCAAAAGACGATATGAATCCTTTAATTTGAATCGGTCATCTAGAAGATGTTTCAATTAGTCAATATTTTGATGATTGGAACTAGTAATGACAATATCATCAACATAAACCAAAAAAAGAAGAAAATTATCGCTAGAACCTTTAATAAACAGTGAATAGTCTACTCTAGACTGTTGGAAGCCAAAGAGCAAACAAACTATTTAAAAAGTCTGGAAAATTATTATCAAGAAGCTTGCTTTAATCCATATATCAACTTTTTTTAGCTTACAAACAAGCTTGACTCTTGTGAGGAAAACACCTTAAGAGTTATACTCATGAGGCAAATTTATGTAAACATCATTAAATAACTCTCATAAAGAAAAAAAAGTTTCAATGAAGTCAAGACCTTCCTCTTGAACACAATCCTTTAGGGTATCCTATAGATTTAATAGCTTAAACTCCTAAAGATGGTTCAGCGAGGGTCGGATAGGTGTTGAATCTGAAGGGATTGAATCTTAAGCAGAAACGTGTGATCACCTTGTAATTTTGTTTTCAATTTTACATAAACAAAGTACGGTATAAAAATAATAACGTAATGGATAAACAATCGAGATTAGCATGCATTTAAGAGAAGAAAAGAGGGAAGAGCTAAACCTTACCTTCATAGATTCCCAAATTCTTCGCAATTCCCTCTGCGTCTTCTCCAAAACGTCTTTTCAATGATCAAGAGATACCACTATAAGTGAAACCTTGTTATTCTCTAGGATTCCAATAATTGAATGTGCGGTCTCCAAGACTTAGAAAAGGGAGAAGAAGTAGTAGAGAAAAGAAAAAGAGATGTAGTAAGATATTAGGATTCAGAATTCTCAATTCAAATATCACAAACGTGGGCCATGAAGACCTATTTATAGAGAGGAGGGGTGAACCCCTTCTTCTAGTCTTTCCTATTCCTATGCTAGTTCTAATTTAATTAAATAATTTTTATTTAATTAATTACTCCAGTAATTAAATAACATATATATTAAATCCAATTTAATATATATAATTAATTGATGAATAAATAAACATCACATGTTTATTTATCTCTACTTCTTAAAAGTTAATTAATCATTAGTTAATCAATTAAACGACTATATTAAATCATATTTAATATATAATTAATCAGCATATAATTATTACACATATATATGTGTACATCTCTTTAATATTTGAATCTTATTCAAATATTTTTATTTCTTAATTATAGATCACATCTATAATTAACCATTTTATATTAATCTCACTAATATGTAATTGATTTGAACAATTCAAACCATTCCTCTTATATATTCTTTAAAGAGCTAACAAGGGGACTTTATGGACCTACAGATTAGAAGCCTCAATGATATAAGATTAATTAATTAAACTCTTTAATTAAATTAATCAATTTTCATTAACTACCGGTCACTCCACTAAATACTGATAGTTGCACTCTTCACACTGTAGATTTATTTTTGTGTCCACTAATATAACAAATCAATAGTGAGTTGACCCTTCACAAATTGCTCATAACTATAACTAGGTCAAAATACCATTTTACCCTTGTAGTTACATCTAACTTCTTAAATACCACTAATCTCTCTAATAAACAAATAATTTATAGTCTAACTATAAACTAATACCCCTTGGCCAATGAGAGGTTGAGGCCTCAATGTTTAATATCTAGAATCGGCTATTAAGGGAGCAATTTATCTACTTTCCAAGGAGTGAATTTCATCTTATGTAGTTGTGTTTCCAACTTCCTACTTGGACAAGTCCCCCAAATGGTAGACCTATTGAGTCAGCAACAAGACCACTCCCCATACAAATCAAAGGATTGTACTCATAGACAGAAGTTCACAACTCACTCAGGATTAAGGTCAAGTCACTTATAGTCATCCTAGTGAAATGTAAATCTCTTCTAGAAACGATGTTATATAGAGAGACTATTCATTTCGTGGCCCGGTCTTATACAAACTCTTTGTATAGAATACCCCTACTTGCATGATCCACATGAACGATCAGGATCAGATCATTTGTAGCACTTTACAACAATTGTAACATCTACAAAGCAGGTTATATTTGTAATGTCACCAGGATAAGGTACCCAGCCTTATCCATCTACTACAGACCATTTAGGTTATTACTTAAACATGATCCACCTATATGTCTCTGAAAGAACCTGTGAAGGCCCTGAGTGGAAACGTGGAGATCGTCCCGATTTTATTTTCATAGAATCACATAATTTTACGGTAAATAGAATATGCATAATCACTAATTTACAACATGTATTAATAAGTAAGGAAAATGAAGAATAGGGTTTGAGAAACCCTTATCTTTGAACATCTGGTCTTTTTCGAATTTCCTTTTCTCCAAAATTGGTCACATACCACCACGAACTCGACACCCTCGATCCAAGATGGCCACCACCAATTGGAGCCTTCGTATTCTCTGCGATGAGAATCCAAGGAGTTGTGGGCTATTGGAATTTTGGGAGAAAGGGAGATTAATTTTTTAGAGGGAAAAAGCCTGGGAGAAATTACAAAGAGCTTTACTTGGTTCAGTCTTTTGTGAAGAAGATGAAGACGTGAAAAAAAAAAAAAAAAAAAAAAAAAAAAAAAAAAAACTAAAACTCCTCATGTTCTTCCATCAAAAAATTAATTTAATAAAAAATTTCAACTAATTATTTTAATAAATTTATATATATATATATATATATATATATATATATATTATATATATATAATATATATATATATAACCACCTTATCATATATTAAACTATATATTGTATCAAATATAACATATAACCTATAATTTAATATTGTATCAAATACAATATAATCTATATTTTTCATTCTCTCATTAATGGTATTTAATATAAATCCCATTTATATTAAATTCAATTATATGAATCCAATTCACATAATTATATTTGAATCATATTCAAATATTTATTTCCTCTCAGCTAAACTTTATATTATAGTGTATCAAATATATTATAGTAATTATAATTCCCTCATTTAATTTGAACAATTCAAATTATCCAAAATTGATTTTCATTAAATCTTTGTTGAGCTACAGAGGGGACCTCATAGACCTATAGCTTGAAACTCCAATGGTACTTGAATAGTTAATTAAACTCTGTTTAATTAAATTATTCAATATCCATTAACTGTGGGGCACCCCACTAAAGACTGACAGCTATACTCTTTACACTACAGATATATTTTTGTGTCATTGGATATAACCAGTCAATAGTGCGATGACCTTTCACAAATTTCTTGTAAGTACAGCTGGGCCAAAATTATCATTTTGCCCCTGTTGTTACATCTAATTCCTTAAGTATCATTGATCCATCTAATAAACAATAAGTCATAGTCCAACTATGACCAAACCCCTCTTGGGCCAGGAGAGGGTGTGCACCACATTGTTCAAGCCCAAGAATCAGCCCTTAACATAGCAACTTATCTACTTACCCCGACGTCGGGGAAGAAGTAAATTTTGTCTTGTGTAGCTGTGTTGTAACAACCCCACTTTCTAGGACTAAGAAAGGGAATTGCTACTGCATGCATGCATAAATATTCTCATTGAAGAAAATAAAGTAAATTAAAGAAAATAATCATAATCTTAAACTGCATTAAGTATATAAAAAAAATGTTCTAACATATCTCAAAATCTTAAATTGTTCAACCCGGGCATCCCTTTTAACAAGAAACAATTTATAAAAAAAAAATGAATAAATAAATAGTTAAATTAATTAATTAAATTATGATAAATCCATGAATGGATAAAAACAAAACATGCAAAAATATAAACAGTCAAATGCGGAAGCGAATTCTGGTTCTTAGGCACTGTCACAGATTCCTCTTGTCAGTCCCCCGAGTGTCCTTGCCCTTACCTGAAAAAAAAATAAGGATAAAGGTTGAGTATAAAATACTTAGTAAGTGATCCCATTATCGGAATCAGACTATGCATCCATGAGCAAATAAAGAAAAAAAAATTAGCCCGTGGCTCATACAGTTACATCGGTTTTTTATGATGAAAGGAAAACCAAAAGATGTACTATCTTGCCTTGAAACGCATGTCTAGCGGCCCGTAGGCACACCGTCAAACATGATAATAACATGAACGTGAACCCGTGACCCATGCATGTCTAGCGGCCCGTAGGCATACCGTCAAACATGATAATAACATGAACGTTAACCTATCAGTTCACGCATGTCTAACGGCCCGTAGGCACACTGTCAAAACATGAAACATGAAAATAAAAGTAACATGAATGTAAACCTGTCGGCTCACGCATGTCTAGCGGCCCATAGGCACACCGTCAAACATGATAATAACATGAACGTTAACCTGTCGATTCACGCATGTCTAGCGGCCCGTAGGCACACCGTCAAACATAATAATAACATGCGTCAAGGCAAGACAATAAACCGCTCTACTGGTCTATTCATGCATCACATACATAATATCAGTACTGATTATAATTTTAACATGCTCATAATACTTGTAACCACCATGCAACTAGCAAAACATAATATCAAACAAAATCACGCTCCAGAGTCAACCAAGTAACTTTATAGGTCTAATCTAGATCGCCTGGCATGAAGGCACCAGTAATAGTATCACTTATCTCAACTTGGTCACAAAAGTCCACGCAAATAATTCCTTAAAACCTTTGGAAAACTTGAATCAACCCAAAGTTATGGCTTGATTCAAGACAAATTCCAAAACTTGATTCAAGTAGCCAATTTGATCAAGAATTAATTCCAAAATCAATAACTTATTTTTTTTCTCACTATTACTCTCAATCCAAAGAATGACCAACCAGTTTACACAAAACTTACCAAAACTGAAACTATTCGAAGAAGAGAATGGTTCTTTCTTTGTTAGCAACGCCTCGAAATCCAAATCCTGAAAGTCGACACAATGGGTAACACTAAAATTGTTTCCAACACCAAGAGGCATTTTAAAAAAAGACTCAACACCAAACCTTGCCCAAAACAATCCAATCTTACCCAATCTCAAAAAGGCAGTGGCGGGCGAATGGTGGCAGAAGCAAAACTGAACGGCAGGGCTGACGTCGGCGAGGAGAGCGGCAGTTGACTGGCGCAACGGCGAGATAGCGATGCTTGCGGCGGCGACGAAACGACGAGGCTGACGCCGCTGCTCGCGGTGTCGACGGAACGGCAAGGTGAAGGCTGGAAGGCGGATGGCAGACGGTGTTAGCGGCTAGGGTAGGAAGGAAAAGAAGAAGAAGAAGGGAAGGAAAAAACATGCGTGCGGGTTGAGGAGAGAGAGAGAAAAGTAAATTTAATTTACTTTTTTTTTCTTCTTTTTTTTTTCATTCCTTTAACCCTTTCCACAAATATATATATAACCAAATTAAACTCTTCCTTTTCCCTTAAAAAAACAAATTCCTTAATTATCTCCCAAAATATATATACTTATATATATATTTTCCTTTCCCAAAAAAAAGAATCTAATATACACATTTAATTATCTCCATAGATAACCAAATCTCCCAAAATACAAGCCAAATAAAACTCAATTAATTCCAAACAATTAAATCATATTTTAGCTTGGCCAAAAAAAAAAACATAAATCTCATATAATTTATCCAAGTAGCCAATAAAAAAAAAAAAAAAAAACTTAATTACAAAATAAAAATCAGGATGTTACATTCTACCCCCCTTAAGAAACTTTCGTCCTCGAAAATTCTAATCCTGAAAAAGCTCAAGATAATGCATCCTCATGTCGTCCTCGCGCTCCCACGTTGCTTCCTCAAACTGGTGATTTCGCCAAAGAACCTTCACCAAAGCTATCTTCTTGCTGCGCAAAACTTTCACTTCCCTGGCCATGATTCGAATAGGCTCTTCTTCGTAGCTCAGGTTCTCATTTAAATGCAAAGGTTCATAATCCACAACATGAGATGAGTCTGCTACGTACTTCCTCAACATGGAAACATGAAAAACATTGTGAACTGCAAAAAGAGATAGGGGCAAGGCCAGTCGGTATGCTACGGGGCCAACTCGTTCCAAGATCTTAAATGGCCTGATGAAATGAGGGTTCAACTTACCCCTTTTGACAAATCTCAACACTCCCTTCATAGGTGCCACTTTCAGAAACACCTTTCCACCTCTCAAACTCCAGGTCCTTACGCCTAACGTCGGCATAACTCTTCTGCCTGCTTGGAGCCGTCAACATTCGGGCCCTAATCTTCTGTATTGCCTCGTTCGTGGTTTGTACTAACTCAGGTCCTAGTAATTTTCGCTCACCAACCTATCCCAGCATACGGGTGACCTACAACACTTCCCATAAAGGGCCTCAAATGGTGACATACCAATGGTTACCTAATAACTATTATTATAGGCAAACTCTATCAAATGCAGGTGAGAGTCCCAACTCCCTGCAAACTCTAGTGCACAAGCACGTAACATATCCTCCAAGATCTGGTTTAAACGCTCAGTTTGACTGTCAGTTTGTAGGTGAAAAGCATATTGAAATCCAAATGTGTACCCAATGCTGCCTGAAGGCTCTTCCAAAAGTTGGAGGTAAAACGAGGGTCCCTATCAGATACGATGGACACTAGTACCCTGTGCAATCTTACCACTTCTTTCATATACAACTGGGCCCACCTACTCACTGGATATGTAGACTTCCCTGGAATAAAATGTGCCAGCTTGGTAAGTCTATCCACTATAACCCAAATTACTGTAAAACCCTTCACCGTTCGCGGCAAACTTACAATGAAGTCCATCGAGACATGCACCCACTTCCATTCCGGTATCCTCAAAGGTTGAAACAAACCTGCTGGCTTTTGTCTTGGGGCCTTTACCTGCTGACACACCAAGCACTTACTGAAAAACTCTGCTATCTCCACTTTCATGTTATTCCACCAGTGGCAATGTTTTAGGTCTTGGTACATTTTGGTACTACCAAGATATATTGAAAAATGGGGAGTTATGAGCTTCCCATAACAGATCATTCTTAAGGTCATTATCTGCTGAAACACATAAACGTCTTCGAAAAGTAAGACCATTATCTACTGACAAGGAGAACTCACCACCCTGTCCCGTCTTCACCTGCTGCGCTACTTCAACTAAGTAAGGATCACTGCGTTGAGCAATAATGATCCTCTGCCTTAAACTTGGTTGTACTGATAATTGTGCTAACTTCGCAGATACTTCCCCTACCACCATTGCTATCTCAGCCCGCTCAAGGTCCTTACATAAACGACTCTGTTTGGTGATAAGGGCTGTTGAATGGGCTACCTTCCTACTTAGAGCATCCGCCACTACATTTGCCTTTCCTAGATGGTACAGAATCTCGCAATCATAATCCTTCACTAGCTCCAACCATCTACGCTGCCTCATGTTTAACTCCTTCTGAGTGAAGAAGTATTTTAAACTCTTGTGGTCGGTGAAAATCTATATCTTCTCGCCATACAAGTAGTGCCTCCAGATTTTTAAAGCAAAAACAACAGCTGCCAACTCTAAATCATGTGTGGGATAATTCAGTTCATGGTTCTTTAATTGGCGAGAGGCATAAGCAACTACCTTACCTTGCTGCATCAACACGCACCCCAAACCTCTCTTGGAGGCGTCACTGTAAATAACAAAACCACCTGTTCAATCTGGTACGGTGAGAATTGAGGCCGTAACCAATCTTTACTTGATATCTTGGAAACTATCCTCACAAGCCTTACTCCAAATAAAGGAAGTTCCTTTTCTGGTCAACCGGTCAGAGGGGTGGCTATACAGGAAAAGTCCTTCACAAAATGACGATAATAGCCCGCAACCCCAAGAAACTACGTACCTCTCCAACTGTGGTAGGACGAGACCAACTCGTGACTGCCTCGATCTTTGCAAAATCAAATGATACACCTTCCTTGGACACCACATGCCCTAGAAAGGACACATGCTTTAAACAGAACTCGCACTTGGAAAACTTATCATATAACTGTTGCGCCCTCAAGGTCTCTAGAACCTTTCGCAAATGTTCCTCGCTCCGCCTCTGTCTTGGAGTAAACCAAAATGTCATCTATGAAGACTATCACGAAGGTGTCAAGAAATTCCTTAAACACCCTGTTCATTAGGTCCATGAATACTGTAGGAGCGTTCGTCAATCCAAATGACATTACGACGAACTCATAATGCCCATACCTCGAACGAAAAGTTGTCTTGGGAATATCACTTATCCTCAACTGATGATACCCTGACCGAAGATCAATCTTAGAAAACACTGTAGCTCCCTGCAACTGGTCAAACAAATCATCAATTCTGGGAAGCGGATACTTGTTTTTTATAGTCACCTTGTTTAGTTCCCTGTAGTCAATGCAGAGCCGTAATGACCCATCTTTCTTTTTCACAAACAGTACCGGCGCACCCCAAGGGGACACACTAGGGCATATGAAACCCTTATCCAAAAACTCTTGCAACTGAATTTTGAGTTCCTTCAGTTCTGTCGGGGCCATTCTGTTTGGAGCTTTCGAGATAGGAGTTGTGTCTGACTTCAACTCGATAGCAAAGTCTATCTCCCGATGCGGTGGCAGACCTGGGAGTTCTTCTGGAAAGACATCCGAGTAGTCACGTATTACTGGCTCTGAAGTCAAGGAGACTTCAGGCTCTCTAGTGTCAACGACACTAGCTAAAATACTCCAGGTACCCTGGTTAAGTAACCTCTGGGCTTTCATGGCAGAAATCACTTTGGGCAGGACCACGGTCCCTGCCCCTTTAAATTTAAAGTTGGCTCTCGTGGGAGGGTTAAAGATCACCTCCTTGCGAGAGCAGTCTATACTGGCATGGTTAGCAGCTAGCCAATCCATGCCCAAAATCACATCAAAATCCCGCATGTCCAAGACTACTAAAGTCACATCCAGTGTATGACTCGCTACTTCAATCTGACATGCTTTTATCTTCTCCTTTGCTAACATAATTTCTCCAGACGGAATGAAAACCGACAACACAAATAGCGATGATATAAACGAATGGGACAAACCCGAATCAAACAATACTAGCGCAAGATGCCCCAAGATTGGGAGCGTACCTGTCACAACAGTGCCTGTTTTCTCGGCCTCTTGCCGAGTGGTAGAGTAAACACGACCTTGTTGATGTTGGGGCCTACCCGAACTCCTCTAATCACGGCCTACAAACTGGTTCCCAAGACCGAACATGCCTCTAGAAGGACATCTATCTACCGAGTGCCCCTCCTGCTTGCAATGAAAAAAACTCTAGTGCCTGCCAAACATCGACCCCAGTGACGTCGTCCACACGAGCTACACACCGGTCGCATCCTCTCCACTGTACCCGTCTCGGTAGCCTGCTGCCTAAAATGATGAAGCAATCTGTCTGAACCTTGAACCTTTTGATGGGGGTGAGGCTTGAAAGCCTTCTGATCTGCCTTCCTCTTTTGACCTGAGGAAGGTCCCGCCCCGAATACTCGTGAAAACTCATCTTCTAACTGTGGGTCCACCTCAGCTGCTAAACGAAGTGCCTCAGCATGAGTGGTTGGTTTGAATGCTCGCACGATACCTCGTATACTGTCTTTTAGGCCTTGAATGAACCTTTCTGCCCTCATGGCTTCCGTGGCAACCAACTCCGGGGCAAAACGGGATAAGGTGTCAAACTCCTGGTCATACTCCTCCACTGACCTGTGTCCCTGCCTCAACTCCAAGAACTCCCTCTGCTTATTGTACCTCTGGTTGGCAGAGAAGTACTTTGCATAAAAGCACTCCTTAAACTGCTCCCAAGTCACTGGATCCCCTCCTACACCCAACATCATTTCTGTCGACTGCCACCAGATCTAAGCCTTGCCGGTAAGCATAAAAACGACACACTGCACCTTCTCGTCTTCTGGGCATTTCATATAATGAAAAATCGTTTCAATCGAGGATATCCATAATTCTGCGTTGGTAGGGTCCTTTAGCGACCCATTGAAGGTGCTGAGGTTATACTTCCTGAAATCTCGCAAATGCTTGGCCTCCACCAAAAGGCCTGACATGCTTTAGTTCTGGATCATGTTCTGAGTCTGGACTTGCGGCACCTGATCCTGTGGTGGTGGTGTCTGATGGAACTGGGCAAACTGAGCCAGTCGTTTGTCCAGCATGTCCTTTACCTTGTCCAACACAGCTGATGTAACTGTTTCCCCAATAGTGGCTGCCCAATCGATAACCTCTGCTGGAGTGACGGGGGTGGGCTTCGTCTGTGGCGGCATGGCCGTGTGCTGAGCTCTACTTTGTGTCCGGGTTCACGGCCACCCTGACCCTGAGGGGTCCCTAGGCGGCAAGAAATCCTTTAGTACTGGAGGGTCCTGAACTTGTGCATCTTAAACTTGTGGATCCTCATCATGAGGATCTTGATCCTGAACTGAAGAATTCTGCTCTACGGGAACACGCCCCCTTCCAGTAACCCTATGACTGCCTCTTCCCCTAACACGAACCATTTTCCTGACAGTTATTCGTAACCACCACTAAGTTACTTTCCTTACTAGCACAAAACACATCAATTGCAATTATAAATGCTATTAACTCGGGTGCATACTATTCTAAATACTTTTCATAAAGGACGTACCTGGCGATGACGAAGAATCCATTTTGCCAAAGGAACAATCTGGACTTACATAATAAGTCAGTCTACAGAACCCCGCTTTCTAGGACTACTAAAAAGGGAATCGCTACTACATGCATGCATAAATATTCTCATTGAAGAAAATAAAGTAAATTAAAGAAAATAATCATAATCTTAAACTGCATTAAGTATATAAAAAAAATGTTCTAACATATCTCAAAATCTTAAATTGTTCAACCCGGGCATCCCTTTTAACAAAAAACAATTTATATAAAATGAATAAATAAATAGTTTAATTAATTAATTAAATTATGATAAATCCATGAATGGATAAAAACAAAATATGCGAAAATATAAACAGTCAAATGCGAAAGCGAATTCTGGTTCCTTTGACACTATCACAGATTCCTCTTGTCAGTCGCCCGAGTGTTCTTGCCCTTACTTGAAAAAAAAAATAAGGATAAAGGTTGAGTATAAAATACTTAGTAAGTGATCCCATTACCGGGATCAGACTATGCATCCATGAGCAAATAAAGAAAAAAAAAATTAGCCCGTGGCTCATACATTTACATCGGTTCTTGATGACGAAAGGAAAACCAAAAGATGTACTATTTTGCCTTAAAACGCATGTCTAGCGGCCCGTAGGCACACCATCAAACATGATAATAACATGAACGTTAACCTGTTAGTTCACGCATGTCTAGCGGCCCATAGGCACACTGTCAAAACATGAAACGTGAAAATAAAAGTAACATGAACGTAAACCTGTCGACTCACGCATGTCTAGCGGCCCATAGGCACACCGTCAAACATGATAATAACATGAACGTTAACCTATCGGTTCACGCATGTCTAGCGGCCCGTAGGCACACCGTCAAACATAGTAATAACACGCGTCAAGGCAAAACAATAAACCGCTCTACTGGTCTATTCATGCATCACATACATAATATCAGTACTGATTATAATTTTAACATGCTCATAATACTTGTAACCACCATGCAACTAGCAAAACATAATATCAAACAAAATCACGCTCCAGAGTCAACCAAGTAACTTCATAGGTCTAATCTAGATCGCCTGGTATGAAGGCACCAGTAATAGTATCACTTATCTCAACTTGGTCACAAAAGTCCATGCAAATAATTCCTTAAAACCTTTGGAAAACTTGAATCAACCCAAAGTTGTGGCTTGATTCAAGACAAATTCCAAAACTTGATTCAAGTAGTCAATCTGATCAAGAATTAATTCCAAAATCAATAACTTATTTTTTTTCCACTATTACTCTCAATCCAAAGAATGACCAACCAGTTTACACAAAACATACCAAAACTGAAACTCTTCGATGAAGAGAATGGTTCTTTTTTTGTTAGCAATGCCTCGAAATCCAAATCCTGAAAGTCGACACAATGGGTAACACTAAAATCGTTTCCAACACCAAGAGGCACCTTAAAAAAAAGACTCAACACCAAACCTTGCCTAAAACAATCCAATCTTACCGAATCTCAAAAAGGCAGTGGCGGGCGAACAGTGGCAGAAGCAAAACTGGACGGCGAGGAGAACGGCGGTCGACTGGCGCAGCAGTGAGACAGTGGTGCTTGCGCTGGCGATGGAATGGCGAGGCTGACGGCGCTGCTCGCGGCGTCGATGGAACGGCAAGGTGAGGCTGGTGGCGCTGCTCGCGGCGTCGACGGAACGGCAAGGTGAGGCTAGTGGCGCTGCTCGCAGCGTCAACAGAACGGCAAGGTGAAGGCTGGAAGGCAGACGATGGACGGTGTTGGCGGCTAGGGCAGGAAGGAAAAGAAGAAGAAGAAGGGAAGGAAAAAACGTGCGTGCGGATTGAGAAGAGAGAGAGAAAAGTAAATTTAATTTACTTTTTTTTTCTTTTTTTTTTCATTCCTTTAACCCTTTCCACAAATATATATATAACCAAATTAAACTCTTCCTTTTCCCTTAAAAAAACAAATTTCTTAATTATCTCCCAAAATATATATATACTTATATATATTTTTTCCTTTCCCAAGAAAAGGAATCTAATATACACATTTAATTATCTCCATAGATAACCAAATCTCCCAAAATACAAGCCAAAATAAAACTCAATTAATTCCAAAATTTAATCATATTTTAGCTTGTCCAAAAAAACATAAATCTCATATAATTTATCCAAGTAGCCAATAAAAAAAAAAAAAAAAAAAAAAAAAAACTTAATTACAAAATAAAAATCAGGATGTTACATATGTTCTCAACTCCCCAATTAGACAAATCTCTAAAATTGTAGGCTTATTGAGTCGACGATCTGGCCACTCTCATTCATTCAAATCAAAGAACCACCTTTATAGGCAAGAGTTCACAACTCACTCAAGATTCAGGTCATGTCATCTATGGTCATCCTAGTGAAATGTAAGTCTCAATTATGAACGGTGTTATATAATGAGACTAGTCATTTTGTGGTTCAGTCTTATACAAACTCTTTTATATAGAATACCCCCGTTCACATGTCTCCACATGAATGATTAGGATTATATCATTTATAGCACTTTACAACAATTGTAACATCTACAAATTGGATTGTATTTGTAATGTCACCAGGCTAAGGTTCCAACCTTATCCACCTACTACAGACCATTTAGGTTATCACTTAAACATGATCCACCTGTATGTCTCTACATACATGTTTAAGCTACCGATGATAACCTTAGATGTTAGTTTATTGGTTTGTGGGTTTAATGCTACTAAATGTCAAATAAAATATCTCATATTTTATTAAATAATAAAATGTTTATACAATAAAATTACAAACTATAGGATCCTACAAGATTTAGGGCATCAACCCCAACAATCTCCCACTTGACCTAATGCTAGTGGGGTGTACAATATAAAAGTCATACTAATATACAGATACACAAAGCAATAGACTAGGGCATAACATGTGCCCAGTACAAAATCTCCCACTTGCCCTAGACTAAATATGGTCTGTCCTATAGACCTATACTCTGTAGGTGATCTTCAAACACCTTAGCGTGAGGGCCTTTGTAAATGGATCAGCAATGTTGTGCTCCAAATCTATCTGCGTAATGATCACGTCCCCTTGATGCATAATCTCTCGAATTAGATGATACTTCCGTTCAATGTGCTTACCGTGCTTGTGACTCTGAGGCTCTCGGGAATTAGCCACAGCACCACTATTATCACAATAAAGAGTGATGGGCTTTGACATGTCTGGAACTACTTCCAGATATGTCAAGAATTTCCTAAGCCACCCAACTTTCTTAGCAACTTCACAAGCTACTACATACTCAGCCTCCATGGTAAAGTAAAAAATGTACCCCTGCTTGGTGCTTCTTCAAACTACTACTCTTCCGTTAAGAGTGAACACTGATCATGATGTGAATTTCCTAGAATCCTTATCAATTTGGACATCAGAGTCCATGTATTCTGTAAGGATCAAATCCTTAGAACCATACACGAGCATGTAGTCCCTCGTTCTCCAAAGATACTTAAGGATGTTCTTAACGACAGTCTAGTGATCAAATCCTAGATTAGACTGATATCTACTACTATTCTCACCACATAACAAATGTCAGATCTAATACATAACATCGTATATATCAAGCTGCCAACAACCGATGCATAGAGAACCTGTCTCATTTCTTCAACCTCTTGAGGTGTCTTAAGGCACTGTTGCTTAGATAATATAACTCTATGTCTGAAAGGGAGTAAACCCCTCGTAGAGTTCTGCATGAAATTTTTACAAGAATCTTGTCAATGTATGATGCCTGAGACAGGTTAGCAATTTATTCTTTCGATCTCTAGAGATCTGAATGCCCAGAAAAAACTGCATATCTCCTAAATCTTTCATTTTGAATTAGGTCACTAACTAAATCTTAATTTCAGTCAGTAGACCTACATCATTCTCAATGAGTAAGATATCGTCTACATGCAACACTATAAAAGCCACTAAACTATTTCTTGTAAACACGAGGCTCATCAACATAAAAATCAAAGTTATAGGATTTGATCGTAGTATCAAGTCTATTCCAAGATCGAGAAGCTTGCTTCAGTCCATAAATGGACTGATTAAGCTTGCAAATTTTTTGCTCTTGACCCTGGGTTATGAATCCCTCAGGCTGCTCCATATAAATGGTCTCCTCAAGATTGCCATTTAGAAAAGCAATCTTGATGTCCATTTGCCAAATCTCATAGTCATAATATGAGGCAATGGACAGAAGAATCCATATAGACTTCAACATGGTAACAGGTGAGAAAGTCTCCTCATAGTTAACTCCCTCAACTTGAGTATAATCCTTTTCCACAAGTCTAGCCTTGAAGGTGTGCACTTTCCCATCAATACCCCATTTTCTTTTGTAGATCCTGCAACCTATAGGTTTAACACCATCAGGTTGATCTACAAGATCCCAAACAGAACTTAAATACATAGACTCCATTTCGAGATCCATAGCTTTGATCCATTCATCTTTGTCAACATCCTCCATTGCTTTCTTGTTAAACAATGGATCCTCAACATCTTCGTCAGCTACCATAGCTAGGATTTTTATTAAACCTATATGATGAACAGGTGGGTTTGCAACCCTCTCACTATGTCGAGGTTCCTTCAACACTTGAAGTGGATTTGACTTGCTAGATGAACCAACTTCAACAACTTTTGTTGAGATGTTGTGTTCTTCAACAACTCTTGTTGAAGATTCAGTAGTTTCCTTGGAAAGTTCATTTAATACAATTTTATTACAGGGTTTATGCTCCCTTATGTGGTCATTTTCTAAAAATGTAGCGTTTATCGACATAAACACTTTATTTTCTTTAGGATTATAAAAGTAATCACCTCTCTTTCCTTTAGGGTAACCTACAAATAGGCACAATTTTGAACGAGGTTCCAGTTTTTTAGGATTTGCCTCAAGCACATGTGCTAGGCAATCCCATATCCAGAAATGGCATAAACTAGCTTTATGACCATTCCATAATTCCAAAAGTATTCTCGTAACACTCTTGAATGGAACACGGTTTAAAATATAAGTTGCAATCTGTACTGCATAACTAAAAAACGAGTCAGGTAAGGAAGCATAACTCATCATAGACCAAATCATGTCTACAGGGTTCGATTTCTCCTTTCTGATACACCATTCTGCTGAAGTGTACCAAATGTCGAGAGTTGGGATACAATTACATGTTCTATCAAATAGTTCTGAAATGTAAGATCTAAAAACTTTCCACCTCGATCACATGGAAATGTCTTAATTGTTTAATTTAATGCATTTTCAACTTCAACCTTAAACTCTTTGAACTTTACAAAAGTTTCAAACTTCTGTTTCATTAAATAAACATATCCATATCTTGAATAATCATTAGTAAAAGTGATGAAATATTCAAGCCTTCCTCTTGCTTTAACATTCATCAGACCACAGAGGTCTGAATGTACAAGTTCCAAAGGTTCTTTGGCCCTATGACCTTTTCCAGTAAAATATCTTTTACTCATTTTACTTCCAAGGCATGATTCACACACAGGTAATGAATTTTCTTCTAACTCACTTAGAAATTTATTCTTAACCAATCTCCTAATTCTATTGAGATTGATATGTCATAACCTTATGTGCCAAAGACGGGTATTTTCTTTAGGAGAAATTTTAAATCTTTTATTTTGAGTTACCACAATTTTAAACATTTCTATGTTCATGAGGGTTTTAGTTGCTAACGGTCTTAGCACATAAAGATTATCTTCAAGATTTGCAGAACAAATATATACACCATTTTTGTAAATAGACACTTTATTTACTTCAAATGAAATAGAGTATTTTTGTTCTAATAAGCACTTTACAGAAATAAGGTTCCTTTTCAAGTTTGGAACCATATATACATTATCTAATATAATATATGATTTCTATAAACAAAGTCGAAGTCCTCCCATTGCCACAGTCAAGATGACGTGCCCAATTCCAACACGCATCGTCATCTCCCCAGTTTTCTATTGCCTCTAGGAACTAATTCCTTGAAATGAAGAATAGACATGGTTAGTGACACCTGAATCAATTATCAGGTTGAATCATCATTCTCCATGAAACAAGTTTTCAATACAAGTAAATCACATTTACCTTGCTTGGCCTTCTTCTTTTTTGCCAAGTATTTGGGACAATTTCCTCTTCCAATGTCCCTCGTGGTTGCAATGGAAACAAATTCCCTTTGCAGCTTTGGCCTTCTTGCTCTTCTGGGCAACAGTTAGTTGGTTAGCTTTCCCCTTTCCGCTTTTCTTCTTCTTCAACTTTTTTGTGTTGGAAGAATAAGACACAGACTTAGTTCCAGAGGATGATTTTCTGTAGAAGTTCTTAGAGGACGATGCAACATTTATCTCTCATTTTTGTTCATTTTTTTTCATCAAGGACCGGAAAGTCTGTAGCTCATTGAGCAAAGTGGTTAGGTTGTAGTCAATCATGTTCATAACAGCATTGTTACAGAACTGTAGGAACCTTTCAGGCAAAAATTCGAAGATGAAGCTAATCTGATTGGCCTATTGATGATAGACTCATTCATCTCTGACACGTTGAAATGGACCATCATGTTGAGAACGTATTCTCTAACAGATGCCTCCTCTTGCATACGAGCATTGAAGATGTGTTTTAGAACATCATGCCTGAGTTGTACAGATGGAAGTCCAAACATCTCCTACAGGGAGTCCATGATCTCACGAGTAGTGATCATGGACTCATACTTCTTGGCCAAGACTTCATATAGGCTTGCCAAGATATACGCTCGAGCCTTTTCATTTGCCCTTATCCGGTGCTTGTATGTCTCTCGAACATTTCAAGTGGAATTTTTAACAGGAATAGGAGCACATTCCTCCATAATGACAAAACGAAGGTCATTGATGATTAGTATTGTGTTGATTGTGTTTTTCAATGTTGTATAGTTTCCACCGATAAGTTTTTCAGTATCGAGTAAATTCAATGTAGCAGAAGTCATAATGAAACTTGCTGAAACCATACAATTTATTTATGTTAGTACTCAATGTATTAATCCATTTGCAAAAACCAATCAAATTTAGCAAAATAATCTAATGCACCCTATGTGACATCTATTTTGCAATAATGTTTTAGTGAGATAGGACAAAAGCCATCGTAGGGTGATAAGGTGCCCCTTCACTGAAATGAGACTATCTCAACCAATAGATAAAACAACTCTTTGTTACTATAACTATCAATCACCATTGTCCGATCCATAAATTATTAAACTCGCTTAACATTTTCTTGTAAGTGTAACCCCTCATTTTAGATTCTAGAGTTTTTAGAATTTCTCCAAAATTGGCCACGTACTGCCACGAACTCAAAACCCTCGATCCAAGATGGCCACCACCAATTGGAGCCTTTTGTATTCCCTGGGATGAGAATCTAAGAAGTTGTGGGCTCTTGAAATTTTGGGAGAGAGGGAGATTAATTTTTTAGAGGGAAAAAGTCTGGGGAAAATTACAAAGAGCTCAATTTGGTCCAGTCTTCTGTGAAGAAGATGAAGACGTGAAAAAAACTAAAACTCTTCATGTTCTTCCATCAGAGAGAAAAAGGGGGAGGGAGCTCCTATAAATTAATTTAATAAAATAATTCAACTAATTATTTTAATAAATTAACTAATATATATATATGATAACCACCTTATCATATATTAAACTATATGTTATATCAAATATAATGTATAACCTATAGTTTAATATTGTATCAAATACAATATAACCTATAGTTTTCAGTCTCTCATTAATGGTATTTAATATAAACCTCATTTATATTAAATTCAATTATATGAATCCAATTCACATAATTAATATTTGAATCATATTTAAATATTTATTTCCTCTCAACTAAATTTTATTTCTGACGTATCAAATATATTATAATAATTATATCATATATAATTAAATTAAATTAATTATATCACATATAATTAATTCCCTCATTTAATTTGAACATTTCAAATTAATCCAAAATTGATTCTCATTAAATCCCTATTGAGCTACATAGGAGACCTCATGGACCTATAGCTTGAAGCTCCAATAGTACTTGAATAATTAATTAAATTCATTATTCAACATCCATTAACTATCGAGCACTTCACTAAAGACCGACAACTGCAGTTGCACTATAGATATATTCCTGTGCCTATTGGATATAACTAGTCAATAGTACGATGATCCTTCACAAATTGCTCATAAGTACAGATAGGCCAAAATTATCGTTTTGTCCTTGTAGTTACATTTAACTCTTTAAGTACCACTGATCCCTCTAATAAACAATAAATCATAGTCCAATTATGACCAAACCCTTCTCGGGTAGGGAGAGGGTATGGCGCCATATTGTTCAAGCCTCGAAATTAGCCCTTCAGGGAGTAATTTATCTACTTATCCTGATGTCAAGGAAGGAATGAATTCCATTTTGTGTAGCTGTATTCCCAACTCCCCAATCAGACGAATCTCCAAAATGGTAGGCTTATTGACTCGTGATTTGGTCACTCTCACTCATACAAATCAAAGAACCATCTTCATAGGCAAGAGTTTAAAACTCACTCAAGATTCAGGTCATGTCACTTATGGTCATTCTAGTGAAACGTAAGTCTAAATTATGAACGACGTTATGTAATGAGACTAGTCATTTCGTGGTACAGTCTTATACAAACTCTTTTGTATAGAATACCCCCCCTCACATGTCTCCACATGACTGATCAGGATCAGTTCATTTGTAGCACTTTACAAAAATTGTAATATCTATAAAACGGACCATATTCTTAGTGTCACCAGGATAAGGTATCCAACCTTATCTATCTACTACAGACCATTTAGGTTATCACTTAAACATGATCCACCTGTATGTCTCTACATATATGTTTAAACTAAAGATGATAACCTTGGATGTTAGTTTATTGGTTTGTATGTTTAATGTTACTAAATGTCAAATAAACATCTCATATTTTATTAAATAAATAAATGTTTGTACAATACAATTACAAACTACAGGACCTTACAAGATTTAGGCATAAACCCCAACAGTCTCTACATACATGTTTAAGTTTCATAAAATAACCTTGGATCTTAGTTTATTAAATTGAACTAATGCAATCTAAATATTAATATAGTACCTCTTGTTTTATTATATATATAATTTGTATTTACAAACTACAAGATACACTCAATTTAAGACATTAACTTCAATAGAATCTGATTCACCATATGTATTAAATTTGATCTAAGATTTATAATTGCATGTTAGGCTACAAATCCTTGTAATTAGGCAGAATCATGTTTGAATCCCTCTTTATTCATACTTGAACTTTTGTTTATTTCCTTTCCTTACTAATTTATGCGATTCAAAATTTATCAATTTTTCTTAGAAGTCATTTATTACTAGGTTGTCATAGTTGCAACCTTAAGAAAGTTCTTGTTTTGATTTTGAAATTTTGTTGAAAAATTGTTCTTTTGGGAGACCGACTTGGAATTCTTTCCAATCTTTTCACTACTTGTAGATTGTACACACTTTGCACTAGATTGAAGACTTTTCTTTCAAAAGATTTTCAATTTAGTCACGTGTTGTCAATGGATCAACTCTTTTGAAAAAACCTATATTTATTTTTAACTTCATTCAATTTTCACATCATTCTACTTCAAAGTTGAATTGATGTGAATTTTATTTCTTTCACCATCCACAACTTTTATTTTCACATCCTTTATATTCCTACACTTTATATTATTTTGTAATTTTTTTCCATTTCTTTCCTAAATTTATGCATTTATAATATACATATAAAAGTTGTCTTACTATATAAAAACGGTGATGAATATGGTCAAAGTCTAATTGAGCCACAATCAAAATCTTATTAACTAACTATAACGATTTAATTTCTATCAATTTCTATAAAGTTTTTCAAAATTTAATTTGACGTTGATATTTCCATACAATCGAGATCTCAATATTTCTATCGACATCGATATTGTGAACCGCTACGAATAGCTTTTGTTACATTTCCCATCTTCGAATAGTTTATCCTCATTTTCATAATTACTATATACTAAAAAAAACTTGTAACTAAGACCCCGTTTGGTAACGATTTGTTTTTCGAGTTTTTGTTTTGAAAACTAGGCACTACTTCTACCTCTAAATGTCTTCCTTTTTTATCTGCTTTTTAACCAATGGTTTAAAAAACCAAATCAAATTTTGAAAACTAAAAAAAAAAATAGCTTTTAAAAACTTGTTTTTGTTTTTGAAATTTGACTAAGAATTTAAGCATTGTACATTAGAAAGATGCAAATCGTGATAAGAAATGGGGAAAAAATAGCCTTAATTTTCAAAAATCAAAAACAAAAAACAAAAGAAAAATAGAAAAAATAAGGGAAATTATTTACACAAAATAGCAAAATTTAATCTTATTTGATAGATACTGATAGAAGTTTGTCAGTGTCTATCAGTGATGAAACTGTTAGAAAGTCTATCACTGATACTATGTGAAAGTCTATCAATTTTTTTTTTTTTTGTTATATTTTTTTAAATAGTTTGACATTTTACTATATTTGAAAATTTTATAAAATATAATGGTTACTAAATGAAGGCTTTAAGAGTTTCAACTTTTCCACCGAGTCTTACATGAAGTTTACAATTTTAGTCCTTTAGATTTGGAATTTGGCCATTTAAATTTATAAAATAATCAACATATTGACCAATGTGGCTGGATTTAATTTCTATTTTTTCAGTCTATAAGATTTTGGTTTAGTTTCTATTGGATTCTAAGATTCAAAATATTACACACTTAATTTATATGTTTCAATTTAGTACTTATGTTTCAAAATATTACAATTTTATCATTAAAATTTGAGTTTTGTCTTAATTTGATCCTTAAGTTTCAAAATTTACATTTGTAACCTTAGTTTTTCAATAGAAAATCACTTTTCATTGACTTTGATGTTAATATCTATCAATTAATTCAAAAAAATTATAAAGTGAAATTTTAAATTTAATTTTAACAATAACAGTAGTGAAACATAATCTTAATCAATAGACATTAACACTAAAGATGGAAAGCGATCAATTGGTGAACAACCAAAGATACAAAGTGTAAATCTCGAAACTTAAGCACCAAAATGAAATAAAACTCATATTTCAATGGTAAATTTATAAAATCATGAAACCTCTAAGAACTAAATTAAAAACTTAAAAACTAAAAGCATAACATTTTAAAGTCTAGAAATCAAGTGGAAATTAGACCCAAAAAGTAATTTTCCCAAATTTCTATAATGGTACTCATGATTTCAAAATCATTAGATGCATACCCTTAATCATAATCAATAGCACTTAACAAAATCAGACAAAGAAATTTAGTTTGATGACTAGCCTACCATGTATAATGTTTGTTATAAATGAATGGCAAATAATTATTTTTCAATTATTGTAACCTATTGTTGTCCTAAAATTTCTAAGAGAGAACCTCTATTATTAGGTCATCTTGTTGTTCAATCTAAATATAGCTTTAATATTAGAGCCTATAAAAGAGTTTCCCATATTTTTCAAAGCAAACCATCCACACAAAAGGAAACACTATAAAAATCAAGAAAAAAAAGAGGAAAAAAAAAAGAAAGCAAAAGAAAATGGCCAAGAAGATTATTGCAATGTTTCTAATGTGTATTGTGGTGATGGGTGCTTTGCAATTTGGCACTGCCAATGAAGAGGTGGACAAATATGAGGCCAAATTTGAGGCCAAATATAAGTCTTGTTATGAAACTTGTGAGAAGGAATGTCTTCAAAATAGCAATGGCCAAAGTTTTTGTGAAGTTAAATGTGATGAAGATTGTGATGAAAAGGAAGTTGCTGGTACTCATCTCTCTCTTCTCTCTCTTTTTCTAATGATATATTATTTATTTCATACGAATTCATTTGTTCAAAAATTTTCTTTGAATGGATCGGTACGATTAGAAATCTAGAATTAGATTTTTTTTTTTAATTTTAAAATTCAGAATTGTTTTAAAAAATGATCAAAACTAGTATCATAGGTTATAAACTCGATTATTTTTAAAAGTTGAAATATGTATTGTGTAATTTGTTATAAATTATATAATGTTAAAAAAACTAAAATATTCATAAATTAATAAATATTATACTATAGTCCAACAACTACGATTGGTTAAAACATGTTTAATATTGAATATATTTTCTCATATTAATTTAAATTTGTTGTATTTATTTTACAGATAAGTTACACATCGGATTGCGTTGAATAATGAAAAACAAGGAGAGAAAACTTTGAGGATGATTAAGAAAGGAGCTTTGAGGAGGATTTAATTAGTAATTGTATTAAAATCAAGTTTATGAGAGGAGTTAATGAGCCTCCTTTCTCCTCCTTAAATTTTATATTGTAATTTTTTATTTTTCAAATTTCCTTTTTGGTGTCATTTTCAATTTATAATTTAAGGAGATTTAGTTCAGACAATATATATTATCCAAAATTTTAAAAAAAAAATGTGGGTTCTAGTTTTTTTCTTTTCGTTATTAATGCAGGTTCAATCAAAATAGTTGGAGAGAAAATAAAAACAAAAATTAAAAACGTTAAAAGATCAGGAGCAAAATATAAATTTTCATTTAAAAAGATGACAAAAAAAATTTGAAATTGGATAAATGACAAAAGTTTTTTCGAATTATTATTTGAGAATCATCAATTGTTCATTACCATTCAAAATAAAAAATAAAACATATCAAACTTAGTTTGAAAATTCCAAATCATCCCAATTAAGATTTCAAAGTTTTTTTTTTTTTTTCAATATACGTATTTTATACTCTTATATCATAGGGAGTTACTCCACGCATTTTCAATTGGTTATGTAAACACAAATATTCGATCATTAACTCTTAACAAGAATCTTCTACTATATACCTTGTATTCGCAACTAGTTGAAAATTTAGGTAACCTAATAAAATATTTTATATGTATGGATGATGGTCGATAAGTTAAGGGTGGTATTTGAATAAAGTATTTAGGTTTGAAATTTCAAAATATTTAAGGGTGGTATTTGAATAAAATATATAATATTTGCAAAGTAAATTTAAAAAAAAAGAAATAAAATACTTTAAAAAAAGGAAAAATGTGATGAAAAAAGATATAAAGGTCTTATTTGAATATGTGGTTACACCGTAGAGGTGTGAGCTATCATATATATATATATGTGCTTTTTTTTTTGCTATTCTTCGAAAACAAAAATAATAAAATTTGTCATATGTACGATTAAAATTTCATATTTGTTAACAGGAACAACTTTGGTTAACATTAGTGGCTATGCCCCTAATGTTGCTACAATTTGGTGTGCAGTTGTTGTGGTCGCCTCTAGCCGACCATTAAGGGGCATTTGACCCACTGAATAAAGTTAATAAGTTTGGAGTTAATATATTGGAGTTAGTAAGTCTTTGTTTGGGACGTAAAATTGTAGGATTTCAGATCTTCGATAATTGTAAAAAGTAGATTAAAAATGTAAAATGAAGTTCTTTGGTAAATGTGAAAATATATATAAAAAAATAATTAAATTATGTGATAAATGTGTAAGTTCAATAGTGTTTACTATCGAAATTGAGTTGTTTACACCAATTTAAGAAGGGTGTTCGAGGAGAGACAATAACAACCATAACATTGGAAAAAAAGGAAAAGGAAAAAGGGAAATCATGAAAAAATGAAGTCCAAGTAAAAAAAACGTTAAGAAAAAGTAACGTCGAGAAAGATATTATCCTTGGTGCCTCCACATCATGACAATTTATCTTAATACTTTTAAACTTTTAAAAGAAAAACAAGGTAAAAAAAATATTCGTACCGGGCCAAAAACATTTTATTACCTCATTTCTTAATACTGACTTGGGAATTCTGATTTAATACTTCATTTGTATTTTTTCGAACTATTAGTTTTGCAATTTTTTGGGTAAACTATACCTTATGATAGTTTTCAATTAGTCCCTAGTTTTTAGATTTTTTTTTTTTTATCAGTGAGATTTGAAGTTATTTTTTATTAATTGGTCTTTAAGGTTTGTAAATTGATGTAATTAGTCGCGAGATAATATTAAAAAGTGAAAGCAAAACACATACTTATGTTAAAGCAAGAATCAAACTCTAGATAGGGGCACCATCCATTTTCTCCACCCAAAAAACCAATCGAGCAATTTTTATGTACAATAAAGATTGAATAAACATATAATTATAATTAATTTGAATCAGTTGATGTGCTCTCAAAGTATAATTCAATATATAAGGCACTTTTATTATATAGTTTGAATATTTCATCCCCATATTTATTAACCTAAAAAACACTAGTGAGAGCTTCATCTTTTTTTTAGAAAGTTTACATCAAAACTACATTATTCATTCTATTTTTAGCAAAATTGTTAGAGAAAACCACCAAGTCAGCAGTCCAGTAAGCAGTCCACGTATACAGAGAGGACCTACAAGTCAACACCAACATTTGCCCAATCACTCATTTTCTAGAAGCCAAATCGGTTAGAAGGAATATTCTGCCAATCAATAATGTGTATACACTTGTATTATAATTATTTATATTCTCTCAAATTCTTTCTCCCCAATCTAGGGACAACGCCTATATATTGTACCATTTTCATAACAAAATATATGAAGGAATATAACAGAAATTTCCACAACAGCATTTCTCTCCTTATTTCATTTGTCTTTCTTGGTATCAGAGCCCGACAATGGCCAATGCCTTTTCCGCTAGACTTTCCTCCTCCACCACCTTCAGCAATCCTCCTTTGAACCAACTGCTGAATCAAATCACAACCATTAAGCTCGACCGAAGCAACTAACTGCTATGGAAAACCCTAGCCCTACCGATCCTAAAGAGCTACAAGCTAGAAGGCCATCTCATAGGTGAAAAATCTATCCCTCGAAATTTGTCACTACAACAGTCGAAGAATTAGGTACACTTCAAGGTGGAGACATGTGCTGATGAAGCATCGTCAAGCTCCGCTCGATCAAGAACGATCAATCCCCTATTCGAACAATAAGTCACGACAAATCTACTACTCCTCGGGTGGCTATACAACTCGATGACACCTGAAGTAGCCCTGTAGCTTATGGGTTTTAACTAGGGTTGGCAATGGGGCCGGGCCGGGACAGGGGGCGTCCCCCGTCCTCAGCACCGTGGGGAAAATTCTCCCCTATCCCCGCCCCCATCCTTGCCATTTGAAGGTGGGGACAGGGGCGGGGATTCCCTGTCAGGGAAATGAGGTCCCTGCGGGGCCCCATTCTTTGTTTCTCTGCGGGGATTTCCCTACCAATTCCCCGCAAGGATTTTCCATTTTTTTAATTAAAATTTTATTTAAAATTTGATTAAAATTTGGGCTTGACTTTTGGGCTTAGATTTAGAATTTAGATATTTAATATTGGGCTCCACAACACAATAAGTCTATACATTATAAACAAACATATAAATAAGTTATTTTATGTATTATAAATATATATTTATAAAATATTAAAAATATAAATATATCAAGTCGGGGTAAGAGATTAATCAGGGTTGGGGGCGGGGTGGGGATACCGTCCCCGTCTCCGGACGGGGCCCCAAAAAATTTCTCCAGTTTGACCTCATCCCCGGTCAAACCAAGGATTCCCCACCTCAAGGGGAATTTTGCCAACTCTAGTTTTAACAACGCCAAGGATCTATGGGAAGCTATACAAGATCTCTTCGGTGTTCAGTCAAGGGCAGAGGAGGACTTCCTTCATCACATTTTCCAGACAACGAAGAAAGGTAACTCAAAAATGGATGATTACTTACGAGTAATGGAAACTAGCGCTGATAATTTGGGTCAGGCCGGTAGTCCTGTACCTAGATGTTCATTGATTTCTCAGGTCCTTCTCGGGTTAGAAGAAGTCTACAACCCTGTGATTGCGGTAATACAAGGTAAACCTGACATTTCATGGCTTGATATGCAATCTGTGCTCCTCATATTTTCAAAACTCATAAAGAAACCTAGGAAATATTGTTCCTATTGTGAACAAGGCCCAGAGTCGTAGTCCTAATGACTCAAAACAAAGAAACAACCATCACCAGCAAAATTTTCGAACTCAGTTTAATCAGCAACGAGGAGGGGGAAATGGTAATGTTAACTCTGGTCGAGGACGAGGCCGTGGACGTGGAAACAAACCTACATGCCAAGTCTGTGGTAAATATGGACATTCAACATTCATCTGCTACAACAGATTCAACAAAGAATTTGTTGGAAACTTTGGGCAAAACAAAGGAGGACAGATCTCAAACAATGGAGGTAATAATGGATCGAATCCTTCTGCTTTTGTTGCAGCTCAAAACTCCAACCCCTTTGTTAGACCTGAAACCGTTATGGATCCAAATTGGTACGTGGACAGCGAAGCTACAAATCACGTAACCACCGATTATACAAATCTGTCTAATCCAGGTGAATATTCAGGTAATGAAAATGTTATTGTTGGAAATGGAAACAAAGTACGAATCTTGTACATTGGTAATACCTCTCTGTCTGATGGAAACAACACCTTACTGCTTGAAAATGTATTGTGTGTACCTGACATTACAAAAAAATTGGTAAGTGTATCAAAATTAGCTCAAGATAATAACATTTACTTCGAGTTTCATGATGCTCATTGCTTTGTTAAAGACAAGAGTACGGGTCGAACTCTTTGGAAATGAAATCTTAAGGATGGGTTGTATCACTTGGATCGAGTAGCTATCAAGACGAATGGGGAGTTGAAGCACAGTTGCCCTATACACCAACAGCTTATGGATATAAATAACAACATCTCTGCATTGGTATTATCTGAAAAAACAGCAAATGTCAATGTAGCAGTATCAAAAACCCTCTGGCATAGACGTTTAGGACATTCTTCACTCAAAATTTTGAACTCTATTATTAGAAAATGTAATCTGCGTATCAAACGTAATGAAGAATTTCTGTTTTGTGACTCATGTGCAATGGGCAAAGCTCATAATTTACCTTTCCCTACATCTGAAAGCCACGCAACAGAACCCTTCGAATTGATCCATTCTGATTTATGCGGACCAGCCCCGGTTGTATCTTCAGAAGGTCACCGCTATTAGATTTTGTTTATTGACGATTCTAGCAGATATACTTAGATATATCCCTTAAAACAAAAGAGTGTTGCCATTGAAGCCTTTCAACATTTCCTTACCTATACTCAGACTCAATTTAATAAAACAATCAAAATGCTTCAAACTGATAACGGAGGAGAGTATGTCAAGATCCATTGCCTCTACAATTCAATGGGTATTATGTCCAGATTATCATGCCCCTACACCTCTGCTCAAAACAGTCGAGCTGAATGAAAACACCGACATGTAGTGGAAACCGGCCTCACATTATTAGCCCAAGCTAGATTGTCGTTGAGCTTCTGGTGGGATGCTTTCCTCACAGCCACAATGCTCATAAATAGGTTGCCCACAACAGTACTAAAAGGTAAAACCCCTATCTTTGTTCTCTTCAACAAGGAACTAAAATTTTCAGAGCTAAAAGCCTTCGAATGCACGTGTTTTCCATATCTATGCCCCTTCCAGCCCAACAAATTCAACTTCCACTCAGAAAAATGTGTATATCTGGGTCCTAGCCCATTACATAAAGGGTTCAAGTGCCTAACCAAAGTTGGTCGAGTTATCATCTCTCGACATGTCTCCTTCAATGAGAATGAGTTTCCTTTCATTCAACTTTCTCAAGATAGTCCTAAACACCAGCAAATGCCCACACCCGACCCGAACCTACCTATACTTCCACCTTAGATCACCTCAAATAATCAACTCATTGTACACAAGACCACATTATACCCGACCGACCCAATCCCAACACTTCTGAATCCGAGCATCCCGATCGTTTACCTCACTCCTATCACTTACCTATCTCATCCCCACCTGATTGTTTACCTCAATCCTATCGCTTATCTAACTCATCCCCACCCGATCGTTTACCTCAATCCCATCACTTTCCTAACTCATCCCCACCGATCATTTACCTCAATCCCATCGTTTACCTACACCCAATCGCTTACCTCTTTCCTATCGTTTACCTACCTCATCCTCATCCGATTGTTTACCTCACTTCTATCGATTACCTATCTCATCCCAAACCGATCGTTTACCTTAATCTCATCACTTACCTACCTCATCCCCACCCAATCGTTTACCTCACTCCTATCGTTTACCTACCTCATCTCCATCCGATCATATACCTCACTCTCATCATTTACCTATTTGGTTTCCACTCACCCCATACTCAATAAATTCTCTCAGTCCTATAAATTCAAATGAAAGCTCTTCCCCTTCCTTGCCGTCACTCTCATGTTTGTTATAAAATGAGTGGCATATAATTTTTCTTTGGTTAGTTAACCTATTAGGTCGGCCATAATTTCTAAGTAAACAATCTATTTTTAACTTTACAAGAAATCTATAAAAGAGTTTCTCATCATCTCAAATATTCATCCACTCGTAAAAGGAGCACTTAAAAGACGCTAAATCCAAAGAGATTATAAAGCGTCATCAAAGACAAGAAAAAAGTGACATAAAAAGAAAATGGCCAAGAAGATGATTGCAGTGTTTTTTATGTGCATTGTGGTGATGGCTGCTTTGCAATTTGCCACTGCCAATGAAGAGGTGGACAAATATGAGGCTAAATTTGATGCCAAATACAAGTCTTGCTATGAAACTTGTGAGAAGGAATGTCTTGAAAATGGCAGTGGTCAAACCTTTTGTGAAGTTAAATGTGATGAAGATTGTGATGAAAAAGAAAAAGCTGGTACAACTTTCTGATCTCTATCTTTCTTCTAACATCCACAATGTCAAATTATTTAAGGCAAATTACAAAATCTATTCTTGAAATATGGTGTTTTTTGCGAATTTAAACACTTACATATTTTTGAAAATCTTGTTTCTAATAGAGTATAATTTTATTTTCTCATATTAATTTAAATTGTTGTGTATTTATGTTTACAGATAAGCTACACATCGAATTACATTGAATAATGAGAAACTAAAGGAAAGAAGAAGCTCTTGAGGAGGATCAAGTAGTAATATGTATTACTTTATTAAAATCAAGCTTGTGAAAGGGAGTTTGATAAGCCTCCTTTCAATATAAATTTTATTATATGATTTGAAAATTTCAGTTCATGAAGTTCCTCTATTGGTGTCATTCGTGAATTTTTTAAAGTAATGTAATTTTAGAAAAAAAAACATACACAAAAATAGGGTCATTTTTCCCAACTATTTCTAACAATAATTCTAAAAATAGGGTGTGTAAATAATCTACATAGCATCATACGAAAAAAGAAAAAAATATTTAATCCATAAATAAAAAAGTAATTACACACCGAATAAAAAAAAAGAAAAATTAGAAATTATTTTAAATGATAAAATTGCTGACCTAGACTACTATCGTGAACTATTATACTTTATCGCAGATGAACAATAAAATTTTGCTTGTTCATTTTTTTTTAAAAAAATATTATTTTTAAGTATATTATCATCTCAATAATCAGGTTGGTAATCATTGTAATCAACTATAAATACATTGATGTTGGACTTGAAATAATTGAACTTTGAATATAATACTAATACTAACTTTTCATTATCACTTTAATTTCAAACTTTTCATTATCACTTCTCAACCCTAATTCTCTTTTAACTTTTTTTAATAAAGAAAAATCCATTCTCAAATATAACAAAATGAACCACAATAGCAAAATATCACACCTTGTTAGGTTAAAAACTACATTATTTATTATTATTATTATTATTATTATTATTTTGCTAACAAGAGCTTAGCTCAATTGACATTTATATATATTAGGTTCAAATCTCTTGCCCCTAATTTATACTAAAAAAAAAATATGTTTTTTGCTTCAAAATTATTTTTTTGAAGTGTATACAAATTGATGATAAAAATTAGAGTTTGATCATTTTTGTAGTGATCATATAAAGAAAATTTCGGTAGATAGCTAAAATTTCACAACTTATCTTTATTTGTTAGAAAAAGTTAAGAGAATAAGTGACTTTTTTGTTGTGTTTAATATTGTATTTTGAATTTGAGTTTTACTTAGATTATGCTATTTTTTTTGTAAAATTTTAAGAATTTATATTGTTTTTTTAGTAATTTAAATGTCTCTAAAATAAAATTAATATATTAGTTTGCATTGCTTAAATAAAGCAACCGTTTATGAATTATAAAGAAATGTATACTATATTTGTAATTATTTTAAGAAATGTTATACTAGTAATTTATTTGGATAACACATACAAATAACCATTTTTTTTTACTTTTCTTAAATTTAAATATATTAATAAAATTTGAAAGTTGGATAGTAGTTTTTCTAATGTACTAGTGCTTTCAACCAAAATTTAACTTGTATTTTTTAACTTTTTTTTTTCAAGTTTAAGAATATTAATAATTTTCTTTGAAAGTATAGGGATTTTGAAACGAAGTACAAAATTTAAGAGTATTTTTTAAATTTTAATCAAAAATTAATTAGTTACTAAATACTACTTAGGTTATTGTACTTTTTGTTTAGTTTTTTTTATTTAAAAAAATATTTATTTTAGCCTTTTTACTTTGAATAAAAGAAAAAATCTAAAAATATATTACATCTTTAAAATATTTACAAATATAGATGAGTTGACTAGTCAATTTTTTATTTTTTTTTAAATTTCCAATTTTGCCCTCCTTCTCTTATCTTGTTGTACACCTTTTTTTTAGTCTTTTTATTTTCTTTCTTTCTTCGATTTTTGCTTTCTTCCTCACTTTTTTCATTTTCTTCATTTTATTTTCTTTCTCAGTTTTTGCTTCTTTTTTTTTTTTTTTTTTTTTGTTCTTTCTTTTATCTGATTTTTGCTTCTTTCCTTTATTTTTTTATTTTCATCTATTTCTTTTTTTTTCCCTTTTTTTTCTTTCCTTTCCATACGCATGACTTGAAAGTACTCAATTCATAAGTGACTTAACACCAACAAGCCAATCATCAAGTTTGATTATTATAACAAACAATAAATATAAATAGCAAATGAAAGTTTGAATGAGAAATTTTGGACCGATCGCAAATTGCCACGTCATTTACTAAATTAAGGACGAAATTCCAAATAATTGAATTCGAGACTAATTAGAAGTTGACATTTGTCCTAAATTGAAGTTGAAGACATAAATTGGCGAAGTCCAATTATGCCACATGTTTCCTTCGTAACCGTTGGATTGAATAAAATTACTTCGGTCCAATTTGATATTATTATTTGGGCTAAAAATCCAATTTAGCCCATAAATAGGCTTAATTTGACCAAAATGTCAAAAAAGGCCCAAATCCAATTAGTCAGGCCCATGGACCGACCAAGCCCAAGCCCATGAATTCCAGTAGAGAACTCTATAAATAAAGGAGTTCTCCTCATTTGTGGAAGTCAGCAATTCTATATTCCAGAGAGCTTATAGGGAATTCTCTACAGTCAGAAGACTTCTTCACTCCTGAAGCTGACCACGTCTGAAGACTGAAGTCCTTCGAAGATACAAGCATTCTGAATACTGAAGTCCTTTGAAGATGCAAGCATCCTGAAGACTGAAGTTCTTTGAAAATACAATCATTCTGACCATGCTTGAAGACTGAAGTCCTTTTGAAGATACAAGTAATTCTACATTCAGAGAGCCCAGAGAGAATTCATCAACAAGTAGAAGACTCTCAAAACTCCTAAAGCTGCACTTCTAGAAGACAGAAGACCCTTGAAGACACAAACACTCTTCCAAGACTACTACAAGAACGTTCAGTGCTTTCCTTCTTCAAGTCAAGCGCATCCACCCAACCGAGAGAGAATCAGAGGATCAAGTACTAGAGATCGAACCATATCACATCAAATCAACCTCAACATCAATACCAACTCAAGTTCAACTCCACGAAACAAGTTTCTTCGAAAGCCTCGTGCGAACACTAATCCTCCAAGAAGATCAACAAACCCTAAGGCCGATCATCCAAGAGATCAACAAGCCCAAAGGTCGATCATCCAAGAAAATCAACAAGTTCAAAGACTGATCCTCTAAGAAGATCAACAAGCCTAAAGGTCGATCATCCAAGAAGATCATCAAGCCCAAAGGTTGATCATCCAAGAAGATTAACAAGCTCAAAGGCCGATCACCCAAGAAGATCAACAAGTCCAAAGGCCGATCACCCAAGAAGATCAACAAGCTCAAAGGCCGATCGTTCAAAAAGATCAACTAGCTTAAAGTTTATAGTTTATTTTGAAAGCATCAAAATACTGTGTATTAGAGATTGTACTCACTTTCTACAAAATTAATACAAATACAAAGTTCAAGTTCCACGAAATAAATTTATTTTGAAAGCATCAAAATACTGTGTATTAGAGATTGTACTCACTTTCTACAAAATTAATACAAATACAAAGTTCAAGTTCCACGAAATAAATTTCTCTTGAAATCTCGTGCGAACAATAGCCACTAATATTTTCTATCATTGGTAGCTTAATCTTTGATTATATTTTCATAGTTAATAGCCACTTATAGAAATCTATCATTGATAGCTAACTTTGTGAATTTAATTAATAAAGTTGAATCTCAAACTAAAATATAAGTGGAATGCCTAGAAGTTATCACTAATAGCATGTTTATTAGTGATAGAAGCTATCATCGAAAAGAAAAGGGACTTACAAATGTTTGGGAAGGACAAGAAAGGGGAAAAAAGGTGTTCGGTGGCTATGATTGATAGAAGCTACTACTGATAGCATGTTACCAATGATAGAAGCTAATATTAATAGCATGTTATTGATGATAAAAGCTATCCGATAGAACGTTATCGGTAATAGAAGCTACCACTGATAGTACGTTATCGGTGATAGAGAACTATCACTAATAGTATGATATCAGTGAGATCATTGATAGCATCTTATTAATGATGTTACTAGTGAAAGAAGCTATCACTGATAACCACAATATGAGTAATGTTAGCGATATCAGTGATAAAACTTAGGTGATATCTATATATTGAGTTTCTTTCAAAGATGATAACCTGTTATAGAAGTCTATCATTGACAGCCTTAAGTGTTAATATTTCAAGGTTGATTCTAATTGATGAAAGTCTATCAGTGATAACGACTAATAGTTGCTATCATTGATAGCGATGATAAAAGATTATTAGTGATAACTACTATGGTAATCAAAGTTGTTGGTTTTCTTTCAAAGTTGATCACTATTTATAAATCTATCATTGATAGCTACTGATAGCCTTAAGTAGTAATATTTCAATGTTTATTCTAATTGATGAAAGTGAATCAATGATAGCTACTAATAATTGATAGCAAATTAAAAGTTAATATTTCAAGATTGTATTAATTTTTCTCAAATTGAAAGCTATCGCTGATAGCAACTATCATCGATAACAATTGATAGAAGCTATCAGCGATAGCAGCTGATAGCAACTATCAGTATTATCACTGATAGCTACTATCAGTGGTTATCACTAATAGCTGCTATCAGTATCAGTGGTTATCACTGATAGTTGCTATCACTGATAGCTTTTAATTTGAGAAAATCAGGAAGAAGCAAACAAAATGGTGACTAGGCATGGGTTTTTTAGTCTTTTACCTTTTTTTGATTTATATATGTGATTATTTTGGGCTTGAATTCTATTTATGCAACTAGCCCTTTTACTTTTCACTTTTATTCATGGTGAGCCATTTTCACATCCTTTCCTTTTCTAGAGGTACCTTATGAACCAATTGTAGACATCTACATTCTTTTTCCTTTTATACTCTTTTGTATCAAAGGTATGATTTGTTGTAATTTAATCACCTACCTGTAGTTTAGAAAGGGCAGAAACCCATGTACAGGAGGTATACTTTTCAAAGTTTTGAGAATTAAAAATATACAAGAGATTGTATTTCTATTCACCGATACATGTGGTTCATAACTGTAACGATAAACCCCTTTTTTTAATTGTTAAATAATGTTATGATTTGAAATTGTTCACTTAAGGACAGTTTATTTCACAGACATCTTAGATTTTTATGGAGTGGCCATCTAGATTATCGTATTTGTTTTGCGGTATTGTGAGATGCCTCGACATCTGAAGATTAGATGCCCAAACGGGGGGCATCTGGAGACTCCTGAAACATGGGTTTTCCAGTCTCTTGAGTTGAGGGCATCCCTATTTTACTTTTTGGTCCTTCCTTTTTATTTTATTTTACATATATATATATATTAATCTTCATTTGCATTATTTAATTAATATAAATACTGTCAACCATGTATATCATATACTTTTAGTTATATCATAATTCTTATTATTTTATAACAATATATTCAAATTTAAATTTAAATTAATATTTATTTTACAAAAAAATCTTAAATCATGATATATTATTTTGTTGAGAAAAATAACATATAAAAATAATATAAATTGTATTAATTTTAAAAGAAATTAAATTGATAAAAATAAATATGTTATATAAGTTTAAATTATATCAAATTAATTATAAAGTAATAAATAGTCGTAAAGACATTTTAGGAACTTTGTGTAAATTTTAGTTATTCTCGAGTAGAAATCCTACGAAACAAATGTAGTTATCAAAATATTTTCAGATATCTGCAAAAAAAAAATATTCTTACCAAACAAACATGGTAATCTAAAGATGTCGGACGTCTATAATTTCTAATATATATAATTTCAGAAATTTGTGCATTTTATTAAGGGTGTTCAAAAAACCCGATGGGCCAAAAAAAATCGATCAACCTAACCCAACCCAATCCATGCAGTTTGGGTTGTTATAACTCATTTGGGTTGGGTTAGGTTCAAATAAATGAAAATTTTATGGGTTGGGTTGGGTTGTGTTCACCTAATATAACCCAAACCAACCCGAATTTATTATTAACTTTACAAAATATATTTTTTATTACTTATAACACAATTATTTATACATATATTAATTTTAATTTTATTTAATTTCAATATTTTTTTAATAATTTATTCTTCAACAACTCTTAAAAGTAGTTTTTTTTCACTTTAGAAAGAAATTTTTCGCTATATAAATTGAAATTAAGTTATTAATCAAAATAATTAAATTAGATTTTTACATATTTACATTTTGCTTCTTTTTAGAATAAAATTTTAAATAAATGACTCAATTAACCCGACTAACCCAACCCAAATATTCCATGGTTGGGTTGGGTTGGGTTCACTTTTTTAATAATTTTTTTAATAAGAATTATTTGGGTTGAAAAAATTTACAACCCAAATAATTGGGTTGGGTCGAAAAAGTCTTTCAACCCAATCCAACCCATAAATACCCTTACATTTATGTCACTAAATAGAGAGGTTATGTCAGTTAATTATGATTTTAGTTCCATGTGGAACTAAAAATGGAGTTAGTTGTGTGGTGTGAAAATATTTTTATTATATTTACAAATGCATGATTCACTCTTAACACATTTAAGAAAATAAATTTTAAAATTTATACTAAAAATGTACAGAGTTGTTCAACATACCTTAAAATATTCTCTTTTTTCAAGAAAAAAAATGTTTAATACCATATGCGCACATAATCATTCTAATGTCAATTTTACAATGTTATGACCATTCTCGTAATTGTTTTAAACCTAGAAGATCGTTTAGTAATATTACATTGTTCTTTCCCTTATAAATATAATGTAAAGGGTCTCAATCGTAATCATGTTAAGTTTTCAATGTGATCACAAGCTATCCATTTACATTTACACGATTGAGGTCCATTATTATTGATTTATTAGTAGAAACTCACTACAATTACACTGATTTTGATTACGAATTGGAAAACATGCATTATCAATGAAAAACAAAACAAAGTAAACTAGCACAAATCAAGGAAGAAAAATGAGAGGAAACGCTTTGGAGAGCATGTTTGTATTCTTTTCCTATCTCCATACATACCATGAGTTGTTCGATCTTTTGGGTCTCATGAAGTTATTTTGTAGTTTGTTGTTGTTGTTCACTTCCGTAAAAAGTTAAGTATTCATATACATGTGTGTATTCATATACATGTGTATATTAAAATATCTCAAATAGGCTAAAGCAAATGTTGTTGGCTTTTTGGTCCTTAATCTAAAATTAATTAATTTTAATTAATTAATTAATCAATGTTTTGATGATAACAAACTCATAGCGTAGAGCTCGGAACAACGATTCCAACACCTCTTGAATCACTCAAATCAGAGCTAAAATGAAGACAATTTGACTGAACCACTATAAAAATTACGGTGTCTTCTTCTCTAACTCTTTTCTTTTTATTTTTGCAATTAATTTAAGCAATTTATTGTATGTTTTAGTTTGTTTTTATTTATTTGTTAAATTTTGATAGAATTAAATTATCAAATTTTTTGTCATCTTATTTGTTGCATAAATTGAATTTTTCTTATTATTTATAAAAAGTGTATTAATTAGTTTAATTTGGTTAATTTAGAAAAAAAGTTTATTAAATCCTATTCACCCCCTCTAGGGTTACCATATCGATCCAACAATTGGTATCAGAGCGGGTTGCTCTTCTTGAAATATTTATTTCTTGATAAACTTAATTGTTTTTGAGCTATGGCAACTTTAGGTTTTGTCCTTTTTACCGATAGTCAATCTATTACAAAGCATTCTTTCTTTAATGGTACTAATTATAGTTATTGAAAAAATAGAATGAGATTTTTCTTGCTTTCTATTGATTATGATTTATGGGATATTGTTGAGGAAGGTTTTAAAATTCCAACAAAAGATGTTGATGGTGTTAACACTATAAAACCTAAGGGAGAATGGTCAATAAATGAAATGAAAACATGCTCTTTAAATGTCAAAGCTATTAATTGCTTATTTTGTGCTTTGAATGAAGTTGAGTATAATAGAGTGTCTATTTGCAAAACCGCTAAAGAGATATGGGATAAATTAGAAATTACTCATGAAGGAACTAGTCAAGTAAAAGAAACAAAGATTGACATGTTAGTTCATCAATATGAAATGTTTAAAATTGATGAAAATGAAGCTATTTCCGATATGTTTATTAGATTTACTAACATTGTCAATGCTTTAGAAGGACTTGGGTAAAAGTACTCAAATCTTGAGAAGATAAAGAAGCTATTGTGGTCTTTACCTAAACAATGGGAGCCTAAAGTCACCGTCATTCAAGAGGCAAAGGATCTCAAATCTCTCTCCATTGATGAACTCATGGGCTCGTTGTTGACGTATGAGATAAAGTCAAGAAAAACATGGAGGATTAGAAGAAAAAGAAAGAAAAGAGTATAGCTTTAAAGACCATCTCTTTAGAAGTTGACTCCCAAGATGAAGATGACCTTGATGAAGATGATGTTGCCTATCTTTCACGTAAGTATAAAAACTTCATCAAGAGAAAGAAGCAATTCAAGAAGCATCTCTCCAACCAAAAAGAGTCAAAAGGTGAAAAGAGCAAAAAGGATGAGGTAATATGCTATGAATGCAAGAAGTCGGGTCATATTAGAACCGATTTTGTCCTTTTCTCAAATCATCCAAGAAATCCAAGAAGAAAGCAATGAAAGCTACTTGGGATGATTGCGATGAAAGCAAAAGTGGGAGTGATAATGAAGAAGTGGCCAATTTTTGTTTCATGGCTCATAGTAACAAAGAGGATGAACAAAGTGATGAGGTGACTCTAGAACCTCTTTCTTATAATGAATTGTTCAAAGCTTTTGAAAATATGCAAAATGATTTAGAAAAACTTAGTTCTAAGTATGTTGTACTTAAAAAGAAATACAATGTTTTATCCAGTAAAAATAAGTCTTTACTTGAAGAAATTGCTTGCTTAAAAGAGAATGAGCATGATGCTATGCATATTAATGAAATGAATATCTCTTGTGACAAGCATGCTTTTGATTGTGATGAGAAAAATGTCTTGCTTGACAAAGTTAAATTTCTTGAGCATGATAGCTATGAAAAAGATAATTTGATTAAATTACTCAAAGAAAAGGAATTTAGTGCTTTGTAAGAACTTGATAAGGCTAAAAAATCTATTAAAAAGTTGACAATAGGTGCTCAAAGATTAGACAAAATAATTGAAGTAGGCAAGCCTTTTGGTGATAAAAGAGGTTTAGGCTATATTGATGAATGTTCTACTCCTTCAAGTTCTAAAACTACCTTTGTTAAAGCTTCTCATAATATGCCTAAGTTAATATGCCTAAGGTTGTGTCTAAGCATGTTAAATCTAACTTTGTGCCTATATGTCATTATTGTGGCGTTGAAGGCCATATTAGACCTAAGTGTTTTAAATTGAAATATGCTCATACTACTTCTCCAAGAAGAAATTTTTCTCAAAGGGCAAAGTTTCACAATGCTCCAAGAAATAATTTCTCCAAGAAAAGTAGAGTGCATAAATTTGTTGTAAGAGATAAATCTTTGCATAATGTTGTTTGTTTCTCATGTGGCAAGTTTGGACATACAACTTATTCTTGTTACTTGTCTAAATCCAATGCCTTAAATGTCTATGCAAAAATGAAATGGATTCCCAAGTTTGTCAATGCTAACCATCTAGGACCCAAACAAGTGTGGATTCCAAAGAATCAAACTTGAACATTTGTGTTTGTAGGTTTGTTTGAAAGCCTCTAAGAAAAACAAGTGGTACTTGGATAGTGGTTGCTCGAGGCACATGACGGGATTCCCAAGCTTTAGAGTTGTGTTTGATAAAAAGAATTGCATCATTGAAAATGCTAGTGATAGAAAAGTTATTTGTTAGAAATAGATGATTGTCCTATTAATGATAAATATTTATCGACTTTGCATAATGATTCTTGGTTATAGCATAGAAGACTCGGACATGCTAGCTGCACTTAATTTCAAATATTTCCAAGAATTCTTTGGTTAGAGGTCTTCCCAAATTTAAATTTAAAAAAGCAAAGTCTGTGATGCTTGTCAAATTGGTAGGAAAACTAAGTCCTCTTTCAAATCTAAAAATGTAATCTCTACAACTAGACCTCTTCAACTATTACACATGGGCTTATTAGGCCCTTCTAGAATTGCTAGTTTTGGAGGGAACTATTATGCTTTGTGATAGTTGATGATTTTTCAAGATTTACTTGGGTTTTGATGCTAAAACATAAGGATGATGCTTTGAAAAGCTTTTCTAGTTTTGCAAAAAGAGTTCAAAATAAAAAAGGTTTTTTGATTTCTAAAATTAGGAGTGATCATGGAGGAGAATTTTATAGCAATGCTTTTGAAACTTTTTGTGAAGAAAATGGTTTTTCTCATAATTTCTCCGCTCCAAGAACTCCTCAACAAAACGGTGTAGTTGAAAGGAAAAATCGTACTTTGCAAGAATTTGCTAGATCAATGTTGCATGAGTATAGTTTACCTACATACTTTTGGGCGGAAGCCGTTAACACCGCTTGTTATGTTTTAAATAGAGTTTTAATTAGACCTTCTTTGGATAAAACTCCTTATGAACTTTGGCATAACAAAATTCCAAATATTGGGTATTTCAAAGTTTTTGGTTGCAAATGTTTTATTTTGAATAACAAAAAAAAAAAAACTTGGAAATTTTGATTCTAAGACGGATGTTGGTATTTTCCTTGGCTATTCCTCTACTAGTAAAGCTTATAGAGTTTTCAATAAAAGAACTTTAGTAATTGAGGAATCTATGCATGTAGTATTTGATGAATCTTGCAATGTTATTTCTAATGAGCCTATTTATAGTGATGTTTTAGAAGAAAATTTTGGAGATTTACTTGTTAATGACAAAGGCAAGGAAATTGTTTCAAGTAAGCAAGAGGTGAGCTTAATCGAAAAGAACGAAGTTGGTTCTTCATCCATGCCTAAAGAGTGGAGGTATGCTCCTTCCCATCCCAAAGAATTAATTCTTGGTGATCCCGAACAAGGTGTGAAAACTCGTTCCTCTCTTAATATGTTTAATAATCTTGCTTTTGTTTCTCAAATTGAACCAAAAAGTTTTAAAGATGCCGAAAATGATGAATTTTGGATTTTAGCTATGCAAGAAGAATTAAATCAATTTGAAAGGAATAAAGTTGGGAGTTAGTCCCTAGGCCCTCTCATGCTTCTATAATTGGAACTAAATGGGTCTTTAGAAATAAAATGGATGAAAATGGAAATATCATTAGAAATAAAGCTAGACTTGTAGCTCAAGGTTATTGTCAAGAGGAAGGAATAGATTATGAAGAAGCTTTTGCACCCATTGCTAGATTAGAAGCTATTAGAATGTTGCTTGCTTTTGCTTCTTATAAGAATTTCATTTTGTATCAAATGGATGTGAAAAGTGCATTTTTAAATGGTTATATCATGGAGGAAGTTTATGTAGAACAACCTCCGGGGTTTGAAAGTTTTGATTTTTCCTAATCATGTCTGTAAGTTGAAAAAAGCTCTTTATGGCTTAAAACAAGCTCCAAGAGCTTGGTATGATAGACTTAGTAATTTCTTGCTTGAGAATGGATTTAAAATGGGTAAAATTGATACTACTTTTTTTATCAAGACTAAAGAAAATTATATGCTTTTAGTACAAATATATGTGGATGATATTATTTTTGGTTCTACTAATCCATCTTTGTGTGAAGAATTTTCTAAGTGTATGCATAGTTAATTTTAGATGAGTATGATGGGAGAACTTAACTTCTTCCTTGGACTCTAAATCAAACAACTCAAGGATGGTATTTTCATAAGTCAAGAAAAATATACAAGGGATTTGCTCAAAAGGTTCAAATTCAATGAAGGTAAGATTGCAAATATTCCTATGAGCACATCCACTAAGCTTGACAAGGATGAAAAAGGTAAGTGTGTGGATATAAAAACTTATAGAGGTATGATTGGATCTTTATTTTATTTAACTGCTAGTGGACCTGATATTATGTTTAGTGTATGTCTTTGTGCTAGATTTCAATCTTGTCCTAAGGAATCACATTTACATGCCGTTAAAAGAATTTTTAAATATTTGCTTGGTACTATTGATTTAGGCTTATGGTATCCTAGAAATGTTGAATTTAATTTGGTAGGATATTCCGATGCGGATTTTGTGGGTAGTTTACTTGACCGTAAGAGTACTAGTGGGACTTGTCAATTTCTTGGTAGTTCTTACATGCCGTTAAAAGAATTTTTAAATATTTGCTTGGTAACATTTTTTCCATTGAATTTTCACATCGTTTTATCTCAAAACTTGAATTGATGTAATAGTTTTTACTTTTCATTTTCAAGAAACCAAAATGAGAATAATAATAATATATATCTATTATTAACTTCATTCAAACCATTTTCTATTGAATTTTCACATTATTTCAACCTCAAAAATTGAATTGATGCAAATTTAAATTTTTTTACCATCCAAGCTTTCATTTTTAAGAAATCAAAATTGATAAAAGTAACACATATTTATTTTTAATTTCATTCAAATCTTTTTCCATTGAATTTTCACCTCAAAATTGAATTGATATGAGTTTTGCTTCTTTTACCATCCAAAATTTTTATTTCCAAGAAAAAGACTTAGAAAACTATGGTCATAAGTAGTAGTAGTAATACACGATAAAACTATAGTCAAGATAATTGTTGTTACTCAAATTATGATGGTCCTTCAAGACTTGGCCATAACAATTTTCAGCCTAACTTTTCACGAGTAATGAGATGTATCTACCAATAAGGTCTATATGTTGGCCATACAAGTCCTATCATTTTCATTTATATAACTATTTTCAACATTTTCAATATAGGAATATTCTAGTTTCTACTAGAATTATCAAGATTTTGAATTAGATGCTCCAAAGTCATATTTTTGGTATTAGACATGTAGGTTTTATAATAAATAATTTGCAACATTATTTTATGCAAACATTTCATGTCCTTTAATTTTGCAATTAGTTACCAATATTTGATATTATTTTGTAATTATTTTTCAATTTTCTTTTTAATTTTGCTCTCACAGGGGGATGCCTCTACCCTAGAGATTTTAGATAAAGGCTGCTATAAAAGTTGAGTATTAGGCTTTCAATTTCTGCACTCGACTTTGTTGGGGCCCTTGTTCATCAACTAACTCGTTTATAAAATTTCTCCTCTTTTTTGCTACTAGGAATCTGTGAAAAAAACTTGTATTCTCACCTTCTTGCTTAAGCCAGTTTAGTTTACTCTTCTGGATTTGGTTAATTTCTTCCAATCTATATAAGACCATTAGTTCTGATTTTGAAGAAGACAAAGTTGCATAATCAGTGCTGGACAGCGGGGAATTGTCAGCAAGTGTACCCCAATTTTCTATTTCTGCTAGCAACCTTTTCTCTTTCTGTTTTAATTCTTCCTTATTGTTGTGATGCTATTGTTTTACTGTTGTTTTCACATCTTTCAATTTCTGATTTAATACAAAACATCCCAACCGTGTATTTTGCTGTCAAACCATGCTTTTTCTATAATTTGGATGCAATCTTTGTTAAGTAGCCAACTATTGCAAAACCTGAATGGTGAAGGACCCCAACTAAATGATTCGGCTTCTAATAAAATTGGGTAGTGGTCTGAAAAAATTCAGGCTTGTCTATTGGTTCTAGAGTTTTCAAATAACTCGTCCCAACCTTTTGATATGAAAAAGCGGTCTAGTAAAGATCTTGAAACAGTGATGCCTTCCCTTGACCATGTAAATTTCCCATTACTCAACTGGATTTCTATGAGTTTTGCTTGCTCAATGAACTTATTAAACTTTCTCATGCCTCTAGTGCTTCTACCCAAGGGAAATCTTTCATGTGCCCATCTTGTTATATTAAAATCGCCACCCATACACCATGCGTCTTCACAATAAGCTGCCAAGGACACAAGTTCTTCCCACACAAATTTTCTTTCTTTGTAATCGGTTGGCCCATATACATTAGTAACCCAACAAATCTTTTTACAATTAGTGTTGCATTTAATTGAGAGAGTAACCACCTTTGAGGGTTTCTATTACTGAAATTAAGCTTGTGTCCCACATTGTTAACAGCCCACTCGAAGCACCAAAAGATTCAACGAATTCCCAATCAACATCTTTAGAACTCCATAAAGATTTAATGAAACTTGCATCAAAATTTTCCTTCTTGGATTCTTGAATTAACACAATTGAAGGGTTAATTTTCTTTAAGAATCATTTAAGGGCCAATCTTTTATTAATGTCTTTGAGACCTCTGGTGTTCTAGGATACTTCCTTCATCTTTTCAAGAACAGTTATCAATGTCAACCAATGGTTAGTCCAATAATAGGCTGCATTCAGTGACTAAGCTCAGAAGGTGTACTGGGAGGTCAGAAGGGTTGAAGGGAGGGCTGGAAGGGCAAGGTTGGGGATTTTAATCTCGGCAGTAGGGTCCTCCCCTATTTGAAATAGGGTGTTTAGGTCAGCAAACAGGGTTTCTTCCGAATTTGGCTCATCTTGATCTTCTGAATTGATAAGCCAATCGTTTTCCTCTAAATTGATACTAAAGGGGTAGTCAGGAGGGCAATCTTTCTCAATGATTGATTTTAGGGGTGGAAATAGGGATTTCTTTTGGTGGTGGTCCAGCTGGGTTGTAAGGGGAAAAAGAAGATGAATAATCTGACCTGGAAATAAAAGGCTGCTTTGGAAAAGAAGGAATTCTGGCTTCTTGGGGCTGGGAGGAGACTAAGCTGAGGGTGAGTCCGAGGCTTTTGGAGTGTTCCCTCAGATGCTTTCTTCTGATAAAGTGTTTGGGAAAGATTTTGAAGAGGTAAGAGGGGTGGCGGGCTCTGTTTAGCAGTTTCTAGTTTGTTTTGCTAGATTTAAGGGTTGTTTAATGTTTCAGGGAGGAAAATGAGGCTTAGGGGAAGCAGAGACAGAGGAAAAGATTGTTCTGTTAGGGTAGGGGAGAGTAGGGTAAGGAAGGAACATGCTGTTTAAGGGTAGAGAAAGCAGGGAGGTCGAGTGATCTAAAAAAAGAGGGGAGAGCAGAGGAGAGGAATTGAGATATAGAACAGGGGAAGAGGAAGGTTGGTGAGGAGCTTGGGCTTCGGGCTTGGCTAAGACCTGCTCAAACGAGGAAGAGACTGAGGGAAGCACCACATAGCAGGGGACATAAAATTTCTTTTTTCTTTTTGGCACTGATGGCTTTTCGACTTCTTTCTCTTTCATCTTAATGGAAGCAGATGAATTAATATCTATCCATGGAACACGAGGAGCCTTATCTGAAACAACAAATAAAATAGAGGACTTTTCTGTTTCCTTTAATATGCTAGATGTTTCGAATGACTGCAGTTGCAAGGAGGACTTATCGGCTTCCTTTGAATTAAAAAAGACCTTTTCAGAGGGCTGCGGCTGTGGGGGGAGGGGGGGGGGGGGGGGGGGGGGGGGGGGAGGGGGGTGGTGGGCTTTTCAGCTTCCATATTTAGGTGATTTACTTCGTCAGCCTCATTAAAAATGCAAGATGGCTTTTTGACTTCCCTTATTTCTCCCAGATTGATGATTGAAGTCTGTGGCTTTTGGATTTCTTTCAACTTTCCTGCTTTTGCACTTGGACTTCGTGAGAACTTAGGCTTAGATTTATTTGACAATAGGAAAGACCAATTGGATAAATCAATTACATCAGATTGGGATGAGGCATCTTCATCCTTTAGGGCATCTTGCAACCGAACTAGGTCTATTGGGTTGGAGAAGTCTTTAAGCAAGACTTTAGTGAGTATTTTTTAAAGTTGATGGTAGCAAGCAATATCATTAAAGATTAAGTAAAATCTTCCACGAATATCATCCTTAACTTCAATGGTGGCTAGCATAAATCCACATAAATTTTTCCTAACTTGAATTTTTGTTTCTAAACAGTTGATGAGATTAAGATTTTCTAAAGCAATAGCAATTAATCCACCAAAATAAGCCCCAATTGCTTTAAAAGTTTTCCTACACCAATAATCTAAGGGAAGGTTTTTTTATTGTGATCCAACCCCCATAACCTTGCATCACTAAGGGCCTTCCATGACTGACTGAATTCCATTTTTCCAGATGAAAATGAAAATTTCCGAACTTAGTCCATTTACCTTGAATTGGCACTTTTTCGTTGAGGTTTCCTTGGCTTAGTTTGATGAGGGCTTTGTCTGCAAACAGAGGATTGATGATGACATTGGTGCCTAGACACTTGTTTAGTTCTATCGCAATTTCCTTCCATCCATTTGATGCCATAAGTCTTAAGATAATCCAGAGGTTACTAAAATTTTCAGGCAATACATCATCATTCTTCTTTAACCAGATAGCAGGGTTGCTCTACTTCTTCACAACTGAAGTAGGGAAGGATGGGAGGGTAGAGTTCTCACAGGGAGGTGGAGTAAGGCTGGTACGATCGGCTAGATTAAGCTTAGTAGAGGGAGAAGATGAAGAAGAACCAACTTGGAGAACAGGAGATTTTCTGAAGTATTGGATGCAACTATCGATCATCTCCTTGAAGTCTTGTCAGCCTGCTTTTTTGTTGCCGAATGGGATGTGGATGTTCCTTCTTCCTCCTATGATTGGCCATACAGCATATTCAACAAACCAACTCTCCTTTGCACAAAATTTGGCAAGCCTCATGAAGCTTTGATCAACTCTTTCCTTTAGAAGGAAAAACTCAAAGGTGGAACCATACAGTAGTCTGCGAAAGCTCTCAAGAAGCCAATTAGTTGAGGTTAAGGAGAGAAGAATGGACTGTCTTTTTTTTTATGTCTTTTAAAAGGAAGTTCGATCCTTCTTGCTCCAAATGGAATGCGTGGTCAAGGATACGGCACGAGAACGAAGCCATGGCTGGAAACAGGGCAGAAACAGAGTGAGGGAGGAATGATAGAAGCCGGAAGGAGGTTGGAGGGAGAAGGAGGGAGGCGGTCAGAAAGAGGGAAGTTTAGGGAGGGCATAGTGAGCTCCGATGGGGTGGTCGGAAGGGGGGCGTGGGGGAAGGGAGAAAAGGAGGAGAGAGGGGAGAACATTTTTTTACCCCACTTTGAAACGTTATAGAATTGAGACTTAGACACTTGTTAACATGTGTATTAGACACTTGTTAGTATAATAGATGTGTTAGATACTAGTTAGTCCTACACAATTGAAGTAAGACCAACATTTATTTAACATGAATCAAACACTTGTTAAGTATACTAAGTAGACACACATATGAAAAAAATAATAAATTTCAAGTTAAATACATCAAACTATTTTTTTAAATATATAAATACATAAGCTCATTGGCTTTTAATTTACTTGCTGGAAGGTCGAGATTAGTGATACTAAACCTTGGTAGAAGATCTAGAGATAAGTTTCTTACATTTTTGAAACCAAGAAATAGGATTGGAACCAAGAAAGGGAATAAAGCCACTAGTTGAACGTCGATCTAAAATATCTAGGAAAATTATTTTAAATGACAAAACTATTAAAAATATTTATAAATAATAGCAAAATATCATAGTTTATCTATGATAGACTGCAATAGACAATGATAGACTACTATCTGTGTTATATGACACAGATAATAGTCTATCATTGTCTATCACAGATAGACTGTGATATTTTGCTATTATGAGTAAATATTTTGATTCATTTTTCTATATTTGAAAACAACCAAACATCATAGGTACACTATGATATTTTAGATTATATTGTTATTCTATTGGTTCATTTTGTTTTCTTATCATTTTTCCTTCTCGTAAATAAATGAGACCACTACCTAAGAAAAAAAGAGTAAATGACACCACAAAGTTATTTTCTTTTTCTTTCTTTTTCATTATAGCATGCATGTAAAGATATATTTTTTTTTCCTATTGTTTCTAACCTAACGTTACATGATTTTTTTATACCTGCAATACCACCCGAGTACAATTTCAAGTTTTAATATAGTGGTAAGAGTTCAAGTGTCATTCTTAGGACTAATTGTCTAGTTTGATCTACATAAGCTAAAAATAGAGGAAAACTTATCTAAAACTTAGCTAAAGTAAAATCTACCCAAAGGGAGACCATTACAGAAGGTACCTTAAAGTAGTGACTTCATTTACTTGGAACAATGTTTATCCAATTAAACAACTCAATTTAATCATGTATACAATCATAAGTGAAGAAGGTAAAATTATTTAACTGACTCACTCGAGTTCAATTAACTCTCTTGTCTAGAAATAAAATCTAACGTGTCCGTCTCTTTTTTAAGAACAAGCACAACATTATGATCCTTCTTTTAATGACTTCTACGGGAATCTTTCACTCTCATGCAAGATTTGACAAATAGTCATACATTCATTGTTTTAGTGTAAATTATACTCTCTCGAGCTGAAATTAAAATTAAAAGAAAAAACAATTATTGTTTGGCCAAGAAAATAAAGGCATTAAGTATTGAAAAGTGCTAAGGTGATCAATATACTGATGTTAAACAAAAAGTACTGTCAACAATTGTAACAATAAAAATACCAATAACAAATAAACAAACAAAGGCACATAGTAGTTTGTAACCCAATTCGCTGATAAACACTTAAGTCTGGGGGTAGAAAGCTCAGGAAAGATAATCCACTGATATTAAAGTGTCAAACAATTTATAATGTATAATTATCTATAATGCATCGACTACTACAATGTCTCATGTAGAGCTTAACTCACACGACACTTAGACTCCCCCTAGATGTGAGAGTCTCTCTCAATTGAACTTAGGCTCCCCCTAAGTATGTTAATATTAGTGTCTGACATTTCAGCACCCGATAATGTGTGAGATTCCTTCTCACAATGATATCTTTCCTCCAGACAACAAACTCCCTTCACTGATGGATCTTAGGATCTCCCTAAGATAGAGAATTCCTCCTCTAGAGCTGAGTCTTAGGCTCCCCCTAAGACTGAGAATCCCTTCTCTGGCAATTATGGCTTAGGCTCCCCCCTAAGCTGTGATAATCTTCAAAGTGTTGCAATCAACGAGTGAAGAACTTACAAAGTGGAATAAAGTGAGCAACAAGCAATAACACAATGTAGAACAATTTGGTCAGAGTACTGCAAATATCTTGCTTTAAAAAACACAAATCAACGTAATAAAACTGGTCACCGAAAGGAAACCAAGACACTCCTTTTATAAATGAATCCAGAAAAGGAAACATCTCCCAAAAAGGAGAAAATAAGTCATGCTACAATAAAGGAAAATATCACAGTTGGATATTTCCAGATAAGGAAAGTATTTCGTAGAGAAACAAATTTGTTGTCAAAACCTGATGTTAATACTTTCTCTGAGACATCAAAACCACTTCCTTAGAGAAAATTATAAAGCTAATCAACATATCTCCAACAAACTTCCCATTTGGTGAACAATAATAACCACAAAAGTCAAACATGACTAAATGTCATTAAAGAAGTCTTCACAAAAGTAGTTACATCAATAGAATTAGCACAAACCAACTAGAAAGAAACAAAGTCTTCAGAAAAGCACAATAGAACACCAAGATGACAACAAAAGGAACAACAGCCACCACGATCCAAACATCAACCACACACTCACTACTTCTCCCCTTTCTGTCATAAAAAATTAAGCACCGGAAGAGGATGTTCTAGCAGATTAGGCCAAAGTTGCACGCATTGTTGCCAGCAAACCAAGCACAATATCTTTACGCTCCTGAAGCCTTTGGAGTTGATGATAGATGGTGCAGAACACGATTTTCGAAAGAGGATTCAATAAACCCGTTATAGATACCATCAATAGAAGCGTCTGTAGTAATGTCTGGTTCTTAAGCTTGAAAATAAATTGGAAGCACCAAAATCAACTAGGGATAATAAATTGGAAGCTTTAAAGCCTAAAAACTAATATGACGTTTGATTTGATTCGTAACAAAAGCACCAAAACCAAAAGAAGTACCAATATGAATTTGAAATGACAGAGTAGCCAGGGAGATAGATAAACCATACTTATGGGAAGACGGACACCAGTTGAATATGTCAATCTTGTGAACAACAATATATTTCGAGCTCAAGATTGCAGTAGATAATTGCTCTTTCTTGGGCCTGGACGAACGAGCCCCACCAGTTAACTCAAAAGCCAGCTCCTTAAGATGGTCGCTTCTCAAGAGTCTCTACAGACACTATTCGATTAAAAAACTTATTAATTAAATCAGCGTTGGAGATAAACGCATGGCGACACACATGCATTTTTTGGAAATCTGGACTATTAGGATTATCAAACTCAGAGGAAAGATTAACAATAAATTCTCGCACTAATTGAGGATAAAATAGCCTAAATTCAACATCGTTTTGCTCAGCTAGGCTTATAAAATCATATTAACAAGATTAAAACATTCTTGAGTCCAGTCAGACAATTCCTTCTCATCAACAATCTTCCTGTGTACTACATATTTCTACGTGTTGTCACCTTGTTCACTGTAAAAAGATACTCCATCTAAAGGAATAGAAGAAACATGCAGAGGAGTAGTTGCTTTCTTCCCTCGAGTTTTAACAGATGCTCTAGTAACCCAATTAGGAGAAGGCTTGTCAGGATCAGTGGAGGTTTTCAACTCACTGCCTTCAGAGGAATCAGATACATCCTTAGGCTCATCTTGACCAAATTCAGAATCAGATGTCTCTGATGACAAACTATCAACACTTTTGACATCTGTAGATTTTTATTAGAACGTTCAGACGGAGGAACATTACTATCAGAATCTTCACTATCAACATTCTGTGCATCTTTATTCTTATGAAAACCTTTAGAATGACCTTCAACTTCCACAACATTTGCATCATTCCCAACAGCTTCCACAGGAGGAACCTTAACCCCTTCTTCAAGATTACTAGGGGTTTTAACTTCTTGAATAATAGTATTAGCATAAACTTCAGAATTAGTATGAATAGGTAAAAGATGCAACGGAGGTCAAAGCTTCAGACACAACTTTGTTAACAAAATCATTCAATGCATGCACATTTGAGTCAGGCAATAAGACATTCTCTGACTCTATCGAAATAAAGCCAACTTTATCAGTAGGAATAAACTCCTAAAGAATAGTTTTCAAAATAGAATCAGTTGTAGTATTAGTATCTTCACAAAATGTTCATCAGAAACCTTGGCTTCAGATAATCCTGATAAGAAATACTAGAGACATCTTTAGGGTTTCTAGATACAATTACAAAGTCATGCATGCTACTCGATGAACCTTCAGACGAAGACTTACTCTTTTCAGGATATATTTTAACTCCTTTTCCTACTAAATCAGTCAAAGTAAGAGATTAAGAACTTACTTTCTCTTTTCCTTTTGTTTTCACTGGTTGGCTTTCACCAGACCGTCTTTGTTTCGCCGAAGAGGGAAGAACATCAACCTCTTTCTTTGTAATAGACATTCCATAAACACGAACACCATACTTGTTTGTAGCAACCGGGGACACATCTTCAACTGCCTGCTTTTTATTTGCTTTTTCCTTATACCTCACCATTTTACTCCCAGACGTATGAGCACCGATTCTTATGTTCACCCTCAGAGAATGAAATACTCTGAATATAAGTAGACCTTCACACAAGAACAAATGGAAAAAGAAACCAATCACGATTTTGTGAAGATAACAGACACAATCAACCTGTGGAAAACATAGATTTGGAAAACAGTTCAAGATTAAGAACCATTTAGTCTCCCTGATTTGAGTATCAATCGCATTAATACGATTTTATTTTTAAACAATCGCTTTGCATTCAGCATTTGTTAGGCCCATAAAGTTCAAAGACTGGCCCAAAACATTAATTGCTAATCTTTTAAGATGCAGAGTTCTAAGGAAGCTCTTAAACTTTCAAGACGATTAGCATCAAGAGCCTTGGTAAAAATGTCAGCTATTTGATTTTTTGTGTTAACATGTTCAAACACAATCTATTTGCTTTCAACAAAGTCATGAATAAAGTGATATTTCATGTCTATATGCTTAGTACGATTGTGTTCAACTATGTTTTTGGATATATTAATCGCACTCATATTTGTCATAGAAAAGAGTCATAACATCTCGTGAGACATCATACTCCATTAACATCTACTTCATCCAAAGTAATTGAGTACAACTACTCCTTGCAACACCATATTCTACTTCAAACGTAGATAAGGAAACACAATTTTCTTTCTTGCTGAACCACGAAATACAGTTGTTCCCTAAGAAGAAACAACCTCCAGAAGTACTTATTATTGTAAAATATTAAATAAGATGATACATGTCTAATTCCTATTTAGATTTCAGTCCATTCCTGATAGACATCAAGAAAAACGTTCATATTTCCTTTGATTCATAAATTACATGTAAATATTCTTACTTATTCTTAGCTATTTTCTTGTGAAGGTGGTGTCGATCTAAATCTTTGAGAAATGAATATGATAAAAGATTCACTCTACCATGCGAATCATAGCACGTCGGCATGCCAATTGACAAAGAAAATTATCATATAGTCATTGTAATAAAAATGATCCGTTCCTTTGGTTGTTTTATATGGATAGAGGAATTGAACCTCTAATCTTGAGGTCGAAAATATAAACATTATTAGATCAAAACTTATTAAATGGATAATTTGAACTCTTCCCACATTTTACTGTGTGATTGTAAATAGTAATTACTTTGTAAGATATTATATTAGATTGAATTATATAATTGAGAAATAATTCAAGTGTGTATAACTCAATTAGCATATAAAATGTTAGTGACCACAAGGTCTATTATTCAAATCTTTTTACATCCAATTAATTGAAACATGTTAAAAATCTCATATGGAAAAGATAAGAAAACTAACCACCACGGAAAATTACTCGATCAAATAAATTAGACCGACTATTAAATACTTTCTCATTCACAAGCAAATCAGATTCAAAATGCTTACATTGGGAGTGCTGCTCAAGCACAAAGGTCTGGATCTTGAAACATTTCCTTCACGGATATCATAAATGAAATCGCTTCCCTGCTGCGATACAGAAACATTGAGAAAGTCGGTTCTCCGATCTGTTGTCGGAAAAAAGGACCTAGCATCATTCTCAAACCACCTGCAAGCTTTTTCTTTCGTATTGAGAAAGATGCTTCTTCAAAGAAAGCAGGGACCAAACGTTACGGTACTATCAATTAATATGTCCATGCTTCACAGAGCCTAAATTTGGCCAGGAAACCCATGAATGTTTCATTTGGTTATGGACCCAGAATGCCCAGCAAATCCTTGGTTCTCCATTCTTACAGAAAGACTACCAAATTGTAATAGAATTGAAACATTCAAGAACTGTTTTTGTCACGTATGATTGAAGCTTTTTCATACCTCACTTTCTCAATCTCTCTCCCCAGAAAATCCAAAGTTGTATCTGTAACATGATTCGGGGAACAGCCTGAATCCAGCATCATTTTCAGGAATTTGTAAGCATCATTAAACCGACCAGCTTTGCTATGAACTTCGATAAGTGTATTAAAAGTGACAACATCTGGGTTTATCCCACTGTTCCTCATCTGCTCAAAAAGCTTATTTACGTCATCCATTTGACCTGCCTTCCCCAGCGCATTAATCAATGTGTTGTACATTACGATATCGAGATAGCCACCCTGCTCCATTAGCTTTTCCAGAACAGAACTTGCAAGATCCGCTCTACCCATCTTCCCGAGTCCTTGAATTATCACATTGTATGTGGCTATATCAGCTGGACATACCTTCTCGCCCATTTCGTTAAATATACCCCATGCCTGGTGAAAGTATCCCTTCTTCACAAATGAACTCAGCATTGAATTGTAGGTATACCTCACCGGGTTGACACCCATATCACTGAAGATCTCAAACAACTTACAAGCTAAGCTCAATTTTCCTTTTGCTAGAAAAATAGACAAAAATGTATTGACCATATTGATATCGAATGAGTTGTCCCCTTTTGCTTGGATTCGTCGCCCCTGACCTAGAGAGAATGGTTGCAAAAAATCACCATTAGACTTTGCAAGATCAGCTAAAAGATCGACATGTGGGGATGATGACCAACTGTCAGCATCTGTTTCTTCTGTGTTTTCGATAATATCGTCAACATTAACTTCCGCAGCAGAAGAAGCTCTTGAACTAATAATCTCACTCAAATCCTCCTTTGGGGGGAACAGGAATGTGTAGTCTTTTCTTTTATTTTGCTGATATTTGATTGAATCTTCCATGTTAGCCTTCCATTTGAGAACATTGGGGACCAAGTTACCTTCTCTAATGTGCTTCATGAGCCTCTCTAACCCTTCCCACTGGCGTTGCTTGTGCATTGCAATTAAAAGAGATGTTACAGTAATAAGATCGACAACGAAGCCTCTCGCTTCCATTTCATCAACCAATTGTAGTGCTTCCTCAAGCAATCCCTCTTTACACAGTTGCAATACAATGATGCTGTAAGTAACACCATCCACAAATTGACCCTTTTTCTTCATATCACAGAATAAAGAGTAGCTAGCTTCAGCTCTTCCATTCCTAAACAATCCATCAATTAGAATATTGTACGTCCAAGGAGAAGCTCTTATACCTTCTTGCACCATTTTATCAAAAAGTTGACATGCTTCAGTAACTTTCCGAGCCTTAAATAGGCCGTTGAGGAGAGAATTATACACAATGGTATCTGGGATAAATCCATTGTACTCCATTTCATTAAAAATCATGGTTGCATCACCCATTCGGTAAGATTTACAGCAACCCTGAATTATGATACGGTAGGTGAAGGCATCAGGCTCATGGCCTGACCCTTTAAGTTCCTCCCACACAATAAGTGCATCCTTAACCTTCCCTACCAAACAGAGCACGTGAATAAGGCTATTATATGTACACAAATCCGGACCGAACGACTCCAAAACGAAGCTCTTTTGCTTCATTTCTTTGAACAGGGCAAGAGAAGTATCCAGATAACCCCAACATCCAAAAGCATGAATACATATATTATAACCACATACATTAAACTCAAAGGTTCTAATTTCTCTAAGCTTGTCAAAAACCCTTTTAAACTCAACCCTCATGTCTGATTTCCTGAGAGCAACCAGCAATACATTACAAGCAAGTGAATTAGGCAAGAAAGGAAAACTAGTTGCAGCAGTACCTTCTTGCCCTCCATTACTAAAACCATCTAACAGCTTAAAGAATATTGACAAAGCCAAACCCACCTGGTTTTTCCCGAGCAGAGCGACAAGAACAGAGTTGTAGGTGTTGAGATCCAAGCTAGTTCCCAAATCTTCCATATGGTCTAAAATTTCAAGGGCAGCATCGAATTTGCCAGACCTGATAAACGCGTCGAGAAGAACCTTGAAAGTGTGGGAATCAACATTGACACCGTCTCGCTTCATGGAGGAGAGTAAAAGTGGAACCTCGTGGAGGTATCCAGAGCGGCAGAGGATATGGAAGATTTGGGAATATGTGGAGGGTGAATGGTTGAAATTGGGGGAGAGAGAACACCATTTGAAGAAATCGAGCTTGTGGGAAGGATGAATAGATCTGGAATGGAGGATTTGGAGAAGGAGAGGCTCTGATATTGGAAGAGAATGGTGTTGGAGGGTTCGAGTACCTGATTCAGAAAGGGTTTTGGTAATGGAAGCCACGAGGAGGAGGTCGGCCAACTGAGAGAGAGTTGAAGTTGCCCTTGATTCCATTGCGAGGAAACCAGCTCTTCCATGGCGCATTGCATTTGCATTTCTAATGGAAGATTCAGAAATCCTCTGAAAGTTGTATAAATGAATCAAGAAGACGAGCAATTGGAAGAGATGAAATTGGGTTCATCTTGGTTGGGGTTTTAGGGTTCTAACATTTCTTTCCCTTTTTATTTAGTTATTTGTACAAATGATCCTTTTACACACGCATTTACTCTTGATGGGACTATTATAGTATAGACTTAATCATCTTTAACGAGATAGGTTATATAAATTGCGGTAGTGCAACGTAAACAGAAGGTTAGAATTCATACGTTTGTAAGAGGCGGGTCATTAATTATAAAGGACTCTGGGAATAAGTCATTTGTAAAAAATTAAAAAAAGAATTAGAAAAAGAATTAAAAAAGAAAAAAAAAAAAGAAAAGAAAAGAAAAGAAAAGAAAAAACCCTTCAATTCGAATTAGCAAAAGCAAGAGAGAGCGAGAGTTTGAGAGAGAGCGAGATTTGAGAGAGCGAGAGCGAGATGTTGAGCGAGAGCGAGAAATTTACAACCGTGCGACGTGCCGAAAATGCTAGAGACCGAGACAAAAACACCCCTCATCCAGTTTAGTTATAAATACCATTGACCATTTTTTCATGTCATACTTGTAACATACTTTATACTTTTTCATACTTGTAACATACTTCATTGTTTTTCATACTTCATACTTGTAACACTTGATACTTCGTACTTTCATCTTGTAAACAAAAAACAATAACAAGCTGGAGTATTTATATAATAGCAATATTCATACTCTCTCAATCTTCATACTCTCTCCATCGTCATACTCTCTCAGTCTTCATACTTGTAACAAAAATGGATCATACTGAAAACAAAAAACAATAACTTCATACTCTATCAATCTTCATACTTGTAACAAAAGTGGATAACAAATACTCTCTCAATCTTCATACGTGTAACCAAAAACAATGACTTCATACACATAACAAATACATATCTCAATCTTCATACGTGTAAAAACAATGACTTCATACTCTCTCAATCCTCATACTTGTAACAAAATGGATAACAAATACTCTCTCAATCTCGCTCTCTCTCACAATCTCGCTCACTCTCAACATCTCGCTCTCTCAATCTCGCTCACTCTCAACATCTCGCTCTCTCAATCTCGCTCTCTCTTACAATCTCGCTCTCTCTCAATCTCGCTCACTCTCAACATCTCGCTCTCTCAATCTCGCTCTCTCTGAACATCTCGCTCTCTCCTACAATCTCGCTCTCTCTTACAATCTCGCTCTCGCTCATAATCTCACTCTCTCCTACAATCTCGCTCTCTCTTACAATCTCGCTCTCGCTCATAATCTCGCTCATAATCTCGCTCTCTCTCAACATCTCGCTCTCTCAATCTTTGAACTTTGAACCTTGAACCATATAATGTTCTAAGCTCAATTATGCATGTTCTGATAAAATTCTGATGTTGAACTTTGAACTTTGAACTTACATGTTCTGATAAAATTCTGATACTGATAAGAGCAGTAGCAGAACACATCCAAAACCAATTATACAATGAATGTTTTTACAGAACACATACTTGAAACAAAATGGATAACAAACAAAGATTATACAATGAATGTTCTTTCAATTGGATGTGTTGTATAATTGGTTTTGGATGTGCTCTGTTCTGATACTGATAAAATTCAATTATACAATGAAAAGAGCAGCAGCCAGGTGTTCATAAAAAATTCTGATACTGAACTTTGAACTTTGAACTTTGAACTTTCATAAAAAATATATGTTCAATTATACAATGAATGTTTTTACATACATAAAAAATAAATGAATGTTTTTACAAAGAATAAAAAATACAATGTTACATATCAAAAATATGGAGTGTTTGCCCATAGCTGACACGCTAATTGCATCCTATATTCACTCATCTTCTCCTGAGTGATTACGGATGGATCAGCACCAGTCACCAGGTGTTCCAGAAGTTTTATTGCGAAGATGCCACAATCAAGCGACCCGTGTTGTATGTCGACGTTCTTAGGTCGCGAGATTTTCCAACGGGCTGTGGACAGGTCCGGCTTCGATCGATCCACATCACAGTAGTGAAGTAGGGATGGTACTGTGACCGTCAATGGCTCTAGCCAATTCACCAGCTTTGTCATTGGTGTGTATGACGGAAGTGAATCGAACACGAATATGTGGCCTCTGTTAATGTCCATGGCAAGGACCATCCAGTGCTCACTGATATTCATCGCCGTGTAAACGAAATCCACATCTGCCCATTTGACATCGAATTTACCGGTGACGTAGTCCTTGTACGTGTCTTCATCTTCCCAAGCTAGGGCAGCCTCCAGGAGTGACTTATTCTTTATTCTTTTAAATACCCCGCCACGAGCATTGAGGTGACTCTGTCAAATAAAATGAGAAGTTAAGTAAAGAAGTAAAGACCAGGAAACTTAACGAAATGAGAAGTTAAGAAACGAAATATCAAAATTTACCGTTACACCAATTGGCAAGATGGTGAACTTATGCATGCACATGTTGGGCCGGGTATAAAATTTATCTTTCATAAAATAAAATAGTGTGTTTATGGTCTGCACGAAAAAAGAATATGTCAGTAAAAGTACACGATAGCCAACATGTAAAGACGTAAAGACTAGGACACTTACATCGCACTCGACCAACGAATTCGGGGTAATCAATTCCTTGAAGAATTGCTTGTCGAGTGGTTTGAAGGAGTTCTCTCGAACCTCGTTGTTTGTATTGTTGTCCGAGATCCAGCCCATCATTTCTGTCATGATATTGTGTGGAATGGGGTGTGCTACATTATATGTGACGATCGATCTGAATGTTGACGTAGCTACACCTGGGAGAGGATGTTTAGCCACACTTTTCTTCTTTGCTTGGGCTGGGGGTGTATATTTGTCAACTGGTTTTCTCTTACGACTAATTCTTCGAGAATCCTACATAAACAGATAACAAAACGTTACTCATCAAGAAAATATAAACAAAGATTACGGATCAATAAATTACTCACCAGTGGAACTCCTTCTGTGGTCATAACAATCCCAGAAGTGGCTGCCTCTGGGATGCCAGACATGTCAGCCTCTGTAGGTGGCATGGTGAGTAAGGCAGACATGTCGGGCTCTGTCTGTGGGACGTCGACCTGTATAGGTTCGACGTCAATCGGTGATGATGTGGTAATGGTGGTATCGGGCTGTACAGGGGGGTTGGGAGTAGGTGAAGGGGTGGTATCGGGCTGTAGAGGGGGGATGGGGATGGGAGTGTCAGAGGCAGTCGCAGTCGTATCGGGCTCCCGAGATGGGATGGGTGACCTGGTCGTCTCCTCATTCACCGTGGAACCCTTCCATTAGTAAAGGAAAATGGTGAGTTCACGAACACGTAAAAGCTAAACACATAAAGAAATAAAAGGATGCAAACCTTGTGCATAGACTGCAACAATGAAAGGATGGCCGACAATTGCCCTTTCATTTCAGTCATGTTTTCCTCCATACTGGAGACACGACTATCTAAACCCAATATACGGCCATCGAACCTCGATAGTGCACCGTCAATGGACCGCAGGTACGAATAAGTAGACTCGTCTGCATTGGCTCCCTCCCTGCGACGGGCAGCACACTTAGGACACTCCTCATCCACAGGACGCTCTGTACCGGAGTCCGCATGAATGACATCAACTTGGTTCAACTCGTCCTCCTCGCGTACGTTCCCCATCATATCATCAAACATATCATCACTACGTGTGTATGTCCCTCCTTCCACCCTTCCTTCCACCCTTCCATATTCAGCATCCTCGTGCTCAGAATGCTCGGGATCATCCCCTCCCTCCACCCTGACAACCTCATCATTGGCATCTCCACGATGGTCATAACCGTCACTTTCACTCTCGGGACTACCCCCCTCACTCGTCGACCTTGAGCCACTTTCAGAACTATCATCATCCGCACCTAGCTCAAATATAGGTCGTCGTTCCACCAGGGTATCCCGAAACTCCCTTTCAGCATTTGACATCACAGTGCCCTCTTTAACCTTTATCTGCATTAACAACCCAGTAAACTGGTCGGTGTCAATTTAACAACCAGATAAACATGTTATGCATAGAGTAAACTTACATTGTTAGACTCGAATATCTTCCTCTCGAGTACTTTGAAGGACACTGAGTGGGAGCATGACCATCGTAATATGCGGGGCAAAGCCACCTTGCTCCTTCGCTCCGCAATGTTCCCAGCTATCGATGAAGCTAGGATCTCGTACGTCCATACCTAAATAAAATTTAAAATATATTAAGAACAATAGTAATGTTAGATCAAATAACACGATTATTATGTTAATCAAATTTACCTGGAACGCTTGTGGAAATCCACGTAAGGAGTACTTCACAACATAGTTTTTATTTGATTTGACCCTCGTCTTGTAAAGACTGAACTTATCATTCAAGGCAGTCTTTAGGGCATCCAATGTCCTCTCCCAGATAATGGTACCCCAATCAAGACTATTGTAGTACTCCAAGCTCTGAACGTCCTTGAAACGTTTGAGGTCGACTGCATTTTTCTGCTTGTTTTTCCCCATCATTGCGACCTCAGTGTAGTAAACTAGGCTGATCTTCACAGCATCATCATCGTTTTCAAACTCTAAGTCCTTGTATTTTTCTTCGAGTTCACGGAGGTGTAAAGTGTCCTTCGTCACTCGATTGCCAAAATACTTGATGGCAAGTTCATATGAGGACCGCTGGTTCCGATCAACTCGTGATGGGGATTGCCACAAACCAGTCATCACCAAAAAGTCATCCTTCGTAAAGGTGACAAGCTTCCCACAGACAGCGAATGTCATTGAGTCTGATTTTGTCCTCTTCACTTCTCTGAGCAACATGTGATGGACAATTGGGCTGTTGAACACCATATCAACGTCAACAAATCGCCCAAAAACTGTTCTCTTGAACATGGCCAACTGCGTTGGCGTGAGCTTCTCTTTGACAATCTTGTTTGCATTGGCAATGTGGGCCAAGCTGGTTACTTGACCGGGAAATCTGTCACCTTCAGCTATTCTGAAACGTGTAGCCATCTTAAATCACTCCTGTATTTATTAAAGAATTTAATCAGTAAACTCCTTTAGAAAAAAAAAATGTAAAAAAACATTCTGTTTAAATCTCGCTAAAATGGATCTCGCTGGCATCGCTCTCGCTTAAATGGCTCTCGCTGGCAGCGCTCTCGCTAGAATCGCTCGCGCTGGTGTCGCTCTCTCACAATCTCGCTCTCTCTCACAATCTCGCTCTCTCCGGTGTCGCTCTCCCTTATCTCCCTCACATTCTCTCTTTTCACTCCTCTTCAACCACATAACACATCGAAAACCAGAAAAACAAACAAAAAAACCATAGGTTCACTTGTCTCTCCGGTGTCGCTCTCTCCGGCGTCGCTCTACCGATTTCGCTCTCACTTATCTCGCTCACAAACTCTTTCTACTCGTCTTCAACCACAGAAACACATCCAAAACCAAAAAAACAAACAAAAAAAACCATATTGAAAGAAAGATTTACCGATAAGATTCGATTGAAAGCCGGAAGTAGAATCGTTTGCAAGCCGGAAATAGTTTTTTTTCGTTTATGCGAGCAATACAGCCGTTAGCCTTGGAAAATTTGAATGAATAATAGTTTAATTTTGGTAGGTTTTCTCAGTAAAAAGGTAAGAACAGTAATTTGGTAGGGCGATGACGTCAGCAGAGGATAAATTGACTATTATTATTTAAAAAAGGGTCATTTGACATTTTGGGCCCAATTTTTGGGTCATTATGAGAGAGAGCGAGATTATGAGAGAGCGAGATTCTGAGAGGGAGCGAGATTTTGATACATGTCTAACTCCTATTTAGATTTCAGTCCATTCCTATTTGACATCAAGAAAAACATTCATATTTCCATTGATTCATAAATTACATGTAAGTATTCTTACTTATTCTTAATTATTTTCTTGTGAAGGTGGCGTTGATCTAAATCTTTGAGAAATGAATGTGATAAAAGATCCGCTCTACCATGCAAATCATAGCACGTGGGCATGCCAATTGACAAAGAAAATTATCATATAGTTATTGTAATAGAAATGGTGATTGTAAATAGTTACTTTGTAAGATATTAATATTAGATTGAATTATGTAATTGAAAAATAAGTCAAGTGTGTATAACTCAATTAGCATATAAAATGTTAGTGACCACAAGGTCTATTATTCAAATCTTTTTACATCCAATTAATTGAAACATGTTAAAAATCTCTTATGGAAAAGATAAGAAAACTAACCACCACGGAAAATTACTCGATCAAATAAATTAGACCGACTATTAAATACTTTCTCATTCACAAGCAAATCAGATTCAAAATGCTTACATTGGGAGTGCTGCTCAAGCACAAAGGTCTGGATCTTGAAACATTTCCTTCACGGATATCATAAATGAAATCGCTTCCCTGCTGCGATACAGAAACATTGAGAAAGTCGGTTCTCCGATCTGTTGTCGGAAAAAAGGACCTAGCATCATTCTCAAACCACCTGCAAGCTTTTTCTTTCGTATTGAGAAAGATGCTTCTTCAAAGAAAGCAGGGACCAAACGTTACGGTACTATCAATTAATATGTCCATGCTTCACAGAGCCTAAATTTGGCCAGGAAACCCATGAATGTTTCATTTGGTTATGGACCCAGAATGCCCAGCAAATCCTTGGTTCTCCATTCTTACAGAAAGACTACCAAATTGTAATAGAATTGAAACATTCAAGAACTGTTTTTGTCACGTATGATTGAAGCTTTTTCATACCTCACTTTCTCAATCTCTCTCCCCAGAAAATCCAAAGTTGTATCTGTAACATGATTCGGGGAACAGCCTGAATCCAGCATCATTTTCAGGAATTTGTAAGCATCATTAAACCGACCAGCTTTGCTATGAACTTCGATAAGTGTATTAAAAGTGACAACATCTGGGTTTATCCCACTGTTCCTCATCTGCTCAAAAAGCTTATTTACGTCATCCATTTGACCTGCCTTCCCCAGCGCATTAATCAATGTGTTGTACATTACGATATCGAGATAGCCACCCTGCTCCATTAGCTTTTCCAGAACAGAACTTGCAAGATCCGCTCTACCCATCTTCCCGAGTCCTTGAATTATCACATTGTATGTGGCTATATCAGCTGGACATACCTTCTCGCCCATTTCGTTAAATATACCCCATGCCTGGTGAAAGTATCCCTTCTTCACAAATGAACTCAGCATTGAATTGTAGGTATACCTCACCGGGTTGACACCCATATCACTGAAGATCTCAAACAACTTACAAGCTAAGCTCAATTTTCCTTTTGCTAGAAAAATAGACAAAAATGTATTGACCATATTGATATCGAATGAGTTGTCCCCTTTTGCTTGGATTCGTCGCCCCTGACCTAGAGAGAATGGTTGCAAAAAATCACCATTAGACTTTGCAAGATCAGCTAAAAGATCGACATGTGGGGATGATGACCAACTGTCAGCATCTGTTTCTTCTGTGTTTTCGATAATATCGTCAACATTAACTTCCGCAGCAGAAGAAGCTCTTGAACTAATAATCTCACTCAAATCCTCCTTTGGGGGGAACAGGAATGTGTAGTCTTTTCTTTTATTTTGCTGATATTTGATTGAATCTTCCATGTTAGCCTTCCATTTGAGAACATTGGGGACCAAGTTACCTTCTCTAATGTGCTTCATGAGCCTCTCTAACCCTTCCCACTGGCGTTGCTTGTGCATTGCAATTAAAAGAGATGTTACAGTAATAAGATCGACAACAAGCCTCTCGCTTCCATTTCATCAACCAATTGTAGTGCTTCCTCAAGCAATCCCTCTTTACACAGTTGCAATACAATGATGCTGTAAGTAACACCATCCACAAATTGACCCTTTTTCTTCATATCACAGAATAAAGAGTAGCTAGCTTCAGCTCTTCCATTCCTAAACAATCCATCAATTAGAATATTGTACGTCCAAGGAGAAGCTCTTATACCTTCTTGCACCATTTTATCAAAAAGTTGACATGCTTCAGTAACTTTCCGAGCCTTAAATAGGCCGTTGAGGAGAGAATTATACACAATGGTATCTGGGATAAATCCATTGTACTCCATTTCATTAAAAATCATGGTTATCACCCATTCGGTAAGATTTACAGCAACCCTGAATTATGATACGGTAGGTGAAGGCATCAGGCTCATGGCCTGACCCTTTAAGTTCCTCCCACACAATAAGTGCATCCTTAACCTTCCCTACCAAACAGAGCACGTGAATAAGGCTATTATATGTACACAAATCCGGACCGAACGACTCCAAAACGAAGCTCTTTTGCTTCATTTCTTTGAACAGGGCAAGAGAAGTATCCAGATAACCCCAACATCCAAAAGCATGAATACATATATTATAACCACATACATTAAACTCAAAGGTTCTAATTTCTCTAAGCTTGTCAAAAACCCATTTAAACTCAACCCTCATGTCTGATTTCCTGAGAGCAACCAGCAATACATTACAAGCAAGTGAATTAGGCAAGAAAGGAAAACTAGTTGCAGCAGTACCTTCTTGCCCTCCATTACTAAAACCATCTAACAGCTTAAAGAATATTGACAAAGCCAAACCCACCTGGTTTTTCCCGAGCAGAGCGACAAGAACAGAGTTGTAGGTGTTGAGATCCAAGCTAGTTCCCAAATCTTCCATATGGTCTAAAATTTCAAGGGCAGCATCGAATTTGCCAGACCTGATAAACGCGTCGAGAAGAACCTTGAAAGTGTGGGAATCAACATTGACACCGTCTCGCTTCATGGAGGAGAGTAAAAGTGGAACCTCGTGGAGGTATCCAGAGCGGCAGAGGATATGGAAGATTTGGGAATATGTGGAGGGTGAATGGTTGAAATTGGGGGAGAGAGAACACCATTTGAAGAAATCGAGCTTGTGGGAAGGATGAATAGATCTGGAATGGAGGATTTGGAGAAGGAGAGGCTCTGATATTGGAAGAGAATGGTGTTGGAGGGTTCGAGTACCTGATTCAGAAAGGGTTTTGGTAATGGAAGCCACGAGGAGGAGGTCGGCCAACTGAGAGAGAGTTGAAGTTGCCCTTGATTCCATTGCGAGGAAACCAGCTCTTCCATGGCGCATTGCATTTGCATTTCTAATGGAAGATTCAGAAATCCTCTGAAAGTTGTATAAATGAATCAAGAAGACGAGCAATTGGAAGAGATGAAATTGGGTTCATCTTGGTTGGGGTTTTAGGGTTTTAACATTTCTTTCCCTTTTTATTTAATTATTTGTACAAATGATCCTTTTACACACGCATTTACTCTAGCTTAATTCAACTCCCATGTAAAACTTTAAATTAAATTTGGAAATAAATTTATTTTCCTTGGGGTATTTTTGAAGAGGAAGGTGATGGTGTTTAGAGAAACAATTGATTTTGAATCATATATTAATGGTGGTTATATTTTTTTCACTTTTTTTTAAAGATTTAGTATTAATGTAACTTTTGAGATATAGAGTTGAAACAAAACACTTACTATTTTCATCTATATACTAACGATAAAATTGTAAAAAACTAGGGAAATTTGTAAGGATGACCCAAAAATTGGGCCCAAAATGTTAAATGACCATTTTTTAAAAAATAATGTCAATTGACCTTCTGCTGACGGCATCGCCCTACCAAATTACTTAATTTGCCCTTACTTCGTGTTCTTACCTTTTTACCGAGAAAACCCACCAAAACTAAACTATTATTCATTCAAATTTTCCAAGGCTAACGGCTGTATTGCTCATAAACGAAAAAAAAAACTATTTCCGGCTTGCAAACGATTCTACTTCCAGCTTTCAATCGAATCTTATCGATAAATCTTTCTTTCAATATGGTTTTTTTTTTGTTTGTCTCTTTGGTTTTGGATGTGTTCTGTGGTTGAAGACGAGTAGAAAGAGTTTGTGAGCGAGATAAGTGAGAGTGAAATCGGTAGAGCGATGCCGGAGAGAGCGACACTGGAGAGACAAGTGAACCTATGATTTTTTTGTTTGTTTTTCTGGTTTTCGATGTGTTATGTGGTTGAAGACGAGTAAAAAGAGAGAATGTGAGGGAGATAAGGGAGAGCGACACCGGAGAGAGCGAGATTGTGAGAGAGAGCGACACCAGCGAGAGCGATGCCAGCGAGATCCATTCTAGCGAGATTTAATCAGAATGTTTTTTACATTTTTTTTTTTCTGAAGGAGTTTACTGATTGAATTTTTTAATAAATGCAGGAGTGATTTAAGATGGCTACACGTTTCAGAATAGCTGAAGGTGACAGATTTCCCGGTCAAGTAACTAGCTTGGCCCACATTGCCAATGCAAACAAGATTGTCAAAGAGAACAGTTTTTGGGCGATTTGTTGACGTTGATATGGTGTTCAACAGCCCAATTGTCCATCACATGTTGCTCAGAGAAGTGAAGAGGACAATTGTATTTTTTAATCTTTGTAAAAACATTCATTTATTTTTTATGTATGTAAAAACATTGAAAGAGATTCAATCCTCAAAACATGAGATTACTGTGCTGACATATTTCATTAAAAGATTAGCAAATGCAAGAAAAAAACAAAATATAGGCAAGAAAAAATCTACCAAAGCAACTGCTGGCAGTGCTGCAACCAAAGCAGTTACTCCAGGCAAGATACTATTCGGTATGAATGGAACAAAAGTAGACCACATAACCTGCAAAAAAAGAAAAAATTGCAAAACCAAAATTCCATCTCTTTGAGACAAATTTTACTATTAAATGTTATCATCTCTTGAATGAAGCTGGGGCTAGAAGAGAGATTACCTGGGGGAGAATAAAAAATCCACCAACAGTGATAAAGTCTTCCCAAAATTTCAAGATTTGTACAGGAAGAACATTAAAGTAATTCATAAAGTTTATAAGAAGACTAGAAGCCACAACAGCCGACGTGGCTGCAAAATATGGCAGGGGCATTGACCCTGCTATTGCAAGCTGGGCAAAAACTATATATGTTGTTACACATATCTCAATCTTCATACGTGTAAAAACAATGACTTCATACTCTCTCAATCCTCATACTTGTAACAAAATGGATAATTCATACTCTCTCAATCTCGCTCTCGCTGAACATCTCGCTCTCTAAATCTCGCTCTCACAATCTCGCTCTCTCGATCTCGCTCTCTCTTACGATCTCGCTCTCTCTTATGATCTCGCTCTCTCTTACGATCTTGCTCTCTCTTACAATCTCGCTCTCTCTCATAATCTCGCTCTCTCTCAACATCTCGCTCTCTCAATCTTTGAACTTTGAACCTTGAACCATATAATGTTCTAAGCTCAATTATGCATGTTCTGATAAAATTCTGATGTTGAACTTTGAACTTTGAACTTACATGTTCTGATAAAATTCTGATACTGATAAGAGCAGTAGCAGAACACATCCAAAACCAATTATACAATGAATGTTTTTACAGAACACATACTTGAAACAAAATGGATAACAAACAAAGATTATACAATGAATGTTCTTTCAATTGGATGTGTTGTATAATTGGTTTTGGATGTGCTCTGTTCTGATACTGATAAAATTCAATTATACAATGAAAAGAGCAGCAGCCAGGTGTTCTTAAAAAATTCTGATACTGAACTTTGAACTTTGAACTTTGAACTTTCATAAAAAATATATGTTCAATTATACAATGAATGTTTTTAAATACACAAAAAATATATGAATGTTTTTACATACATAAAAAATAAATGAATGTTTTTACAAAGATTAAAAAATATAATTGTCCTCTTCTCTTCTCTGAGCAACATGTGATGGATAATTGGGCTGTTGAACACCATATCAACGTCAACAAATCGCCCAAAAACTGTTTTCTTGAGCTTCTCTTTGACAATCTTGTTTGCATTGGCAATGTGGGCCAAGCTAGTTACTTGACCGGGAAATCTGTCACCTTCAGCTATTCTGAAACGTGTAGCCATCTTAAATCACTCCTGCATTTATTAAAAAATTCAATCAGTAAACTCCTTCAGAAAAGAAAATGTAAAAAAACATTCTGATCAAATCTCGCTAGAATGGATCTCGCTGGTATCGCTCTCGCTAGAATGGCTCTCGCTGGAATTGCTCTCGCTCGTATGGCTCTCGCTGGTGACGCTCTCTCTCATTTGACATTTTGGGCCCAATTTTTGGGTCATCCGTACAAATTTCCCTTTTTAAAAAAGGGTCATTTGACATTTTGGGCCCAATTTTTGGGTCATCCGTATGTTTTTTTGTCACTTTCGATCAAACCTCTCCAAGTTGTAAAGCTAGGGAGCCCTTGTTCGGGGATCGGAGAAGCTGAAACTGTGATGCAAAAGGTAAGGAAATTCGCCTCCTTCGTCCGAACTATTACAACTGCAACATCCGAATTTCTAGCCACGACATCACCAATCCATTTACCACGGCCATACTCGCATTTGGGTGTGCATGCTCGTGATGTCATTTACCTTAAGAATCGAGAAATCAATAAACTTATAAAACTGGGCCATCTTAACTCTGCCATTAAGTTGTTCGATGAAATGCCTCTTCATGACGTCGTTACTTACAATTTGCTGATTTCTGGGTGTCTTCGCAATGGGCATCCGGAGCGCGCATTTGGTCTATACAGCCAAATGGTTTTACGAGGGATTAGAGAAAGTGCGTCAACATTTACTTCAGTCTTGGGTACTTGTAGCAACATGGATTTTTTCAAAGAAGGGAGTCAAATTCACTGCAGGGTTGTTTTTTTTGGGTTTACCTTGAATTTGTTTATTGCCAGCTCTCTAATTGATTTCTATATGAGACTGGGTCTTGATATTGTAGCTTTGAAGCTGTTTGATGAGTTGCCGCAACGAAATATAGCTGTTTGGAACTTGTTGCTTTGTCGGTACTGTGAACTGAGCCAATTCGAAAAGCTTCTGGGTTTTTTCTCGAAAATGCAATTGGAAGGCGTAGAGCCAAATGGTCTTACGTTTTGCTATTTGCTTCGAGGATTTGGTAGCGAGAGGCTCTTAGACGAAGGGAAGCAACTACATACCCGTGCTGTTAAGATCGGATTTATTGAATCAAATATCTTTGTTCCAAATGCTTTGGTGGATTTCTACTCTGGTTGCAGAAGTTTAACAGAAGCAAAAAAAGCATTTGAATGTATACCATTAGACGATGTTATTTCCTGGAATTCGATTGTTGCAGTTTATGCAGACACTGGTTTCTTGTCAGAATCACTTGAGTTGTTTTCTCGGATGCAGTTTTGGGGGAAAAGGCCCTCAATTCGGTCGTTAATGGCTCTTTTGAATTTATCTAGTCGGACAAGGAATATCCAGTTGGGGAAACAGATTCAATCTTGTGCTCTGAAACTGGGTTTTGCTCATGAGAGTAGCCACCTTCAATCGGCCTTGATAAATATGTATGGCAAATGCCTTGATATTGAGAGTTCAGTGGCCGTGTATGAAAGTATTTCTGTGAGAACTTTGGAGTGTTGCAACTCTTTAATGACATCTTTGCTACACTGTGGTGCCATTGAAGATGCGATCGAGATGTTTGGATTGATGGTTGACGAGAGAATTGGACTTGATGAGGTTACTTTGTCCACGACATTAAAAGCACTATCAATGTCTTCTCCATCAGACTTGACCAGATGTAGATTGCTCCACTGTTGTGCCATAAAATCAGGCTTTGAATATAATTCCGTGGTTTCTTGTTCTTTAATGGATTCTTATTCAAAGTGTGGTCAAGTTGAGCTCTCTTGCAAAATTTTTGAGGAAATCCATTCCCCCGGTGTCATTTGTTTCACCTCAATCATCAATGGATATGCCCGAAATGGACTGGGGAAGGAGGGTGTTGAAATGCTCAAGACGATGATCCAGAAAGGCCTGAAACCTGACAAAGTGACTTTCTTGTGTGCATTGATAGGGTGCAACCATTCAGGACTTGTCGAAGAAGGAAGATTTGTGTTTGAGTCGATGAAAACCCTTCACGGAATTGAACCAGAATGGAAACATTATTCATGCATGGTCGATCTTCTTGGTCGTGTAGGTCTGCTGGATGAGGCTGAAAAGTTGATTCAAAAGGTGCCTGAAAGGGTCAACGGTGTAATCTGGAGCTCCATGTTAAGAAGTTGTAGAATCCATGGAAATGAAACAATCGGAAGGAAAATTGCAAAGTCGTTGGTGGACCTTGAAGCTGAAGATCCTGCCATTCTTTTGCAGGCTTCAAACTTCTATTCTGATATTGGAGATTTTGAAACTTCAAAGAAACTTAGAGAAATTGCATTGACAAAAAAAGTGATAAGAGAAATTGGTCACAGTTTAATTGAGGAAAAAATTCATTGTTAACTGGGGACTTCCACTTGGTGGAATCAATAGCTCGGAAAAACTCCTACAACTGAGCGCAGTGATGCGTGCCACATGGAGGTTTCTTTCTTGGATCTTTGGAAGGTAAGTAAAAGATTAATCGATCCTTACTTGCTTACAAGCTGATTTCAAGCCATTTTATGGCCTTATTCCTTGACATGGGGTTGCCTGATGTTACTCGATACTGAGGAAAAAGTGCACGTGCTAGTATGTAGTATCTATAGATAGGATCCCTTTAGCAGATGAACATATTTTTCTCCTCAGTGGTAAATATTTTTTTTAATAAGAAACATAAACTTATATTCAAACAGTGGAGATAAAAAAAGAACAACCTAGGGCAGGGGTAGAGGTTCCCCCACCCAAAGAGCTAGGATATAAGGGTCTCCCAATTGTTAAAAATCATAGAAAGGCTGTAATTACAAAAGAATTTGGTGTAATTTGTGCACCACCAAGAAGTTGTGTGTTGAACAACCGTCCAAAAAAAATCAAAAGAAATAGACTTATCTTCGAAACTTCTATTATTCCTCTCTTTCCAAATACACCACAAGAGGGAACTAGAAGGCGCAACTCCAAATGACCTTCCCTCCAACAACAAAGGCTCTACACTCGAGGCCATCAACCATCCAATCGTCAATTTTGTTAGGGAGGCAAAAATCAAGTCCAAAGGTTCTAAACAGGAGGGACCACCCATTGGAGGTAAACTCACAGTGTAAAAATTGGACCAAATTCTTCTGGACAACGACTTTTCTTAGATGTATATAGTTATTAAATGGGATAGTGTGAAATTGAGATCTGAAACCAAGATTACTATCTTTCCTCATGGTGTTGCTAAAAAAGTTATCACTCCGATCTAGTTCAACATCCCTTAAAAGTGTCCTTGTAAGATTTACAGGCACGAGCAGGAAAACTTCCTGAGAAAGGTGTGAAAGTTGTCGGAGCATTATCAGGATGGACAACAACCCTCCTCTTTATGTGGATGCCGGTTTCAAAAATGGTATTTATCCTGTTTGAACTCTTAGAATGATAAAAGTATATATCTTCATCTTTATTTTACCACTAACCATCATATGCTATTTGTTCAGTGGATTAATTATCTGAATCCTGAGAACATTAAAGGCTTATCAGCTCTCACAATGCTTCTTGCCCTGATTGGAAATGGTCTTGTGCTTCCACGAGTGTTATTCATTCGAGACTTCATGGGGTAAAGCTATTACCTGCCCGATCAAAACTTTCATGTCTGTTTTCTGATCATTATTTTGTTTTCAATCAACTTGAATGTCACAATAGGTAGGATGTTAAAATTATGATGTGTTTAGGATGGCTTTGAGAATCACGAGCAAATCTCCTTGAGAAGCTTCCAAACTACATCCATATTTTGTTACAATGACTTCATACTCTCTCAATCCTCATACTTGTAACAAAATGGATAATTCATACTCTCTCAATCTCGCTCTCTCTTACAATCTTGCTCTCAAATTCGCTCTCTCTTACAATCTCGCTCTCTCTCATAATCTCACTCTCTCGATCTTTGAACTTTGAACCTTGAACCATATAATGTTCTAAGCTCAATTATGCATGTTCTGATAAAATTCTGATATTGAACTTTGAACTTTGAACTTACATGTTCTGATAAAATTCTAATACTGATAAAAGCAGTAGCAGAACACATCCAAAACCAATTATACAATGAATGTTTTTACAGAACACATACTTGAAACAAAATGGATAACAAACAAAGATTATACAATGAATGTTCTTTCAACTGGATGTGTTGTATAATTGGTTTTGGATGTGCTTTGTTCTGATACTGATAAAATTCAATTATACAATGAAAAGAGCAGTAGACAGGTGTTCTGATAAAATTATGATACTGAACTTTCTTTGTCCTTGTCACTCCCTCGCACTCACGCTAGCCAAAATTTTGAAAACTTAAAAGTTAGTTTTTAAAAATTTGTTTTTTATTTTTGAAACTTGCTAAGAATTCAACTCTTATATTTAAGAAATATGCAAATTACTCTAAAAAATTACTAGAAAATAGACTTAATTTTTAAAAATAAAATGGTTACCAAACATGGCATAAAATTTTCATTGAATAAATAAATAAATGAGAGAAAGTGTGGATGGAGAGATGAAGAGAGAGATGCATAAATGAAGCTAGTTGAAAAAGTATATAAAAGAAAAATGTGTTATAGGAAGAGATTAGTTAAAAACCAAAGTATCGAAAGTTTATATAGTGAGAAATTTAGTAAGAAAAATGCGATTGTGTTATAAGATTTGAGAAAGATAGGTTTAAGCCAAAAACAATTTTTTTAAAGTACAAATAGAAAGAAGGATTTGAACTACAAATCTCTCGATCCTCAATACATATTAATACTGGTTAAACAAAGATAATTAATGAGTTCTTCTGTGTCTTTTTTTTTTCACCTTTTCTTTTTTGACATTTTCAAATTATTTTAAACATAAATATGTGAAAATAAAATTGTTTAAAAATCTAAAACAACTTTCAATAGGACTAAAAGTATGAGTAAATATGACGATCTTTCGACTTTGCAACACGAATAACGATGAATAAAGATATACTCTAAATATGTTTATTCTTAATCTAATAAAGTATAATTAATGATGTCAATTGAGTTATATTAACTTTGATGTTATTTTATTATTTGAATATCAAAATTCGTAAGATAGAAAAGAATGGCTACAATAGTTTTATGTTTGTTGTTATACAATTTATTTTTGTAATGCTAGAGTTTATTAAAATAAACATGATTATTATAAATTTGAAAATTTATTTATAGTGTAAAATGTCATAAAAAGAAGGTAATAAATAATTGGTAATTTTATTGGAGTAAAGGGTGGGTGTGAGATAAATGTGAGGCTTAAGGTTGAGGCAGCTTGTTTCCAAAGGGAAGCTGTTAGGTAAAGAAAAAGTGTTCTTTGCAAAATGTTGATGGAACTCATCATCTGCCCATTTGCTTATGGCTTCTTAACCAACCAAATGGAATTAGTTTTCTGTTGGAAAACAAGGTCAATGGAAATTCATTTCCATCTTTCCCCCTATCACTTTGAACTTGTGCTTAATTATTACACTTGTTAATTAACTCACAAAGCTAAACAATGGAACAAAACTGGCACGATATCAATCAAATGTCACGGTCGTTATTTCTTCAACCGTGCGATACCATGATTCACCTATGTTCATGGTCAGCCTTAAGAGATGCTCAAGTCCCAATTCACTTTTTGTTTTACTCTTTGAAGCTTCATCGGATCTTAGGCGAGGTTATTCCATCCTCAACCGAACTAAACTCATGCGGAACTGAATTTCATTTGGCCGTATACGTCGCCCGTATGTGTATTTTCCTTCATATGCGACTTTAGCCTCAATAACCATTTATTTTATAGTTTAGTGATTTTTTTTTTTATGGGAACAAGACTTTTTCATTGAAATAATGAAACGAGTATAATGTTCAAAGTACAAGAATTGAAATAAAAATGATCTTAATAAGTAACAATACAATAACAAAACTAGACCAAAACAATACCGAACCAGTCAAACTTGATTAAGAAGATTAAGAATAAATAAATACATTTCAATTTAAATTAATATCTTGAATAGAGTAACAAATAATTTGGATAGAGAACACCAAGAGGATAGTGATCAAAAGTATAATAAAGGTTTAAATCTCATTTTGGTCCATATATTTTAAAGTTTGTTCAATACTGATTTCTGTACTTTTAATATATTTTCAAAAGTTATAGTAAAAATGCTAGTAGATAAAAAAATGTTTTCTTTATATAAAAAATCAACGATAAATTAGGATCGTAGACTATATTTAAGATTTATTGAAAGTATATGTAAACACCTAAATTTCTTCTTTCCTTTTATACGTTCAAGTGGGAAATTAAATTTGGTTGATAAGAGTATTAAAAAAAAGGAAAATAAACTTTATGAGAAAAGAAAGAGATTTCTTTTTTAATATAAATTAGGGGTGGTGGATTTGAACCACAGACTTTATAAGAAAAGAAAGAAAATTGTGGAATGAAAGACTAAAATAATAATAATAATAATAATAAATGATTATTAATAATTAAAAATAAATAATTAGTTTTAGATAAATTATAAAAAAAAATAACAACCTTGAGAATTTATGGTTACTACACGTGTGAAGGAAGGGCTAAATACATTTTTGATCCCTAAAGTTGGAAGTTCAGTCTATTTGGTCTCCGAAGTTCCAAAACAGATACTTGCTAAATGCTTCTAAATGGTTTCTAACTTAACTTCGAGTTAACGGGATGCTTACTAAACCTTATACGCTGACGTGGATGTTAGTTGTAGTCTTGATATAAATAACTCGTAACAGAAAAGGAAGGTGAGAATTTCATTTTCATTTATCTTCCTCTATTCTGCATGTCTGAAAGAGAGAAAGTGAAGAATAAGTGAATAATCTGATTGTCTTGTTAAAGGAATTTTGATGAGTTAAATTGATAATATGATGTGTTGCTTTAAGAAGATTACACGTGGAATTGTTAATTCAGGAAGTTGAGGAGTTTTTGGGTGTCTAGGATATATACATTTAGGTTATATAAAAAGAATTGAAAATTAAAAAGATACATAATGAATTGAACAAGTTATTTACCATGCCCCTAGTCCTTCACATGTTCTAGAATTATTGTTTTATACTATAGAGTGTGTTGAATCCTTCAAAATTTTGTATCTATTTCTTCGTAGTTATCAAGTATAAATAGGACATTCTTAGCTCATTTGAGGGTTATACAGAAATTTAGATCGAAGAAATACGTTGATGATCTCCTACAAAGATTATAGCTTACCAATCTAAAACCTTCCCCCTCACCAAGTGTTCTTGGCAAACATCTATCCAATGATGATGGATCTCCACTTGATGATCCTTTCATTTACAGAAGCACAGTAGGTGCGCTACAATATCTCACGATAACAAGGCCCGACATTGCATACATTGTAAATCATCTCAGCCAATTTCTTCAAAAACCCATAGATGTTCACTTGCAGGTCATCAAACGCGTTATTCAATATGTCAGTACAACCAAAAACTTTAGACTGTTGTTCCAACCCAGCTCCGATCTATCAATATCTGCATATTCTGATGCGGATTGGGCATCTAACATCGACGACTGCAAGTCTGTGGCAGCATATTGTGTGTTTATTGGAAGTAATCTCGTCTCTTGGTCATCTAAGAAGCAGACAGTTGTGGCACGATCAAGCACCGAGTCTGAATACAGAGCCTTAACACATACTGCCTCTGAAGTCATCTGGCTCAACCAACTGCTAGTGGAGCTTGGGATGCTATCCTCTATCAAACCTATAATCTGGTGTGATAACTTAAGTGTAGGTACCATTGCCACCAATTCTGTGTTTCATGCCAGAACCAAACATATAGAGATTGATGCTCATTTTGTGAGAGATCATGTTCTTCGTGAGACCTTGGAAGTTCCATATGTTCCCTCATTCAGTCAACTAGCTGTCTGTCTTACAAAACCCCTTACACACTCTCATTTTCAGTCTCTTCACTCCAAATTCGGAGTACTTGATGTACCCTCTCGTTTGAGGAGGGATGTTAAAGAAAACCACCAAGTCAGCAGTCCAATAAGCAGTCCACGTATACAGAGAGGACCTACAAGTCAGCACCAACATTTGCCCAATCACTTCTCCTCTAGAAGTCAAATCGATTAGAAGGAATATTCTGGCTAACCAATAATGTGTGTACACCTGTATTATAATTATTTGTATTCTCTCAAATTCTTTCTCCCCAATCCAGGGACAATGCCTATATATTGTACCATTTCCTTAACAAAATATATGAAGGAATATAACAAAAATTTCCACGACATTTCTCTCCTTATTTCATTCGTCTTTATAACTCTTATGCAATCTTTTGATTTAGCAATTTCGAGGTCAAAAATTAAATTCTCTCACTCTATATGTTATTTTTGTTATAAAAAAAAAAAAAAAGTCTACTGATTTAACACAGAAAGTTGTTTATTTTGATACACTTTTGAGCAAATTACATTTTTAGTACTTAAAATTTGAATTTGATTTCAATTTCGTCACTTAAGTTTGAAAAATCAACACACTTCACCAACATATTTGGATTAATTTCTCTTTTAATCCTTGAAATTTCAAAGTTATTAATAGATACCTATACTTAATCATAATTAGTAGCACTTAGATAGAATTTGAGAAAAGAAAATTTTGTTTTGCCTAATATATATATGTTTTACTATTACTAGATCATATCATGTATAATGTTTGTTATAAAATGAGTGGTATATAATTTTTCTTTGGTTAGTTAACCTATTAGGTCGGCCATAATTTCTAAGTAAACAATCTATTTATAACTTTACAAGAAATCTATAAAAGAATTTCTCATCATCTCAAATATTCATCCACTCATAAAAGGAGCACTTAAAAAGACGCTAAATCCAAAGAGATTATAAAGCGTCATCAAAGGCAAAAAAAAAAGTGACATAAAAAGAAAATGGCCAAGAAGATGATTGCAGTGTTTTTTATGTGCATTGTGGTGATGGCTGCTTTGCAATTTGCCACTGCCAATGAAGAGGTGGACAAATATGAGGCTAAATTTGATGCCAAATACAAGTCTTGCTATGAAACTTGTGAGAAGGAATGTCTTGAAAATGGCAGTGGTCAAACCTTTTGTGAAGTTAAATGTGATGAAGATTGTGATGAAAAAGAAAAAGCTGGTACGACTTTCTGATCTCTATCTTTCTTCTAACATCTACAATGTCAAATTATTTAAGGCAAATTACAAAATCTATTCTTGAAATATGGTGTTTTTTGCGAATTTAAACACTTTTACATATTTTTGAAAATCTTGTTTCTAATAGAGTATAATTTTATTTTCACATATTAATTTAAATTGTTGTGTATTTGTGTTTACAGATAAGCTACACATCGAATTACATTGAATAATGAGAAACTAAAGGAAAGAAGAAGCTCTTGAGGAGGATCAAGTAGTAATATGTATTACTTTATTAAAATCAAGCTTGTGAAAGGGAGTTTGATAAGCCTCCTTTCAATATAAATTTTATTATATGATTTGAAAATTTCAGTTCATGAAGTTCCTCTATTGGTGTCATTCGTGAATTTTTTAAAGTAATGTAATTTTAGAAAAAAAAACATACACAAAAATAGGGTCATTTTTCCCAACTATTTCTAACAATAATTCTAAAAATAGGGTGTGTAAATAATCTACATAGCATCATAAGAAAAAAGAAAAAAATATTTAATCCATAAATAAAAAAGTAATTACACCCCGAATAAAAAAAAAAGAAAAATTAGAAATTATTTTAAATGATAAAATTGTTGACCTAGACTAATAGTAGTCTATCGTGAACTATTATACTTATCGCAGATGAACAATAAAATTTTGCTTGTTCATTTTTTTTTAAAAAAAATTATTATTTTTAAGTATATTATCATCTCAATAATCAAGTTGGTAATCATTGTAATCAACTATAAATACATTGATGTTGGACTTGAAATAATTGAACTTTGAATATAATACTAATACTATAATGATATACTTGAAAATATATGATACATTTTAAAGTGGCCTCGCAATAACATAATTAATTCAACTACATTAAATATATATTATTAATCTCAAAGTTAGTTATTCGATTCTCCATTCTACCTAAATGATCTTGATTGTGACCCAATATATGTAAATGAAAAATTAAATTAAAAATGATAAAATATATTTTATAATAGCTTGCTTGTGACTTATACTCGTAAAAAAGAAAACAAAAAGAAAAAAGAATTAAGGTTTGCTCGTGACTTGTTGACAGGCTAATACTAACAGGAAAAAAATAATAATAATATTGAAGCAAGACTTTTTAAGTGGAACCTAAACTATATTACTATAATATGTAGCTTCACGTGCGCTACTTTTATAATCAATTTATGAAATTTAATTTTCTTTCCAACACTTTAATTTCAAACTTTTCATTATCACTTCTCAACCCTAATTCTCTTTTAACTTTTTTTAATAAAGAAAAATCCATTCTCAAATATAACAAAATGAACTAAAATATTTATATGATATAGCAAAATTTGTTATTGTCTATTTTCATTAGACCACAATAGCAAAATATCAAACCTTGTTAGGTTAAAAACTACATTTTTTTTTTTTTTTTTTTGCTAATAAGAGCTTAGTTCAATTGACATTTATATATATTATGTTCAAATCTCCTGCCCCTAATTTGTACTAAAAAAATATGTTTTTTGCTTCAAAATTATTTTTTTGAAGTGTATACAAATCGATGATAAAAATTAGAGTTTGATCATTTTTGTAGTGAGCATATAAAGAAAATTTCAGTAGATAGCTAAAATTTCACACCTTATCTTTATTTGTTAGAAAAAGTTAAGAGAATAAGTTACTTTTTTTTTGTTGTGTTTAACATTGTATTTTGAATTTGAGTTTCACTTAGATTATGCTATTTTTTTGTAAAATTTTAAGAATTTATATTGTTTTTTTTAGTAATTTAAATGTCTCTAAAATAAAATTAATATATTAGTTTGCATTGCTTAAATAAAGCAACAGTTTATGAATTATAAAGAAATTTATACTATATTTGTAATTATTTTAAGAAATGTTATACTTGTAATTTATTTGAATAACACATATAAATAACCATTTTTTTAAACTTTTCTTAAATTTAAATATATTAATAAACCTTTTGAAAGTTCAATAATAGTTTTTCTAATGTACTAGTAGTGCTTTCGACCAAAATTTAACTTTAGTAGTATTTTTTAACTTTTTTTTTTTCAAATTTAAGAGTATTAATAATTTTCTTTTGAAAGTATAGGGATTTTGAAATGAAGTACAAACTTTAAGAGTATTTTTTTTAATTTTAATCTAAAATTGATTAGTTACTAAATACTACTTAGGTTATTGTACTTTTTTGTTTGGCTTTTTTTTTTTGTATTTAAAAAAATATTTATTTTAGCCTTTTTACTTTCCACTTTTATTCATGGTGAGCCATTTTCACATCCTTTCCTTTTCTAGAGGTACCTTATGAACCAATTGTAGACCTCTACATTCTTTTTCCTTTGATACTCTTTTGTATCAACGGTATGATTTGTTGTAATTTAGTCACCTACCTGTAGTTTATAAAGGGCAAAAACCCATGTACAGGAGGTATACTTTTCAAAGTTTTGAGAATTAGAAATATACAAGAGATTGTATTTCTGTTTACCGATACATGTGGTTCATAACTGTAACGATAAACTCCTTAAAGGTCGTTTATTTCACAAACATTCTAGATTTCTATGGAGTGGGCATATGGATTATGGTGTTTGTTTTGCGATATTGTGAAATACCTCAACATCTGAAGATTAGATGCCCGGAAGGAGGACATCTCTCCTAAACATGGGCGTACACACACGCACGCACGCGCGCGCGCGCGTGACACACACATACACTAATCTTCATCTGCATTATATAATTAAAATAAATACTGTCAACCATGTATATCATATACTTTTAGTTATATCATAATTCTTATTATTTTTTAACAACTATTCAAATTTAAATTTAGATTAATATTTATTTTATTAAAAAAATCTTAAATTATGATATATTATTTTGTTGAGAAAAATAATATATAAAAATAATATAAATTGGATTAATTTTAAAAGAAATTTAAATCGTTAAAAAAATGTCATATAAGTTCAAATTATATCAAATTAATAATAAAGTAATAAATAGTCGTAAAGACATTTTTTGAACTTTATATAAATTTAAGTTATTCCCGTAGAAATCATACGAAACAGATGTAGTTATCAAAATATTTTTAAATATCTACAAAAAAAAATATTCTTATCAAACAAACATGGTAATTTAAAGATGTCGAAAATCTATAATTTATAATATATATAATGGCATGTCCTTGAGTATCGATAGTCTCTACCGGTGAGACACTGAAAAACTCTTCCCACGTGGAACTAAAACGAAGGAAGCTAGTTATGATAGAGAATCTTGGTCGTTTGAAATTTATGCATTTTATGTCACTAAATAGAGAGGTTATTTCAGTTAATAATGATTTTAGTTCCCACGTGGAACTAAAAATGAAGGAGTTGGTTTTGTGATGTGAAAATATTTTTATTATATTTACACACTCTGAACACATTTAAGAAAATAAATTTTAAAATTTATACTAAAAATGTACAGAGTTGTTCAACCTACCTTAAAATATTCTCTTTTTTCAAAAAAAAAAAAAAAAAGTTTAATACCATATGCGCACATAATCATTCTAATGTCAATTTTACAATGTTATGACAATTCTCGTAATTGTTTTAAACCTAGAAGGTCGTTTAGTAATATTACATTGTTCATTCTCTTTCAAATATAATGTAAAGGGTCTCAATCGTAATCATGTTAAGTTTGTAATGCGACCAAAAGCTATCCATTTACACTTACACGATTGAGGTCCATTATTATTGATTTATCAATAGAAACTCACCATAATTACATTGATTTTAATTACGAATTGGAAAACATGTATTATCAATGAAAAACAAAACAAAATAAACTAGCACAAATCAAGGAAGGAAAATGAGAGGAAACGCGTTGGAAAGCATGTTCGTATTCTTTTCCTATCTCCATACATACCATGAGTTGTTCGATCTTTTGGGTCTCGTGAAGTTATTTTGTAGTTTGTTGTTGTTCACTTCCTTAAAAAATTCAAAATATTTAAGCTAAAAAACCTACCAAAACAAGTTGAATAAAAAGTTAAGCATTCATATACATGTGTATATTAAAATATCTCAAATAGGCTAAAGTAAAATTATCATGTGCACCTTCACTTAAGGTTGGAAGTTAGTGTTCGACAGTTTTCCAGAGAAATTCAATTCGTTGAATTCGAACTTTGTATTTGTATTGATTTTTGGTATATAAAAGTACAATATCTATTATATATATTCCTTTGATTCTTTCTCTAAAACGTTACAATAAATTTAAATCTTCTTACAAGTTCAGTTATGAAGTCTTTAGGAGCTTGGAGCCTTAGTCTTCCAAGTCTTCGATTTTTAGATCTTTAGGGCTTGGGAGCTTTAGTCTTCAAAACTTGAGAGTTTAAGAGCTTTGGTCTTTCGAGCTTGAGAACTTTTTCAGTCCTTTGAAGCTTGAGAACTTGAAAGCTTCAGACTTCAATTCTGTAGAACTTCAATCTTCATAGCTTTTGATCTTCAGAGCTTTCAAACTTCCGAACTTCCCCTCCAAATGAAAGGGAAAGATCTCTATTTGTAGAGGATTTCTGTGGATTTTAAGTGGATTTGGACCTCATTTGCTTTTGGACTTGGGCCCAACTACTTTCTAGATCTAAGCCAAAGTTAGGTTTGAGCCTAGTCACTTTTCTTTGGTCCAAATTTTCCACCGTGGATTTGAATTGAGTCGAATTTTGGATCCATTTATGATTTAAAGCCTAACCAGTCATTGTTCAGCAAATTTATTGGTCTAGACTTTACCACTTTTGAAGTTGATGAGCCTATTATTGTGATCAGATGACCAAATGGACGATACGTGATATTTTGTGATTGGACGAAATTTCTTTTCCAACAAATGCTCATTTTCGAAATTTATGCATATTCATGTGTGAATGAATTTCGAAAACATTTTATGCTTTGAGCAATGATTTCATTTTAACTTATCAAAATATGAATTGGGTTCACAATTTGATTTTGCATTGATTTTGTCCAATTACAAATAGTTTTGGCAAGTGTGTTTCAATTGGATGAAAATTGGAATGGAAAGAAACCAAAGTGGAATCATTGGAAACATATAGTCCCCAGACTCCATAGATTGCACTCAAGAAGAGAAAAAGAAAGTAGGAAACATTTCAATTTAGATTTGAGTACAAAACTCAAATAATCCTTTTTTCTTTTTTTTTCTTTTTTTTTTTTTTTTGGTTTTTGACCAATTGCATCTTATGATAATTTTTTCATTCAACTTGTCTGAATATTTCAAATAAATGTACGTATTTTTGTAGAAGCTTTTTCTTTTTCTGCACGTATTTTTGTAGAAGCTTTTTCTTTTTCTGCTTCCTTTTACTTATTTTTGCTCTCGGGTTGCAATTGCGATTTGAGTCCACATGAACAAATCATTTATCTCTTTCGAATCTGGATTTTCGAGTCATTCGTCTGATGTGACGTTCATTTTTTTCTTTTCTTTTCTTTTTTTCTTTTTATCAGAGTTCATCTATTCTACGGAATTGTGTTAACCGAGGGAGAGATAGAGAAAAGAAAATAGATATGTTCTAAAATTTTACTTTTATCTTATAAATATTTTCAACAGTTTTACCGTTTGAAATAATTTTTCTAATAAATTAGTAAGAGACCAAATTTAATATTTACGAAATTTATATGTTTAGTCCCGAGTTATGAAGAATATATATGTATTTGGTACCTAAGTTTTCAAACTATACATTTTTAATCCTCCAGTTTTTTAGAATATGTGTATTTAGTTTCTAAGTTTTCAAAATATATCTTTTTAGTCTCTAAGTTTTAAAAATAGGTTTAAAAGGTCTCAATATTAAATATTTTTATTATTTTAAATTAGAAAATAATTTAAGAAAACCTATCTCTGTCTCTCTAAAATTATTTTTTAAATTTATTTTTATAATTCAAAATGTCATATAATTTATTTAAAATGATAAAGAAAGTTACTTCAGACCTTTTAATCCTAAACAATTTAGAATGTTTGATAGGGAATATGAATTATGTTTTATGTTTTTAGATTTATTGACTTCAATAGGTATGTGTTTGACAAGACAACTTGAAATTTATTTCTAAAAACTATTTTCGAACCCTATGATCCAAACAATACAAATCTGAAAATAATATATATATATATATATATATATATATATATATATATATTATTTTTTTTCAAAATATTCAAATTTTAAATTTTAAATTTTAGAATTCATAATTCATAATTATATTAAATAAAGATAAAAACATTTAAAAATATAATATGTTAGATTATAAATTCAATTCATTTATAAAAAAAAGATATAATATGTATTACATAATGTATTATAAATTATATAACATTACAAAATAATAACGATATAATTTTTTTAACATAAATCATATTCATGAATCAATTAATAACAGACTATTATCAATTATATTTTATGATTTATAAATATTTAGTATCAAACACATTATAAACAAATATTTAAATTAGAATCTACGGCAAACACATATTTGAAGACTTAAATATGAAAATACAACTTTGTTTTCGTTGAGTCTATTGTTTTCAAATTTTCGTTATTATATTTTCTACTAAAATGATAGATTTAGAAAACTCAAGAATCATATGTACCTATTACAAAAAACTCATAGACCTAGGCCCATTTCGGTTGAATTCTCGAAGTTTCAATAGAAATTTTGAGATTTCGACCAACTTGAAATTTTAGTATGGGAGTAACTCGAAATTTCGATGGAAATTTTGATTTTTTTTTAAAAAAATTAGGCTTAATGGAAGTTTTTAAAGTTTATAGACTTATCTTGTTTACACAAATTGTATAGTTTCATACATCAATGTATAATTTCACCTCAAACTTGAATTGATGTAAGTTTTGTATTTTACCCTCCAAATCTTTCATTTCCAAAAAACCAAAATTGAGAGAAATAATAACATATATTTATTTTAAACTTTATTCAAACATTTTTTCTATTGAATTTTCACATCATTTTATCTCAAAACTTGAATTGATGTAAGTTTTAGTTTTTTACCTTTCATTTTCAAGAAACAAAAATTGAGAATAATAATAATATATACTTATTGTTAACTTCATTCAAATAATTTTTTATTGAATTTTCACATTATTTCACCTCAAAAATTGAATTGATGTAAGTTTTAATTATTTTTTTTACCATCCAAAGCTTTCATTTTTAAGAAATCCTTAAAAAACTATGGTCATAAGTAGTAGTAATACACAATAAAACTATAGTCAAGATAATTGTTGTTACTCAAATTATGATGGTCCTTCAAGACTTGACCATAACAATTTTCGGCCTAACTTTTCACGAATAGTTAATATCCATATGAAAGAGGAAGATCATGGAGTAATGAGATGTATCTATCAATAGGATCTATACGTTGGCCAAGTCCTATCATTTTCATTTATATAACTATCTTCAACATTTTCAATATAGGAGGATCTGGGAGCAATATTCTAGTTTCTACTAGAATTATCAAGATTCTAGATTACAGGTAGATTTTATAATAAATAATTTATAAAATTATTTTGTATGCAAACATTTCATGTCCTTTAATTTTACAATTAATTACCAATATTTGATATTATTTTGTAATTATTTTTCATTTTTCTTTTTAAATTTTGCTCTCGCATGATATTTATACTATACCTTTAAATTTAGTCTTTCTTTATAGAAATTATGATTAAAAAGGATCAAATATAGTCTAATTAAGTCATAATCAAAATTTCATTAATTAATTATAATAATCAGATATTTTCATAGGCATCGATATTTTCAACCCACTATTTTTCAAAGCTAGTTGACATAAAAAAAACAAAATTATAATATTTATTGAAGATTTGAAAATATAATAACCATTTTACGCTTATTTTCTATTAAAGTGAAATGCTCATTATTGCGTGTCTCATTCCTCCACCATCGCTCTGCCCTTCTCAGCCAAAGAGTAGATACTACATAGAACACCACTGCAGAATTCATTAATGAATTTGGTTTTTGGTTACAGATAGCAATTAATTCCTCATTTCTTTCTTCGTTATCGCAACAATCCACTTCCCATTCTTCTTCTCTCCAACATGTCTATGGCGGTGCTATCTCCCCTGTTTCTGCTCCTTCTCTTATCGGTTTCTTTTCCGGCGGCCAAATCCACTGCCGTCCAACGGAACCACCCGATGCGGCTGAGATTTGGGAAAGATGGGGAGTTCAAGATTCTGCAAGTGGCGGATATGCATTATGGTAATGGGAAAGATACCCCATGTGAGGATGTTCTTCCCACTCAGTTTGCTTCTTGCTCTGACCTCAACACCACCGCCTTCCTTCGCCGGATGATTCTTGCTGAGAAACCTGATTTCATTGTTTTTACTGGTAGTTTGTTCTTCTTCTAATCAGTCTCTTCTTCTTTGCCTGCTTATGTCTGTTTTGATTTTGCTTTTCTCTGGTTTTTGTTTGAGATTGTATTCAACATCTTTTTTGTTGATTTGAAAAATGGGTTTCCAGAGTGGTTATTATGTTATGGAGTTTCAATTTCATATGGTGAAAAGGGATACAAACATTTATTAGTGATGATTAATTAATGTCATTTCGTTTTTAGTTGTTAGAATTTATGCTTCTTGTTTTCACTATCATTCAAAGAAGGATTCAAATTCTTAGTCAATTTCAAAACATAAAACTAGTTTTTCAGAATCCCTTTGATAATGATTTGATTTTTTAGTTTTTCTGTTTTTGAAATTTATGCTGGTTTCCTTCTAAATTTTATAGTGGTTTCTATCGGTGTTGAATAAATACTCGAAATCCGAGTCAAATTCTTGAAAAGAAAAAGGGGTTTTGCAAACTATTTTTTAGGATACATGGGCTACTCCTTAGAGATAGAACCCTATGGTATCACAGTCATACCAGATCCAAGAATGATGAAACCAAAGAGATACATCTTTAACCAAACTCTATGTTATTTAATAGTGTTTATAACTTTAATTTTCAAAAACAACAAGTCAAATTGTTATTGAACGAGAATCAATGAAACTGAAAGTAGTTTATGTGTGAAATGTTAGGGGACAATATCTTCGGATTTGATGTAACAGATGCCGCAAAATCTTTAGATGCTGCATTTGCTCCTGCAATTGCTTCCAACATTCCGTGGGCTGCTATTTTGGGGAACCATGACCAAGAATCTACTCTTTCTAGGGAAGGAGTAATGAAGCATATAGTTGGGTTGAAAAATACTCTCTCTAAGGTTAATCCTTCAGGAATAAAGGCAATTGATGGATTCGGGAACTACAATCTCGAGGTAGGTGGTGTGAAGGGATCTGGTTTTGAGAACAAATCTGTTCTAAATCTGTATTTCCTTGACAGTGGTGATTACTCCACAGTTCCTGGGATCTTTGGCTATGGCTGGATTAAACCTTCTCAACAGTTTTGGCTTCAGCTTACTTCAGCCAAGCTCAAGGTACAAATCTCTGCTATTGAACTACATCATCCAACCCGAAAAATTTGACTAACCCAACCCGAATCATAAAGGTTGGGTTGGGTTAGAACAATTTTTGGGATGGGGTGGGTTGAAATCTTAAAGAACCGTGTCAGTTCTATTCCTGGGTTTAAACACCAAAATTTCGATTCAACATGAACCAAACCAATTATTACTATTATATATAAACTTTAGGGGGCGTCTTGCCTTAGGAGTTACAGTTGGAGAAGTAGTACCTTGTTTTGTCCAAGGAGTCCGTGGGCCCCACTACTAAAAAGTTTTATTTACTCCTTACACTGTGGACCTCATGACTTAATAACTCAGTGCAACAACAAGAGAGACTGCCAGAGAACACAACAGAGAGGGGAGAACAGCGCGAATGGTAGTTTGGGTTGTGAGAGAGCGAAGCAAGACAGGAAGAGAACAAACTAACAAGAGAGAGTGACATGGAGGCATGTGGTAGGTGTGTACTGTGTGGGGGTTTGGTTCGAGTTGAACCGAAATTTTTGGTGTTTGAACCTGCAAACTGAACTGACTGGTTCTTTTAACATTTCAACCCAACCCAAAAATTGTACTAGCCCAACCCAACCCTTATGATTCGAGTTGGGTTTTTCGCATCGTCACTTTTTTTTGAACACCCGTAGTATTTAGGTGGGCAAAATTGGAGGTGTTTCCTCTTGGAAACTATGTCTTGTATTGTTAAATGTTTGCCTTTCATCTATCCCTTTTGCATTGAAAAATGATGCATCGAGAACTACAATGTTAAATATATAACTTGCACATTTAATAGCTCAATTACAATCATACTTAAACAAATAAATTACATGTACTTTCTATTGTTGGGTGTAGAGAGCATACATGAACAAGCCATTCCCCCAAAAGAATGCAGCACCTGGGCTAGCATACTTCCACATACCATTGCCAGAGTTTTCGAGCTTCGATGCATCAAATTACACTGGTGTTCGACAAGAAGGGATCAGCTCTCCTTCTGTGAACTCTGGTTTCTTTACTGCCATGGTTGAAACAGGAGATGTAAAAGCAGTATTTACAGGTCATGATCATCTCAATGATTTCTGTGGAGTGCTTACTGGGATAAACCTTTGCTATGCTGGAGGGTTTGGGTACCATGCTTATGGGAAGGCTGGGTGGTCTAGGAGAGCTAGGGTGGTGGTGGCTAACTTGGAAAGAACAGCAAAAGGAAATTGGGGAACTGTCAAATCTATCAGAACATGGAAACGCCTTGATGATAAACATCTCACACCCATTGACAGTCAAGTTCTTTGGAGCAAGAGCTCTCTTGGTAAGCTTCTTACTCTGTTTTCTTTTTTATATGTTATTGTTATGGAACTTCTATTGCTCCTTTTTTATGAGTTAAGAAACACAAACACTTTAGTTTGGCTAGTGTTTCAATTGTTAGGACAATGAATCTCCACTATCTTCACAATGGGTATGATATTGTTCACTTTGGCATAAAGCCCTTATGGCTTTGTTTTTAGTTCCACTCAAAAGTTCTCACTTGCATACCATCGATCTCCTCCTCATTTAGTCAATGTGGGACTTTGGTTTGCACTTCAACAATCCTTCCCTTGAACGGAGGACCACTAAAGTCTTCATTCAAATTGTCATCCATTTGTGTTTACTCCCAAGCAATCACTTTACTAGGCCAACTCCTCTTCCTAGGAGCTCATTCCTTGTCCGATTAACTCAACCACATATCACAATGACCATGTCATAGGGGCACCGACACAACTAAAGGGGTATGGCTCTGATACAACTTGTTCGGATAATGAATCTTCACAATGTTATGATATTGTCCACTTTGGGCATTAGGTCCTCATGGCTTTTGTTTTTTGTTTCACCCAAAATGCCTCTTATCATTGGAGATAGTTATCCTTATCTAGTAAATGTGGAATTTTAATCGCACTTCAACATCTTTGTCCAACAAGTGTTGGACACTTGGAGACTCAGACACTTGTTGACATGTGTATTAGACACTTGTTAGTATAATAGATGTGTTAGATACTAGCTAGTCCTACACAATTGAAGTAGGACCAACATTTGTTTAACATGAATCAAACACTACCTAAGTATACTAAGTAGACACACATATGAAAAAAATTAATAAATTTAAAGTTAAATACATCAAACTATTTTTTAAAATATATAAATACATAAGCTCATTGGCTTTTAATTTCCTTGCTAGAAGGTCGAGATTAGTGATACTCAGCCTTGGTAGAAGATCTAGAGACAAGTTTCTTACATTTTTTTAAACCAAGAAATAGGATTGGAACCAAAAAAGGGAATAAAGCCACTAGTTGAACGTCGATCTAAAATATCTAGGAAAATTATTTTAAATGACAAAACTGTTAAAAATATTTACAACTAATAGCAAAATATCATAGTCTATCTAAGATAGACTGCAATAGACAACGATAGGCTGCTATCTGTATCATGATAGACACAAATAGTAGTCTATTGTTGTCTATCATAGATAGACTGTGATATTTTGCTATTATGAGTAAATATTTTGATTCATTTTTCTATATTTGAAAAAAACCCAAATATCATAAGTACACAATGATATTTTAGATTATATTACTATTCTATTGGTTCCTTTTGTTTTCTTATCATTTTCCCTTCTCGTAAATAAATGAGACCACTACCTAAGAAAAAAAAAGAGTAAATGAGACCACAAAGTTATTTTTTTTTTATTTTTATTTTTTTTCATTATAGCATGTATGTATAGATTTTTTTTCCCCTGTTGTTTCTAACCTAATGTTACATGATTTTTTATACCATGAAATACCTCCCGAGTACAATTTCAAGTTTTAATATAGTGGTAAGAGTTCAAGTGTCATTCTTAGGACTAATTGTCTAGTTTGATCTACATAAGCTAAAAATAGAGGAAAACTTATCTAAAACTTAGCTAAAGTAAAATCTACCCAAAGGGAGACCATTACAGAAGGTACCTTAAAGTAGTGACTTCATTTACTTGGAACAATGTTTATCCAATTAAACAACTCAATTTAATCATGTATACAATCATAAGTGAAGAAGGTAAAATTATTTAACTGACTCACTCGAGTTCAATTAACTCTCTTGTCTAGAAATAAAATCTAACGTGTCCGTCTCTTTTTTAAGAACAAGCACAACATTATGATCCTTCTTTTAATGACTTCTACGGGAATCTTTCACTCTCATGCAAGAATTGACAAATAGTCGTGCATTCATTGTTCTAGTGTAAATTATACTCTCTCGAGCTGAAATTAAAATTAAAAAAAAAAACAATTATTGTTTGGCCAAGAAAATAAAGGCATTAAGTATTGAGAAGCGCTAAGGTGACTAGCCACTCAATATACTGATGTTAAACAAAAAGTACTGTCAACAACTGTAACAATAAAAATACCAATAACAAATAAACAAACAAAGGCACATAGCAGTTTGTAACCCAATTCGCTAATAAACACTTATGTCTGGGGGTAGAAAGCTCAGGAAAGATAATCCACTGATATTAAAGTGTCAAACAATTTATAATGTAGTAATTATCTGTAATGTATCGACTACTACAGTGGCTCATGTAGAGCTTAACTCACACGACACCTAGACTCTCCCTAGATGTGAGACTCCCTCTCAATTGAACTTATACTCCCCCTAAGCATGTTAATATTAGCGTCTGACATTTCAGCACCCAATAGTGTGTGAGATTCCTTTCACGGTGATATCTTTCCTCGAGACAACAAACTCCCTTCACTGATGAATCTTAGGATCTCCCTAAGATAGAGAATTCCTCCTCTAAAGCTGAGTCTTAGGCTCCCCCTAAGATTGAGAATCCCTTCTTTGGCAATTATGGTTTAGGCTCTCCCTAAGCTGTGATAATCTTCAAAGTGTTGCAATCAACGAGTGAAGAACTTAAACAGTGGAATAAAGTGAGCAACGAGCAATAACACAATGTAGAATAATTTGGTCAGAGTACTGCAAATATCTTGCTTTAAAAAACACAAATCAACGTAATAAAACTGGTCACCGAAAGGAAACCAAGACACTCCTTTTATAAACGAATCCAGAAAAGGAAACATCTCCCAAAAAGGAGAAAATAAGTCATGCTACAATAAAGGAAAATATTACAGTTGGATATTTTCAGATAAGGAAAGTATTTCGTAGAGAAACAAATCTGTTGTCAAAACCTAATGTTAATACTTTCTCTGAGACATCAAAATCACTTCCTTAGAGAAAATTATAAAGCCAATCAACATATCTCCAACAAACTTCCCATTTGGTGAACAATAATAATCACAAAAGTCAAACATGACTAAATGTCATTAAAGAAGTCTTCACAAAAGTAGTTACATTAATAAAATTAGCACAAACCAACCAGAAAGAAACAAAGTCTTCAGATAAGCACAATAGAACACCAAGATGACAACAAAAGGAACAACAGCCACCACGATCCAAACATCAACCACACACTCACTACTTCTCCCCTTTCTGTTGTAAAAAATTAAGCACCGGAAGAGGACGTGCTAGCAGATCGGGCCAAAGTTGCACGCATTGTTGCCAGCAAACCAAGCACAATATCTTTACGCTCTTGAAGCCTCTAGAGTTGATGATAGATGGTGCATAACACGATTTTCGAAAGAGGATTCAATAAATTCGTTACAGAGACCATCAATAGAAGCGTCTGTAGTAATGTCTGGTTCCTAAGCTAGCAACACCCCACAAATCAACTGGGAATAATAAATTGGAAGCTTTAAAGTCTAAAAACTAATATGACGTTTGATTTGATTCATAACAAAAGCACCAAAATCAAAAGAAGTACCAATACCAATATGAAACGACAGAGTAGCTAGGGAGATAAATAAACCAGACTTATGGGAAGACAGACACCAGTTGAATATGTCAATCTTGTGAAGAACAACATATTTCGAGCTCAAGATTGCAGTGGATAATTTCCCTTTCTTGGGCCTGAATGAACGAGCCCCACCAGTTAACTCAAAAGCCAGCTCCCTATAAGATGGTCGCTTCTCAGGAGTCTCTACATACACTGTCCGATTAAAAAACTTATAAATCAAATCAGCGTTGAGATAAACCCATGGCGACACACATGCACTTTTTGGAAATTTGGACTATTGGGATTATCAAACTCAGGGGAGAGATTAACAATAAATTCTCGCACTAATTGAGGATAAAATAAGCCTAAATTCAACATTGTTTTGCTCAGCTAGGCTTGTAAAATCATATTAACAAGATTAAAACATTCTTGAGTCCGGTCAGACAATTCCTTCTCATTAACAATCTTCCTTTGTACTACATATTTCTACGTGTTGTCACCTTGTTCACTGTAAAAAGATCTCCATCTAAAGGAATAGAAGAAACATTTAGAGGAGTAGTTGCTTTCTTCCCTTGAGTTTTAACAGATGCTCTAGTAACCCAATTAGGAGAAGGCTTGTCAGGATCAACAGAGGTTTTCAACTCACTATCTTCAGAGGAATTAGATACATCCTTAGGCTCATCTTGACCAAATTCAGAATCAGATGTCTCTGATGACACACTATCAACACTTTTGACATTTGTAGATTTTTATTAGAACGTTCAGACGGAGGAACATTACCATCAGAATCTTCACTATTAACATTTTGTGCATCTTTATTCTCATGAAAACCTTCAGAATGACCTTCAACTTCCACAACATTTACATCATTCCCAACAACTTCCACAGGAGGAACCCTAACCCCTTCTTCAATATTACTAGGGGTCTTAACTTCTTGAATAATAATATTAGCATAAACTTCAAAATTAGTATGAATAGGTAAAGATGCAATGGAGGTCAAAGTTTCAGACACAACTTTGTTAACAAAATCATTCAATGCATGCACCTTTGAGTCAGGCAATAAGACATTCTCTGACTCTATCGAAATAGAGCCAACTTTATCAGTAGGAATAAACTCATAAAGAATAGTTTCCAAAACAGAATCAGTTGTAATATTAGTATCTTCACAAAATGTTCATCAGAAACCTTGGCTTCAGATAATCCTGATAAGAAATACTAGAGACATCTTTAGGGTTTCTAGATACAATTACAAAGTCTTGCATGCTACTCGATGAACCTTCAGACGAAGACTTACTCTCTTTAGGATATATTTCAACTCATTTTCCTACTAAATCAATCAGAGTAAGAGATGAAGAACTTACTTTCTCTTTTCCTTTTGTTTTCACTAGTTGGCTTGCACCAGACTGTCTTTGTTTTGCCGAAGAGGGAGCAACATCAACCTCTTTCTTTGTAATAGACATTCCATAAACACGAACACCATACTTGTTTGTAGCAACCGAGGACACATCTTTGACTACCTGTTTTTTATTTGCTTTTTCATTATACCTCACCATTTTACTCCCAGACGTACGAGCACCGGTTCTTGTGTTCACCCTCAGAGAATGATATACTTTGAACATAAGTAGACCTTCACACAAGAACAAATGGAAAAAGAAACCAATCACGATTTTGTGAAGATAACAGACACAATCAACCTGTGGAAAACATAGATTTGGAAAATAGTTCAAGATTAAGAACCATTTAGTCTCCCTGATTTGAGTATCAATCGCAATTAATACGATTTTATTTTTAAACAATCGCTTAGCATTCAACATTTGTTGGGCCCATAAAGTTCAAAGACTGGCCCAAAACATTAATTGCTAATCTTTTAAGATGCAGAGTCCTAAGGCAGCTCTTAAACTTTCAAAACGATTAGCATTAAGAGCCTTGGTAAAAATGTCAGCTATTTGATTTTTTGTGTTAAAACATGTTCAAACACAATCTGTTTGCTTTCAACAAAGTCATGAATAAAGTGATATCTCATGTCTATATGCTTAGTACGATTGTGTTGAACTGTGTTTTTGGATATATTAATCACACTCATATTGTCGTAGAAAAGAGTCATAACATCTTGTGAGACATCATACTCCATTAATATCTGCTTCATCCAAAGTAATTGAGTACAACTACTCCTTGCAGCTCCATATTCTACTTCAAACGTAGATAAGGAAACACAATTTTGTTTCTTGCCGAACCACGAAATATAGTTGTTCCCTAAGAAGAAACAACCTCCAAAAGTACTCTTTCTATCTTATAAGTTACCTGCCCAATCAGCATCACAGTAGCCAACTAGAGAGTTATTGCTATCAAAACTAGTTCCATTTATGTATTTGACTTTGCACTGAGTAAATGACTGTTTTTAGGATAGGATCAATATCAATGACAAAGACAATGTTAGGTCTGCTGGCAATCGAATAAAGCAAACACCCAATGATGCTCCTATAAAGACTCTCATTAACATTAGGTCCACCGGAGTCGTTTGGCATTTTTACATGAGTTGGAGCAGAAATTCTTTTAGTACGGGTACTTTCAAGATCAAATTTCTTTACTAAATTCTTGGCATATTTGCTTTGTGATATAAAGATTCCTTTATTTAGTTGTGATTTGAAATCCTAGAAAATAGGATAGTTCTCCTGCCATACTCATTTCAAATTCATCATGCATCTGTTTCACAAAGAGCTCAACCATCTCATGAGACGTTCTTCAGAAAACAATGTCATAAACATAAATTTGAACAATTACAAAATTTTCACCATATCTCTTTACAAAGACGATTTTATCAACTCCCCTTCATATGTATCCGTTGTTGGCAAGAAATTGGGTTAGACGCTCGTACCATGCTCACTTTGAATACGTATCACATCCAGATCTTTCTCACGTTGTAGTTGAAGGCAGAGAGGACGAAAAATAGAATAAGTGTCTGATTTTTTATGAAGAAAACACACCCAAGTGTATGTGGAGAAGTCGTCAACAACAACTAGAACATATCATTTACCATCCAGACTCTCAGATTGCATGGGTCCCATTAGATCCATATGAAGAAGTTCCAGAACACGGGAAGAGCTTGAATGGCTTGATTGCTTGTGAGAAGCATGAGTTTGTTTACTAGATGAACAATCTCCACAAATAATTCCAAGAGAAGTTGATAAAGAGAGGAGACCGATTATAACATTAATTGCAAGAGCCTTCTGAATAGTTTTCATGCTTATTGCCCAAGATGTTTATGCCATAGGCTCACTTCATCTTGTCTAGAGAGATGACAAACCTGTGAAGAATGATCAGAACTCCACAGATAACAATTATCATAAGAACGCAAACCTGTCATAACGAGAGCTTTGAGATTGTCTGTGACAACACATTTGTCTTTGGTAAAACTCACATTCCAACCTTGGTCGCATAACTGACTAATGCTAATAAGATTGGTAGTAAGTCCTTCAACAAACATGACATCTTTCAATGGAGGAAGACCTCGAATAATTTTGTTTTCCTTTCCCAATAATTTTTTCACAAGCACCATCACCAAAAGTGACTTTTTCGGAACTGATAGAATTGAGATCAGACAAATAACGCTTTTCACTAGTCATGTGTCTAGAGCTTCCACTATTAAAATACCAGTCACCTTTAGCAGAGGTTCTGAGCAAAGTTAGAGCCACATTACATTTGTTCTGAACATTTTTCTCTTCCCATACTTATTTGACTCTTGTATGGTTTTTGTGATGGTTCTGTGAGAAGTAGGAAGCACTCATAGAATATGTGGGTTTGTAGAGAATCTTCAGTAATTGATAGCAAAAAAGGCGTTTGAATCCTACATTTCCACAATAATGACAAACCTCCTTGATCTAGTCAAGTGATTATCTTTCAATACAACGTTGTTGGTAGATTTACCTGTAAAGCCATAAGACTCAAGATCTTCAGCTCTAACAAACTCAATCTTTTGCTTCCCTTTTAGTTTCACTTGATTGTAATGTTGGCTTCCTCTTTTAGAAAAGCCAAGTTCAGAGTTAACATCAATAGATTTTCCTTTCGTCAAAATTTTTTCCAGAGTTTCAGTGCCAATATTCAACATTATGACATTCTTGCATATTGAATCATTTTCAGCTTTAACTTGAGAGAGTTCACGCTTCATATCTGCAATAATAGACACAAGTCTATGATTGTCAGCTATCAAAGTCCCAATTATTACTTTTATCATCTTGCCATTTGAGAAAAAGAGTATGATAAGAGGGATCTGTAGACTCAATTCCTGCAATATCATGATCGGTCTTTGCATACACATCATATTAAAACATATCACATGATGAGGTGTCCGAGGAGATGTTGCTAACAAGTGCTTTGACATCATCCTCTGAGTCACTGCTATCTTCGGATTTAGTATTAGACAAAGTTAATACATATCCTCTGCTCCGTCTCTTTAGAAAAGTGGGACATTGAACCTGTATATGATCGAATCTACCACACTCTCGACATTCGAAGTTATTTTCCTTGTGCGAGAGTAGATTACTTGACTTGCCAACTTCCTTTTTACTATTTTGAGATCTGAGTTAATTGAAGGGAGTAGAACCACCAGACTTGTTATTGTAAGAGCTAGACCTCTTACCAAAATGTTTGAGCACACGGTTAAACTGTTTTGAAACTAAGGCAATCGATTCAGCAAGGGGATCTTCTGATTCTCTATTGTCACTAACCAAGACTTCTTTAACCGCAGATTGAAGGACAATTCCCTTATTTTTCTTTTCGACTTTCCCATCAAAGAACATTTCAAAAGTGAGTGAGGGACAAAATAATTCGTCTATTCTCAACTTTATTATATCTTAAGCTTCCTCAATGACGGTGGCTTTCATGTTAAATCTCTTGGGTAGAGATCTAAGTACTTTCCTGATAAGTTTTTCTTTTGAAATCTTATCTCCGAAAGCAAATGACTCATTTGCAATATCTAGCAAATATACATCGAATTCAACAATGGATTCTTTACGTGCATTATAAGATGCTCAAACTTTGATGTTATCAACTGTAGCCTGGATATCATTACTTTAGATGTTCCCTCATGAGCAACAAATAAGATGTCCCATGCCTCCTTAGCTGAGACACATGTGTTAACTAATTTGAATATGTTGCGATCTACACCATTGAATATGACATTCAAGGCACGAGAATTTCCCAAAAGACTTCATCTTCTTCTTTAGACCACTGGGATTCTGGCTTCAAAATTTCCTTTCCATCATCAGTTTTGATGGTAGGATGAGTTCATCCGGATACAACAACCTTCCAGGTTTTGCTGTCAATCGACTTCAGAAAGGTAGTCATTTGAGCTTTCCAGTAAGAATAGTTTGTTCCATCAAGAACAGGTGGAAGTGTGGTAGAATATCCTTCCTTCATTCTGTCCATGATCGAAGCATCTGAGATAAAGGTGACTTGTTCTGATACCAAGTGAAAAAGCATTAGGGTGACTCCTCACTCGATATACTGAAGTTAAACAAAAAGTACTGACAACAATTGTAACAACAAAAATACCAACAACAAATAAACAAGCAAAGACACACAACAGTTGGTAATCCAGTTTGGTGATAAACACCTACGTCGGGGGGATAGAAAGCCTAAGAAAGATAATCCACTAGTATTATAGAGTTAAGCAATTTACAATGTAGTACTTATCTGTAATAGACCGACTATTACAGTGGCTTAACTCACACGAAACCTAGGCTTCCCCTAGATGTGGGACTCCCTCTCAACTGAACCTAGCGTCTGACACTTCGACACCCGACAGTGTGTAAGACTCCTCACGATGATATCTTTCCTCAAGTCAACGAACTCCCTTCATTGATGAATCTCAGGATTTCTCTAAGGCAGAGAATTCCTCCTTTGGAGTTGAGCCTCAGGTTCATTCTAAGATTGAGAATCCCTTCTCTGACAACTATAACTTATGCTCCTCCTAATCTGTGATAATCTTCAAAGTGTTGCAATCAATGGATGAAGAACTTGCACAACAGAATAAAGTGAGCAACGAGCAAGAATACAATATAGAACCATTCGACTAGAGTATTGCAAATGTCTTGCTCTCAAAAACACAAATTGGCGTAATAAAACTGCTCACCGAAAGAAAACCAACACTCCTTTTATAGATAAATCAAGAAAAGGAAATATCTCCTAAAAATGAGAAAATAAGTTGCACCGCAATAAAGGAAAATATCAGACTAAATATCACAGTTCGATATTTTCAGACAAGGAAAGTATTTCGCAAAGAAACAAATCTGTTGTCAAAACCTGATGTTAATACTTTCAAAGAAAATTGCAGAACCACTTCCTCAGAGAAAATTATAAAGTTAATCCAACATATTTCCAACCAACATAAAACACATGCATGATTCTTATAACCATAAAATTAATCTAAACATTGAAACTCAGCTACTATCAAATGTCTAAAATAAGAGTTCAACCATTCAATATAGCAATACAAACCAACAACTCAGATAAAAAGTCCAAAAGAAAACTACAAAATGATGGCAAAGAAAGTACTTTTACACATGCCACACTATCGTTCCTATTGTGAAGTGCGCATTTCCTGGCATTGAATCTTTTCCTTGTCTTTTGAGAATGCTTTCTAAACTCCCAAAATTAATCTTCTCAAACTGGATTGAAAAATTAATATCCCTTTTATAACAAAACCTAATCTTAGTATCTCAATGCTTCCCTTAAAATATCATAATATCCTCAAATTTTAACGTAGCGCCTTGACACTATGAACAAAATTCTTTACAAATAACAACATGCGTCTTATTGATTGACAAAATGCAAAATTTCGTAGCGTCTAGATGCTATGAGCAAGTGTCGAGACGCTGCCCCTGCAATTCCCTA